>NC_090439.1:231461316-232113816 GCF_031143425.1 Pleurodeles waltl
TGCATTCTTATTAACTCGCTATATGAGTCACTATGGCTGGTTAGTAATTATTTCGGATGGAAGCTCTCTCTGTGCGGGATACTATTGGTGGATGTCTCTAGCCGGTACAACGTGGTTTCTATTTGATCATTTTGAATATAGACTGTGAGGTTCAAGAAATGCAATCTCTCATGACTCACCACACATGTGAATTGTAGTCCTAAATCATTGGAATTTAAAATGGAAAAGTAAGTCATGAAGTCCTCCTGTGTTCCATGTTATATTATAAACAAATTGTCTATGTATCTTACCCATAAAGAGATCTTTTCAAGGTAGATTTAATTTGCTAGACCCCATGCTACTTCTCTTTCCCACCAACCCATTACCAAGTTGGCATAGTTTGGAGATAGATAAATGCCTATCACTGTACCACACTTCTGATGAAAAATTTCATGATTAAAAATGAAGATGCTATTTTTCTAACATAGGCCCTCATCTTGACATTGGCGGTAAAAACCACCTACCGCTGCGGCGACGGCCGCGAAAAGACCGTCGCTGTGGTTACCATCTGTCCGCCATAATATGACCACACACAGATTTCCACCACAAGAAGGGTGGAAATCTGGCTTTGGCTATACTGGCAGATGGTGGTAAGGTGGCGCTGCTACCACCAGCAGCGCCACGCCAGTAGACCCCAGCCAGCCCTATTATGACAAATAATACAGCCTGGCCGTGTTCTGCTGGTGGGCGCTGCTGGTGGTAGCAGCGCCTCGTCCCCTGCCAGAAGATCCCTTGGATCAGGTAAGTCGGGTCTCCAACAGGGGAGAGGGGTGGGGGAGTTGTGTGTGTGTGGAGGGGTGCGTAAGAGTATGTATGAGTATGTGCGTGAATGCGAGTATGTGTGTGGTGTTGTTTACGTGTGTAGATGAATGTGTGTGAGTGCGTGCATGAATGTGTGTGAATGTGTTGATGTATGGTAATGTGTATGCATGTCAGCATGTATGTTTTGATGTGTGTGCAGATGTGTGCATGAATGAATGTATGCATGCGTGTATGTATGTGTGGATGAGTGTGTGTCTGAGTGCGTGTGTGTTTTGGGGGGCATGGATGTAGGGCATCTGGGGAGTTGTTGGGGGGTTGGTGTCCTCCTATCAGTGACAGGGAAAGAATTGATATTCATCATCGTTCAAAAGAAATTTTTGATGCCAAACTTGAAGATTAGAATTAACTAGATGCATTATTCGGTTCATTGGGTTTCCTTGCAATCTTTCATAATAGTTATCATTATTTAATTGGCTGTAAGCTTCTGCCATATAGTCCTGTGTATTGAGGACCACTATACAACCTCCCTTGTCGAACAGTTTTATAATGATTTAATCATTTGTTGTTAGATTTTTCAATGCTGATCGTTCATCTAGAGTTAAGTTCTCTCTTTTGCCTTGATGCCTCATTTTTTTCACTTTCTCTAAAAACTGCAAATACAAATTATAAAAAGATATCAATTTTATTGCCTGATGATAATACTGGCAGAATTTTGAATTATTTTTAAATTTGCTCTGTTCATGGTTGTTGGTATCAATTTCTAATTCCACCAAAATATATACATATATTCACTAGAAAAACTAGAAAACCAAAGGTTACAGGGATGTTAAAGTTAGTTTTGTATATATGTGTATGTATATGTGTATATATATTTGGACATTTGGCCGGGACAGCGTGTGCTTGTTGTTGTTTTTTGCCATTATTTCTATTATTATTACATTTTTTTATTGATTTTTTGAGCTTCATATATTTAGATTTGCCTTCATGAATTTTTTCTTCAATAAAAAGAGTTGACGATTTTCACAAAAACTAATTTTGAATTGTTTCACTATCTACTTTTCTCTCCTGGATATTGTGCAGCCATTCGGTGTTGAAAAACTTTGCACCGCTATTTGAAATATATATATATATATATATATATATATATATATATATATATATACAGAGAGAGAGAGCGAAAGAGAGAAAGAGAGATAGATAGATAGATAGATAGATAGATAGATAGATAGATAGATAGATAGATAGATAGATAGATAGATATGTATATCTATTATAGTTATATATATATATATATATATAAATATATGTGTGTAACATTTGAAATTCACAGCTCATATTCATTCATCTAGTATAGAATTTATTGATTTGAGGTTGGAAGTCCAAGGTTCCAAGTTATTAAGGCCCATATTTATACTTTTTGACGCTAAACTGCGCTAACGCAGTTTAGCGTCAAAAAATTTAGCGCCGTCTAACGCCATTCTGAAGCGCCATGCGGGCGCCGTATTTATGGAATGGCGTTAGCCGGCGCAAGCAGACCGGCGCTGCCTGGTGTGCGTGGAAAAAAACCACGTAGACCAGGCAGCGCCGGCGTTGGGCAAAAATGACGTTAGGGCGTCTTAAAATGGGGCAAGTCAGGTTGAGGCAAAAAAATCGCCTCAACCCGATTTGCGCCATTTTTTTACGACGCCCAGACGCCATTTCATGACTCCTGTCTTAGTAAAGACAGGAGTCATGCCCCCTTGCCCAATGGCCATGCCCAGGGGACTTGTGTCCCCTGGGCATGGTCATTGGGCATAGTGGCATGTAGGGGGGCACAAATAAGGCCCCCCTATGCCACCCAAAAAAAATTAAAAAATATAAAAAATTATACTTACCTGAACTTACCTGAATGTCCCTGGGGTGGGTCCCTCCATCCTTGGGTGTCCTCCTGGGGTGGGCAGGGGTGGCAGGGGGGGTCTCTGGGGGCAGGGGAGGGCACCTGTGGGCTCATTTTGAGCCCACAGGCCCCTTAACGCCTACCCTGACCCAGGCGTTAAATAGTGGCGCAAATGCGGGGTTTTTTGACCCGCCAACTCCCGGGCGTGATTTTTGCTCGGGAGTATAAATACGACGCATTTGCGTCGCCGTCATTTTTTTAGACGGGAACGCCTTCCTTGCATCTCATTAACGCAAGGAAGGCGTTCACGCAAAAAAATGACGCTATTTGCCAATACTTTGGCGCTAGACGCGTCTAACGCCAAAGTATAAATATGGCGTTACTTTTGCGCCGAATTTGCGTCGAAAAAAACTACGCAAATTCGGCGCAAACGGAGTATAAATACGGGCCTAAGTTCTTTGTTCCGTAAAAAAACAGCAGGGAACAGTTTACTTCATGAAAAGAGTTGTCATCCTAAGAACCTTATACATAGTATTCCATATGGGGAACTGCTCAGAGCTTAAAGGAATTGCAGTGCGGATACTGATTTTTCACAAGAAATAGAGACAATGAGGGATACATTTTTATAGAGAGGTTATTCACGAAAAGTCATTGAAAATGCATGTAAAAAGGCCATGACAATTGACTGTGAAGAGTTGCTGATCCCACAGGTAGGAGTAATGAATGATGAGATGCAACCTGTCAGGTTTATTACAACTTTCCCCAATCAGGCTCGGGAAGTGAGATGCAGTTTAAACAAGTACTGGGATATATAACGAATGGACGAACATCTAGGTGAATTCATTGGAGATAAACCTCAGATGACCTTTAAAAGATGCACTTCACCGAAGGATAAAATAGTTTAGTGCAATCTACACATATTGGTAGGCAAACACCCATACAAGGTTTTTTCAGATGTGGTTCATGTACAGCTTGTAAATATAGCAGCAGTTGCCTTGAAATCCAATTATTGAAACACATGAGACCATATATGATAAATAAACACTTGACTTTTAATACGGAATTTAGGGGCATATTTGTACTCTGTTTGCACCGAATTAGCATCTTTTTTTCCACTCTCATTCGGTGCAAAACTAACTCCCTATTTATACTTTGGCGCTAGACCAGTCTAGCGCCAAATTTATGGAGCTAAAGTCATTTATTAGACGTGGAAGCCTACCTTGCCTTAATGAGATGCATGGTAGGCGTTCCCGTGTAAAAAATTACTCTATGGCCTTAATGCCATATTTATACTTCAGTGGAAAAGTGGTGCACGGGTGGGAGGAGGGGTAAAACAATGGTGCACGGCTTGCTCAGGGTCAGGGCAGGCATTAGGGGACCTGTGGGCCTATTTCCATGGTGGAACACAATGGAATAAGCCCACAGATGCTCTCCACAGGCCAAAGGGCCACCCTCACCCACACCAGAGAGACAGCGGAGGATGGGGGACCCCATCCCAGATAAGTACAGGTAAATATTTTATCATATTTTTTAAGTGAAATAGGCGGCCCTGAAATGTGTCCCAATACATGGCACAGGGTGCAATGGCCATGCCCAGAGGACCCTGGTCCCCTGTGCTGGACATTGGGGTGGTGGGCATGAGTTCTGTCTTTTCTAAGACAGGAGTCATGTGGTATGGATAGTTTTGCGTCAGAAAATGTCTCTAGGAAGGTTAGTCATTTTATTTTACTCTAACCTACCTAATGTCATTTTTTGGTGCAAAACTCCCTTCTTCCATACTGCCAGCCCCACCCAAATAACGTAATTTTTTGTTTACACTAGCCTACCCTTTGCACCGGCTTTCACCATTCCATAAATATGGTGCCCGGCTGGTGCACAGAAATGGTGCAAGCTGGTGCTAAACTTTTTGGTGCAAAAATGCGTTAGTGCAGTTTTGCCCCAAAAGTATAAATCAGGGCCTTAGTGTCTATGCATTAGGCTTCCCGTGTGAGAAATATTACATCAGCAGCACAATCCATAAAGTCAAAAAACGAGTGCCCGAACACATGAGAGCTGTAATTAATAGGGATAAACAAAATCCAATTGCTAGACATATTGCCCTGTACCATCAGAAAAACACAAATGTGTTAAAGTTTTGTGCTTTGGACTGCATTCCTATACACAAGAGAGGGGGTAATATGGAGCAGGAATTAAGGAGACGGGAATCTAAATTAATTATTAAATACAGAGCTCCCTATCCAGAAGGATTGAATTTAGATGAAGAATTATCTGTGCACTTAGGTTAAATTTCAATTGCAATTTTGTTTTTCAGGTGCTAAGAAATACTTATCCTAACAGTTAAGGTATTATGTAATAAGAGACAATAAATGTGATTTGCTTGATTCATTATATTCTGGTATTTATTTTGGGTTGTAAAATGACTTTCATGTTGTTTATTATGTTATTTCAGGGGAAGATTATCTTCCGAGATCGAAATATTGAAACACAGGAGAGCTATTATATCTGAACTTCTGAACATCTATTTTTGGTCTGTGATTGTTGGAATAAAATGGAATTCTGAAGTAGGAAGCTGTATTTTTCTATCAGTAGTTTGGAAATGGGAATTGTAATGTTGGAATTCAGCAATTGAAGTTATATTACGATAAGACATTTGTATCTGTATTAAGAAAAATATGGTACGTTTTTTAGCCACAATACATTTAATGATATTAATGCAACATGTAAAAATGAAACATATCTATTAATGATTTTCTATGTTGATACGAAAAACAACAATTTCCTGATTAATATTTTTTTATTAAAAGCTGATGATTCAGTGCTATATAATAGAGAATTGTATTGAGTTATATTAGTTAAAGAATATACAGCATGTATGTATATATATATATATATATATATATATATATATATATATATATCCAATTATATATATTTATATTGGTAAGGTTGAATCCAAAAATGAAGTTGCAATGTTCCAATATGGGCGACATTGTTTTCACTGTTCTGCTAATAGGTGCTTGTCTGTCATTTATGTAAGTTGTTTTTGCATATGTAATGGCTAGTGGTTATATAGGGAATAGGAGGGGCCACATGAGTTGTATACTTGAAGGGCCAAAGAAGAAGACCGTGATGGTTGAAACGATCGCCCTATTTTTGTTTCTGTGTCACTACGGATTTTTTTTATATGAAATGGAATTTTGGATGTGAATAAAGGGCAGTCATCTGCTTGGAGTGCCAGCATCTGAATTCTATGTGGAGTATATATATATATAATCCTCAACAGATGGAACAGTAAACATCCGACGGCTGCACCAATCCCTTGATTAAATCCCGACCATTAGGACGAAGTCAGATTCAACAATGCTAAATTAAATTGTATCGAGTTTATTCCTTGTAAAGGTTACACAGAGTCCTCCATATATATATATATCAAAGAAACAATTGCATCGCCGTATCCTTCGCCGACAGGGAGAGATGGGGTTGCGACCCCCACTGTATCAATCCAAAACCATTATTCCGGCCAGGTGAAGCATCACAAAAGTAAATAATGAGTCTCTGTCACAAAGAAATAATTGAAGTGAAGATGTAATGAGCAAAGCTTTGTCTGTGGTGTGTCATGACGCTTCGCCCGGCTGGACTATATATATATATATATATATATATATATATATATATATTGTGTGAGAGAGAGAGCACAAAAGGGGACAACTGAACCTTATTATACCGCACTTTTCCAAACAGTGTCCCTATACTCACAAAGGCTACTTGCCCACATCCTTCTGTCAATTGTCCCAACAGCCCTATAGTGAAATATCTTATAAAGGAGAGATAATGAAAAGAGTATAGTAAATGCATTCTGTATAAAGTCCAGTACTTCAGTAATGCTTCCAAATGATCGGGCCCTTGATGAAACATTACTTTATTTTAAATTAAGTTATTCACAAGGAAAACAGGACAACAGAAAACACGTTTCACTCTCCAGGTGAAGTGCTTCTGCAGGGCTGTAAATCAAAATTACACAAATAAATAAAAACTGAATATTTATATACATGTTAAAGTATTTTTTACTCAAGAACTCTTATTTGCAGCATTACTGAAGTATTGGACTTCATACAATGATGTTGTTTCTATACTCTCTTTTTGGCTTCTTCTTATTAATATATTTCACAATTACATAAAATATAACAATCTGTAACATCGTTTGTTCATAAGTATGACAATTTCTGGGATCTATGGTTTTTGAAACCACTGCTGGGAGGTCATTTTAATTATGATCCAAGAAGACAGACCTAATAAAACTTAAACATGTCACCTCTAACCTCACTGAACTTCACTGGTGCCCCTTGTTGGTGTTCACCATATTCAAAACCATCTGCATCAGTTACTAAACCATTGCATCATGCACCCTTGCTCAAATCTGATAGACAAGCTCACCATATCTGGTGGCTCTGTGCACACCTGCAACCAGGACACCATGAGACTGGAGATAAAGGAGAGTAAAAAAGAAAAAATTAAGCAACAGGTCTTTTCCGGCTAAGCCCCCGGCATCTGGAACAACATACCCAATCACCCAAACTTGCTTCAAATCAGGAAAGACTTGAAAGCACGCCTCTTTTATAGGACACTATATCAAGATGCAATAACAGTCCACAAATTAGCTACCTCTCAAAATACCATGTTAACTGTAAGCTTGCCCATGAGCCTGTACAGAGCACTAGTTACATAATCTTGGTTTGAAATATAGGAGAAACACATATGTACATATATGTATGCATACCGTACCGCCAGACCGAACATTAGACTTGCCCCCCAAAGCACCATCATACACCAACAGCACCAGACTATTACCCCTGCCACTACTTGACCGCCCATCACACACTAATCGCTGCACTAACACCCACCAGTTCTACATTTGCACACTCAGCAGTGCACTACCACTCACAACACTGCAGTTCCACCAAACAACAATTACTGCTTTTGTGATTACTTTACTACCACCACGCTATCACACAATGATGCTGCACTTCCACTGAAAGCACTGCGCTGCTTTCATCACACAAAAACGATCCACTGTTGCATTGCTCTCAACAAAACCATGCACCCACTCACACTACCACACTTCCACACCACACAACTGAGGCTGTCACTTTTACTCACTACAGTAACACGCTCTCTCTCTTGTGCTGTGTCATGTTCTGCTTAATCGCTGTTAGCGGTATTCATGGAAAATATATCAGGGAAATCTCTTTTGCTGGAATTTGTGATTTTTTTCTGTTCAGTTATTTCACACTACGCTGGCATCCACGTTGACTTTACAGATGAGCAACGATTTCAAAAGTAGGTGTGTCAAAATTTGATGATAAAATGTGCTGTGAAATATAGTGATGAATGTCTAGGAACTGCCATCTTTTTCTTTACTTCATGTGCTGTACCTGCTGGAGCGGGAGTCACCTCTGGGACTCCGCTGTGGCGATGACCAGCAAGGAAGGAAAAAGTTCATGCTGGGCAAAGCCTCCAGCGAGAGTGTCAACTCGCTGCTCCCACCCCCAAGCCTCAGCCTGCCCACCATGGGAATGCAGGTGCGGTGGTTGGCTCGCGAGGGCTGTCAATCAGGACACACCAGCTAGCCAGACTTGGACAGAAAAGAGCCACAGTATGGTTGTCAGAGGCTCACATGGGACTGCTAGAAAGAGGAGAGGGGAAGCACAGCACCAGCCAAACAGCTGACGAGCCACCACCAGCAAGTGTTCCCACTTCCTGCATGCCCTTATCCCGACAGAAACACTTCCACTTGCTGCCATTCACTGCCTCGTTTATTATGCATTGTTTTGCCACTCGTGGCGAGCTTGCTGTTATTTAGCAATGTGAAGCAACAACAGTCCGCTGCAGGGGTACAACAACTGCAGGGCACAGACTATACTTCTGAACACACCTTTCTGTTAATGATAGTAACTCGCGTTCCAGACGCACACACGCTGAGCCACAGTCTTGTGCGAATGTCACACGTGTGAAACAGAGGGAAATCTCTACACGAAGCCTTCTCGGTTCTTGGCACCCTTACTTGGGCATACTGCACTATCAAGGAGAGAAAGACTGCGGCTGCTTACATTTTGTACAGGATGCATTTAAAAAGGGATTGTGTAGGCTGGAGTCTGTTTCTTGCACTTGGCGTCTATTTTAAGGTAAGTTTGAGGTGATTTTTTCCATATGGCTTTCCTATTCAAAATTGCCTTTTTCTTTTCGGATACTTTTTCATATTGGCATGAAAATGTATGAAAATACACACAGGCATTACTGGTCTGCTTCATACTGCTATCTTCCGACCTTCGATCCTTTCTCGCCTCCCGACTTAGTCAGACTTTTGCACATATTTTGCAGAGTGCACCTGCCTGCGCTGCTGAAGGGACACCCGCGGCTGCAAGAACCCGAAGCCCCCCTCAGCTCTCCCTGCACTCGGATTTGCTAGACCTGACCGGGCACAGCGGTGAGTACGGAAAAGGCGTGCGGTGTGCGCGCTGGGAGGAGGGATGATTGGTGGTAGCTATGTGGCGATATTTAAGGACGAGAAGGAGAATACGTTATTAAACTTTTGATATAAATGTGTGAATGTTTCCGTGTGACTGTGTTTCGGGAGGTCTACCATAACGCTGCCTTTAAAACACAAGTACTTAAATAAAGATTCCCTATCACTGACCGTACTGCATGACACTGGTGGCATAGCAAGGATGCCATCGATCATGGTGCAAGCAAAATCCCCTCATCCTAAAGGTTAGGGACTGAAATACATCTATAACTGAGGAACAGAGGGTTCTTCAGACCGCTTAGCCCCGATGCCACTGCACCTGCTGCACTAGAGCTATCCCGAGTCCCACACACTTACTAGGTGTGAACACGAGATGCCCAGAAAAAAGATGTATGCCTCTTTAAATGCTCATCTTCTGAGGACCACGTCCTTGCATTTTGACAGAGGTGACTGCGAAGCTTCGGGGTCGCCAGTACTCGCAAGTACATACTGTTGTGTAGGGTCTCCGAAAGGCAAGGGGGTGCAGGTACAGTTGGCGTTAAACGCGCGCGCCTCTCTGGTCGAGTGTCCTCTCTGGGGACTGCGAGCCTGTGGTAAGGGTGTACAGATTCCCATGCTATTGATGCGGGCCGAGCTGTCGCGCACACGAGCATCTGAAGGGGAAATCCCGCCCGGCGCGCTCTCTCTCCTTTGTTCTAAGTTCTGATGACAATTGGAATGGACAGCACGCGGCCTCACTGCTGCTGTTATGACGCGTTAGTAGCTCTAAGACCTCAGGGCGCAGAGCAGCAGTGAGGATATGCCACTGTACTGTGACGAGTTTGAGGTGTTCACAAGACCTGTCCAGTTCCTATTCCAAGAGTGAGGGCATACTGCTGGGGTCAATGGGATGACTTGGTTTGCCCAAGGTCACATAAACTGACATTAGAATTAGCGTAGGGATTCTGGATTCGCAGCTTGATCACTAACATACCCCCAAGACATCCTTGGCGGTGGAAGTACATCTTTGTGTTTCTACTTCTTGTCCAGTGTGGCTATTGTATGTGCTGTATGCATCTTGATATATTGTAGGACTACTATACCTGAAAAAGCCCAGTTTATGGTTGTGTATTGATAAATGTGCCACGACGTATTATTCTGAAATATGTGCTAAGCACTGCTGTTGCCATGGTGGGCGCTTTGCGAGTTTACGTTTCCACGATGAGCACATCGCAGCACAGGTGGCCGGTTGTCATAAAATATACCCTGTTCCTATACTCTGTGATCAGGGGGACTGCCAAACACCCAGCGGCAGTCCTAGCTAATGTTGTGGTGTAGTGATCTGTGCGCATTTGTAGCACGCCCATCCAG
Organism: Pleurodeles waltl; assembly: GCF_031143425.1. Taxonomy (NCBI): domain Eukaryota; kingdom Metazoa; phylum Chordata; class Amphibia; order Caudata; family Salamandridae; genus Pleurodeles; species Pleurodeles waltl. The sequence goes on from NC_090439.1 coordinate 231,471,867, forward strand.
CTGAGCACAAAACTCGACACATGTATTCCACTAGACTGCCAGACCAAAGAGGCGTGTTACTGGAGAGTCCCACCAACAGCTGCACTCGCTTCCTGTTTTATATGGGAAAGAAAACTGGCTGAATCCATGGCTGTCAACGAGATGAAGCCTCAAGAGGGCGCTATTAATAAAGACGTGAATTGAACGAGTTCTTTAAATACTATGCAAACGTTCGTGTGTAATATATGATTTTCTAAAGATTTATCACTGATGCAGTGAGAGCAGTCGATTTGCAGCGGAGATGCATAATCATCCTGCAAAATAATCAGCGTTTTAGTCATCCTTCATCAAATAGTTAAAAAAATATATGAATAGATGTGTTAAATAGAGAAGTGCCAACAAAACCTGCTGAATTATCCATTGTCTTGTCCCCCAAGTTACCACTCACCACTGTATGAGATACTTTAGATTTAACCCGTGCAGTGCCGTAGGAAGGGTGCGATGGTCTTTGACGTAAGGAAACAGGTTGTACCACATACCTCCAAATTGTAATGAAAATACAGACATACTTGAGATACATTGGGCCTTTCACTGCCTCGGCCCCGGTGCCACTGCATATACTGCACAAATGATAACCACGCCCCTGAACCCGTGGCAAGTGAACTCTTTTAATTCCTTTTTGGGGTTCACATCTGTACCATCTGGACCAAAGTGATTCGCCAATCCTCGTACTTGACTCAGCTTTGCAACAGTGCTAGAAGGGGAAAAACGTCCAACAAGAACTTAAGTGCAACTGATGTTATAGCCTACTCAGTGCAAACTGACAAACACATATAATCTCTAATTGGAAACTAGAGTTCGTAAGCCTAGCTGCATATTTCAATAACGGAATTAAATATTTTTAATACGTGGCGTGGTGCTCCTCATAAACGTAATGATATACTTTCCAAACTAATTTGTTGCTTATAAGTTTTCACATCTTACTCCGTGCTTAGTTTAAGCCGTGATTGCAGGTGGGCTTACCAGCACTCTTTTTTGAGAACAGCACTTGTTTTTCGTCACCAGATTTTAACCCCGAACAAGAGAGAAGTGGGAACAAAGGAGGACTATTATGACATCAAAACATGATATAATAAAAATCGTGACCAAAGGAGACGGTTGGAATGAAAAAATAAACTGCAAGAGGGAGATAAAGTGATAGGGAGAGGCGGGTGGTGGATTAAAGCAACCTGAGATGAAATCAATATTTCGCAGATTGCAGTGGGTTCCTGAGAAAAATGTATGGCTCCGACACTCATTCTTTTACATTCTTACTGTTCATGCAGCACACAAAAAGAGTGGACGAGTTGCAGGGCACCAAGTTCCAGGTTTGACCCCAAGCTCAGGTCACGTTTAGGAAGTTCAGCTGTAGTTTAAATAGGTCTCGCGCATTAAATGGATTAGATTTGTAATAACGTATCTGCGCCGGAGCGCTGCTGGGAGGTGGCCAGCTGAAACACACAATGACCACATGCACTCATTATCGTGTTGCTGCTCCGCCTCTGCAAGAAGCCGGTTTAACACAGCCTCAGTTAAGGGAAAAAGTGTCTCACCTGCTTGTAGCCAATCGGGACATACAGGCGTGACACTCTTGTTGGTGTAAAAGGTCATTTATTAGAACAGGTTTTAAACATCATTACTCAAAACTTAACTATATTTCCTTTAACAGACTTTAACTTAAACAATTCCTTTTCTTTTATTTCCTCCTTAAAATCTCTCCCTTCAATTCTTACGTATCTACTCCCCTATTCTTCCCATGCCTTCCCTGCCTGTAGCCTACCCCTCCCCGCTCTGATCCTTCAAATCCTTGTTTTTCCCCCTGGAAGGGTGGACAAGCCCGCACCTGGCTCTCCACCCTCCCCCATCTCCTGCCATTCCTTCGAATTCACCTGTCCTAAATGACTATTAACCCCCCTTCTTACCCCTTCCTGCCTACCTACAATCTCCTCCCTCCGTCTTCCTACGCTGGGTGGGTGGTCCAAACTAAAACTCCCTCATACCTAGCGTCGGCGCTGAGAAAGGGCCGACCCCACCCTCCACCCCCCTTATATACCCTACCTAACAAACCCACCCCGCCTACCTCCCTACCAATGGGGCGCCTTGCGCGCCACTTCCTCTCCCGAAAATGCCCGCGGAGAGAGACTAGACTGCGTCTCTCCCTCTCCGCGGGCCCCCCCATTTCTCCTGGTTTTACAAGGCCCTGTCCTGGACGCTTCAGCTGTCGTTCCTCGGATGCACGGTATTAGCCTGTCTCAGTCCTCACGAATGAGAGAAAACTGTCAGCCAAAGTAGTTTTTTAGACAAAAGGTGTAACCCCTCATACACTTTAAAGCTAGCCGGGGACGTAGAAGCTACAATATAAAGTTCACATCTGACAACACGTTTCGTTGGGCTTCATAGTCGCAGACAGTTGAGAACTGCTGTTGAAGTCTATGTATCTGAATTCGTTTCTCACGTGGACCTCTGCATAACGTTCACATCATATGGGCAAGTCAAACAGCGAATACACATATTTAGTGACTGAAAGATAACACCACAACAATAAGGGCACACCAAGTTTCTGTTGGAAGAAAGTTAGGTTGCATGTTTGCTACACAAGATATTGGTCTCCGATCCAATGGCAGCCTACACTGAAATGACCTCAGCTGACTGCCCTTCTGATTGGCCAACAATCATCAGGAAGATACATCACCTAGTCTTGAAATATTGTATGGGTTACTCCAGCATCTGGCCCACATAGCCCATGGAAACTTAAACACCTACACGAGGTGGGCGATAACAGACCATCTCTGGCATTCAGGCTGCTAACTGTCCAAAAGTAATAACATATGGAGTAGTTTTCCTCCCAGGTCCCTGCCAAAAAAGGATCCAGGGGAATTGACTTGTATTTTCATTTGGGTTCTTTCTCATGCTTGCTTTCTTTACTAATTTCCTTTGGATCTCTTTCTTGCTCTGCCAAACCTGAAGGGGCATTAACCTCCAGGACCGAGATTCCCTATTCTTACCAGTGATATGTGAGTCCTGTATTTAATTTGAATTTGTCTCTTTGCAGAGAGGCCTTTTAGCCACTGCTGATTTAAACCTAATGGCATTCCCATTTACATCGGTGCTCAGTTAATGTTTTGCTATCAGACACCTGCAGTTTTAAAAGGCTGCTATTTTGAGCTATCTTCAGGTGTACATCACAGATTGCCACTCCATAACGTTATTGGCATTTTCCTCCTAGTCCATTGATTAGGACGTATTTGGGCCTAAGCCACAGGATAAGACTTCTCCCACTTCCAGAGGGTGGTCATGCATTAGTGTTTCAACTGGGACTCTGACCGGCCCCCGGAGCTTGTCTCCCTTCTTTAACTAGGCAGCTTCCTTTGCTTCGCTCCAATTGATCATGCAGTGTAACTGCCCATCTCAAAGTGACAGATAATGATAGAAGCTCATAGATACCATTCATGTTAGGTGGGTGTCTGATTTAGAATATTATCCATGTTCATCTGCTCGCCTTATAATTGTGCTGCTCTGGCGGCCCTTGCGGAGCTGCCCCTGCAGCCTGTGCCACAGTCGTATTGTAAATGGGAAACCTAAATGACACAAACCCCTGAGGATGGCCTTGAGAAGAGGGATTGACAGGTCATAAATGTTTCTTTCTCTGTGACTCTAGGCACACCTAACTTTCTGATGCTGTCACTGTTCTGGTAAATAAGGTCTTACAGAAGGCAGGTTTTCGAAGGAGTATTAATGATAGCCCATTAGCAGGAGATGCTCTTATTTGCATCTGAAAGGCTGTCTCTTTCCTCTTACCCACAGAGATGTTTAACCTTTGACTGCCTACAAAAAGGCAGAAGGTCAGGAACTAAATTTTATTTTGCATTTAAAAGTCCTGCACTTTGTCACTATGACATAGGATCCCATAACCTTTTTTGAGAAAACTGCATGTGTCATTGTGGGGCTTGCAGTTTTGCTCTTAACACTTTCATTATTGGCTCAAAACCCCAGAATGCAAAGTGCTGTTGACTAAAATTTAAAACTTGGTTGGTTCTGTTATACATGACGTGGAGCTACTTCTCAGCTGGGTTTTACATTTTTACAAAGTCATATACTACATTTAAAAAAATGCTTATCCTGCACATAAAAACAAAAGTAAACACTGCTCACATATTTTGTGTGAGTTTATTAGATCACTCGCATTATGAATTAAAACAAGCGTTGGCAATGTGGATCGATTTTTCTTATGCATAGTGAGAAGTTTACACCAAACTTCTCAACCCAATGATAGTACAACATGGATAACCACAACACAATCTTCCCTAACACAAATAATAAGTAAATAATGGATGGAAGTAGCAGAAGGAATATTAAGCAATTCTCTGACAGACAGAATAGGTACAATACAGGAAGCGAACACAGTAATTAGGGAATGAGAGGCCCTAAAGGACTTTGTAAGAGTCTAATAAACAGACATACAAGAAGTACAACACTCCTGCATACAAGATCCACACCACTTTTATAATTATCATACATTTATGTATTCACACAAGATGATGAACACTCATCTAACTAGTATGGTATGCTTCATCAGTGGGTTCCGTATCTTGGACTGGAAAGCATTCAAGAGTACTCATGTTAATTGGTTGTATAGATTGCCAGCTATGACTTCTCTAATTTGAGTGAGGTTATGCCACTTATGTCAGCATTTATGGTCTGTCTTTGTTAAATTGTCAGACCTATATTAAAATGGTATATGGATGACCTAAAATGTGTTTTGCTGGTGTCTCCCTACCAGAGGATTGACAAAAGAAGGGCTGAGCAACTGATCCTACTTCTCTTTCCTATCAGCATGTTTCGGTGTTCAAATCAGGGGCGTAGCTTTGGAGAGTGTTTGGGGTGTTACACCCCCCCCCAAATAATTGTATTTCCTACTAAATAGGAGAGGTAGAGGTGATTCCAGTTGGTGAGGTGTCTGGCGGCGTTTTACCTACACACAGACAAAAACTCATGCAAACTCTCTCCCTCTCTGTTTTGTAAGTCTTCAAAAATGTTTGCTAGTTTACAACATATTGGCCCTCATTACTACTTCGGCGGTCTTGCAAAAAGATCGCTGAAGCTGCAGGCGCCACAATAGCGCCAGTGCTGGCGGTATTGGTGGCTCCCTATTTTGACATTTCCACTGGGCCAGCGGAAAAGTCACATCAACATTAAAGCCGGCTCATAATAGAGCCGGCGGAAATGTTGATGTGCAGCGGGTGCAATAGCACCTGTCGTGCATTTCACTGCCCAAAATTCGGGCAGTGAAATGCGCGATGGGACTGTGCCTGGGGGCCCCTTACCACCAGCCTTTTCATGGCAGTGTTTACCGCCATGGACAGGCTGGCGGTTGAGAACTCATAATCCCCAGGGCAGCGCTGCCCTGGGGTTTTATGACCGCCTGGCGGAAGCCCGGCAGTATAGTGGAGGGTCCGGCGGTATGGCCGTGGCTAATGCGCCTTGGTCATAATACACTGGCGGAACACCACCAGCCGGTTGGCGGTGTTACCGCCAGTGTTCCGCTGGCCCCCAGGGTCGTAATGACCCCCTTAGTGTTTTCTCTCACTTAATAACCCTTACTAAACCGCGTTCCTCTCCCTTTCCACTGCCCCTTTAACCCATGTCTTGCACCTTACTTGTCGTAAACGTTTACAAAATTAATACCAGAGTGATTGTTAGGAAATCTGAATATCACCCCCCTCACTCTTACTGACCAAGCTGCACCCCTAGGCAAGGTATTGTTTCTGGTGAGTAGACTCGTTCGAGAGCATGAAAAGAGAGAGCCAAACCAAAAAGACACGAGGTGTGAAATATGAAGGTGGAAGATTTCAGAACAATCTGGGAGAAAGGGCTTGCTCTAACAGAAAGTGACCACAGAGGAAAGTGGTATGAGAGCAGGACAGTAGTCTTTGAGACATTCCATAGACCACTACCCTTCAACAGAAGTTAGTAAGATTTAATTAGGAGTCTCATACTTTCAGAATTGAAACATTTTCGATACTAACTATTCACAACATTGTTACTCATTTATCTGATACTGTTACCAACATTAGTAAAGCCAATAGGTTTGTCTTCTTTTAGGCATATATTTGTTATTGTGTAATATGTCTATATGCAATAACAAAGAGGCGCTCAAATTCTGGGTAAGGGACCCTGAAACACAGTAAGGTGCCAAGCCGAATGAAGCACAGGAATTTAGTACATGTTTTAAGCCACACCCTTAATTAAATATGCCACTTCTCTTGGAAATGATTCAAAGTTCTGATTCTTTTGCAATGCACCTTTTAGTGACCTCTTCCCACCTTTTGTATCTCGCTTTAAGCCTAGGTGCAATATATCATACATAATATATACTAGGGTGGAGACACACGCTATCACAGCATGGCTTTCAGTACAGAACCCTGTAAAATCCTAAACAATATGGCCATGTGGTCAGTGTGACGAAGTGGAAGTGCTGGTCGAAGCACTGGTCGGGTAGGAGGGGAGGACGCTGAAGATGCGAGGGATGTGGTGAACCGGAGGAGCGGTCGGAGCAGTGCGGAGGCCCAGTTGGACGACCAGAGGACCGGATGGCAGAGGTAGGCCGCAGCAGGGGTGAGCAGGTTAACGGGTTCATTGGTTTGCAGCAGGGCTCCAGCAGGGGTGTGTATTGGAAGGAAGAAGGTAGCCCCTCGTGCTGCAGTGCACCTCATGCCTGCCATTGGCCCATCCACGCACTTGCCCGGCCATCCGCCAGCCTGCTGCTAGGCTAACCAAGCTCAAGAATTAGGACTCTAGACTCCGGGATCAAATCCCCTTGCCCCATTCCGGCTCTAGCCTTAACACCAGCCCTAGCCCTGACGCCGGCATAAGAGGAAGAGGCAGGAGCACGGGGGAGTGTAGGGGATTTCACCGCCAAGGTGCCCAAGCTCCCATCTGTGTTCCAGTCTACATACTAATAAATGAGACAGATTTATTACCAAAATTAACACTAAAAGACTGAGAGGAAATAAACTACTGGTAACCACCAGCGACCCAGCATGCCCGTGCCCCCTCCTCTGAACCCTGGTGGGGAACACACCTTGGTGCGTAACACACCTAGGCAGGGGAGTGGCGGTGCTGGACAAATGCACTTGGCATGGCAATGCAGTGGCCCTCATGGACAGCCCTTTCGTGCTTTTTTACTGCCTGAATTACAGGCAGTGAAAAGTGCAACGGGTGGTGTGGCAACCGACACACCGCAACATTGCCGCGGCTCGATTACGAACCAGCATCAATGTTGTGGCCCAGCGGGAAACTCGTAATAGGGCCGTTTTCTAGCCCAAAGAGTTTGGCGGTCACTGCTGCCCGCCAAACTCAGAAAGATGGCCCTTATCCCACAACACAACAGTGAGAAGAACTGGTACCTTCATATACACTTGAATTATCACAGGAGAAGGGCAGGAAAATGCCTGCAAGCACAAATACTGAGGAGCAGCAGAACGGTACTGAGAATGTATGGACACTCCTATTAAGTACTGTGCGACTGTCAATCAATGCGATGTACTACCAATCGGATAAGATGGACATTCAATTATCTCTCCTAAACTCCTAAATTATCTCAAATATCGATACCAAACTATCTGACATGAACAATCTGATTAGAAGGGCCCAGGCTGAAATGCAGCTAACTCAATCATGCTGCATCTGTGTCATAATAGTCAACAAACTATCAATGTTACCAACCCCAATGGGGGAACTCCTGTCTAATATAAAGGAGACAACCAAAACTACAAAGGTAGTACTCCATGCTGGCCTCCATTTGATGGGTAATATGACAGCAAAAACAATAAACTGAGATGAGTCAAGAGGACAAATCAGCTAGAAACATGCTTAAATAAATATGGACATCAAAAATCAAGTGATTGGTGGGCACCCATCCACACCCTTGGAGGAGTCAGCTATTAAAGATCCTGCTCAGTCAGGGTAGTTGGAGAGGGATGAAACAGGAGTAACAGTGCAATCTGCCACAAAGCAACTTCGGAAACAGTGGAGGAAGGGTAGGAAAATAAAGGCCGACATAATGGGATTTTTCCAAACCGGCTCTGCCATCCCAGAAATCTGAACCATAACGGAGGGGGTTAACAGTGTACCAACAAAAGCGAACATGCAAAATAACCCAAACCAGCCTGTCACAAGCAAAGAAGTAGCTGAGGAGCCTCGAAGGAGCAGGGGTTGTATTAGCGGGAAGATCTAACAACCAGCACAATAGGGGCAAGACAGCAGCCTCATAGGAGGAATCTCCCAAATTCTAACTCCAACTACTGAAGATTCCCTGTAATCAGCACAGTCAGTGGCGGTAGGTCCTGTTGAATCGAGAGAACGAGCATACTAAGATAATCCATCAAAAGATATGTAGGCACAGCTAGAAACCAGTCCTATCCTGTTCATTCCAGAATATAAGACCAGAGGCTGGGGTGAACACCCTCAACAGAGAGAATATCCTCAGACTGTTAACATCAATCAGCAGACTGGAGGATTTAACACCCTGTGATCTTGAATCAATTAAGTTTAAAGAGTACAGAAAATCTCTCAGCAAGTGAGATGACAAAAGCAACCTTTGCATTACTGTGATTAGCAAAGAGGAGTATGGCTGAGCAAGCACAACTAAGTTCCTGGAGGATCAAATTGTTTCCCTACCAAACAAATAGGCTACCCAGAACCTCTACTACCAAAACATAATGACAGCCAGACCGCTGCCCTATGCACACAATGGTTAAGATACAATCTGTACTCAAATGGGCCCAGAGCACAACCCCAGAGCACCAGGAGGAAACTGAAGGCTGGAGGAATAGGCAAGCCAAGATAGATACCTCGGCATCAGATGATTGGCACTGGCTAGCCAGAACAATAAATATTTGGAGCAGCAACTCCTGACTTGAACCAAAACCATTGATAACACCCACTTACTCTTGGCACAAAAATGTCTTGGGTAACAAAACTATCTTCAAACCAACATCGACAAATGCTACACAATCACTTAGAGCGGACATAAGAAGTGGCAACAATAAAGCACAGGTGGTGCTTATAAATGTGTACTGTCTCCCACGTGATAAGGTCAATGGAGTGAAACTCCTGAGTGGGGAACTAACAAGGCTACTAATGGAGGAGCCTACTCCAAACTTTGTGCTTACGGGTAACTTCAACATGCACTTGCTGAGCCGCCAGAAGAGGATCACTTCCTGGAAGAACACTGGTCGGCATGGAGCATTCCACAGCAGGAAAGCAATTAGTGGGGAAAGCAAACCATGATAGCAAAAAACCTAGTTAGAGACATGAAACATCTAAGGTTTTGTGCATTGAGGCCGCTATTCAGGAGATCGACACCCTGCAACATCCTTTCAAAAGCATTAGCTAGCACCACAATAGACTATATGTTTGTATCGCTCCTCAGATTGGTAAAATAGCAGACTTCCGTCTAAGAGCAAAAGATTATTGCAACCATCTCCGACAAGAAATTATAATGAGAGTACAGGGCGCAAATCCAAACTGGCCAGTGGAGGACCCCACCTCTATACACATAGTAAACAATAAAAGGATCAAATGTAGGATAGACAAAGGCAGGAGGAAGGGGGCGCCGTGCCCAAATTCGATTCCACCTGTCCTGTTTCCCTGAAACCAGTTTTTGTGAAGATTCTTTAAACAGAAATAATTCCAGCATCTTGTGGGGGGGGGGTCAATATTCTCCCCAATCTACATGAAAGGTAACAAGAATAAGGCAAAAAACTACAGGCTGGTTGTCATTAATAGATGATGACAGCAAATACTATGCTGGTCTCATACTAGAAGATCTGACAGTCTGGGTGACAGAAAATGCATTCATCCCCCTTAATCAAAGAGGCTTTAGTAAGCAAATGGGGACAACTACAAATATACTAATTCTCTCCCTCCTGATAGATGTGGCAAAAGATGCCAACTGGCCATGATATGTCTGCTTTATTGATTACTCCTCAGACTTAGACCATATAGAAAGGAAAAAACTGTGGGACAAACTCATTAAAAGAAATATTCCTTCTGGCCTCCTGAACCAGCTGATTCTCCTACACACCAACACTTTGGTCCAAGTGAAAAAGGGAACTGGGAACCATCTGTCAAGAAGGATTCCAACTACAAATGGGCTGAAACAAGGCTGCGTTTTAGCCGCTACTCTATTAAATCTTTTCATGTTGGCTCTACCATCCAAACAGGATAATTGTAATACTCATGCCCCGTGGATTTACAGTCTCACCCTCTTCAATCTACTATACGCCAATGATCTTGTGCTCATCAGCCAATCCCTGGTCTGCCTCCAGCGCTTACTAGACACCTCTGAAAGTTATTCTGCCAAAAAGGGGTTGAACATAAACTTAGACAAATTCAAATTTATGCTGTTGAATCAAGAAACGGCTAGAAACATTCAACAAATATAAATATCTGGGCGTAAAAGACATCAAATGTACATTTACGGCTCAGAAAGAAGCACTAAAAAGAAGAGGAATCACAACAGCAGTGGCAATTAAAAAATCTGAAGAACAAAATCGCCGGCCCAAGCCATACTCCGCTGATCCAGGTAATACAGGCAAAACTTATTCCTACCATCACCTATGGGAGTGAATGCATGAGGGGTAGGGATGCTAGTATGCTGATGAGATAGTAACAGAAGCAATGAGAATGAGCCTTAATTTACCAAAATAACCTCACTGACCCAAATAAGACTGGAATTTGGCATGTAGACACAACAACTTGCATGCAGAGGTGCTTATATTGAAAGCTGGTACACGATCAAGAGAGCTGTGGCGGGCTCCTTATATGCTCATTTACGGAACAAACTGTTGACAGAAAAAAGCGGCACAGCAATGGCCTACTTGTAAGAGTCAGTAGATCAGCTAGGCCTACGTGATCCCTAGGTTGCCCCGGAGTCATGCAGCAACCTCAAACAGCTTGTCCATAAAGCAGTCAAAAGAACCTCCTGGGCTGAGAACAAAGCATTGCTGTCTGTGAGGGTGCACAAATAGTTAACACTACACAGCTACACTAGGGCGGCTTCACAATCTTACTTGGGTGCAGCGTTTTCCAAAGCAACTAAAGAAACGTTTTTACGGTACAGACTCAGTATCCTCCCTTCTGTGCTCCACTCACCACCTAGGAAACGTCTGCAATCAAAACTCACCTGTCACCTGTGTGGGGCGGGAAAAGAGGATGTGATGCATCTGCTGTGCATTTGTGGCAAACTTATACATGAGAGTAGATCACTGCTAAAACCTCTCTCTTCAATGCCAAGGGAATAAGAACATGTAGGCACGCAGTGAAAGCATGTTTTGGGGGTGGAGATGTTCAGCTAGCCTGCCATTTTGTACAATTCCTGAGTATTGCTGAAAAGAAACTCAAACAAAGGGAACAAGTTTCCGCTGAATAGATCAGCGACCAACAGATACCTATGTTCATTTTCTTCAATCAAACATGAAATCCAAGCTTGCCATAACAACTTGGAAAGCAAAACTACACATAATCTAGAGGAGCTCTTTAATTAACTGATAACTTGCATACTTACATATCACTTCAATACTGTTTTTCACATAATGGTCGCTGCCATCTGTATTAAGAGCCTAAATATTGCAGACTTTGCACGTTTGCACTTATAGTCAGTATAGAATACTACAGTTGTATGGCTTTTTGATCCCAAACTTTTAGCTGCTAAACAGCATGTTCTATTTTTGATTAACTGATTTGAACTGTTTCTTGTTTTTTACTTGTGGAAAGACTACAAATGCTGGTAACTTTGCACATCGGTCCTTGCTGTCTACATAGAATTGTATGCTCCCATATGCTTTTATTTTAACATTTTAGCTATTAATTGTAGGTCTCGCCCTTGATACATTTCATCTACAATTCCACTTTAGCTGCATGGTCTCTGTTTTTTTACCATATCAGTATCTTGCATTGGTACAAGATCAAACTGCCATTTTTTGGTTTTGTTTATGGCTGTAATTTAATGTCAACTCGTTCACGTTTGCAATGATTTTAATTAATCATGAAATAAATACATTATTATTATTATTATTGTTATTATTATTATATATGCAGGCATGCTGTTAGATGATCATGGATACAATGGTTATTCCCAGAAAACGTGATGAAAATGCTTGAGTTCCTTCAATATGCCCAATGTTGTACAAATTAAGAATGCAACTCATGTCCCTGTATATTATGAAAGTAATGAGGGCATGAGCATTGAGGTCTTTCATGTGTGCATTTATATGGTTCTATATGGGGGGGGAGTTGCACCTAGAGAGTGGTTATCTATCAAGATATTTGTGACCATCTCCTATGATCCAGACAGAGTTATCATGTTAGGAAATTTATAGTCATTATGATAGTCACTACACCTTACATATACACTAAGAAATGCTTCTAGTTTCTTTAGGTGAAATCTTCTATCTGCCCCATGAGTCAGGTCTTTCTGGTTCTAGAGCTTGATGTGCTATTGCATTTTAGGGGTTGCAACATCTCGAGGTTTGTGATCACAAAGTGCAAGCATGCAATGTATCAAAGACGTTTAGCAAGTCAGAAAAGACTTTCCACATGCAAAAAGCGTATTCTAACTCCTTGCAAATCAAAATTAGGAGGAACTGGGAAGGGACAGGTATTGACAATGGCAGTTTGTGATGAAATGTATCACTGATTTGTGATCACAACTACCATCACAGACCATTGTTCAGAAACCGACACTTGAGATTGTCTAGTATCTGATTCACCAAAGGGAACATGTTGCCCATTGGACAACTTCCTCTTTGTGAATTATGTCTGGCGGGCTCTCCATCGGGAGCAGGTAGTGGTGCAAGATACCACTTCCTTCTATTTCTTATATTTTCAGGTGTGAGTGTAACTCATGTAATTGTCAGTAGCGTAGTGTTACAAATTGGGTCTCTAGTTGGCAGAGGTTTGCACTCCATCCAAGTAGGGACCACAATCCTAGTCAGGGCTAGTTAAATACACACTAAACGTTTACCTGTGCTCACCCTCTGGTAGCTTGGCACAGAGCAGTCAGACTAAACTAAAAAGGCAATGTATACAGTATTTGTGAACACACAGAGTAACACAGTGAACACACCACAAATGACTCCACACCAGTTTAGAAAAATAGCCAATATTTAACTGAGTTAAACATGACCAAAATGAAAAAAATGCAACATACGCAAGTCAAGTTATGGATTTTTATAAATCAAATCAAAACGCAGTGCTTAGAAGTCAAAAGCTCCAACCGGGACTATCTAGTCACGCTGGACAGGGGCAAATCCAAGAGTTCAGTCCGACCGCAATGGAGCGCGAGTCCAGTACAGAAGTCAGGCAGACCCTCTGACAGTACCTCGGTTACGTCGATACTTGGGACGATGCGTTGATCCAAAATAGGGGATGCCTCGCTATTGCAGGTGATGCATCGTTTTCTGATCGGGCATCGTCACTGCTGTGTCGATGATCAGAAGCAATGTGCACCAGTTCCAGTGTGTTGGTGCTGCGTTGATTAAGTCGGGTTGCGTTGTAAGTCAGGGTCGTTGAGCAACACAACAGTGAGAGGTGTCCCCGCATCGGTGCTGGCAGTGGTGAGGCGTCATTTCTGCAGGGGGATGCGCCAGGTTTGATGCATCAGTTCCAATTGGCGCGCCTGTGTCAATACATCAGTTTTTGAGTTGCAGCACCACACTCACCTCCAAGGGCCCAGGACTGGATTTTGCACCACTTGGCAGAGCAGGACTCACAGCAGAGGAGCCCAGGTGCTGGTAGCATGATGCAGGTGAAGGCTTCAGTGCCTCTGAGACTTCAGAAACCAGAGGCAAGCTCAGTCAGATCCTTAGAGAAACTTTAGATTGCAGGATGTAGAGAGTTAAGCCCATTCCTCTCACTCCCAGACAAGAAGCAGTAGACAGCATGACAACACAGCAAAGAGAACAGCAAAGTTGCAGTCCCTCCTGGCAGCACAGCAGTCCTTCTTGATGGCCGAATGTCCTCTGTCCAAAAGTGTTCTGAGTATATAATGTCAGAGGTCCAGTGCTTATACCCAAAAAGGCCTTTGAGGTAGTGGTGACTTCAATGGAATTCTCTGAAGTGCAGAAGGATCTATTTAAACGCAACCCTGGCTCCATTCTCCCATTAAGGGGTGCATCAGCCCTTTGAGTGAGGGCAGGACACAACCTATTCAGATGTAAGTGTGCAATATCTCTCCCTTTCCCTGCCCAGGAATACTATCAATGTGCAGATGAATGCAGATGTATCCCCTGTCACACTCAGCCCTCCCTGTGTTGTGGCTGTCTAGAGAGAACGCACAAGTGTAGCTGTCACTCAAACTCAGACATGTATTCAGAGACAGGTTCAGGCACAGAATGGTTAAAGTAAGAAAATGCAAACTTTCTAAAAGTGACATTTTCAGACGTGCAATTTAAAAACCACCTTTACCAAAAGATGTGTTTTTAAATTGTGAGTCCAGAGACACCGGAACTCCACTTTTCTGTCTTTTCCCAATTGGAAATTATACATAAAAGATGGTTTAGGTTAACTCTGATGTTAGCCTATGGGATAAATAGTCCTTGCAGTAGTGAAAAACGAATTTAAGAGTTTATCACTATCTCGACATGTTAAACTTAAAGGTACATATCCAACTTTTTAAATACACTGCACCCTGCCCTAGGGGCTAACTAGGGCCTACTTTAGGGGTGACGTACATGTAATAAAAAGGAAGGTTTGTGCCTGGCAAGGGGGTACACTTGCCAGGTCGAAATGGCAGTTTAAAACAGCACACATAGGGTGTTCAGTGGCAGGCCTGAGACACGTATGAGAGGCTACTGAAGTGGGTGGCACAGTTGGTGTTGCAGGTCCACTTGTAGCACTTGATTTGTAGGCCCTGGGCACACATAGTACACTTCCCTAGGGACTCATCTGTAAATCAAATATGCTAATCATGGACAGACCCAGTATATCACATTTTGGACACAGAACCCGTGCACTTTAACAGTGGTCAGCAGTGAAAAAGTGCACATAATCCTAAAGCCAGAAATAACAAAGTTCAGCACACAGTCAAAACAGGAGGTCAGAAAGCTAAAAGTCATGGGAGACCACGGCAAAAGATGTCAGGTCTTACAGGTAGGTTACGTAGGTTATGTACTACACCAATGCCTCCCTAATTTCCCCTTAAAGGGCATTAGTTGCATACAAGACTGAGCACTTGAGGTATTAAGAGCTGTGGACAATGAATTGAATAGTAATTCTTGCTTTTTAATATTTAATTAACTTTATAACGTTTTGTATTTTCCCTAAATTCCAGAGACTTGTTCAGCATAACATTTTGCTTCCAGTTATGTTTTAATGTGTACGTTGTGAAAAAAGAAACTCTATACATGAATAACAGCATCATTTCAGGATAGAGGGATGCTCTATTACCACTCAGACTAAAGAATAGAGGCAGTAGGATCAATTTTCTTGTTCTCGCTATTACATAAAGCATGCTTTAATACTATCCCCCGATGCCTGTATATTATTACAAATGTACTCCGCCCTACACATGCCCAGTCTAATAAAACACCAGGCCCACATTTCTAATGAATCGCTATAAAAATCATTAAATATGCCAGATTTTTCCAATTAATGGATTGCTGAACAGCTCTTTTGTGGCAATTATTATCCTGCTTGGCAATCAAATGAACCACAAGACACGGTGCCAAGGAACAGAGCAGTCAAAGGCTTTGTTCTTTGTGTGTTCTTTTCCTGGCCAACTTTAGGAAACTTAGTGGAATTGTAGCAGACCAGAAGTCATGCATTAAAAATACAATTACAACGGATGAGCAAATTAGGCAACATTATCCTTAGGTGTATCTAAACCTAATTCAAAGGTGAAACACTCATAAAGTTTAAACGTATCCGTACATGAAATATCTATCATGTAGACTTGCAATATTTATTACAGAATCGGTAACAGATCCTTTTACTTAGTCCATAGAAAAAGCGTTTTTTAATGGCTGCTGACTGAAGATGTGAAGTTTTTTTCAATGCAAATTCCGACAAATATTTTCAAAACTTTGCAAACTTTTCAAAGGTTGCAAAATGTAGATTGTTTGAAAACCTCCTGCTTAAATAGGTTTTGTTAAAAGAAATCCAATCAGCAAAACTTGTTTTGTAAAACCTCTCTTTGCAGGACAATTATACTTTAAAAAAATTGCTTTCAAGAATATTCGATTAGAGGCAAGGTTTTGCGAAGTATGGAACACTTGTACACCTTCACGAAATGTGAAGTTTCTATATTTTGCAAAATATTCAGTGGAAAATGATATTTTTTTCCACACCCACTAATATCTTTGACTCCCTTTTCTTGAAAATTCACAATATTACCCAACAAATGAAGAGGCCACTCTAGCCTGTTAATACAAGTTTCTATCAGAGAGGTCAAAAGAGACAAGTATGATAGGAAAGTCCTAAAACCTGTCTTTCTAATTCATAGTGCCATACTGCATGGTCCACACACCTCACGGATAACAAAAAGAAATAAAATAGCTTCTCCAGCCTCTTAACCTGGGATAAAAGGAAATATGAGTCATAAAAACAACCAATGAGTCATAAGAGAAAAGAGGCACTATAAAAGGGCCTAAAAAATGGGCACCCAAGCCTGACCCAATGTAAGGGAAGGCAAACCCTTGCTACCAGAGCCCCATTGCTGCTATCCTGCTCCACTCATGAAACATAGCTTTGCCTCCTAGTTCTAACCCCTCCTTAGCCTGCCTTGGACCTTTCAGGGTTAACAAGATAATCTCAGTCTTTTGCCGAAGTATGCACGACTAGAGAGCAAAACGTCTTGTTAGCTTTTCCATGCTCGACCAGCAAATGGAGAGCAAAGTCATAAGTCCTAGAGCCTTCATCTACACTTTGGTTGCTCCCTAGACTTTTCCAAGGGAACGGGATTACGAAAATCGTATGGCCTTCCCATTTCCTCACAAAGTCCTTGATTTTTCAATGTCTGTAGTACTCATTATTTAACCATCAATGCTCTCTTATTTTTCCCAGGGGCCAGGGAGCAAATATTTGAGATCTTTGTGCATTGTCACTCCTTCACTACACTTGTGTGCTAATGGAATGTATGTGGCAGCTAGCATCAGGTGCTCTTCAAGTATTCAAAGGCCTAGTATGCATCACTGTAGTATGAAGAACTGCATAGAAGAAAGCTGCCCCATTTTCAATAGCAGCATATATATGCAGTGGACAAGGTAGATGACAGCTGTCTGCCTCTTGGCATTGTGGGAGGCCCAAATGTTCGCTGGGGTGCTGCTTTTTCTCCATAGACTTAAAATTAAAAGTAATCAAGGTCATAAGTTATCAAGGTCATAAGCCACCACAGAAAAAGTGAAAAGCCCTGGCCTCCCCATGTTCAGTGGGAACTCCTCAGTCAGGATGCATAGTACACAGTATCTAAAGTGGGCGATTGTCCATAAGGGCTCTATGAGGGTTTAGCATAGTACAGTATACAAGTAATTTAAGTTGACGGAGACCTTTCCATTTTAGAGGAGTACAATGTCTCACCACCTTGCATCTCCTCAATATTTTCCAGTGATTCCAGTTCTGCGGAGGTAGACTTTCATGACTGTGAGAAAAATAATATAAAGTGTGTTCCACCTTCTCCTTCTCATAAAAGAAAACTGTCAAAAGGCTGCACATCAGTTGATAGCAAGTTGTTCCCAGAAAGGCAGACTTTGCGGGGCAGAAGAACAAGCACACATTCAAATTCCAACCATAACATCCACAACAATTCATGCGTTTTATGGCTATCCTGTGTACATTCTTTTTGCAAGACCTCATAGTTTACAACCTGTCAGTGCAACACCTTAACCTACACCTGCAGCAGTAACCAGTCATAACTGAATCAGTGCACAGTATTCCAGTAGCAACTCTGTGGCCGACAAAACACTAGCAACAACAAGGTGATGGATGGGACTCTTGAATTCGTCGCAGCCACGGAAAATCGCTGGGCTGCACTCCAATCCATCAAATTTCACCCCCGTTCCTTTTTAGACAAAGACCCATCTTATGCAAATCAACACTGACCCTGCTCCTCATGGGAACTGTCTGTCTCGAACTGCTATGAGAGGTCCCCTACCAGAAAGGACCAGAAAGAACCCCAGAACACTAGTACCATATTCAACCTGCTCCAGATGAGGAACCACGCACACATACGGTACCACTTTGACAGCAAACGTCACAGAGAGGTTGACTGTGGAATTAAGTGAGGTATGTGGTGCGATAGATGTGAAAGACCTTGGGGCTTATTTACAAGCCCCTAGCATCACTGCTGCATCATTTTTCTGATTCAGTGGTGGCGCTAAGGAGTCCCCTACAGTGCACCACATTTACAAACTGGTGCAAAGGAACCATTGTGCCAGTTTGTAAATCCTTGCACCACATTATACCTGTGCCAGGTATAATGTATGCAAGATAGGCATTCACCTCTTAAAAGCCACTCAGAACTGGCGCAGTGAAATCTATAACATTTTATGGTGTGGTTCTGCTCAGAGCAGGAGTTAAACGGATTCAAGGCTTTCTAAAATGGGAGCGTTCTATGCATTGCTGGAGTAGCATATTTTTTTACGCTTGTCCAGCAATGCGTGACTTTAGCGCCACAGATGTGCCTGAATTTCTTACGCATCTGTGGAAAATGTGCACTATGGAGCTCTGTATAGTAAATATAGTGCTACCATGGTGTCTTTAGGGGGCCGCAGGGCAGCGAAAGAAATCTGGTGCATCGGATCCCATGCGTCAGATTCTTGTAAATGAGGCCCCTTGTCTTTCAAAGTAAGAGCTGTCCTCCATTGTGGCAAAAAAGTTTTGGAAGTCATTTCACAAAGAGGGTGCCCCTCTCTTCACGGATGATATCTGTGAATTTGTAATACACTTTCCAGCACCTGCCATTTTGTCAATGAAATGTGTTGTATGAGGAACATCGGATGTGCTCGAATTTTAGCCAGAAATACAGTACACTTTGCACAGTGCAAAATACTTACAGGAACAAATGTGTTCCTGTATATACTTGAATATTCATGTTGCACTTACCTGGTCGCCACGCGACTGCACTCTTTGAAAAAAATGTGGTGCCATCCTGCTTCTCAGTACAAAAATATCTCTCTTGTCCATAAGACTGAATAATGATGGCAGGCTAAAAAGACAGCCCAAACAAACGGGTTGCTATCATACAAGACACGTCTAACTCATTTATTGATGGGGTCTATGATAAGAATCCACAGATACCATAGAATCCTATTTCCATTATTAATAATCTTTATGTGAAATACTGGTCTTCTTACCAGATTGCTTTAGTTCTACAAACTGCCTTACCATCATCCGCTGCTGTATATGCCAACAATTGAAATCCTAGATTACAGGTTTACAGACATCCTTGTGAACACCATAGTGCTCTAAGTGACTCCAGGCTCAATTGATTCATGACATGGGATTGTTTTCCACCAACCCAGAGGCAGCTCATGTGCAATGTCTGCTGAACAGGGAGCATATGATGGTTGAGTCTGCCTGAAACTTAAATTACGCTCGTGTAATTTGTGTAATTTCATGTTAAACTTGTTACGTGTCACTTTCCATCATAGTGCATTACTGGTAAAAATGTACAGCAAAATGTACCATTCGTGGTAAAAATTTACTACAAGCACACCTGAACAACAGAACACGTGTGGCTCTTGTTCACTGTGTTTTATTTAAATGCATCCTCACTCCAAAAATTGGTGCAATAATACATTTTACACAAAAATATTGTGCAAAATGGTAGATTTGCACTTCATGTAATTGCACGTAATTTGCACAATTTTGCTGAAATTTCCATTAGTTACATGAAAGCAAATTACGCACATTTTGCACACCCCTAATGATGACACATTGGCAAACTGCACTGGAGGCACATTTGCAATGTTGCTTTCTTGCACAGTGGTGGTACGAATATAGGCAACCCCAGAGCACACTGATCACTCCAATGTTTTTCACCTTTTAAACCCATTCCATTGGGCTGAGGAGGAGCACATGTAACATGTAGCATGTACATGGCAGACAACATCACAAAGCAAGCCTTCTAGATGCTTGCCCCCTTAAATTCTTCACAGAAGTGTGCAGGACGTCGCCTCAATGCTAACTTCTTTGTGTAACATTTTGCTGTCTTGTGCCAACAAGCCCTCTATCTGGAAGCAAGCTCTCTTAGTCCCACTATTCAAAGAGTCTTCTGCTGACCCTTTCATTCTTAGAAACTATAGGACTATTTCTCTTCTTCTACTTCCTGCAAACATCAGAAAAAGAAGTCAATATACAGATTTCTACCTTTCTTTGAAACAGCAGGACTTATAGCCTCTTCTCCAACTGGCTTTCGACCGTGCAATCTGCTTTACCTCCTGTGTCATCAGAACTCCCTGACAGACTTGACTGAGGAGGCATGGCCACTCTTAAACTTTAAATCTCAGTGTGGGTTTGAGAATTTTGGTATCCACGGCCTTGCTTTGGATAACTGCAATTCTCTATACCCGAACCAGCCTAAAATTGAAAATTCTGGGCTTCAGCTCTGAATATTGGTGATAGGCCCTTACTTGGTATACCTCCTTGCTCTGCATTAAAGCACTAGAGTGGGATGAGTAACCACCCTAGTATTGAATGAACACATTTTATATAACTGAAAAATGTAACCATGGATCGCCAATTGTAATGGTATTTGTATGTGGCATACCAGCCCAAATTTAATTTGTTTTTAAACCGTCATGGTTTGTTTTTCAAAGCTTGCAATCAGTGACAAAATCATATATATGTAGGAATACATTTTGAAGTGTTACCAAAGGTATTCCGATGGTACAAAAAAAAGACAAAGGTGTTGAATTTGTTGACTGAGCAACCAGGTTCACATAGCCTTTGCTAGCGTGCCTGGTCCTTAGTAAGTAAACTTACAAGGGGATGCGTATAGGTCAATGAACCTTTTGATTCGCATGGAGTGTTCTAGCTATGGTGTAATCGATGTGCATCAATAATCAATACTCAAACCAATAAGCAAAACATTATTTCGTAGTCAATATCGTCAATATTCATGAAAAACCACAACTCAGTATCTGTTCTAACAATTTTATTTCCCTATTAGTTAGAGTACTAAGTCATGAGATTAATTCAAACTTTATTCAAATGCACTCAAGATTAACTCATTAGTGAGCATCAATAACATAATCTAATCGGAACTTGAGAAAACATGCGTTCTAATGCCTCAACATGAACCAATAACGATGAATATGTTAACATGAGTAGCAGAGTTCAGCAAATCAGTCTGTCAATAATTTGCCACCGTTTATGTCAATGTCTCAGAATAGGAGCCCTACCTAACCCTGATTAGCATTAGCATATGGGACTTCATGCAAAAACAGTTTAGAATATAAATTTGGAAAAAACATCTAGCTTAAGAGAAAAACTATTTAGACAGTGCAGTTGGTACTTAGAAAGAAAAGGCACAAGAGTTCAGTCACATTGTCATAGTTACATATCCACGGTGTGGATCAGCAACAAAGTCAGACTTCGTCTTCAGATCACCAATAGATCAGCATCGCAACAGGCTCTAAAGAGCATGAGCACAGTGACAGAAGCTTGAATCTCTTCTCCCCCAATATCACATCAATTTCGGAATAAGGTCTGAAGATTTTTCCCTCTGTCACGGCATTATACCAAAGTCACCAAGACTATCCCCCAATTCCTAATTGGTCAATTATTCACCAGTTATGACTCTATCCAATGATCTTAGTTTTTCAAATCTATGAATTCTAGTATTACACAGTTCTCAAGGTGTCGATTGGTTCACTGTACGATGTCCTCATCATCCGGCTCATCAGGTATCAAAAATGTTGCATCTTTTTCTCCTGTCAGTGTCTCCATTGTTTGAGTCCTGGGAAAGTACAGTTTGTCTGCTTTACCCAGTCCTTGATACATTTATGATTCCATCATCTCCTGTCCGTCAGTTCACGCATAGGATTTTTGCTGAGCAGATTTTATTAAACCATAAGCAGTTCAGGGTCAGTTCAGCACATTAGCTTCTCTACATCACAATAATAATTCAGCTTCTGCATGAGGTCTGGCAAAATCAGGACATAACTTCGGCTAAGTTATCTCTACAATATAATGCAAAACACACATTATATATCTCAATATGACATACTACTACATTGTTTTAATACATTTTTCTACATTTCATACGTTATTCATTTTATTAGTACATTTGTGAATCTTGATGACCACTCTCCGAGGGCACATTTTCAAACATGTACATTAATTCTCTACATTATTTATTTCAACATTTTATTATTATCCTTCAAAATGCATAAACACTATATAGCATGAAACAGAACAAAGAGGTAAAAGTAGACGCACACCAAGGATGTCATTCCATGCTGTGGTAGGGTCGACTAAGGACAAGGCAAGTGATGATAACTTGAACTTAATTGATCAATAATCCTATTATGCCCTATAAACACCACTGAAAACAATTACAAAATGTATGCTCGTAAGTAATGGCGTAAATTGTACAGTATGGTGGATTTATCATTCCATTCATGTGAGACACAAACATATTTGCTCAAAGGACTATATTACTCGCTGGTTGAGTGCTTGGTTTATTATTTTTAACGCATACACAGATCAACATAGAGCATATCAAACTACAAATGCATAATTCAGCTTTCATTAATGACATAAAAAATACAGTGGCCTGTCCTGTCATAATTCTTACTTGTCATGGTGGTCTGGCCCCAGTTTCCTTTCGCCGCTTTCAGCGGTACCCCCTTGTCATCGCCCCAACAGTGGCGCACAATTTATAGTTATGGGCCCAGAGGGCTGGCAAAGTACACAGAGGCTTGAGGCATACCAAGGGGAAGAAGCGCCAAAGTGAAGCGGGACCTTATTAATCACCACAGGGAGAACCTCAGAGGGAGGTTGGCGAAAGCCGTTTGTTACGGAACCATTAATCATTTGTAAGGGCTGGCGCTGGCAGCCTTTAGTGTTAGTAAGGGATAACAAAGGCCATTAATGTGCCGTCACTCCCATTTAACTACGGTAAGCGTCATGTAATCAAGCCATGTCGTAAGTGCTAAAAAAGAACCTGTGCCAAGGTTTCTGCTGTAAATGGCCTCCAGGGCCGACAGGCTGTGTGTGCTCAGGTGAATAACGCATCGTGATCCGAAAGTCGAAATGCACCATACAGCTAGCCTTTAACCCCCGGTCCTATCGTGCAATAGTCCCTCTCCCTCGCCCAGCCCACACATCGCACTTTCAGCTTTTTAAAACGTGCCTGAAAAATGTTTGAGTGCAAGCAGAACTACTTAAATAACCAAAAGGCGTTCTTCAAAAGGCCTTAAAAGCCAAGGTCTGTGGAAAAATAATTTAATTGTTTTTTTTTTTATGAAGAGAAAATCTACGATAAATACAGGATCTTGGAAATTACTGAGCTCCCGGTTTTGGAGGAACGTGGGCCCTGATCTATACTTTTTGGTGCAAAACTGCACTAACACTGTTTTGCACCAAAAAGTTTAGCACCGGCTTGCACCATTTCTGTGCACCAGCCAGGTACCATATTTATGGAATGGTGCAAGCCGGTGCAAAGGGTAGGCTAGCGTAAAAAAAAAAATTACGTTAATCAGGTTGGGCTGGGTGTATGGAAGAAGGGGGTTTTGCACCAAAAAATGACGTTCGGCTGGTTAGAGTAAAAAAAAAAGACTCTTACCTGCCTAGAGTCATTTTCTGATGCAAAACCATCCATACCACAAGACTGCTGTCTTAGAAAAGACAGGAGTCATGCCAACCACCCCAAAGGCCAGCACAGGAGACCAGGAACCCCTAGGCATGACATTGCACCCAGTGCCATGTAGGGAGGCCCATTTCAGGGCTCCCAAAGGAACTTAAAAAAAAGAATTACTTACCTGTACTTACCTATACTTACCTGGGATGGTGTCCCCCATCCTCTGCTGTCCCTCTGGTGTGGGTGGGTGTGTCCCAGGGGCCTGTGAAGGGCACCTGTGGGATTATTTCATGGTGTTCCACCATGGAAATAGGCCCACAGGTCCCCTAATGTCTGCCCTGACCCAGGCCTTAAAAAATGGTGCAAAGCAAGCTTTGCACCATTTTTTACCCCTCCTCCCTCCCATGCGTGATTTTAGCATAGGAGATAAATATTGCGCTAAGGCCATAGACTCATTTTTTGCACAGGAACGCCTACTTTGCATTTCATTGATGCAAAGTAGGTTTCCACGTCCAAAAAATGACTTTGACTCCATAAATTTGGTGCTAGACGGGTCTAGCGCCAAATTATAAATATGGAGTTAGTTTTGCACTGAATTTGCATAAAAAATGACGCAAATCCAGCATAAAACAAGTATAAATATTCCCGTAGTATTCTCAGTGAGGTAAGCCTCCGTGCATCTCTCATTGAAAGGGCAGTTTCATTTCCCTGTTGACTGTGAGGAGGTATGAACTGACAACAGTTCTAGGATGGCTCCTGGAACCATCTTGAAGGTAGACGTGTCAAAGACAGTTGACGGGGTAAGACCATTAGCCCAGTTGATGCATGTTATTCAGAGTAGAAACTGTCATGATACTGTACAATTTCTTGTAGTCAAAAAGGAATTATCAAGAATTCAGTTCTATCAAAGATTCCTTATGTGTTTGTTTATTACTTCGCAATGATGTGACAACAGCTGAAAAATGTTTCAGTTCCACATTTATGCCCTTGAGTTTTCTCAAGGCAAAAATTCAATATTTATATCATTTCAGAAGTCCTTGAATGTGCTGAAAGTGAACATTGTTGTATTGGTCGCACATTGAATGTGCCTATTGGTGTAGCCCGAGTTGTTGGACTACAAAACAACTGCATCAGCGCATCTGTGCATCAGTGTATCTTTTTGGGATTATTAGTTCAAATTCTGTGTCTGCTGTATTCAGGCTTCTTGTGATCTCAATCCATGCACCTGTTGACAACAGTATAGTCAGCAGTATGGTTCTCGGAGGGGGGTAGTGAGCTTCAAATATAATGGTGTATTGTCAATACATTGTTAAAGTTTAAAACTCATATTTTTTCAGTTTTTATATAGTACAAATTCGACCCGAAGGCATTGGAGTGCTTTACATGAGCAGCAGTCACGTTACACAAGGACGCATTCATTTTTGGTAGGCACAAGGAGACTAAGGGGCATATTTATGAGCCCCTAATGCCACTGGAGCATCACTTTATGTGACGCTCTGGTGGCGCTATGCTCTGTGCCGTATTTACAAGGTGGCGTTAAGCCACTTTTTGTGGCTTAACGCCACCTTGTAACTATGACCCCTTCACACCCAGCCCTTTGCGTGGAAGGAGCGTGCAATGAGTGTTGCTGTGGGCTTGCCACAGCAACACCCATTGCATTTTGATGCTGCCTCAGATTTACGAGTTTTCGTAAACATGAGGCAGCGCCAAAATCTAACGCCACCCCAGGGTGCAGCATGCATAGAAAGAGCAAAATGAAAGACATGATTGTTTATGTGTGGGAAGGTGTCCCTTACTGCACATAAACAATCATTTCAAAATGACTCATGGCACTTCTGTATTTGCTGCACTCTGCAGCACACACAGAAGTGCCAACTCGCCATTAGTGATTGTTTATATGCAGGAAGGGACACCTTCCCACACATAAACAATCAAACCCTCAAAGCAGACATCCTTGCATGATAGTGCAAGGATGCCTACATTGGCGCTAGCAGCAAAATTTAGCACCAGCACAGGGGACAACACATTCAATTAAATAATGTGCATCCCTGCATTGTGAAAATGACGGGGCGCGTGCTGCCAATTTTGGCACACCGTCACGCTTCATCATTTTCCTTTAAATATGGGCCTAAGTGATTCACTCAGAATCACAAGATGTTTAGCCAATACAGAAACTCGACCCTGGTTCCCCAGCTCCAGAGTAGGCAGCTCTAGACGTTATAGAACATACTCTCCTTATTGCTAGTCAAGCAATTATATCAAGGCCTGGCATACACATTACATAATGGTGGTAGATATTATAGGAGTGGAGGGCTCTGCTTTCTACCAGTGTAAACTGAAGCGTATACGCACAGCCCTATAAACATTGATCAATGAGATGTGATCTGACATGCTATATCTCAAATATTTCTGTAGCACTGACTGTTTTTCTATATATTAGATAGGAGACTGGGCCCATGATCTGAGGTTTCATACACAGCAGGCATTCACATGAGGACCAACAATATTGTGGGCAATTAATGTGAGGGTGTGAGGCTTTCCTCTTTAACCACCTACAGAGCAAACTCTTTGCCTCCTTTAGGTTGTAATCATAATTTTCCAGTTCCAAGTATGCAGTGATTATGCTGTAGCATGTGCCACAGCTGTTGGGTCACTTGTAGGGGCAACTTGGAATATTTGATGAGTTTGTGCGCATAATTACCGTTACATTGGGCAACACCCCAGCAGTACCATGCAGTCAGTGCTTAATTTGTAAATAAAAAGATGCCGGTGCTCAAAGCCTTCTTAAACACGCTGCTGCTGCACTTAAATGTGCAAACAGGGAGTACTGAGGCAGCGTAATCCTGAAGTCATCTCGGGCCTCTTCAATCCATTTGAAACCCCTCCCTGTCCCTTCACCTGACGCTTGCAGCATTCTGCTTTCTCCCATTGTGAAGCTTTTTCGTGTTTCTCTTCCTCCTTCTTTCCCAAATGTGTCTTTTGCTTGCAGCAAATGCTTGAGACAGTAGACTTAGCCTCAAAAATAAGTGCCGGTGCTTAGCACCGGTTACAACAAGCACAAATTAAGCCCTGCATGCAGTGATGGATTAAAACTCTTGGAAAGGGAAATAACAGTGTGACTATGGAAATACTGTGCTTATTCTGCACTGTGTGTTATACCCTTTTTCTAAGGGGTATGACATACACATTTACCATCTGCTGTAAGCAAGTGCTATATGTGGACAGGGACTTATGTGGGGGCAGTGTGGGTAGGTAAACTAAGGTGGAGGTAAGGGGAACTCAGTTCAGATAGGGTTGTATTAAATGTTCCCCCTTGCTAGAGTAATTAGTTAGAGAGGAGCGCGACTTGACTGCTTTTGCAGCCAAAGGTTCATGCGGTTCTGCTTGCTGGAATTACAGGCTAATAAAATCAGTTCCCTAGGGTATGGAAACACCAGCTGTGATCAGGTGGAGTGGTCTCGCACCCGAATTTAGTGCAATTTAATGCTCCACCTGACTTGTAATCCCGAGGGTAGTCTAGCTAAGTCTCTTTGTTCCCCACCAGTCTGGCTGTTTCCAGCTTTGGCTACATTAAGAGGTGAAGCACTATATGAATAACTGTTATTTACTTACTAATAGCCTTTATTGTTGGTGCTGGTGGCTCTGAACTGTGGAATTGCTTGCTGTCTGATTTGTGCTTGTGAAGAATACAATATTCATACCTATTGAGGAATTTTGCTGTTGACTGTAGACTACTGCCTCATTTCAGGGCTGTGTGATGTTTAAGCAGTCTATCCATGAATGCCATAGTGTGTGATAGTCGAGAGCAGTACAAAGGGTTCTCAATATTGAGGCTGGTGTGGCTTTACCTTCGAAAACAAAGCAATTTCCCCACCTCTATGTACGGTGGAAAAACCTAGATGTTGGTGTTTGGTAACCCTGCAGATTTTCAGCGGTGTTCCTATTGCCAACCACCTCTTGATGAGATCCTAAACCTAATTGTATAATTTTAACTGTATACTGCAGCTGCAAAAATCATATTATCCAGCTATCTTTCGAGGGTACTCTCTTTTTTACCTTGTTCTTCTCCTTCTTTCACAGAATATGAAATCGTGGTTGTTCAAGAGGTGGATAGCACTGGAGACCACATCTCACATGAAATTGCTCACCATCAAAGAATGAAAAGATCTACTCAGAGCTTAGAAAGCAACCAGGTTCACTTTCGAATCCATGGATTTGGTCAAGATTTTCACTTGGAGTTAAAACTTTCTGATGGTCTATTGGCACCTGGATTTTTAATACAGACACTGGGGAAGAATCGCACAAAAAACATGCAGGTGTTCCCAAGTGAGGAGTTCTGCTTTTACCAAGGTTCCTTGCGGGCGCAGGAGAACTCATCGGTAGCACTTTCAACATGCCAAGGCTTGGTAAGTAAAGATGAAGACGGCAAACAAACAATTACATGGAAATGTTTATTACATTTTGCAAATTGATGCTCCTCACATCAGCCAAGTAACATACACAAATAGACCTAATTAACAGTACCTGCAAAATAGTTAATTTGAAGCTGACAGAATTAATTTTATCAAGCGTGGTCTAAACAGATCAGCCACCTTTGTAGTTGATAGAACATCGTAGATTAGAAGCACATGTGTAGCTGTTTGACAGTCCTGGGCTCGATAGTGAGTCATGATGCTTGAGGAGGTGGCCTTTGAGGCTAGCTTTGAATGTGTTGTTGGAGAAGAATGTATTGAATGATGGGCTGGAACATTCTCATTGCAGTGATTTGTTACCAGTTTTTTTATTTACCAAAACTTGTTTTGAATCTCGGCTGTTTACACTTTGTGGACAAAATATATGGCTTTCCATCCATCCATGACCGGTGCATTTGTAAAATGTTGCACTTATAGGACATGGATAATACACAGGAATTATTTCATATTTTATGTGTGTTGAGCATGCGCACATTGTTCAAGGGTGGAATGCTGTCATTCCCAGGAAGGGACGCCAGAGCCTTAAGTGGGCTGCCCCTTTCTGTATGCTGAGGTGGATGGAAGCAAAATGGGAATGACACTGCAGAAGACCAGTGGATGAAGAAGGCTAACTGAAAGCCTCTGAAAGTAGACATACTACACGTGGTTTTATTAAAAACAAATTTTCTTGTCTAGCGCCGGACCTAACAATAGTGAAATATAAGAGCACTAGGAAAATAGCTTGTGCAATTTCAAGAGCCTTGATTGCGGCCAATAACTCACTATTCACCCTCTACTGCCCTGGGGTGTATTGTAAGGCCCTAATAGGCCCCACGATTGCCAAGACCTGGAAGGGCCCCTCTCAGCCTGGACTTTGTGCTACAAAACCAATAAAGAACAAGTTCGCAGCTTCTTCAGCTAGGCTGGAGCCCGCTGGCGATTTCACCCCAAGAACAGAAATGTATTTATTGCGTGAGGCAAGGGGGGCCCGACTTTTCCTTCCAGGAGTGGGTGTGGCCCCCCTAGAGACAGTAGGTGAATGGATGTGGCCTCACCTTGAAAGCAGGTGACGAGAGGCCATCTCTCTTGTTGTGTATCCCCTCCTTCTCCTGTTCACAATGGGCAAACTGCAACTTAATTTGACAAACATCTCTCTGTACCAGTCCCCACTCCGAACTGGAGCTCCGAGGAGGGGTACCGGGACTCTGCTAGGTAAATAGATTGGCTGCCATTCAAATTCTGTAATAGTCCTCATTGCTCTCAGAGGACCTGCAAGAGTCTGTGCTCCACCTTCCTGCACTGACATCAGGTAAATCAAAACAGCAACAACTCATTTCTTCTGGTCTAATTTGTTTAAGGTTTCAATCTGGACAAATAGAAATTCTTGTCGCACAATATTTTTGCCACTTTTAGTGGATGGTATTTGCTTTCAAACTTACTAATACTCATATTGAAATCAAAAATGAAAGTTTGATTTAGCTCTCCATAAATTCAAATATACAGCTCGTGATCTGCAAGATACACATGAATGAGAGCAACAAGCACATGAACCCGCTAAGATATGATACTTGGATCATAGTGTGGGACATGCACCATTCACAATGATTAGCAGCACAGACGTTAACATTTCATGACATTTTATGACCTTTGATCAGCTGATTGCACATAGGTAGATATCTGCAGCGAGTATTAACCACCCTACCCTTCTTACCAGAAGAACAGAGACCTGCTTCATACAAACAGGTTGCTGTAGTGGGTGCCTTTACGCTTTCTGCTATTCTTCAGCAGATATATTTGGCTAGCACATTGTACTACTTCCTAAGGACAACCGAAAGGTCATATGTTTGAATCTCATTGTGGCCAACACAGCCGTTCATGCAGCAAGGATCGATAAAATGTGTACTTTTCAGTTATTTAATAAAAACACATATCATTTACACTGCCACTCACTCAACTGTGGTAAAACTTGCAATTGTAAAAAAGTAGTGCAGGTGTGTTTATGCATCTATAATTGTTAGTATCATGATTGTCTAGTTTTTGGACCTTCACTGCTGTAAAATCCACAAACCTAGGTACTAATCCATCCCTACGTGATTAAACTGTGATATTTCCTTGCCAGTTCAGTTCTTTCACTGTATCTCTATTCTGAAAGCTGACAATGCTTGGAGTTCTAGAAAACAGGCTAAGCTCAGAAAGCACTATATCAACCCATCTTGCAATGACAATCGCAGTGGCTTTTATAATGAACAGATGTTTGCAAGCATATAATAAACTGAAGCGGTGTCTGCTCATCCCGTGGTACTACAGGCGTCCGGTGAGGGTCATGCTGGACTCATACATGCAGTCCTGGCCCCTGTGCTTGCAGCAGTTTCACAGAGTGCAGACCTGCGCCTGGTGGAACTGGGCCCAGTGTCATCAACCACTCCGTGAGGGCTGGCCTATTACACTTACCCCACACCCATCCCTCACAGGCATCACTGATCAGGTAAACCTGCCAATAAAAGGGCAAGGGGACAGTTGCATACTCCCTGGCCATGTGCTGCATGTGGGCCTAGGGCCCAAGACCCAACAGGGGTCATGACCACAGATTCACATAATTTCAGTGGCCATGCATACAGAGAAGAATAAATGTTTCCTCTGTTGCTAGGTACTTTTTTTGCAAGAGAATCTTGCAAGATTCCATGGGAGCAGTATGATCCTGAAATTGTAGTGGACCTGCACTTGAAAAGGCATCATCTTCTCCCACAGTGTGGGACATGCCAAGAGATCTAGGCTTGCGCTCTCACCGCTGAGGCCAGACACACTCCTTCAGGCCATAGAGTTAGGGGCACCAGTGCTTGGAACACTGCTCACTTCTCCTGCAGGACACAATTAGATATCTAAACTTTTGCCCTCACTTCTGACAGGGGCATAGCCTCGTCATATTATTGGTGGGTTGTGAACTTCAGATGTACCAAGAACCACGCTGGGCTATCCTATTAAAACACATTATACAAGGTCCGGACTCAAAACCCAAAGTAGACCTGGCTAATTGTCAGACCAGCTCACATAGGGGGTGATTCTGAGCCGCCCGCCAAGCGGGAACCGCCAGAAGACCGTACCGTGGTCAAAAGACCGCGGCGGTCATTCTGGGTTTCCCACTGGGCTGGCGGGTGACCGCCGAAAGTCCGCCCGCCAGCCCAGCGGGAAACACCCTTCCCACGAGGACGCCGGCTCAGAATTGAGCCGGCGCAGTGGGAAGGTGCGACGGGTGCAGTTGCACCCGTCGCGAATTTCAGTGTCTGCTAGGCAGACACTGAAATTCTTTTTGGGACCCTCTTACAGGGGCCCCTGCAGTGACCATGCTATTGGCATGGGCACTGCAGGGGCCCCCAGGGGCCCCGCGGCACCCCCTACCGCCTACCGGGAGAACCGCCAGGAACAGGATGGCGGTAGGGGGTGTCAGAATCCCCATGGCGGCAGAGCGCGCTCTGCCGCCATGGAGGATTCTCAAGGGCAGCGGAAAGTCGGCGGGACACCGCCGACTTTCCGTTTCTGGCCGCGGCTGAACCGCCGCGGTCAGAATGCCCAGCGGTGCACCGCCAGCCTGTTGGCGGTGCTACCGCAGTCATTCGCCCTGGCGGTTTTTACCGCCAGGGTTAGAATGACCCCCATAGTGTCCATAGCACAGTTGTCCACTACAAAGGGGCTTAGGAGGGCGAGTCTTCCCTCCACCCCCCTAGAAAACTTGGTGAAAGAAGTGGCAAAAACGGTGCACTCTACAACACATTTGTCATTATATAATCAATTGTATTACTTTTTAAAGCATTGTAAATCATGACCTTACAGAGCACCACTGGGGCTCTTCGAAGATTCCCTTACCATTACCCACTAACATTGCATCTCATCTCACCATAGCCCCTCTCTCACATTTTTTTCTTGTTTTATAGTCCTACCATACAGCATTGGGTGATGTAGCACTTTACATCACACACACACACACACACACACACACAATGAATCACATGTGTGTAAATCAGTGTATAGCAAATCTTATATAAGATAAAGGAGACTACAAGGTGTAGGATTCACATGTCATCCATACTAGTATGTTTTTCTAAGAGTACTTGGTCTGGGGAACTATAAATTCTGGATTCAGAACGTAACACAGTAGTTAGGGTTGACTTTACTAACAGAAATTTATTTCTACCCAAACAAATCTTTTTTAGCGAAATTAGGATAATAAAAGACTGTGAAAAACATATCTCTCTAACCTGTACCTTGCAGTTTGCAACCAGCTCTTTGATGACAGTTCATAGCTCATTGTGTTAGATTATGAATGTAACGTATGAGCTGTACACACAGTAACAAAAGATATCTGTATGACAAAAGCAGTATCCTGCTGAGCTATGCATGTGAAATACTATACTGTAATCTGCATAATACACATTCTTTTCAGCAGACGTATTAACCCTCTGCGCTACCTTACATGAGCCAAAACTGCAACTAGACAATACTTCGATCTCACTCCAGCAGGTACACTGCTCACCACAGTTATCTTGGCACTTTTATTGTTGCCTGAAAACTGTTAGACATACAAGGGACTCTGTAATGCTTTTAAAACAGCTGCACTGCTACAAAACCGGCCCCCAGTAACAAAAGCGGTCCTTCCAGCCTCCAGGGGAAATGCTCGCAGCCTGGAATGGAAAGTCGGGTCTTGCTGAGAAGCAGGACAGTATGTGGGCTTAAGGGCAGTGGAAAGAGAGGAGAGTATGGATTGTTAGGGGCACTTAAAACACAACATTTTTCAGACTAATCTACATATTTTACAGCCTTCAAAACACAGGGGAGAAAGACTGTGTGTTTTTGTAAGTGTGGACGTGTAAAATCCCAGGTGAAATCCAACAGACATTCCACATTATCTGAATAAAAGCATGTGTACCCAAATATTTACTACAGGATACATTTTTAACAGGGGTGTACCCCCCAAAACCCTGGCACCAGTGCTTGGAAAGGTGGGGTCTTCTCCTGCAGTGCTGGATATGCGAGAAATTAAAACTTTTGCTTGCACTACTGAGACCCGAAACCCCTGCTGGGAGGCCACAGGGAGAGAAGCACCAGTGCTTGAAAAGGCGCTCTCTTCCCTCACATTGCCAAGAGATCTAAACTTTAGTTAGCACTACTGAGACCAGAAACACCTCCCTGAGGACCATGAAGGAGGGACACCAGTGCTTGAAGAAGTGCTCTCTCCTCCTGCTGCGCTGGACACCTGAGAGATTTAAACTTTTGCTGCACTACTGGGCCCCGAAACCCCTTATGATTAGTTAATGCACCAGGGTGAAGAAGAGTTGTATCCAACTAGCATTTAAGGACCTAAACTTGGCCTTCAACTGTGTTAATCGGCAAAGGTTATTTGGAGCTGATCTCTATGGGGGAGGAAAATCCCTGAGTGCATTTTGTGAGACAGTTGCACAACGATGTCACTGCACAAATCTGATGCAGCCCTGCTGGTGAGTGCTCTGAACCAATTTGGATTGGGTGAGACGTCATGCAAGATTGCATTCTACTTGCTAAAGACCTAGAGGAAAAAACTACTGTTGATCTCTCTGAAGTACCCCTATGCCGACCACCGTTGTTGGGAGAGCAAAAGAGCATTAGAATTCTTCATTTTCCGATGCATAATTCTGAATTTGAATGTAGAAGTATATACACTATGCTGCTAACAGTTGCAGAGATATATATATGTAGATAGTGCTGTCAATTGGTCAGAATGTGCCGGATCTGCATTTGAAGAAATATTCTGTTCCCATAATGGGGTTTCAAGCTAAAGTCAGTCATCTAGGATTGACACCAGCCATAGCCTGAGGTGGTGCGCCGACTGCTGTCAGACACTATCAAGACACACATCACTGACTGCTCGGCATTCTCTCGGTCACTGTGCTGTGCCAGCACACTGCATGTGAGAGCAGTACAAATGCAAAAGGCGAGTAAAACAGGATAATGAGGAGAGAAAGTGCAATGTCTTTTGCAATGCACCAGTGCATAGGGTGTGCCCTCTTCTGCCTCCCAGCCCTAGCCTTCACATACAAGGGAGGACAATTCCAAAAGTATCGGAGGCTAGACAGAGCAGCAAATCTATTGCTTTCCTGTTCTACCCTGTCTTAGGTCTACTCCCATGCCTAGAGCAACGTTGAAGCAGCACAAAGCATCAGAACCTTTATGATGAACATATACTAATGGTTCCTCTTCACATATGAGAATCACATGGTACAGTGGTCCACAACGTGTGGTCTGGGGACCCCTAGGGGACCGTGAAGCCCCCTCAGGGGGTCCGCGACGGCTTAGAAAATTAAATATTATTAACAGATTAGGTCTCCAGCTTTCAGTAATGACTCAGTGGGAGTCCCTAGATTTAAAAAAAGATTCAGTGGGGGCCCTGGGTGCCAGTAATGATAAAGTGGGGGTCCACAGTAGTCAAAAGGTTGAGAACCACTGGTATGATACATATAACAATGTGGCCTTGTCTGAGTCTGTGCTAGCCAAAGTTGGCCTCCAAAAGTTGTACTAGTGCTCCAGGCATTAGAACCGGGCGCCATATTAAAGCAAGAGACATTAGCTCTTGATACAATGCTCAAGATAAGACCTCCATAACTGGACAAGTACTCTTTATTTCACACCATAAATAGACCAATAATGGCAACACCTAAGTTGCAGTAACTAAAGGAAGTAGCCATATTCTAGCGGAGTCATTGAGAACTAGAGACATTATTTCACATGAACCCTTTAGAACCAGACATCGTACTCAAGATAAGGCCGCATTTTAGTGATGTTCACAATGTAAAGTTACAACATAACTGTCCTTATCTCCTGGTTGTGTAACGTCTACCTCTGCCCCAACACTCCTTTTTCTTTTTCCATAGATGTATCATATTTCTTATGGACTTAGGCCCATATTTATGGATGGTTAGCGTGACTTTAGCGCCATTAATTTTGGTGCTAAAATGGCGCTAACCTAACTCCATATTTATATTTTGATGCTAGACCCGTCTAGCGTCAAAATATTGGAGTTAGCGCCATGTTTAGGAAACGTGAAACCACCTTGCTTCAATGAGATGCAAGGTAGGCATTCCCAACCTAAACACAACGGTAACCCCCGAGCGCCATATTTATCTCCAGGCGCAGCAATGATGCGCAAGGAGGCGAGAGACCTTAATAATGGTGCTAAGCCATTTTCATGTTGGAACATCATGGAATGGGCACAATGATGCCCACCCCAAGCCACAGGGACACCACCACCCACACCGGAGGGAAACTACAGGAGGGGGACCACAACCCAGGTAAGTTTAGGTAAGTATAACTTTTTTTCGTAAGTATCATTGGGGGCCCCTTACATGGGGCCCCCTGCCTGGTACTGGGTATGTTGGACTTGCCCAGGAGACACTAGTCCCCCGTGGTGGGCACTGGGCTTGTGGTAATTACTTCTGTCTACACTTAGACAGGAGTCATTTTGTCTGCTTGGGTGTCAAAAAATAATGCTAGGCTAGTTAGCGACATATTTTTTACTGCTAACCAGCCTAATGTCATTTCAGACCCACTAGCGCCACTTTCTTAATGGCATTCCTGACCGGCTAGCATCTTTTTTTAAAGACGCTAGCCATTCTTTAGTGCCATCTTGCATCATTTAATAAATATCGTGCAAAGATGGCTCTATGGAATGGCGATAGCCGGTGTTAAGAAAAATGATGCAAAACTGCACTAGCGCAGTTTTGTGACATTTTTCATAAATATGGGCCTCAGTGTACATCCAAAATAAGAACTCGGAGATGCTCAAGGAGAAGGGACGGTTGCACTGCTGTCCCCTAAGCTGTAACTGTGTTGTGCCTCTTAAAGATGCTATCTCTGCTACTGCGTATAATGTATTTGGTCTATGTATTTAAAGGAAACTTACAGTGCTCTTTTTCATTTGTTCGATTTTAGCTAGTTAAAGCATTCTCTGCTGCTTACCATAACACACTCTTTCCGTGAGTGTGAGGGAAGCTTGCAGTAAAGATGCAGATGTCTATCCTGTACCTGGTTCTGTGTGTAGAAAGATTGATGTTGCCTACGTTGTGCCTGTGTTGTGTGTTAGCTTAACTTGGTAAAATGTGTAGGAATAGGAGGAGTTTGCAGCGTATGAAGACCTTGATACCTTTGATCACTGCTTTGACTTGGGGCAGTCTAAACCATATTCTAGAGTCTAAAATGTTCCAGGTTATATCTGTGATTGAAGGAAGGATTCTGAGACCTTGGGGGCAAACAAAGGGTAGTAGAATGGGCTCTCCTTCTCCTCTTAGAAGGATTTCAGATTTGGCTCTCTTCATGCAAGGCAGGATTTTCTTCATCCAGTGTTGCACATGGTCCGCACATGAGAAGATCTAGTTAGGGCTAGTAAGTTCTCTTGCCAGAAATCAATTTGTGGATCATCAACACATTTTTGGACGTTTATGTGGTGCTGGTTGAGAATCTAGGCCGGGGGTTGAACAATTGAACAACATCATTAAAGGGATGATCTATGGGAAATGCCACAGTTCAATAGTTTTTGTAATGACTCATCTGATTCAATTCTAATATTGTAGCTGTGGGTACTAATAATAAATAAAGTCCATGACAGAGCACCCCCCCCCCAGTGTGCCTGGCCACTGTTTGCACCTTTCTACAAATATTGTGTGATAAGCAGTGTTATAGAAGCAGAGGGGCTTAAGGAGTATAAAGGGTGTGTTCTTGGTTCCATCCAGAGAAAGGTGGAGCTAATGTCTAATGTTGGCTAGAGCTAATTGAGTACCAGTAAAGGGTCTCAAGCCTTACTGATGTCATGGAGGATGAGTCAGTTCAACATACCCATGAAGTTGTCTTCAGGACTTCCTTTCCATGATTGTGTGGAGGTTGGAGATAGAGCTGTAGTTGGCTACAATTCTATGATAAGCATTTTTTGGGAGGAGGTGATCACTGCATGCTTCAGCAGGTTAGGCACAATTCCCATGTGGATAGGGGCACCTATCATGTTTGTAGTGTTTGTTGAAGGAGAAGGGATGGATGGTTTGAAACAAGAAGCTGAACTTGGGTTCATGATCTGGTTAGATACTGTTATTGTGTAAGTCAGACTAAGGGCCTGATTTAGAATTCAGCTGATGGGTTACTCCGTCACAATGGTGATGGATATCCCATCCTCCGAAAGATAAATCCCATAGGACATAGTGGGATTTATATTTCAGCAGAAAGGATTTCCCTCACCGTTGTGAGAGTAACTTGCCCGTCGAAATCTAAATTAGGCCTTAACCTTCTTGGCAGTCTTCAGAGATTCTAATAAAGAGAATGAGAGGCTGTGGTGATGAAGTAAGTGGAAAGAAAAAATTAAGATTGCATCACAAAGTATGGCTATTTTGGACTTGAATATCTCAACTAGATCTTTGCAGTTTTAGTGGAAAGCTCATTGGTTGTATTACGGGTCAGCAAAACTAGATAATTGCTGATAAATATTGAAGATGATATTTCTTTGAATAGGAGCCTCAATTATGCATTTATGGAAGTAGGTCTTGTTGACTCTTGATTGCTCCGTGGTAACATTTCCAATGGATCCTGAAACCAGTGTTATCTTCTTCAGTATGGGATGAATATCATTGATTTTCCAGGTTGCAGGTAGCTCACTTGTTAGTTGTTTTGATTTTGTACGATTTAGCAATTTGGCTAGAGCAAAGATGTCTAGGATGGATCCTATTTTAATTTACACAATTTGCTGAGTCGAGCTGCTTTGTCTTCATGGCACTCTAAATCATTTCAAAGTTCTGATTGTTACTGTTTCTGAAATGATGCATTGGTATGGTGAATTGAGCTGTTATTTTAGCAAAGGATAGATCTGTACTTTTGGCAACAAAGTTCATAAAGATGAAAACATGATTGTATCATTTCTGGTAACTTTGATTTTTCAGGTTGAGTAAGAAGATGGCACACGTTGAATGTGTACCATGCAGCATGCCTTGGGCCATTCACTACCTATGGATAAGTGAAGCCTGGGGATAAGGGGAGGAAGTGAGTGGCACAGCTGAAGCAGTGGTCTGAGGGGTTCAGTAGTTTTATAATTCTATTGAAAGAGCGAGTTCTACATTTGTGATTATGTGATTGGGAGAGTGGGCATTTTGGCATTGCAAGGGAGCAGGTGAAGAGATCAGAGTGGTTGTTTACATGTGATCTAATGGCATGGGAGGTAAATTAGAAAGTGGTGTTTTTTTAGGGTTGACATGTCTGTTTTTATACTTTTCTGCATTGCATCTTTACACCACTTCCTACACTTTCATACATACATGCAATGTGGTAGGGAGAGTGTCAGGGCCACCTGGAACTGAGGAAGGTCACTGACCAATTTGGGCTTTTCAGTTGGCTGATAGATGCCCACCAAAAGAAGAAGGCATAATATGAGTTCCTTTTGCTTTTTTATCTTATCAGCGATAGCTTTACTAAAATGTACACAGTGAACCACTAGATCATTTTAGGCTGTGATTTATGGGTCCTATAATAATCTTTGAAATATTTTCTATAAGAGCTCCATATATTGCTATACCATTCAGGTATATCACTTGCAGTGAATGACGAGGGACCTATGATGAAGCAGGCCACCATTCGTGGGAGAGGGTCCTACCTCCTTAAAAGGAATACTCCTTGAGTAGATGTACTTCTCATGATCTGGTCCCAGTATCGGGTCCGGTACCTTTTGCTTGTGTGTATGAGAATTTGGGAGGATGTGTTGGAGAACCTCTAACCTCCCACTTCCACTCTTTGTGGTTGGTTTGTATTGAACATTCACCCGGAAGGATTCAAGCTAGAGGGCGCCGTAAGTGAGAACCCACTTAGCAGGGACTGTCAACCTGTTTCGAGCCCAGTGAATGTGAAACATCTCTACTCTGTTTTAGTTACTATCTTTGAATGTATGGCATGAGGATTATGAGGTTTTCAGTCTGCACGTTACACTTTAGAAAAATACATTCACCCTTTACTCCTAGAAAGCAGATACGCCTTGCTGCAGAATTCCAATTGCATTGAAAAAGTCAACTCATCTGTGCAGATCGTTTTTCACATTGTTAACAAATGCGAAATACTTTGCAATAATCTCTTTCCAAGAAGTGGAATCGTTTGGTTTTCGGGTGTTACCTGTAACTCCTCGACGCACGCACATTTGAGCCTTTAGTAGTTTTCCTTCAGTGAGTGTTCCTTTGAGCTGGGAAGAATTCTGTGGGAATTAACATTAAGACAGCACTTGGTAATTGAAACATCAGGGCTCTGAATTCATTAGAGCTCAGTGATCATCTGTGAGCCCAAGCTCACATGAATGACACCATGCAGCCAGAGCTCTGAGTCAATAAAAGGGCTGGATGGGATTGGGGCTCTTTGATCCTAGTGGGAGTTCACAGCAACTGCCTAAAAGAGTCACTGTTAATGAAATCACAAAGGGAGGAGAGAAACTCTCTCTTCACGTCACAGTCGGAGAACAGCAGTCAAAGAAAGAGACCAGGCAAAACAGGATAGAGCAGTCCGATTAGTCAAACTTAAGACATGCATAACTATTGAACAGCCATTCCCAGGCTCAATACAGTAAGTTTAAAAAAACATTTATATGTTTGTGAGCAGCAATTAAAGAAGGACAACGGCTGAGTTCGGTTTTATACTTATTTTAACAATGGTGAAAACGTAGCATCCTTTTAGCATCTGCTATGAGTGGGCAATAAAGGAAGTGCTGCATGATATCAGCCTCAGCATTCAAATATGTTATTGTGTTCTGTTTGTAAGTGTGTGTGTTTGTGTGTGCAACGCTTGTAAGTCTTCCGTACAAAGCATGAGGAAGAGAGTCGAGAACAAATAATGTGTCTCCACCCTTCAAGTACTGTAAATGCTGCACTTTCAGCTGCTCTCGGGTGTCAGTACTGCATCCTTTCGGTTGAGGTTATGAGGAGGAGGTTCAGGAACAAATGCTGAGAGGAAATATGTCGTCCACCACTTTCTATGAGTATGTGGGAGAGGGCTGAAAGAACTGAGGTCTTGCAAAGCCAGGCAAAAGGAAGTTTCCTCTGGAAGTGGGGGGTGAGCAGAACATGGTAAATACATCTCCTGCACCCTGGTACTTTGCAACGAGTGCCTTCAAACTGTTCCCACTAAACAATGGCTCCAAAAAAGTTAGTGTTGCTTTGTGTTAGAGAATGGGCAGAGCAACAATTTAGCAGAAAAAGAGCTTGAAACTTGATAACAGCATAATATCAGGAACAAATTCGGCAACTTCGGGATACAGGCTGATGTGTTTGATAAGTACCTCAACCTAAGTGATCAGCTGGCCTACAGAGTAGAGGGTGTGCCTTGGAGAGGCAGCGTGGTCTAGCGAAAGACATCCCTAGGAAGATAGACAACTTGACCTAAAGGGCAGACTTCCACCTCAAACCACCCTTACTGGTGTATGAGTGCATGCTTGAGGATATTTTTTGACCTTATCAATAAATCGTTGTTTACTTTTATTACATGATAAGGTATATATGCAGGTTTAAGGGCAGCATGCTTTTTTTATGGGAATCAAGACATTCCATAAGGCCGTCCTCTTCTATACTTATAGTATACTATACATAACCAGCACAACTTATTTTTTTATCAGTGTTAAGCTGCGTCTGGCCGCTGATTTTTCTCAGCAGGAAAAGGTGTGATGTGCTGAGTAAGGAATCTGATTTTGTATTTATTTTTGTTCTTAGTTTGAGTTTGTCCCTAGTTTAAAAAATCAGCACACCATTGAGGGTTCTGTTGCATGAAAGAGAAAATTTCAGATACAGCCTTTGGTGCAAGTGTATAAGGTGCCCAAAAATGGAAATGGCTTTTCCAGTCCCCTGCAGCAAATGCAGGGACTGCACACTACTGAGTCATAAAAGTTCGTAACACAAAGGAAATTGTCCACAGCTTCCATTACTGTGTGGGTCTTAGATACATTTGTAGATAT
Source organism: Pleurodeles waltl (assembly GCF_031143425.1). NCBI lineage: Eukaryota > Metazoa > Chordata > Amphibia > Caudata > Salamandridae > Pleurodeles > Pleurodeles waltl. The sequence continues at coordinate 231,513,121 of NC_090439.1, forward strand.
TAAGGAGTCGCGCATTTGTAGCGGAGTAATGCCAAATGTGATAAGGTTCCACTGAGTCTCTTATATATCACAGACATTCATTGACTTTGAGTAGTTTGAGAGCCCCTTAAAGTGATGGAGTCCCCCCCTCAGAAGGATTGGGGCTACTACCCTGCACCGCCGGAGCTGCTGAGGCCTGGTACAGCCCCTTTGATAATTGGGGCATTGGTGAGTGATACTGAAAGACCTGGCAATGAAACCTAGCATAATTGCACAGCTTCTGTCTGGAAAACAAATCCCTCACCTTCACCTTCTTGCTAATGTGTATGCGTGAACTTAACTCCAGTGCAAATAGTGCTGCAGTTAATCAGTAACCTGCTGTTGACATTCTCATGTTTTGTTAGTAAGCCTAAACCCAGACGTATTTAATTTTTCTACTATTTCTTAGAATATTAAAAAATTAAGCGGATTTAAGCCACAACACCATGAACATCATTTAGGGTTCGCCAGGGGTCACAGCTACGACCCCCTAGCCTGCCATGTGCCCCCCCCCCCCCCCACTGCCGTCACCCTGGCTTCAGAGGTAGAAAATTCAGTGCCAGTAACACAGTGGCAGCTCTTCCTTATGGACGTCAGTTGGAGCTCTGCTCTTTTTGTTTTCTGTCAATTTTTATTGCGCTAATAGAGAATGATAGAATATTATTCACTATTAATGTAATAAAAATGTGAATGTGCCCTTCCATGGCAGCTGAGGCAAGTAAAGAGTATTTTTAATGTATGTTGTATGCATGCTTGCGGGTGAGAGTGTGTTCAAGTGAGAGAGTGTGTGTATAAGTGTGAATTTGTGTCTGTGAGTGAGAGATCAAAGGGCACGTGATGTCGCTTCTGCTCTCCCAGGCATTTTGGTGAACTGACGCCCTTTCACAACACCAGGCGGAATTCAAAAATACAACACATTACATCATGTCATCAATTAATCTGCTTGTACTCAGAAAATCCTGGAGAGGATTTAAAACGGATTTTTTCAGCATGTTGATAGGTCGATTGACAAACAAGTACTTCTGAAGTTAGGCCTCGTTTTTGCAGTGTTCCACGGAATTTGCTTATGAAAAGAAGTGCTTGATCTGTGAGCACTCTGCAGAGCTCAATTCAGGCATTAATGAGCTGAGCAAAGACTAACAAACAAAATGAGAATAATAGACTTACATTTTTCAGAGAATCTATTGTGGTAACACAGATGTAGATACAATTCTGTTTCAAATAAAGAAACTCTTTGACTTCCTGTAAGAGACGGGGTCGGATGACCCTATGGGGCAAACAAGCAGTGCCCTACTGGCTGGTCTGAAAAGTCAGTGGGTGGGCTGTTTTGTGCCGTTTGTGGCCCTGCTTTATCGTCTAATGGGTCTTTTTAGGGTCGAGCGTGCAAGCTTTCTAGTCTGCTGTAATCTCTCTGTGGGCTTTTACCCATGCCCACTGCACTCATCAGTTTTGTTGGTTTGTGGGCTTGCCGTTTAAAAATCGCTTGCTTTCATTTGTGAAAGGCATGCATAAGTCATGCCTTTTCCGGTGTTTAGCCCTCTTCGAGGACATCTACCAGTTACTGAAAACATACGAGGGTACATGTTTTCCGTATGGCTTCTGGACTACTTTTTAAAAAATTTCCTACACAGCGTGAGCTCGCTGGGCAGTAGTCAAGCGCTTTGAATGACATCGACCCTGTTACATGGATAATTGCACATCTGCCCATACGTTTGACGGCAAGCAAACTTCTGTTTCCTTTTGTGTATTCCTTCATGCTCATGGCGTAGCACTTTAATCAGCTTGTTTCGGTAAAAATGTATTACTTTTCATTTTCCATTTATGTGGCAATAAATGTCTGGTTCGGACTTTACAACACTAATAGCTCTAAGTCGAGCAAGTGGGAGATCTATTGCATTGCAAATGCTTGTTTACGGTTGCTTTCCCTGGAATGATTGCATGCTGCAGACTCAAATTCAAGCAGTCTTCCATACCTTGCAAAATACTTATACGGCGTGTCTTTACAAGTTCAAAACTCCCCCTATTTCAAACAAGGGACACTTTTTAGCAATCTAATTCACTAATGAGGCCCACTTTTATTTTGGTGTCGGGGCCTATTTTGTGCCCCAGTACCACCCCAGTAAGAGATGTCCACTGAATTGTCAATGCTTCAAAATTAAGTCACATGTATTTGAGATTGGTGAGGTTGTTGAGAGAGGGTGTAAGACTGGGGTTGAGTCCGATTGCTGGGGCACCAGTGTGAGCCTTAAGGTATGTTCTTCGCTCTGAACCACAATCTCCTGTTAGGGGAGGTAGGAATATCACCTAGCAAAATGTCTACTTCTAAATTAAATTGTTAGGCAAATTACAGTATTTAAGAAGGTAAAGGTTCCAACTGCTGTTGTGCAGGCCATTATTTTGTGACATGTTGAAATTATAATAGCATTTAAATTGTCACACTGGCAGTGAGAGCTGTGAATGAGAACCTCCAGTAAAGTAGCATCTTTCATTCTCATAGGAAATTGCTGGTAGAGTTAAAGCTGCTGCTATCACTTAAGATGGGCCCATTCAAAAAAGTAAATATTCATAATTATATATACTCATGTGTGTATTAGTACTGTACCTGATTGCAGTCTTTTACTGTCCGCCATTTCTGAATGGAGATTTACCACTACCTGTAGACTTAAGAGCCTCCACTCCCTTACAAGTAACTTAACAATTCTATTTTCCATTCCACCAAGTTGGAGGGCACACCCATCACCTAGGGCTGAGATTTCCATCTTGGAGATGGAGATCTCCCTATGGGAAAGCATAAGGGAGTTTAATACAGTTTATTATTTCTTAAAAAGCATATACATTTATACATTCTAATGTGTAAAATAAATTTAAATTAATTTAAACCATTGTTATTAAACAGAAAATATTAGAATACATTTCATTTTTACAGCACACAAACTCCTCAAATTAAATATGTATTAAATAATAAATTGCATTAAACATAATAATTACATTTATAAACCTTAATTTTTAACAATTTAAAGGAAATGACTCATCTTCACTAATTTATATTTATTTAATATCTAGTAAACTTGGTGAGAGTAAATATTTAATTAATTTACAAAAAATAAAAAAGTTATCATTTGTAATGTATTTCTTAAGTTGAGTTTATTATTACATTAAAAATATTATATAATAAATATATATTTTAATTTTGAGCCAATTATTTATTTTAACATTATTTTCTGAGGGGTGTTCATTTAATTAGCTGACTCCATTTATTTCTTTACTGGTGTTCCGCTGTAACAGTGGTTGGCCATACATGGTTCTTCACCTACTCTAAGGCTGGATTGTAGTACATTTACATGCATTTTGACACATTTAGGGTAGTATTAAATTTATAAGTGTAATTTGTGAATTGAAGTTTTCTTACTTTTTTAGGGGTGTGTGTTTTGAATAGCATGTCCCTCCAAAACACCTCCTCACTCTTCCCTACAGCCCTTCTATATAGTAGCAGTGGTGTCATTAACACTCCCACCACTTTGCAGCTTGAGTGGGGTGAGTATTACAAGGCATTTCTATGTAACATGGAGCATTAGGATGTTAGTAATGGCCCCTTTGACTTTGATTGGACATTCTGAGCTCCAGGAAGCTCATAAATATGATCTATTTGAGTGGAAGACTGAGAGGGAGGAATGGGTGGACAGGAATGCCGCATACCTTTCCCTTCTGCCTGCACCGGCGCACAAATTGGTGTCTAGTGCCAATGCGGCGCACTACAGTGCAAGGGTGTCTGCATTGTTGGCACAATTGTTGTTGTGCAGGAAGGGACAGCTTCCCCCACAAAAACAATCAATGGAGGTGTTTTCCTCTTTCTGTGTGTGCTGCACAAAGAAAGTTATTTCTCCTTGTTACGCCTCACCTGGGGAGGCATACAGTTTTGACTCATTCCCAGGTTTACAGATACTTGTAGATCTAGGAATGAGTCAAAACCCATTGGTGCTGCATGGGAAAAGCCACGGACATGCCCATGGAATGCAGAATAAGGCAACAAAGCACTTAGCACTGCCTGGCCTTAAACCATATCTAGGAGGCCATGCAAAGCCACGCAGGGTGGCTTTGTGTCACCTCAAAGATATGACTGAGAGCATAAAAAGTGACGATCCAGTGATGCAGGCCTCTTATAAAAGAGCCTCTATGCTTTGCTGAGAACATTTAATAGCAAAATGAAATATTTTCTTAAGTGTCCTGCCTCACTGCCAGATATACCGCTTATCTGGCAGTGCATCAGGATAATTAGATGAATACATTAGTTGGTGTGTTGTGATTTGTTGGCAGTGGGTAACTGTACCCAATGAGCCCGCCAGCATCACAGAACAAGGTAAATGTCTTTGGCTCAGAGTTGCGACTGGGGGTGGGGGCTGGAGTGAAGCATTGTGCTGCTTCTTGGAGATTGTGGAGAGCATAGCACTTTAAAAAAATGTTTCTTAAAGTGATATCATGTGAATCTTTCAAATAGATTAAAATATTTGAATGGCCTAATTAGGCCTACATTGATTTTGAGGTATTTCTTAACACTTTTTGTGCACCTTGGTGAAAGGAGCATAAAACGTGTAAATTGCACCTTCAGATTCAACAGAAACAAGATCTGGGAATTTTACAAGCTCTCATGAAACTCACAACAGACAATCCACAAGGGGGCATTATTTCTACTAAGTAAGTGTGATAGTGGGGTATGTAATGTCTTTGTTTCCAGGAGGGTGCTACAAAAGTAACAATTTCAAATGTTTGGAACATCCAAAAAGTCGGACTTTTTTGGGGGTGTAAACTGACATTTGCAATTCTTTCCCACCCTAACAGTGCATGTAAACATTGGCCTAAAAACAGAGAAAGGATTCTCATTGCTCTTGGTTTGATCCTATTCTGTCACGAACACTAGTGTTTTACCAGCACAAGTTGGGTAACAATGGGCGGTAGGTATTTTGTGGATTCCTTCAGATTCTGAAAGCTTTCACAAGAGAAATGTAAGGAAAAATGCATGCTTTTAGGCAAAGTTTGACGTTAACAGGGCACTGTGGGTCAGAAAGCTTGAGAGATGAAGGCATGGCACACCACCCTGGAATCCTATGGTTGTCTAAGTTTTGAAAATATATGTGTTTTTTAGGTTTGCATGGTTGGCACCACAGCACAACCCTAAATAAGGCAGCTACCTTCATTGCTTATCTTTCGACGTAACCCTTTAGGGTCTTTTGTGTTATGGTCTCTTGCTTCACCCACACATGTGGGGTACCATTATTGGTGGAAGACATGTGAAAACTCAGGGTGGTAGGAAAGTTGTGGCTCCTCACAGATTCCAGAACCTCTGTCACAGGACTGTTAGAAAAATGTGTTTTTCAGTCAAAGTTTGAGGTTTGCAAAGGATTATAGGTAGACAAACCTGGTGAGAGCCATGCAAGTCACCCCTGGTGAAAGCCATGCAAGTAAAACTAGACTAGGTGTCTAGTTTTTAAAAATATGCAGGTTTGCTTAGTTTCCCTACATTCTGGCTGAGGTAGGGCCCAAAATCCTCAGCTACCCACTATGCAAAAAAGGGTCAGGTTTAAAAGGGAAAATGTAATGTAGCGATGTTGCCTTTTGGGCCATTTTCTTTTGTAGAAACTGGGCCTACCCACACAAGTGAGGAAACCTTTTATCAGGAAACTTGGGGAGTGCTGGGTGGAAGGAAGTTTGTTGTTCCAGGCAGATTCCAGAATGTACCATCACAGAAATATGAGGAGGTAAACTGACATTTGCAATACTTTCCCACCCTCACAGTGCATGTAAACATTGGCCTAAAAACAGAGAAAGGATTCTCATTGCTCTTGGTTTGATCCTATTCTGTCGCAAACACTAGTGTTTTACCAGCACAAGTTGGGTAACAATGGGTGGTAGGTATTTTGTGGATTCCTTCGGATTCTGAAAGCTTTCACAAGAGAAATGTAAGGAAAAATGCATGATTTTATGCAAAGTTTGACATTAACAGGGCACTGTGGGTAAGAAAGCTTGAGAGATGAAGGCATGGCACACCACCCTGGAATCCTATGGTTGTCTAAGTTTTAAAAATATATGTGTTTTTTAGTTTTGCATGGTTGGCACCACAGCACAGCCCTACCTCCATTGCTTATCTTTCGACGTAGCCCTTTAGGGTCTTTTGTGTTGTGGTCTCTTGCTTCACCCACACATGTGGGGTACTATTCTTGTTGGAAGACATGTGAAAACTCAGGGTGGTAGGAAATTTGTGGCTCCTCACAGATTCCAGAACCTCTGTCACAGGACTGTTAGAAAAATGTGTTTTTCAGTCAAAGTTTGAGGTTTGCAAAGGATTATAGGTAGACAAACCTGGTGAGAGCCATGCAAGGCACCCCTGGTGAGAGCCATGCAAGTAAAACTAGACTAGGTGTCTAGTTTTAAAAAATATGCAGGTTTGCTTATTTACCCTACATTCTGGCTGAGGTAGGGGCCAACATCCTCAGCTACCCACTATGCAAAAAGGGTCAGGTTTAAAAGGGAAAATTTAATGTAGCGATGTTGCCTTTTGGGCCATTTTCTTTTGTAGAAACTGGGCCTACCCACACGAGTGAGGAACCTTTTTATCAGGAGACTTGGTGAGTGCTGGGTGGAAGGAAGTTTGTTGTTCCAGGCAGATTCCAGAATGTACCATCACAGAAATATGAGGAGGTAAACTGACATTTGCAATACTTTCCCACCCTAACAGTGCATGTAAACATTGGCCTAAAAACAGAGAAAGGATTCTCATTGCTCTTGGTTTGATCCTATTCTGTCACGAACACTAGTGTTTTACCAGCACAAGTTGGGTAACAATGGGTGGTAGGTATTTTGTGGATTCCTTCGGATTCTGAAAGCTTTCACAAGAGAAATGTAAGAACAAATGCATGATTTTAGGCAAAGTTTGACATTAACAGGGCACTGTGGGTAAGAAAGCTTAAGAGATGAAGGCATGGCACACCACCCTGGAATCCTCTGGTTGCCTAAGTTTTAAAAGTATATGTGTTTTTTAGGTTTGCATGGTTGGCACCACAGCACAGCCCTAAATAACGCAGCTACCTCCATTGCTTATCTTTCGACGTAGCCCTTTAGCGTCTTTTGTGTTGTGGTCTCTTGCTTCACCCACACATGTGGGGTACCATTCTTGTTGGAAGACATGTGAAAACTCAGGGTGGTAGGAAATTTGTGGCTCCTCACAGATTCCAGAACCTCTGTCACAGGACTGTTAGAAAAATGTGTTTTTCAGTCAAAGTTTGAGGTTTGCAAAGGATTATAGGTAGACAAACCTGGTGAGAGCAATGCAAGTCACCCCTGGTGAGAGCCATGCAAGTAAAACTAGACTAGGTGTCTAGTTTTTAAAAATATGCAGGTTTGCTTAGTTTCCCTACATTCTGGCTGAGGTAGGTGCCAACATCCTCAGCTACCCACTATGCAAAAAAGGTTCAGATTTGCGTGGAAAAATGTGATTATCTACATTGCGTTTTGAGCCGTTTCCTGTTGCAGGCAATAGGCCTACTCACACATGTGAGGTACCATTTTTATCAGGAGGCTTGAAGGAATGCTGGGTGGAAGGAAATTTGTGGTGCCCCACAGATTCCAGAACTTTTCATCACAAAAATCTTAGGCAAATATGTTTTATAGTCAAAGTTTGAGGTTTGCAAGGTATTCCGGGTAAAAAAGCTGGTGGAAGTCATGCAAGTCACCTCACGCCGGATTTCCCTAGGTGTCTTGGTTTGAATTATGTACATGTTTGTTAGGCTTCCCTAGGTGCCACCTGAGCTAGTGCCCAAAATCTACAGCTACCCACATTTGGGGGAAAATAGTCAGGTTTGAGTGGGAAAATGTGATTTGTCCATGATGCATTTTGGCCCATTTTCTTTTGCAGGCACTAGGCCTACCTACAAAAGTGACATTACATTTTTATCAGAAGACATGTAGAAATATAGAATCATAGAACATTTATTATTACCAGTTAGATTTTAAATCATTGTGCCAAATGTAGGCCAGTGTGTAGGAAAGAAGACATTTTTTAAAATTCCCCATAATTCACATTCTACTATGGGCGCCCACAGATTCAGAGATGTACAAACAATCACTACTCCTAAACTCCATATCTTGTGCCTATTTTAAAAATACATAGGTTTCCTTGATACCAATTTCTCATTCTACATATTTCACTATATGAATTGGTCTATACTTGGTACTAAATGAACAGTCATTGTACAATGCAGTTCGGTTGTTGATTCTGGGTAGCTCATGTTCTTGGAGAATCTACAAGCCCTATATATCCCAGCAACTAGAAGGGTCTTGCAGATGTAATGGTATTTTACATTTGTAAATTGCCCATCATGGCAAAAAGTTACAGATGAAAACCCTCCACAAATGGGTGTTTTTTCTTATTCATCTCAATATTTCTTTATTTCATCAGTTAGTTATTTGGGAAACCCTTGAGGGATCTACACACACAACCCCATGCTAATTTCAGAATTCAGCCTACTTTTCAGAAATATTCAGCTCTTCTGAATTACTCAGTAGTTTCTGACTGGCTCCCACCACAAACTGGAAGTAGGTTGAAAGCACAAAAAAGGAGAAACAGGCTTTCTATTTGTAAAATGACAAAACTGTGGTACAAACATAGATTTTTGAGTCAGCTCTGCTTGTTCTTGAAAGCTGAGAAGATGGTTACTTTAGCATTGTAAATGTTCCATTGATGCCATCTGTAGAAAAACACTTTTTGGCAGAGTACTTTTTCCCTTTTTTCCCCCCAAAAACTAAAATCATCTCTAATTTGGATTTTTTCTCAACCCCTTCAGGAAAATCCACAAACCCTGGGTACCTTTAGAATTCTCAGGATGATGGAAAAAAGGATGCCAATTTGGTGTGGATACATGATGCGGAAAAAAGGTTTGTAGTCTTAGCACAAACTACCCCAAAAAGCCAAAAAAGAGCTCAGCACTTTGGATGCAGGGAGTTCGGGTTAAGCGCTTCAGCACAATCATATTCTGAAGATAAATATATGTCATTTTTGATCCCGTTCTAACAATGAGCACTGTGCTGTAGAGCAAATGAACACAAATCTCACTTAAAACTTTATTACCTTCTAACAGGTGCATTACCCTTAATGTCTCACAATCTCCTGAATCCCCAGCACTAAAAAATGACTGAAAAAGGAATCACAGCAGCAAAACTGAATAGTAATGAAACAATAAATCAACAAAGAACTATAAAATGTCTCAATTCGGAATGAGCAGTGAAATGGACAATAATATGTGATTACCTCTCAAATCAGGGTTAAGGATTGTCTGGTGTGTAAAATATGGATATCTTGTGGACCGTGGTTCCGCAACCCATCTGGATGAAGCAGCAAAGAAACCCTGACTGTAAAGGGTCAAGCTTGCAAACGCATCTTCATCCAGAATGCAGACCTAGTGCCAAAGTCTCCCCTTTCCGTCATCCCAGGCAATTTACGAGATAACTTCAAAGTGGGTTGAAACTTGAGGCGACACACAACGGAAATGAGGAGACTGATGAAAAGAGCAATAGAGAGTCCTGGGGAATTGGTAGACACTGGTGTTATGTGAAACAGAAGCATAATTATCATAGATCAAGGTACTTTGCCACTGCAACTAGATCAGGAGTGGGCCATGACATGGATCAAGAGGCCAGAAAGCAGATTGCGACATGACAGATAGAAGGGGGAAAGGCCAGAGAATGGCTACCAGGTGGAGGAGACTTTTGTGGATCTGCTGTGGAAACTTGAGAGGGTCAGTTTCAGCTGGTAATACAATTCAACCATTTTGAGGCAACTACAAACATATTTAAGAGTTCAGGTGCACAGAAGTAAAGGTATTACCTTTACATTTCACCAATTTAGACTTGAATTAGGTCAGTTCAGCATGAGCAGACAGTGCAGACCGCAATAAGTGGAAATAGGAGGGACTCTCACTGAAGGAGTGCACCCAGATGGAATAACTCCCCAAAGAGAGCATTGAGTGAAGTATTTCAGCCAGAATTGTGGAAAAAGAAGCAGAACAATGTGGGGAGGTACTTCCCGCAAGAGACAACACATGCTTTATACACAAGACCACAAGGTGCCTGCAACAGAAGCTGAATATACCCCCAACAGCAATTTGGAAACACTACATGAGACCTATGACTGCAAAAGTGAAAAGGAATTTGTGAGCATTCTATAACTCCAGGTTTGACTCTTCTAACATGCCCAGTCCTTAATAAGTAAACTTCCAAGGGGAAGTGTATAGGTCGATGAACCTTTTGATTCGTATGGAACATCCTAACTATGGTGTGGCCAACTGTTCTCAATAATCAATACACAAAATCGATAACCATTAATCAAAATCATTAAACAGCAGTTAATAACATCACACCATGACCTTTCAGTCATGAATAACCACAACTCAATATACGTTTAAGCAATTTTATTCCCTATTAGTAACAATACTAAGTCATGTGTTTAATTCAAACTTTACTCAAATCAAATCAAGATTACTTCATTAATAACAACCAATAACACAATCTAATTAAAACTTGAGACAGAATACGTTCTAAAGCATTTGCATAAGTCAGCATGTGACTCATAGATGAATACGTCAACATGAGTAGCAGAGTTCAGCAAATCAGTCTGTCGATCATTTGTCGCTGTATATGTCAACATCTTAGAATAGGAACCTCATCTAACCCAGATTAACATTCGCATGTCGGACTTCATGCGAAAACAGTTTAGAACATGAATTTGGAAAACATCTAGCTAAAAAGAAAAAAAAAAAAACTTTTAGACAGCACAATTGGTACCTAGAAAGAAAAGGCCCAAAAGGTAATTCAGTCACATTGTCATAGCTATCTATCCACGGTATGGATCAGCAACAAAGTCAGTCTTCGTCTTCAGGCCATCAATGGATCAGCATCGCATCAGGCTCTCCTCATAAAGAGTATGAGCCCAATAACAGAATCTCAAATCTCTTCTCCCCAATATCGCATCAGTTTCGGAACAAGGTCTCTCTTCGGACATCTGATCCTAACATCTGAACTCTTCCCTTCTGTCACGTCATTATATCAAAGCCACCAAGACTATCCTCCGATTCCTGATTGGTCAATTAATCACACGATTTTCCTTTACCCAATGATCCTTATAATTAAAATCTATAATTTCTAGAATTACACAGTTCCCATGTAGTTGATTGGTTCACTGTACGATGTCCTCATCATCCGGCTCGTCAGGTATCGAAAATGTTACATCTTCCTTTCCAGTCAGTGTCTCTATTGTTCGTGTCCTAGGGAAGTACATCCAGTATGCTTTTCACACTGTCTGTTACAATTGTATTCTATCATCTCCTGTCCGTTGGTTCACGCAAAGGATCCTAGCTGAGCAGATTTAATTAAACAATGAGCAGTTCATGGTCAGTTCAGCACATCAGTATTTCTACATTGAACGTGAATATTCATCTTCTGCACGAGGCCTGGCAAAACTAGGTCACGACTTTGGCTAAGTTAAGCTCTACAATATAATGCAAAACATACGTTATATCTCTCAATATGATATACTACTACATTATTTTTATATATTTTCAATGTTCCACATGTTTTAGTCAATTTTTTATATAATTTGTGAATCTTGGTACCCACTCTTCAAGGGCACATTTTTCAAACATGCACATTATTTCTCTACGTTAATTATTTTCCACTTTTTTCATTATTCAAAATACATAAACATTCATTAATAATTTCTAATTAATATATTTGCGTTAACAAACCCTCCTCTGATGACTAAATATGTTATCACACTACTTTACCATCAACAATTTCACAACTCTGTTTCTTCACCATTTTATCTTCTCCTCAAATCTTCCCTATAAATTATTTCCCTGTTTCGTTCTTCCCCCCCTCTGATTATTTTTAAACCCTTCCAGTTTAATCTTTTGACACAATTTGCATGAACCCCATAATCCTAATATGCAAGCAATCACAATTAATATTCCCTGTATGATTTTTAATAATACCATATTCCACATATTACGAAGCCAATTTCCCACTGAAACGTATCCTTTTCCAAATTTTTCCCAAACACCTGGTTCCTTCAATTCTTTCAAATCCTTACTTGAGTTAGTCAGGTTAGTAAGTAAGTCTCTTATCTCCTTACTATTGTTAGGGATATAAGAACAGCAATGCCTAGAGTTAATAACTTTACAGACTTCGCTGTCCTTCACTAGAAGGATGTCTAAAACAAGGGGACCTTGAAGAGTCATAGCTCTATCCACAGCCAATTCAGTATCTATCAGGATAAGTCCCTGTAAAGTTTGTCAACATGTTATCCACAATAGTAGACAACTTTCGTATCTCAATCAAATTCAGGATGACTCCCAGTGAAGGAATCACCACACCAAATATGTCTCCCACCACTGCAGAAGAGGATTCCCTCCTCTGTCACTTACGATGTAACTCAGTCAGTTTCGGAAACTTTTTCAAGTCATCTCTCTGGTAAATCTTTCGGAAAAATATCCCCAAATAGCATGTCCCATACCATCCTCTTGGAAGACGATAATAAGCATTAAGTCCACAAATATAATAGATACCTGGAATCGCAGGGTCCTGACCATTCAACATAAAGGTCCACTTACTCTGAAAAAATATACATGCTTACATTCACTCGTACCCACAAATAAATTGTCAGTGCGTTATATTTGCCTATATATACAAAGCTTCCCTATGTGTAATGCATTTAGTGCTAATTTCTCTTGCGTTTTAATTGCAGTGTAAGCATAGTCATTCTTATAAGTCCTTTTCTTTAACCCTTTTTCTAAGTTTTCTTTTAATGCCTTTCTTCTGTCATCAGTATGCCCTATGAAGCTCTTTTCTAAAGGTGTAAGCAAGCATGTAAGGTTATTTCTGTGCATGTATGTAGTTCCAAATGTTAGTGTAGGCTCAAAGAATCCTCTAACCAATACTATATCATGATCCTTAGCTACTCTACTCAAATACCTAATAATAGGGACAAATGAAAACACCATATCATAATTAGAGTAAAACTATGGTATATACTCTTGGTCATAGAACCTTGTTAGTACCAGACTACAGCTTCTTCCGTATGATAGTGGAAGACTGTGGTATGTAACTCCTTCCTCTACTGATGAAGGAATTTGCATACACACAAGACAATCCTTTGCACCCATTGTCTCAACATACTCACTCAACAAGCGATACAAAACGTTAGACGAAAGCTCTCCTTGAGCATTAGTAAAATCATGCAAATACTTCTCATCTAACTTAAACTTCTCCAAAGCCGTTAGTGTAGAAGTCCCAGAAGCAGAGCTACGATTGGCTCCTTTCACATCAAGAACAGACATTCCCACATTCACTACTATAAACAAAATCCCACACATACTCGCCAATTCAGCGCTCATATATTTACAGCGCCTAGTATTCCTAACTTGATCATTTAACTCAGCCATGATCTGTAAAGAACCAGAAAGCAGAAGTAATTCTTATAAAGTGCAGCAAAATCAAAAATAGCAAAACATTCTTCTCCCGCAGTTCAGTCTCACATCCAGGAACCCCTTACCTTTGTCAGAATCGATTAGCAGCTTGTCACATCCGGTTTTTAATGTCAAATCAGGTTTACAATGTCTCTTCCGGTTTAATTTCAAAAGTCTCTTTTCTTAAGATATTTTCAGATTGGTTCAACAATTCATCTCCTTGATCACCTTCAGGTTACATCAAAATACTGACTCAGAACCTCTCAATCAAAACAAAAAGACATAAACTTGTGTTGCCATTCATTAGTAGTTGCATACGCCCATTCAGGACCTGCATATCGCCGACCTGCTATTCTCTTTCTTTTCAACTTTCGATCACCACTTAGTTCTCCTTCACTCAATTCTTCTTAGTCTGGCACTTGCTTTGTCTGTTTCTCAGCACTGTCTGGTTCTGGGAGAACCCCTGCTGAGCTAGGCTCTCCTGCTGTATCAGTTGAGATTGATTCTCCCGCACTCTCCTGTAATTCTTCACTTTCGGCTCTTGCTGGGGTAATAGAACCATCTTCCACAAGCTCTTGTTCAATTTCAAGTTCTCTTTGCTCCTTCTCCAGTTCAGGTGTGGCAACCTGTTTCACCGTTGTTGGTACTCTGAACAACGCTTCTTCATGATCCAGTGGACATGCCTCCTTCTTCTTATGACTCGCGTGAATCCAGTTTGGGAGTCCTGCATACTTCACAGCTGTCGTAGTTGTTAGGACCACCTGGTAAGGCCCTCTCCAGTGTGGCTCCAAACACGTCTTGCGAACAGGTTGTCGGACAACGACCCAGTCGTCAGCTCTCAGATTGTGCCCTGGATCATGAATTGGTGGTAGGATAGTGGCGCCCAGCTGCTGAGAGAAAGCTCGAACAACGTCAGCCAGACCCTTGCAGTAGTCCAACACCATATCATCTGTAATATTTACAATGCATTTGCTGGAACTGCTGGTAATCTCATTGCTCTGCCCATGAGGATCTCGTGGGGCCACAGCTCTGTCTTCCTGTCAGGTGTATTTCTCACCGACATCAACACCAAAGGCAATGCATCTGGCCATTTCAGATTTGTGCAAAAACAACAGATGATGGATGGAATGCGGAGCAAATCAAGCATTCACCCCCAGTCACAGATCTGGATTTAATCCTTCAGTTATTTTGCTTGCCATGCCTTCCCAGTTTGGACCCACCCATATGCAAATCAGTCTTGACCCTGTTCCCCATGGGAACAGTCCAGCCCGAACTGCCAGGCCAGGTCTTCACTGGACCAGAAACAAGCATCCTGGGACCGGTTTCAGGGTATCACCCTTCATCAGCCAGGCTAGCTTGAATCTGGTGGCACAGCAAGCACGGGACCCATGTCTGGGTATACCCTTCCCACTTGGGGCAACAAATGCAAAAACAACATCTGATGGACGGAATGCAGAGTAAATCAAGCATTCACCCCCAGTCACAGATCTGGGTTTAATCCATTCGTTTTTTTGCTTACCGTGCCTTTCCAGTTTGGACCCAGCCATATGCAAATCAGTCTTGAACCTGTTCCCCATGGGAACAGTACAGCCCGAACTGCCAGGCCAGGTATTCCCTGGACTAGAATCAAGCATCCTGGGACCGGTTTCAGGGTATCCCTGTTCATCAGCCAAGCTAGCTTGAATCCAGTGGCACAGTGAGCAAGGTACCCACGTCTGGGCGTACCCTTCCCAATTAGGGCAAATTTAGCAACACAAAAGGATGATGGACGGAGTGTTGAACAATGCAAACACTCACCACTTCACTTGTCACATTGTCATAGCTACCTATCCACGGTATGGATCAGCAACACAATCAGTCTTCATCTTCAGGCCATCAATGGATCAGCATCACATCAGGCTCTCCTCATAAAGAGTATGAGCGCAATAACAGAATGTCGAATCTCTTCTCCCCAGTATTGCATCAGTTTCGGAACAAGGTCCCTCTTCGGACATCTGCACCTAACATCTGAACTCTGCCCTTCTGTCACATCATTATATCAAAGTCACCCAGACTATCCCTCAATTCCTGATTGGGCAATTAATCACACGATTTTCCTTTACCCAATGATCCTTATAATTCAAATCTATAAATTCTAGCATTACAGAGTTCCCATGTAGTTGATTAACTCACTATACGATGCCCTCAGCATCCGGCTCGTCAGATATCGAACATGTTGCATCTTCCTCTCCAGTCAGTGTCTCTAATGTTCAAGTCCTCGGAAAGTACATCCAGTATGCTTTTCACACTTTCTGTTACAATTGTATTCCATCATCTCCTGTCCCTCAGTTCACGCAAAGGATCCTAGCTGAACAGATTTTATTAAACAACAAGCAGTTCATGGTCAGTATTTCTACATTGAACGTTAATATTCATCTTCTGCACGAGGCCTGCCAAAACGAAGCCACGACTTTGGCTAAGTTAAGCTCTACAATATAATGCAAAACATACGTTATATTGCTCCATATGAGATACTACTACATTTTTTTATATATTTTCAATGTTCCACATGTTTTAGTCACTTTTTAATATAATTTGTGAATCTTGTTAGTCATTCTTCGAGGGCACAGTTTTCAAACGTGCACATTATTTCTCTACATTAATTATTTTCTACATTTTTCATTATTCAAAATACATAAACATTAATTAATAATTTCTAATTAATGTATTTGCATTAACAACTCTGAGAGTTCTCGAAGAGAGCCCTTCCACACTAACGAGACACTAGCTGCCACTCTCTCCACTTCCATATCCAACTATTACACATTCTCCCACTATCAGACATAGGTGATAACTAAGTGCCATTCAGATTCCCTTTGTTCCATCTCTCTCATCCACGCTGTTTGATTGTCCTCTCCACTTATGACACTGTTTATCTTCACCCAAAGTTATTTTAGTACACTTACGTACTGTAAGTTCTAATTGTTCTAATTTACAAATGTGGTGCTAAGGGGCGCAAGGGCATTGTAAATCTGGCCCTAAGTGAGGTGAATCTATGTAAATTAGAACAATCATGCATTTTTTTACTACTAAACGAAGTTGAGCTCCTGCCTCTCAAATTATCTATAATTATGTTTTACTATATGGGTGTTACAGAGATTCTAAAACCTAAATTGGAAAGCCTTTGCATACATCATACATAATATGTGCAAAGGGTTTACAAGGTGGCGCAAACCTTGGGGCAGATTTAAGGAAACTGGAGCTGCACTCGGTGCAGTGCCACTTTCTTTATACCTTAGCGCCCCCCACTGCCACCATGCGTGCGCGCATTTAAATATGGCACACCATGGCGCAGAGTAAGTGGCATAGCATTCTGTTACCTCCCATACAAACTTTATTGTGGCAACCTGCTGAGACACATCATAAGAGGGTCACTAAAATGGCACAATGGAGTCTACAAGATTTCATAGCACCATTTCTAGCCTCATTTTTAATACCTGCTTAAAGCAGGCATTAAAATGAAGCTCCCATTGATTTAAATGGGCCTCTTAACACTATACTGGACTAACGTCATTTTTTTTTAATGCTAATCTAGTATAGCGTTATAATAGCATCTATTGCCCCTAACATGCACCATGGTGCGCCGTATTGTAAATACAGAGCTACCATGGTGGCATTAGGGGACGCAAGGGGGCGCAAGAAAAGTGGCGCATCACTAGTTATGTGCCACTTTCTTGTAAATATGGCCCATCATTTTACAGAATGTTATGTTTCTGTGATGCACGATTACTTTAATATTTTCTTCTAAATGGGCAATGCTATTCCCATTCACAAAGAGGCTTGCAGACTGATTCTGTGTCGCGGTATGTGCACTGTCACCACAGCTCATTTACAACCCTTAGTTGAAGTTCGCCTTTATAATGTGTCTTACAAATTTGCTTTCCACAAGGCAAGCTGAATATCATCAGGAAGTTTTCAGGAATGTGGAGCTAAATTTTGTTAGGACATGCCGACAGTATGCTGGGCAGAATTCCGGGATTACTGCGCATGAAATAAAGTCTGCTAATGCTTCAGTGACCAATGACTTGCTGAATGGTCAAGTATGCAGCGACAGAACAGCCACATAGGCATCTTTCTACAGTTATATTCTGTGGAACGAAAAAATAATCTCCTACCTGTCAACGTTTGTC
The DNA here is from genome assembly GCF_031143425.1 of Pleurodeles waltl. Classification (NCBI taxonomy): domain Eukaryota; kingdom Metazoa; phylum Chordata; class Amphibia; order Caudata; family Salamandridae; genus Pleurodeles; species Pleurodeles waltl. The sequence continues at coordinate 231,530,816 of NC_090439.1, forward strand.
TGTCTCTGAAAGAGGATTTGGGGGGGGGGGGGTCAGTAGGACAAACACATTTGTAAACCCTTGTAAATTCAATGCTTGGAGCGGGAGAGTTTTTAACTCAAAGGTGTTGCCATGCGTGTCAATGTTTTGCTATGTCCTGCTTCCTCTGCTTTCAATACTAACGTTCCTGGTGATAACATGCCAGGACAGAGCTCATTGCACTTGTTCTTTCCAAGAACAGCATCACCTGGATCATTCCAAAGTCACTTGCACACCAGTGGGATATCATTGTCTACAGTGTCCCTAGGTCATGAGCCTTAAATAGAAAAACTGGCAGAGGGGGAAAATGCCCTCGCATCTACTAGGAGTTTACTAGTCCATGTGACTGGTTGCTCTCGATGGGTGGCAATACATGCATTCTTTGATTGTAAAGCGCTCAGAGCAGTGGAAGAATAGGGAATCTGTGTTGTGCCTTTTTACGGGCTTTCCCCCTAGCTGGAGAGTATAATTTTTTCATGCTAGCAAGTGATCACTTTTGAGGGTTATGATGTAATCAGTCATCTTTTTAGAACACAAAAAAATCAGATCACTACAGAAATTCTGGTTTGACAGCTACTTTTCAAGGAATTTCTAGGAAAATAGAGGCATTTAATGTTATTTATAGAGAAGCTACATTATTCTCCGCAAGCGCGTAAAAAAACCTCCAGAGCGCCAATCCATGAGCAAGGAAATAAGCATTTATCATATACTTGCAGGTTCTTTTTTAGAGCACCGACGTAGCCACAGGGAGAGCAGAGCACCTACATCAATATTTACCTCTTGAGTAAGTAGCTTGTCCCGGGACAATACATAGTCCAAAGACAAGCTATTTAATGAAGAGGTGAGTTTACAAGACTTTTCAAAAGGAAAGAAGATTGGTGCCCCAAGCGTTGCATATTCCATCAAGTTGTAGACTCTAGAGCAGAGATTGCTAGAGTTTTTGCGTTCTCTTGACGTTTTTATTAGATCTCGTCTACAAGGCAACTGAGTTACTGTCAGCTTCATTTGCTTGCTTTTTCATTTTTTGCTAGCTTGTGTCATCTTTCCTTCCTGTTCTTCTGTTTGTCCCTCCCCTGGAGTATAGCCCCATTGCTTATGTCCTCTTACTACTAACTCTTTAGAAACTATCTCTTCCTCTTTTTTAATAAGCACTCCTTTAGAGTGCATGTGTTTTTCAGCTGCTCTGTCGCGTGCTTGTCTCTCTCCTTCAACCTCATTCTGCATTCCTTTCTCTTGCACATGTGCTTCTTCTATAATAGAACCTGCAGGCCTTCAAAATGACACTTCATCACACCTTTCTTTATTACTTTTTGACATGCCGATCAGCTTCTTGCCAATGTTGTACAGCTTAATGGAAAGGCACTGGAAAAGCCAATAGGTCCCAAAGTTGAGACCCATTGGCTTTGCTAGTGGTTGTCTTAAAGGGATGCTGAGAGAATATGATTTTCACCCAGTGATGTGGAAATCCCCACTATTGGAGATTTCCCAGAACACGTTTGCAATTTATTTTGATGCCATACAATATTAAGGATTGATTAAAAACTACCAGCAATGCTCCAGCAAGAGAGACAGAGGGCAACTCTAGAAACTTGTGCAGATTGGTAAGGTGCATGGTGTCTGTGCACTAGGGAGCTTCGATATTGCTACTGAGGCACAGGGAGGGCTGTGGCAGTGAGGAATCATTAGGTCGCTGGTTAAACGGCCATCTAAAGTCAAGCCTTAATTACAACATAAGTATTGACATAATCACTGTCACACCACCACTATGCGCATACGTTTGAGTTGGTATTTCCACTATATATTCGTCACCTTTTGTTTGGAGAATGGCGGGACACAATTTGAAGCACTATGAAAAAAATCCCTTAGGTTTGCATTGATTTGTGTTACCATTTTATCCAATGTCCTTTGACGGCATCTACATCTTTTTTTCAACAAGGACATTTAAGCTTGGATAAGATAATTATTTTCCAGTTCTCTTTTATTTCAGTTATGTTAATGCAAACATGACCCATGGGCCTTAGACCCTTACAATAGAACATGACTAAAAAATAGGGAAAACGTCATCATTATGGGTGCTTAAGATGTTGAAGGCAAAGGTTTTGAGGGGTCAGAAAGTCTAAGAGGCAGTTTTACTATGATTTTGCATCAGTTTTGTGTCACTTTTCTAGTGCAGCCCTGACGCAAAATCATTTTTGACATGTACGAAGCCACACAAAGCACCGTGCTTGGATTTGCATGATTTAGTAAATGCGAACTAACGAAATTTGCATTACTTTGTGCTGTCTAGACACCACATGGGCAGAGCATGGGTGGTTCTATTCATCCACCTATGTATTTTGATGTTTACCCAGATTTGCATAGACTTGTAAACATAGGTTGGCGCCAAAATGATGCGCCTACCTAACAGAGGCATAATGAGGAGAAACATCTTTGTTTCTCCTTGTTAATTACTCTTTCCGCAACACACATAGAAAAGGAACATAACTCTACCGATTGTTTTTGTGCAGAAAGGTATCCCTTCCTGCACAAAAAACTATAAGGCAGGCACCCCTGCACCATGATATAAGTGTTCCTGCTTTGGCTCTAGGCAGCCTCAAGTGCACAAGCGCAGGGAGAGAGCTTAGCATCATTACTTCCTCATCTGTCTTCTTCATCTCACTCCTTACTAATGAGGCTTCTGCCTCCAATGTAAACCATCCCAAGTACAAAAAGAAGCACAATAATCCCCAATGGGGATAGACCTTCCTCTTTAATGTAGTTGTAATAAAAGAAAGACTAACTCTTCCCATATACTATTTTCTGTTGTCCCTTCGAGATCATCCATAAGGTGTTTTTTTTTCATATTATAAGGTTCATACATTCTTTTGTTAGAATTGTGTTATGCGTGCCGGCTTCACGCTTTGAGTGGCTCCTATGGCAGACAGGAGGACACGACTCAGTGCGTCCTTTCTGGTTGCAGGTAAGCTTCTCAGAGGTTATAGGGATGCGAGAGGGCACAGGTCATTGTGTCCATTTGTGTTACAGGGAAGCAGGCCGAAGAACACAGTTTAGCACATCCTTCCAGGCCGCATGAAGGTTTCCCTGTTGGATCAAGAGGATGTGGCTGTATGTAGCCGTCCTCCCGGGGTGATTGTACACTGGTGATGCAGCTGTGCTATAGCCAGCGTGCCCATCAGTTATAGTATGTAGTGAAATAGTAATAACTGTGCTGAAGCGAGCCTGTGTTTTTTATTTTTAAAAGAAAAATAAATACATACAGTTTTAAGATGCAGCGTGCTGATGCCAGCAAATTCTCAATGTTTTAAGTTTTCTGACTACTGCCTGTTCTCATAGGAGGCAGTATTTTTATGATATATACATGTATTAATGGAGATGTTTATCTTTGGCTATCATATTCTCCTGTAGTTTGTTACTGATTTGAATCAAACTGCGCCCCAGCCAGTTTTCTAAAACTGTGTAATTCTCCTGGTAAAATCTTATCTGGGGTAGGCTGACTACCAAAGAAGTAGATGAAATTTGCTGAAAAGAATGGTGGGTCTTTTTATAGATTCTAAATCTTGTGAGATTTAGTAAATGAAATTTGGGTAAGGTTAAATTCAGGCGATTCTGTTGCCTCCTTTATTACGCCTTCAGTCATGAAGGAGGAAGGACAAAAGGCAGTCCCTAAGAAGAGATACAAAGATAATGGTGATTTTGAGTTGGAGGTGGCGGATCTGTATGATCCAGGAGGACAGAGATTTCCATTTCTTCAGGATCTGCAGTGCATGATAAATGAGGCAGTGGTAGCAGCATTAAGGGTGTAGGAGCCACCTGCCAAGCAGGCTAAACTGGCTGATCTAGTGGGAGATGTTTCTGAGCGGGGGGCCTGCAACCAGCAAGGTCCAGAATTCTAGGAGATTCTTTCTCATTCAGGACAAAATTTTGGATTTCTTGAGCCAACCTCTGCAGATGAGAAGGCTTTTTGCACAGTGTCAGTGTAAAGAGCCTGAGCCATTACCTTTCCATCCTGCAGTAAATAAGGTACTGACAAAGGAATGGTGTGACATTGAGAAACTTCTGTTTCTGAGTTTCTAGCTAAAAGATACCCATTGGAAGATTTTCAGGAAGGATCCCCCTCTTCTGTAAAGGTGGATTCTCTTTTGGCTGGACTTTCTTCCCATGACAATAATTTCAGAAGACACATCCCCTTCAGATATCGTGGATATGAAAGTGGATTCAGCAGTTAAAAGAGTATATGCTGCCTCTAACTTTGCCCTTTGTATGTCTGCATATGGTTTATATACAGTTCAGTCTCTGATGAAAGACTTTTAGATTCTAGCAGTAGAGATCCAGAAAGATTCTGAATGTACAAAAAGATTGTCCAATATAGAACAACAGATCAGATTCCTGGGGACATTTCATTTGATTTTCTTTCTGCATCTGCTTCCACATCTGCTTCAGCCATCTCAGCTTGAAGACACGTATGGATGCAGTAACGGAGGGTGGATTTGTCTCAAAAGACTATGCAGAATCATTTTCCTTTTACAGGATCCAAACTGTTTGGTTCACATTTGGAGTGCTTCATAAATACGTCATTGGAGGGGAGGAAGCTGATGGCTTCTCACTGCTTTTCATCCAGATGTCATACGTTTTCTGGAAGAAGGGGTGTTTCTTCCCAGAGAGGCATGAAAGGTGCTTTTTAACCCATTTGATGAAAGGGACGTGGCTGGGGTGGCTGCCCCTCTAAAAAATCTCTGTTTCAGTCAGCAGGCTCATTCCATCCAACAGCCCAGAAATCCTGACTGCATTAGTGCAGTAGGAGGACAGCTTCTTCAATTTGTCAGTATTTGGGAAAAGTCAATATCAGATGCCTGGGTGTTGACCATTGTTCATCAAGGTTACAAGATAGAGTTTCAAGAAACCCCTAGGAGACATTTTTAAGGCACTCCTGTTCCACTAAATCCTAATTACAAAAGCTCTATTCTATTGGGTATTATGGATTTACTAGCAAAGAGCACCATAATCCCAGTTCCCAAGAAGAGTACAGGAAGGGGTAATATTCAGTTCTTTGTGTTGTAAAGACGACTTCTGGAAAATTCAGACCTACTCTCGATCTCAAAAAAAGGTTGAATGGTTATCTTCAGCAGAAGCCCTTCGAAATGGCAAATTTACAGTTGATCTTTCCTTTAATTTCCCTGGGAGATTTTTTGACATCTCTGGATATGCTGGATGCTTATTTACATGTCCCTAGTCATGAGCAATTTTAGAGAGTTCTTCTTATTTGTGTGGATGGAAAACATATCCAGATTAAGGTATTGCCTTTTAGGTTGCACCTAGCTCCTTGAGTATTTAGTGCAGTACTGCTCCTTTAGTGGAGTTGTTGCATGAACAAGGCATTTGTTTTTTCCCTATCTTGACAACCTACTAATCTCTGCACCTTCTTTCTTCAGGACTCATCTTCATGTTCAGACAGTTTGTAGAGTTATCCAGGAGCATGGGTTTCTGCTGAACTTGAAAAAATCCCAGGTGACCCCATCTCAGGAACTTCAGTCTAGAGGGTCTATTTTTCAAACACAAGAAGCAAATATGTTTCCCCGAAATCACAGGAAGATCAACGTGACTCAAAGCCTGACCACTCTGTTAATAAAGAACCCAGCTCCAGTAAGAGAATGGTTGGGCGTACATGGGGAGCTATCATCCTGCCTAACTATTGTCCCATCATCCCGGCTTAATTTGTTTCCCCTGGTTCAGCACCTTTCAAGACATTTGAGTCCTTGGTCCCAGGAGTACGAGAGACTAATTCTAGTATTGCAGTAGTTGAGACAGGAATTGAACTTGTGGCTGATTTCAGAAAATCTGAACAAAAGTTTATCTCTGGTGGTTCCTGATCCGAAGACTGCCACTACAGATGGTCTGGAGATTCACTCAGCTCAGGTACTTAGGACTTGGGATGAGAGAGAGAACTATTCAAATTGGAGGGACCTGCCACTTATATTCCAGGCCCTTCAAGCTTTTCTTCCTCTGATTCACAACCATACAGTAAGGATAAGGACAGACAATCTGGTGGCCAAGGCTTACATAAATCACCAACGGGGAACTTGCGTGCAAGCTCTAGCAGTATTGTCCCAGAAAATAGGTTCTTTGGCAGAGTCCAATCTACCTTCTTTGGCAGTGATTCATTTTCTGGGAAAGGAGAACAGGCTTGCCTATCAAATGGGCTGGTTATTCCTGTCCTCACTTGCAATGAGTCTTTCCCCAGTGATTTTCCATCAGATCTGTCAGAAATGTGGAGTTCAGTGGATATACATGCTTGCCACAGAACAGAATTCTCAATATTCCCGCATTCTGCATCTTGAGCCGTTCGCAGAAAACATGGGGTAAGGATCCCCTTTCAGTCCAGTGGCCTAATGCCCTGATTTATGACTTCCTATCTGTCCCCTTAATTGCCAGGGTCCTCAGGAAGATAATTCAGGAGAGAGCACGTGTTCTGTTTTTGGCTCCTCATTGGCCTCAAACGCTGAGGTTTCCCATTCTCCTTAAACCGACAGGAGACAATCATTGTATTTTTTCAACCTCTCCTTCTCCTTTACAAATTGCCCTCATTCCAGAAGCTTCATTGATAGAACTTAGACTAGAGGTCTGGAACTTGAGCAGCCATGACAGACAAGTTTGGGTTGTTCAGTAGAAGTGGCTTCTACAATTCAGCGGTCCCGGAGATCTTCTATGCTCAAGACTTATTCCAGGAGTTGGACAAAAGTTTGAGGGATGGTGTAGTTCAAGGAGATTATCTTCTGTTTCCTGTACTCGTACCCTTATTTTACAATTCCTGAGGGATGTTTTTTACTTGGACTTGCTGTTTCTACTTTGCATGGCCAGTAGGCTGCTATTAGAGCTTTCAGGGGCCCAGAGGTCTGGGCGTTGACAGCCTGGTTGTTAGATTGCTGAAGAGTTCAGCAAAAAAAAGGCAAGTAATTCACTCCCCAATCCCAACCTGGGATCTTCTGTTAGTCCTTAGGATTCTTCAGGGTTCCCCTTTTAAGCCTCTGAACTCTTTTCCCTTAAAATTTCTGACTCTTAAAGTATTTTTTCTAGCAGCCATCATGTCTGGTAGACAATTATGGGTGTATGGGTCCTTTTCGATAGATAAACCATCCTTGAAGTTTTTCCTGATAAAGTCGTGCTCAGAACTGACCCAGCTTTTCTTCTAAAAGTGGCGAAATCTTTTAATTTGAATGAAGATATTATTTTGCCTGTTTTTTTTTCTGAACGGTCTTCAGACAGGGAAATTAATTTATATCTTTTAGATGTTCATAGAGATTTGTCCATTTATAAGGTTCGCTCAGTTGAATATAGAAAGGTTGAGTTTTCTTTGTGACTTTTTGAACAAGTAACAGGAGGCTTCGCCCCACTTCTTCCACATTGAGGAGATGGGTCAAGCAACAATTTCTGGTTGCCTTTAATTCCTGTGGTGCCTCCCCTTCAGGTACCATTAAGGGAAGATCTACAATGGCTCTGTCAACTTCATGGACACCATACAAGGGTGTATCACTCAGTGACTTTCACAATGCAGGTACTTGGGACTCTCCAAGTACTTTTGTTTCAAACTATAGACTACTGTTGGGGGGTGTCCATCTCCACTGCTTTTGGGTCAGGGTGCTTTCAGCAATAGTCAATTGAATGATAGCATGAATAAATTCACTTTTGTGGCATATGTTATGTCTCGGTGTTTCATATTTCTGTACTAGTGACCAGTTAAGGGAGGATGGCTTGGGCATGTCCTCATTAGGAAGGACTGGAACGAGGAAGACAGGTGAAGAGGTAATGCCTGTATTACTTACTGGTAATCTCCATTATGCTGAGTCGTAGTCTTCCTCATCACAGTCCTATAATCCATCCCTCCCTCCCTTTTTAATTATACAGTTCACCTTGATTTTTGGCTGTGGATTACAGAATGTGTGGAGGGGTTAGAACTTCTTAAATTACACCTCCTTTAAAAGGTAAGGTCTACCCCTGTAGTTGATTAAGGTGTTTATTTTTGTACTTTGGATGATCTACGTTGGAGGCAGAAGCCTCGTTAGTAAAGACTGTGACGAGGAAGACTAGGACTCGGAGCAATGAATATTACTGGGAAGTAATTCAGGCATTTATTCCGAGATAAAGTTATTTCCAGCTTTTCGCACAATGCAGCACAGCAACTTGCCTTGCTGCATTGTGACTGAACTCTTAATAAGTCTGACCCCAGATTGGCTGCTGTTGGATGAAATGAAGCAGAACTGAGGTCTCTGTTTAGTTTTAAAGGAAAGAGGCTTACCGTCTATACTTTGCTGGAAAGCAAACAGTAATTGAAAAAAACACCTGAACACCTGATCATTTCTTTTCTGTACACAGCCTAAGCTCCTGTTATTTAATAACAGTGTTTGAACCTGGACATGTATCTTGATGAAGATAAGATAAGGACTCCTACTTACAGTTTATTAATCGTCATTGAAAAGGAAAATGTTTGAGTTGGAAAGGAGAACACAGAGGGTTACAGTATGCTGTTAAGTAACAGTGAATAATGTGGCTTCTGCACAGGTTTCAGTAAGTCTTTAAGTGAACGTGTAAACATGTTAGACAGCAAAGGGTGAAATATTAGCGTGTACCATTCACAGGGGATTTCAGGAATGGTGTAAACTATTTAAAAAAATACCGTTTGTGATTGCTAGGGCTCCTTGAGAAGCCTTTCACAGTCTAACACATACTCCCACTGGGCTTGCTCGTCTCTAGATGGGGTTCATTCATCAGAGGCCTGACTTGGCAAGCAGGACATTACCTAATGAGAAAGAAAGCGTTCATGAAATATTGGCCTATGGATGGGTGAGGGGGAGGGAGGTACGGGTGAAATGTTGTGGTTGGAACAAGAATTTAGTGGGCTAAACAGGGTGGCTTAATGAGTTTAACGGTTGATACTGTAATCTTCAGGCCATGAGATAGTGCTGGCAAAGCTAGCACATCATTCCAGAGTCGGTAAGCAGAGTAAAATCACATTGGTAGGCAGAGTACAATTACATTGGCTAACAGCATAGCGCAGAAGAAAGCGCTAAGTAAAAATGAGCTTACAGCAATTTATTGACTTATGTTTCTGCGCACAGAAACCCAGCACTTTCTCACACGAGGCCAAAGGGACAACACGTTAGTATTTTGGTGACAGTGTTCTTTGGGTAATTCTAGACCTTTGTTCTTGGCTGGTCGCCGTTGTTTGGCCCTAGGCTGTAACGTGCAAGGTCTGTGACGGTCAGAAGACAATGTTATAGCAAATCATGACAACGTGTGGTTAATTCAGTGGAAGTCAACGGCTCCGGTGAAAACTGCGCAACGTATTTTTACTAAACCCAATAAAGAATGACGAGGTAAAATAAAGGGTCCACGTTTCGAGTTTTTACTCAGAAGAGGGGCATAAGGTGGAATTCAGTGCCTGCTCTGTAATTACCTGGCATTTCCCCGCTTGTAAATTCTGCAGATTTGACGTGCTTGAACTGATCTGGATAAAATTGTAGGGGCGAATATTTATTGCACCCTGTAATTACTTCATGTGGAAATTCCGGAACTTGTGAAGATGTTCCCTCCGTATTTACAATCCAGGCAAACGTGTGTGCTGCTACTGCTAGGTCCAGCGTCAACACATTTGCAGTAAAACGCATGTTTCTCTAGGAAGTGAGTAATTACTCGCTAACTGGGATTTCTTTCACTTCCTTCCTTACCACGTGCACAAGCTCACTCGTAGCTATTCCGCTTGATTATGATGTGAACCTGGGTAACATGTCGAGCTCTGCAGAAAAGTGACCTCTGGGCCAGTCTGTGCCTGTGTCTGGAAGAAACGGGGGACAGAGAAAGAGACGGAGGCAGTGCCTTGATAGCACGGGGAAGTAGCCTCAGTCTCCGTCTCCATCTGTTTTCCCCCTACAAATCTACCCTAGCGTGGAAGACTTGATAGAAACTATTGACCAGGAAACCTGAGACTTTAAAGGTACATTTCTTTATTGATTAAATTGGTAACTGACGTGGTCCACGTTACCTACAGTGCTGATCTTCTAAAAACATGATATTATACTTTTTTTGCGAGTATTGCTATCGGATCAACTAGAGCACAGAAGGTAACAGAATGCTTTACTTTGTCACAGAACTGGTGATGCATTCAGGGATGTTTGCAGGGCTTGAGGGGATAACAGTACTGCACAAGGTTGTGGACGGGTGAGCAGACGTTGGGATGCCAGGTGATGGGCTGCAGAACAATCGTAAGGGACACGGTTTTAATTGTTTTCTGAAATGCAGCAGACCAATGACAAGTCTTAGGTGCTGGAGAAGATCACTGTACCTTTTTAAAACATAAGAAACCATCATTAACATAAATCCCACAAATTTTGACACTCCTTATCAAATGTGGACATATATCCCATAGTTTTGTATAGGGTCGAATATCCCAGATCACGTATGGACACGCTGTTCCTTATTGGAGTGAGTATTTACATAAAAAATCAGACCGATTTTCTGACCCCAAATACAGGCAAGCCAATAAACTCTATCCAGATTTCTACAATGCACATGGAGAAAAAAAAATCCTGCTCGCTGTTGCAGTCACAAATGGTACAGCAATTGAAATAATAGTTGGTGATAACAAAAATGTGGTTGTGTACATATTCTCCATCCCATCCTCTCACTCCAGTGACGGAAATATATGGTTGACCATTGTTTTGCATCTGAGTGCATCTTCTGACTAACAATGTATTAAATACAATTACAAGTTAGTTTTTAATGAAAAGAAGAATGAATGTAAAGGAGTTCACTTACAGGAGTCAGAACATACTTTTTGCATGAGGAAGCCAAAAGTAATTCCATTGAAGAAGCACAGCTAAAAAGGTCTTCTTCATCACTAGGATTACAATCCCACTGTTGAGAATCTCTCGTAGCCGGGGTAGCGTGCTCAGAAGCCAATCGGTAAAAAAGGGTAGCCCTTTGGATAACCCCTTCACTTTCAGCGTCCTGTCTAGTGTCTCAAACCTTGAGTGGGTTTGCATGATTGTCGAGCGCAATTAAGAAAAAACAGAGTTAGACTACCAAAGAAGACATAGGGCAGACCAACACACCTCTTCAGAGCCATGCTGGGAGTTTTCCAGAAGAACACAGGCCCTGTCTATCCTCTGGGGTGGTAAAACATGCAGACATTTACACAGTATCAACCTCGAGGGGGGAGGGGGGAGGGAGGATGTGTGTGTGTGTAGGTACACACCTCAAAAGACGGGATAATCAGAGGAGGTCTAGTAGTCCTTTCAGCAACATGCATGAGGCAAAGAACCTATCAAATAAGGAAAATGGTGTCAAATAGGCAAGAATAGAAGTTGGCTACATAAGCAGTAGATGTGCACCTTTTTAAAGGCAGGGATACTGCTCACTACTCTACAAATATATCTGACAAGTGAGGAAAGAATGGAAGAACAATTAAGGATGGCAACGTCAGCAGAAAACACACAATTTTTTCAACCTATTTCTGCTTCATTAAATGATGTGAAAGTTTCAGGCAGGGGTGCATGCTCCAAGCCCTTCATGCTCCAGAAGGTTTTTCAAAGTGGATGAGTACTACTGTGGTGAACCCTGATAGGACAATGACTCAAACCCTGGCCAGTCTGGCACCCTGCATAAGTGAGGACAAAAGACAAAGTGCATGGTAGGTTGCTGCCCTAACAGCAAAAACTGAGGGCCTCATTACGAGTTTGGCGGAGGGGATTACTCCCCCCAGAAGTGACAGATATCCTCTCCGCCATCTTACAAGTTCCATTTTATCCTATGACCCTTGTAAAACAGCAGACAGGATGTCCTTCACTTTTGGGTCAGAGTAATCTCCTCCGCCAAACTCATAATGAGGCCCAGAGTCTGTCCTCTATCCTCTATGTGAGCTCAATACCTTTTCTTAGAGTGCAGAAACCCTTGCACTGTCTAGTTTACATGAGGAGGAAACATCCCAAATTTTTATAATCATCTCCCTGACAACTTTCACTTTATTATTAGTAGGGAATGACAAGACCATATTCACTTCATGTCTGAGCTGAGGGATATCCCTATGTGAATCACAAAATATCATCCACGAAATAGCTCATTAACACAAAGGTAATAAAGACCTGGGAGAAAATTTTACATTTTAAATTTCTCATAATGCAGTTTTACATAATTTTTAAGCAGAAGAGCCTCTTTTGGGCAGAAAATGTCTGGCAGAGAGACATTTTTTGCTCAAACCAGTCTCCTGCAGGTATCTCGCAATATTTTCTTACCTGAAGTGCATTCTTGTGTGAAAAAATAACATGAGATAAGGGTAAAACACATTTCTCCCTAAAATCGTAATCTAGCAACATTTTTATGGTATTTCACAACATTTTATTGGGATGAATACACAGTTTATTCATCATTAGTACTGAGTTGAGCGTATGTTTTAAAGAAATCCATTTATTTAAATGACACATCCTAAAACAGTGTTCTTTCGATCATGAATGTACTTCAGAATCAGTGGGCCCATCCCTCCCTTTAGCTTTCCTCTACAAGGAAGCTATGCTTCTATTCATGTGAGTAATTAAACTGTTCTTGTGAAAGACCACACACAATTCATGCAATTTAAAGTGGATTAGGTGATTTTTAGACGGTCAGAGTTAACTGGTTAGCAAAGCCCTCCTGTCGCTGCTTTATTCCTTGCGTGGGCTTCTGTAATTCTTCGCAGAATCCCTCCCGAGGTTATATACACGAAGGTTTGTTTGTCACTTCCAAATGTAATGTTGCACCACACGATGGTAGAATATTAATTGTATTCACATACAGTGGGACACCTTGTTTAAAGATACTTGTTGGACAGTTCATCGCTGATAGGTCAGATTATATTCCTGTTAAGAGACTCCAAGGCAGTGATTCTGAGTTTGTCTGTGTTTTCCGACCCCTCTTTGCGCTGGGGAGGAAATTGCCAGTTGGGTGCTATTTACTGCACCTGCTAATAACCGGGGGTGTTAAAAATCTCATCCTTCATTAAATCTCAGCAGGTCAAACCGGTCAAAAGTTAACAGAGACAAGCAATAAGATGCGATTGGAATCAAAATCCCCTTTATGAGCCCAAAACTTGGGAAAAATACTAATTATCATAATGGATAAATTCTGAGGACTGGGACAAGGGATTGTGCCAGGTGCAATCAGGGCCGGCTTTAGGGTGGTACCAGCGGTGGGGCCGCACCAGGTGCTGACCTGGACTGGGGGCACTGACCTCACGGGGGCGCTGTGTTTAGCAATAACTTACGAAACTTGCGATTTAAAAGCACCTGCTGAAAAGTTTGGTTTGATTCCAGCCTTCAGGAAACAATTAGAATGTCAAGGTAACTCTTGTGATTAATGTTCCTGCTAGGGAGAGAGATGGGCATTACGTCTTGCTGTAAAGTAGTGCAGAGGGTTAAAATGCCTGCTGCAAAGAACATAACTATATTTTATGTGGATAGCTGAGTAAATTAGTAAAGCCAGCCTTTAGGAGCGCTTTAAAACAAATTAATGGTTGTAAGAGGGGGGCTATGTCAGTGGTGAAATGAAGTTGAAGGGGGGGGGCCCTACAAAGTAACTGTAGGTGGCCCCCTCCTCCCTAGACCTAGTTAGAGGCCTGCCTCCCCTGCACTGTGGCGAGGGGACCCCCTGGAGCTGCCCCCACACAGCAGGGACTGCAGGTGCCTTTGTTATGCCACTGAGCTATGGGGAGATGTGGGACTCACATGCCAGGTGGTATTGAGTGATTCCGAGGAGGTGTTCTTAGGGTGGGGGACACCGAAAAAAGACTGTTGCACAGGGTGTTAACAGCGCTAAAGCCGGCCCTGGGTGTAATAAGCAGCACATTCAATCCACCAAGCGTGGAATCTTCCTCCTCATACTTCATGTTTTTTATGAGTGCCAGTTATTTTCTGGAGGGTTTACAAAATGTTTTTTGTACCTTTTTATATTCATTGTAAAGTGTCTCTCCGCAGGCCTTTATAGGCTAGCACATATGTTGAGAAAAATATTAGGTACTGGAAAAAACTGTAGGTTTTCCGTTATAAGCCAGATATAGTGGCTTTAACAGTCCATAATCAGAATTCCATTTCATGAACTATTTTTAGTCGCAAATTACAAAAAAACACAAACTCATTTACAAATAAGCATAATTTGTATAATACCACATAACGATTTAAAAAACAAACTTGCAAAATATGTCTCTGCATTTCTGCTATATAAACTTGAACTTTGAGTTCATATTTAAACATTTCACCTTTTAGATAAATACAATTCTTCCCATTGCTTGATTTGGTTGCAGACGTAATTTACAACACCTACACACAAGCAAATCTGCCAGTGCAGAGAGATTAAAGTGTACAAATGTGTGAATTATGTTTACTTATTATCCTAAATTCTTAGCATTTCTGATCAAGTTTAAGAATAACTGTGTGCTTCAATAATTGAGTTAGCAACTATAATAAAAAATAAAAAGCATGCTCATAATCCAGGGCGTGGCCTGCACCCATTCCGGTATAACCTGTGATGTGCTGCTCCAGTCCATTTCTCTTTGAATTCTTGGACATATAGGAGGCCATTATGAGTCTGGCGGTCTACTGGCCACCAGACTCACTGTGGCATTTGGACTGCCACCAATGCGACAGTCCGAGCGCCACATTATGACCACAGCAGTCGTGCCGTGGTTGGACCGCCAGCACCACCAGGATTAGTTGTCCCGGTGGTTGTGGTGGTCCTAATCCGCCAGGGGATTACAACTTCATTCTCTGTCAGTGATTTCATGGCTTGTGGAGAACGGGTGCAGGGGGCCCCAGGGGGACCCCTGCACTGGCCATGGCCAGCACCGTTGTAATGTTCACTGTCTGTTTTGCAGACAGTGAACATTGCAAGGGTGCTGGTGCACCCTGCATCCTACAGCATTGCAGCAGGCTTGATAGCGAGCCAGAGACAATGCTGTAGGGTGTTTCCCGCTAGGCCGGTGGGAAGAAATTCTCGTTTCCACCCACCGACCTAGCAGAAAACTCATAACGGGCCCGGCAGGGAGGTAGCCACAATGGTGGCAACCTCCCCGTCGAAAGTTCGGTGGGCGGGTAAAACTGTCCATTGACCTTGTAATCAGACCCATGGTCTATTTTATTCCATTATAAAACAGGAATAAAAGTTCCAGAATTTGAAGGAACAAATCCAGACTTGACCAACACATCACACATGGACCTAGGAAACTTGGCCGCTATGGGTGGGGACAATTAGCCATTCAGGGGGCCGGCCCCATTCCCTGGCCAATCAATATTTGTGAAATATGGGAGGCCTAGGGGACTCTCATCACATTCTGCACAATGGGGCTTATCATTTTGCGTTATGCCACTGATCAGGGCCTGTTTGTGCATACATGTTTGTACGTCTGTGTACGTGTGTATTGAAAATGTGGAGTAACAGTCAGACTGTAACTGAAATTTTTCTGCATCCTTTAGCTTACATTCCTGTCAGTATAGAGCAGAAATCCCAGCTAGAAACGTTATTTATAGTGTTGCTCTGGGGAAGCACTTATCTGCAATGTTGTGCAGTTGCAAGTGGGATTAATTCATTGCAGTCCCAAATGCGTCAACCAGTTCCCTCATCTCATACCGGCATTAACTGCAAATCATTCCATATCATGTGATGAAAGAAAGGCCCACCCGTGTGCAGAACCTTAAGTGCCCCGAGGCATAGAAATATTTGCTGTTTAAGCAATTTCACTGGTACGCCAAACACTCTTTTTGGCTCATTTATTTATTAATGTATCAAAGTGTTTTACACAGCAAATGCATGCTGCTTGTGGCCTGCCTCGTGGGCTCTGCAGCACTTTAAGCAAACCGTCATGAAACAGAATTCACGAAATACAGTCTCAGCAAGCAGTGTGTACCCTGTATGTATGAGCTGTAAACTTTGAACATTCTGTTACCTTTTGCACAGCAATGGCATATTTCCTCAGTACTGTAAATGGTTAGTGTGCCTGCTTGCTCTTGAGAAGTGCCGGTACTCTCCCAATAAAGTTAAAGAAAAGCAGGTGTTCAGGACCGGACAATACCTGCCCATTTAAAGCACTGTATTTCCCAAATAACATGCAAGTATTCATATGGCCCAGTATCACTAAGTCCTTCCTTCTTGACCATGAGCCCACTTTCTCCAGCACATCCCATTACTCCCCACATTTGGCAAGCAAGAAAGTACACACAATTTTCTGGGTTAGGGGTCATGAACCCCCACCGTATTTTTATTAAACATACAAATATTTGTATAGTAAAGATCACACATAATCTCAAATATTTATACACAGTAACCCTTATTATTTACAGCTGGATTTACACAAGTTCATGACTAGCCTTAACAGAGAGACTAGTACATTCGATTTCCTAGCACTATCCAAACATGTTCCTATGTATCACAATTTATGCCCATGAGTGAGATAATGACTGGACCCAGTGGTGTCTCCTTGCCCAGAATCAGCCTTTCCCATCTTTAGGCCTCTGGTGGGTCCCTCCGTAGGAGAGGATCCAGCCCATCTGTATCACCTATCAGGGTACACCTGTGTAGGGGGCCCGCCTGCCCGCCAGGATACTTCCCTTAGGCACCCGCTCAACCATCATTACTAGGGGTGGGCGAAGCTCACAGAGTTCAACTCTGCATAATTCTGTGGAATTGGCTTAAAACTCAGTGAAATTCCCTGGAATTTCACAGAGTTCTGCATGCAGCGGAGTGCTGCCTGCCCTACTGTGACTCCCTGGCCTGAATGAGCCCTATCTCAGAATCTCTAAACATGGTCAGGCCTGGTTAGCCAGGCCTGATCCTGCTTAGTGCTTCCAAGATAAGGATAAGGCACAGTCAGGTCAGGGCCCTAGGCAGCAAAGGCTGCTGTTTCAGGCCTCTTGTGCTGACACAGCCCACCAGTCTGGAGCTTGCTGCTCTCCACACCTGCACACTTCCCTTCACCAACTGCCCTCCTGCCCCTCACAAACTTGCTACTGAGGGCCAAGCACACCCCCTGCCTTGCACCAGCCTTGCAATCGATTCCTTTGCACTTACACACAGCCTCAGACCACCCTTTCTTTAGGGCCTGCACTAGCAGCAACAAACCAGCTCACCACCAGCAGTCTGGTATTTGCCACTGGACTCTAAGTTTCTTTCTAAGGCAACATACATCCCTATCTGTTGGGGGCTGCCAGACTAAAACTCAGCACACAGTTGATGATCGCCCGGTCTCCAGCTCTCCCTGCCGGCCTCAGCACCATACCCCATAACACTACTTCCTTTGCCAGAGATTGGGAAGAAAGGTTCTTTTCAAGTGGAGCTCTGACGACAAGTTCCCTTTTTTCCAAGCACAGACCCCTCCACCCCCCGTATATGCAAATGCTGTCCAGGCCAGTGCTGGACCCTGTGTGCACATAAAAGAGAAAGCTAAACAAGGGTCTTACCTGGGTCCCAGGGTCCCCGTTGCTAGCGGCCTGGCTCTCTGCCTCCCTATTCACCTTGGTCTCGGGCTGCTGAGGATAGTGAAAGAGGGAGGCCTGGATCTGGCGCTGTGGCTGGTGCAGCCCCGCAGATTGCAGCAACTCAATGCCACTAATGTCAGGCCAAGTGTCAACTGCAGCCCAGTTATGGGCCACACAGCACAAGCATAGAGTTTCTCGCTTGCACCGTGTGTGGCTCACAACTGGACTGCAGTGCACACATGGTGAGCTCTACTTCACTGTTGGGGCTAGCAAAGTTTTTGGCTCAACTTCATGCTCCAAGCGGACCATTGAGTGCCAACATCTCTGTTAACTCCACCAGCGGAGTGGAGCTCACCACCCACTCCTAATCATTACTATCCCCCAATGGGCCAGTGCTAGCTGCGCACCAGTTGCACATGCAAGGGTGGTTGGGCAGATGCCAGTGAACACTCACAACAACCTCGCCCTTAGATCCTCCATTCGACTCCCTGCCAGCACCTCTTGCCGGGCCCTGTGACATTGCTGTTATGCTGATGTAAGGCAAGGTATGCCGAATTGTCCCACCAATCATGACCTCACCCACCACAGGCCATCATAGTTGCCCTACTACTTGGCCTACCCCCAAAACCGTCCCCCTTTTGAGGGCAATGCCCTAGCCAGGCCAATAGAATCTCTCAGAACATCTCATTACCGATCGCTGACAGGTGTACTCCGCCCTGTATGAAAACGCTTGCATGTCATGAACCCATGGGGTACACACAACAGCCTAGGCGATCCGGACAATCTTCCAACCTTATTATTTATCCAATTCACTGACTCCCTCGAAATCCTGACTGAACTACCATCCCGGGATGAGGTAAGTCCATGCCAGTATGGCATGAGGGAATTTACAGCCAGCAAACCAGTTTGGGAGTCCATAGTTCAAACATATGCTTCCCGCCACGGTGCACCACATCATGGCCACCTAGATACAGCATGACTCCGGAGGGTGTGGAGCCCTTGGGCAATCGTATCCAAAAGACCTCTGGTGCGCCACCTGCACACCTCCCCAACCATATAAGAACAGACAGTAACCAACACAAACCTACTTTGCACGCTTCATGTATGACTGGCTGCAGGCCCACACATCCGCAATTCTGGCCACCTCCGCCTGGACAGGGGCTGGTGAGAACTCCAGCCACTCACACGACTTTTGCACCTACTGCCTGTGACAGCATGAGAGAGAAAGAAACAGAAAAAAGGTCAGGAGCAGCCTTTACAACATCTGCAGTCTCACATAGTGCTTGTAGTAGCCTGAATACCACCTGCTAATTCCAATGAGCCATTACTGCTGCTGCGGTGGCTGAACCAACTCGAAAGGAGTAAGACCAAATTTATCAGGGCCGAACAACATGTTCTGCGTACATGTGGCCTCTCCAATGAGAGCAAGCCCCTCCTGCCACTTTATGCTAAACCCCTTAAACTTAAATTGATGGTGAAATCGGTGCACTTTGTTGAATTCTTGAGCCCGCAGGCCAACCACATGGTTTGTGGCAAAATTGTATCACTTTTCCCCTGCACAGCGGGTCCCAGTGAACTTCATGAAGAGACATGCAGGCCAGCAGAAGGTGCATTTCAATGAGCCTGAACCTACATATTTGAACATTTGAAAGCTTTATTGACAGAGCAAGTTTTAGAAGACAATCCACTTCTTAACCATCATCAAATACACTGCAAATGTTAGAGACATGTGATTAGTCTTTTTTTGTCAAAGAGGTATATCAATATACATTTCAACTGCCATAAAAGTCACTGCTAACCTCTAAAGATGACCTGCCCATTTCTCTCAGCTGTCATAATCGAAAATCTAGTTTTTAACACGACAGTACAATATAGTGTTTTGCTATCTAAAGATACACAACATTGACAAAAAATCTGCATTTATGTACCTCTTAAATGAACTCTAGACCCGCGCTTGCACCTTTGCTGAGAGAGGAGTTCATAATTGGGACTTTTAATGTTCACCTCGCTGCAAAAAATTTAGCCCAATAATAAATATATCTATGAGTCAGAAACCCCATTGGCGTCCTAGTAACCAATCAGCAGAGCCAAGACTCATAAGGAAAACAAAGTGACAGCCGTCTCACTAGTCTGTTGTTGTCCTCTTTGACACTATGCAGCACATTCCCTGCAGCCAGCAAGATCACACATCTCCCAAGCAACAGAGTCTCATTTCTAGACTACTGTTAGGTATCTCGATTTTTCTCTTCAGTGTGGGAAGAGGAAATTAAATATATTGAAAATCAATGGCTTACCATGTACGAAACCCTCAAAACTTAAAGATCCATCTTAGTTTGTGAATTACATCAACAGACTAGAAGGGAAGGAGCACCCACAGAGAGAAAATGGAACAGTCCTTGACATATGGGAAAGCTTAGTTCCACATCTCTATTAATATGAACGCAGCACCAAGGGAAAACAGGCCACACATTTCACTCATCTAGCAACACTTAATATTTGCGTTGAAGGGAAAGGTTGACCTGGCAACAGAGCTTTTTTTCCAAAACGGTCAATGAGGTTTTAAGTAGATTAAGAGCAAGTGGTATATAAGGTGCGAATGGCATACCAAACTGAAGTGAACTTGAAACAATGCGAGGAGAGGTTGGTGAGTTCTATTCTTCAACTGTTTATTTAGATAATATTGAAGTAAAACAGACATTAAATCACCCCAAACTCAGAATTAGTTTTGAGTAGATTAGAGATGGGTCTGATTAGCGTTGCAAAATTTTCAATAAACCTAGAATAGAACTCGCAAAGTCCCAAAAACGATTTGACACCACCTTTGTCCTGAGGAGCTGGTGCACTTACAATCGCATCCACTAGACCTGGTCTGGGATGCACACCTTCAGCTGTGATGACATGACCAAGATACTCTACTGACGTTTGTAAAAACTGACATTTTTCTCTTTTCAACACAACACCCGCACCATCAAACTTACTTAAAACCTGTTTCAAAATTGCATCATGTTCCTCTCGGTCACACGCATGTATCAACACATCATCCTGGAAAATACACACTTTGTCTATTCCTTTGAGGAGAGTAGACATAATCCTCTGAAATACAGACGCCGCTGACGCCAACCCAAACGGCATACGACAATATTGATATGTTCCCCACGGGGAAACAAAGGCCGTGAAGTGCCGAGAATCTTGAGTCAATTCAACTTGGTGATAAGCGGTAGCCAAATCAAGTTTAGTAAATAATATCGCTCCATTAATACAGGAGAGCATCTCACCAATCTTAGGCAGGGGATGAGAGTCTACCCAGATCTCTTTGTTAAGTGCCCTCAAATCCACACATACTCTCAAGTCCCCATTTTTTTTCTTTGCGACAACCAATGGAGATAACCATAAGGAAGAATCAACGGGTTCAATAATTCCTTTTTTTTGTAAATTATCTAATTCTTTTTCCAGCTCATCTCTGACACTGAATGGCACTCCTCTCAACTTATGTTTAATAGGAATGGCCTTATCCTTCACCTTAATCTTGTGTGTAAAACCTTTTATCTTCCCTAACTCACCTGAGAAAACCCTTGGAAATTCATTCAACAAATTCTCAATATCAGAGGAGTCTCTAATAGCTGACACCTGTTCACACGTGCCTGGGCGCAAAACCATTCCAAACAGCCCTTGGTGAAACCATCCTAAAATGTTCAGTCCTTTCACTGCTACGTAGACCTTCCCCATAATGCGTCGACCCTTGAAAACCATGATGTCTTCAAAGAAACCTACTAAATCAATCCTCCTTCCCTCATAAGAAATAGGAGTCCTATCTGGTGGATTCAACTTTCGTGTGCCCCAGTTTTGTACAAAGAGCTCCTGGGTGATCATAGTGATTCTAGCACCCGAGTCAGCCAGTAACTTCACATTTTTGTCTCCAACTTGAACAAAAACATATGGATCAATACAGTGCTCAGGATTACCAGATACTATGTCCTGGTCTCCAAACCGCCAGAATCATCTCTTGGATTTCAGTCATCAATTCATCCATCCTGTCATCATTATCATCACTGACCGCATTAACCTTAGTGAAACTATTTTTGTTACTTTGACAAACCCTTGCGAAATGACCAATTTTGCCACACGATCTACATTGAACATATTTTGCTGGACATGCTTTTCCTCCTTTTACATGTAATGTGTAGCCACATCTAAAACAAATATTAGACTGCTTGAAAAAGCTACAGGATTTGTTCGCCTCGACTTTGTTGTGAGTAAATGCCGTAGTCTTGCGTCTGTCATCAGATCTCTGAACTACATTCACCTGTTCAGCTTGAGCACATTCCAATTCTTTAGCAGATTTAATAGCAGTCTCAATGCTTTTAGCAATCCTAATGGAATCCGACAAAGAAGGATCTCCCAAGGACAACAATTTTTGCTTTATAGCTTTGTCAGAACAGTGAAAAATAAATTGGTCACGTATTAACTGATCCGTAAATGTGTCAAAACGACACTCTGACGCAAGTTTCCTCAATACCGAAATGTACATGTTAACATCTTCTCCACTTTTTTGCTCTCTCCTAAAAAACTTATGTCTTGAAATAACTAAACTTGGTGGTGCATCAAATCTGTTGGCCAATTTCTTAAGAGCTTCTTCAAATTCATCGAGTTCCTCGCCTTCATCCGCTTGAACGTCTGGTAAATGTTTATATACCGACCTACCCTCAAAACCTAAAGAATGGAGTAACAAGCATTTTTTTCTTTCCGGTCTAAATCTTGACGCTCCAATAGCACCCATATATGTTTCAAACGCATCATACCATTGCCTCCGGGTGTTTCCAAAAAAGGTGGCGGAGGGTTGACCGACTGCATTACTGGAGACGCAGACACAGGAACTATTTACAAACCAATAAAAATTAATTCAATGCAGAATGAAAGGTCCAGTGCAACTATTGCTTGATAAAAACACTATGAAGGTTGAAAATTACTGATGTTCAAAGATGTCCGCCACTCTTTCCATCAAAAATGGGCCTGCCTGCACCATCACCTCCTGAATGAGGGATCATGGGAGGAAATACACACAAAAAAACTCACTGTTATATGATCAGTCCAGGAGGTCATCAATTAGCAGAGAAATAGTACTAGCACAAGTGGGCTACACGATGTCTGCCTGGGGTGATTCAGTTTCACAGCTCGTCGCCAAATGAAGTGAACTTGAAACAATGCGAGGAGAGGTTGGTGAGTTCCATTCTTCAACTGTTTATTTAGATAATATTGAAGTAAAACAGACATTAAATCACCCCAGCGCACAGCAGTCGGCCCTCCGATGTCGAAACCATCCAGCCCTGCCGTCCGACCGTTGCTCTGGAATCCCCGGTGTTCCTCGTTACATAATTCAGATCGAGGAACACCGAGAAACCAAAACACGGGCGCGTGTCAGCGTCTCCGCTGTGCGCGCGGCACAACAAACAGCTGATTACAGCTGACCGGCCCGCGCATCGAGAACGCTGCAATTATATTGTGCTTAAGCACTACACAAACACTTTGTTCAAATCTGATAAAGACTACTGGGAGTCCTAGCTGACGCCCCTGTTCAGCCCTCATTTCAATACAGGCATGGTTATTGACTCCTAGAGAGATTCTATCTTATGCATCCTCTATAAAAACAATCTCCCAAATGCATCTTTCAGATCTGCTTTGAAAACACAAGTAATGCTGCTCACATCGTCGGCAGACACTCTAGAGCTGGCAAAAGAAAAATAAACATCCCTGAGGCTTGTTCCAACCCACTACACCGCCCGCCAGCCGGCCAGACCGCTCCAGAGTCCAAACACTGCCCAGCGGAAAGTTGGTGTCCAGAGTTTGTGAAGGAGCAGCGACGGAGCAGTTTTAGTGAGTGCTAGCCACCAGTGAGTCCCCCTCCCTAGCGGAAGCGGAAAGTGGAAGGAGACAGGTACTGGAGGCAGTACTTGGGCTTGAGGCCAGTCTTCACTGCACAATGACAGAGGCGAGGAGGAGGCGTTCACCAGCAAAGAGCCAGGTAGGAGCCAGCCAGTGGTAAGTAGAGCGATGTGAAGACCACATGGGAGTCAGGCAGTGATAAGTAATGTGATGTAGGAGCCACGTGGGAGCCAGCCAATGGTAAGTCAAGGTAAGAAAAGGGTGGGCTCTAAGCCTGTTTAATTTTTTTTTTTAGACATAAAAGATTTTGCAAGAGCAGTGCAAGTGCTGTGCAGGCGAGACCTAAAAACAATTGTTTTACATCTAGGACTCGTTAGGTATTATGGCTGCTCAGTGATGTCTAACAGAGCCAATGCGCAAATCAGTTTGACTCTTAGCATGCATTTCTTGCTGGCTCCATCAAAAGAATTAAGGCTGTCTTGGCACAGTCACCAACTTTCGAACTACAGTTGCAGGTTATGCGACTACGAGAAATAATCCGAAATAGATCCTTTTTCTGCTGTCCCTTGATTAATAGTGTGAGGAAAGTCTTACTTAAGCAGATTCAATTCACTAACAACATTGGACTCCAGATGACTGCTTTCTCACAATTTTAACTTTAAAATTTAATATACTCAAGGTGCTATCTTACACTGAAGGATTGTTTCATTTTAAGTCGGTTGGTCTGAAATCAATTTTATAAGTTGAAAAACCTGTGATTTTATACAACTGTGGAGTCACCATGAATTTAGATGTTGTTCATTCCGGATACATCTTTACATGCAATTGTGAGTTTTGAATTTTGATATAGTAATGATTTAATGTGTGATTATATGTAAGATTTTAATTGATGAAACATAAAAAACTATTATTTACATATTGACTTGTCTTTTTAAGATGATCATGTGGTGAGTCGAAAGGGTTTGTACACTTTGGAGGTTGCACATAATTTGAAGGGGCGGGAGGGTCATTGACAGGACAACCTTATTTCAGTGGTGTCGCTAGGCGGGCTACTATCCCTTAAATACATTTAATCGCAGTTTCTCTTTGAGGAGTGAAGTACAAATCAAATAAAATTGCTGTGCTGCGTTGCATGAAAGGGAGAAAACAGAACATCACCATGTCTACTAAGATGTGGTGTTGGTCTCCTCTCTCCATGCACGGGTGCTTTTAGCAGCCATAAACCAATTCAGACACTTGTTCATAGTATAAGGTTGGCAGTGTTGTCTAAATATGTTTTTCTAGAGCAATTACTATGCTTTAAAGCTTTCCCTACACCGTATGTGTGTTGTACAATGCAGCACACATGCAAACTTACATACATACATAGAGGACTTTGCCCTTGGTACAAAGCTTAGAATTACAGGTTTGCATGCAAAATTCAATGTGGTAGCACTGGTTTTGGTGTGTTACACCATGTATATAGTGGCCAATAGATGATCAACCTATGATCACCCTGAGATACTGGACCTGGGTCAATTGATGCCCTTGTTATCTGTCATATCGGGTGTGGTTTAACATGCAAGCATCTAAGCGCTCATAATCTGCAATTAGTAAATTTAGATTTAGTACTGATTTGCTTTCTCATAAGTGACTGAACACGTTGTAATGGTTTTCTATATAGATCAAACCACCCTTATGTGCTCTACTGATAGAACAATAAGGAAATATGAAAGAGAGTCAATCAATCCTCTGTATTTATAAAAACCTATATATCCAGTATATGTTTTTAATTCTCAACCTAGCATGACATTTGTTAGCAAAACCTGAGAACAGAACCAACTCACCATTGTAATAGTGCATGACTTTACTTAGCAGGAAAGGGGGAACATTGGCAGGTCCCAGTCTACCATTAAAATAAGCAGTGATAAAACCAGTAGATATCACCCATAACTCCTACTGCTTTTGCCTATGCTTTGTTTCTTTTCCCAGATGGCCATTGTTCAAGAAGATGCAGAGCAGCAGCCATCTTTAACTTGTTTAAGATTAATCTTGAAAATGTGTCAGCAGTGCATGCTTACACATGTGCAGCAGCCACCTTGGAAAGATTTTTCTAAAATCATAAGAACAATCACTCCAGGAGGGCGGCCGCGAATGATTGCACAAAGTGGCAGCCATCCTGAATGGTTTTAAATTAATTAAAGGTTGGCTATCTGCCAATACAATGGTCAGCATTTCTGAGAACACGAATGGCTGGAGGTGGTGGGAAATAGGACACTGGAAAGGCTAGTTATTTATAAAGAGAGTGGCGTTGCCAACTGTGGGGTAGGGCCCAGGGAGAGACATACATAGGGGGAGGAAACAGTCACAGATGCATGGCAATGCAAGGTTCTGACACCAGTGGAAGGATACAACTCATTCATTGAAAACATGTTGAGAGGGAAATGCTGTATGGATGTTACAAACACAAAAACAGGGATGAAACGATTTAACCACTGGCACAAAACCAAGAAAGGCATGAAAACCATTGAATCATGAGCAAAAGGGAGATCCAATGTCCACTCTAAGTCTATATTGGATACAGTAGATTTGTTTGGCAAAAAATAAAGCTAGCAGTAGATGAAATCTAAAACACTTACACCCACTTTCACACTTGATGATCAACCAGATAAAAATCCCTTGAGGCAGCATGTAATTAAATTTCTATCCGACTTTCATAACTCTCCTTCCCTTTCATTTGGTTAGTCAGCCATCTAGTTCTGTGGAGAACTCTTAAACACTTTTAATGACGAGCTAGGAGCGACAATGAGATTCCCTTTCACAGTTCAAAAAGCATATGTTTGCAAATGTTTTCATAACCTTGTTGGGAATGCCTAGCATAGAAATACATAGGAACTCTGAACATGTTAAAGAAAAGAAAGAAAGAAGTAATTTTAAAACATTAATAACTTCAAGCAGAGACTACTAAAGAATTCTCAAGTAGGACCATTTTTGGTCGAAGTTTAAGCATTAGAAGAAATCCCTCACTGGTAAACAACCAAAGAAAAACTATTAGCAGCCCTGGAGGCAGAGAGAGGGTGCAGTTCTCTGGCATGAATTACCACAGTAGTTGGGAATAACTAGCCTCTTTCATGGTTACAATAATAATAACTAGCTTTTAAATCCCTTCATTCTGCACTGCTGCCATTTCCAAGCATTGTTGATATTACAAATGTAAAGTACTATCTAACCTAGCAGCCTCAGAAGACTGAATCCAGTTTTCCAGGATTCAAACTCAAGACCATCATATTGCCAGGGGAGGATGGTATTAAGGGGCGCAATGGGTGTTGCCCCACTAACAATAAACAGAACTGCAGGCATTAATCAAATGAAACTCAAGGGGATGCAACTGTGCAAGTGCCTGACTGGGCAAGGGTTTACTCGCCCTCAAGGTACAAGGCAGGCTTGTGACATCAGGCTGGTGGGCGTGGCATTTTTAAAAGCCAATGCATTCGCTTGCATTCGGACGTTCAGTATGGTGACTCAGAGAGGAGCTCACACAGTTCCATAAACATGAGAGGAAGGGGGTGGACCAAGGAAGAACAGTAGTGAGACCCTTGAGTCGCTTTCAACAGGTCGGTGCCAACTGCAAGGGAGCACGGGCCAGCTACGGAGTCGTAAAAACCTCTGTTACAGTACCTTGGAAATTGATGAGGAAACAAAAATGGTGCACAGAGTAGGGGAGGTGAGGCATCGCTGGAGCCAGTCCATTGTTGGTTCAATACTGCCAGCAGAAAGGTGAGGCATCAGTTAATCACTGCTAAGCAGGGGAGGAGAGGCGTCAGTTCCTTATGGTTGCAGAGGAGGTGATGCAGCATTTGCGGCGAGGCTTTGGTTCCTTACAACAAGACGGAGTCGATGGATCTAGCAGGTCAGGATGCGAGGTGTCAACTTTGTGGTTTCGTGGTCACACCAGAGCGCTGTAGGTGCTACCACAGAGGTGGATGTCACAAGCGTTGGTTTTCAAGGCACACTGGACTTGCATTATGGCAGGAGTTCAGAGACACCGCAATGGAATCGGGGCCTGCATTGTAGATCGTGGTCATTGCACTCAGAGGGGAGCATGGCTTCAGTGCAGGCAGTGGCGTGGGATCGGAGAGCAGCACCAGTTCCGAAGTTGTTCAGGAAATTGATGCAATAGTTTCTTCTTTGTTACACAGAACTCACTCCCAGGAGCCCAGGATCTGGATTTGGCACCACCTGGCAAGGCAGGGCTCTCAGCAAGAGAGCCCAGGCACTGGAAGATGAAGACTTTGATGTCCCTGAGACTTCTTAACAGAAGGGAAGCTCAGTCCAAGCCGTTAGAGAACTTTTCGGAGCAGGATGTAGCAAGCCAAGTCCAGTCCTTTCACTCCAAGGACGGAAGCAGCAAGAAGCAGGCCAGCACAACAAAGCAACTGACAGATTGTGAGTCCCTACAACAGCATCCAGCTCATCTTCCTGGCAGAATTTCCTCAGTCCAGAAGGATTCTACCTTTGTGGTGTCATCGGTCCAGTACTTATACCCATTTCTGTCTTTCAAGTAGGCAAACTTTAAAGAGAAGTCTTTGTAGTGTACAAGACCCTGCCTTTCCCTGCCCTGGCCCCAGACACACTCCAGGGGTTGGGACTACTTTGTGTGAAGACAGACACAGCCCTATTCAGGTGCAAGTGTCAGCTCCTCCCACCACTCTATTCCAGAACGATCCAACAGCCTGGTGATGATCCATCAGGATATGCAGGGCACACCTCGACTCCCTTTGTGTGACTGTCTATAGTGAATGCACACACAGCCCAGTTGTAATCCTGTCCCAGACGTGAATTCAGCAGTCAGGCAGAGGCACAGAATGGTTAAGAAAGAAAATGCCCACTTTCTAAAAGTGGCATTTTCAAACTTACAATTCAGAAACCAACGTCACCTAAAGATGTATTTCAAAATTGTGAGTTCAGAGACCCCAAACTCCACATATTTATCTTCTTCCAATGGGAAATTACACTTAACAGACATTTCAAGGCACTCCCCATGTTACCCTATGGAAGAAATATGTCTTGCAATAGTGAAAAACGGAATTAGTAGTATTTTACTATCACAGCATGTAAAACACACCAGTACATGTCTTACCTTTTAAGTACTCTGCACCCTGCCCATGGGGCCTGCCTTGGGCCTACCTTAGTGGTGATTTACATGTAAAAACAGGAAGGTTTGGGACTGGCAAGTGGGTGCACTTGGCAGGTCAACATGACAGTTTAAAACTGCACACACAGACATTGCATTGTCAGGCATGAGACATGATTGCAGGGCTACTCATTTGTGTGACACAATCAGTGCTGCAGGTCCACTAGTATTATTTAATTTACAGGTCCTGGGCACACCTGGTGCACTAAACTGAGGCCTTACTGGTAGATCAAATATGCTAACCATGGTTAAACCAATCACAAATACAAAGTAAAGAGGGGCACTTGCACTTTAACACTGGTTGGCACTGATAAAGTGTCCAGAATCCCAAAGCCAACATAAACAGGTCAAGGAGGCACAAAGTCTAGAGCTTACCATGCAAAAAAGGCCAGGTCCAACACAACCCCGTACCAGCCTAAAGCCAGGGTAGACTAATCAATACCTTGATGGATTTCCCTGCTTAAGGCAATAGAACATGGACCCTGGCCCATAACAACAAAGGCAGTTTCCAGTTCCACACCTTTCTGAATCCAGTGGATCTCTCTGCCCATAAGCTCAGGGCCCACTAAGTGAACCCATGGAGTATCCTACTCCTAACCTGCAGACCCCATCTGTGTAACACCTAAACTTACTTTGCTCACAGAGGTATACCGATAGGCAGAGAGTACCACCATGGCCAGTGTAGTAGTGTGCCCCATCCACCCTCTGGATATGACTCTTGTTCCCAACTCGAGGGCAATTCTCCATAAGGACAGCAACCCACAATGGCCACTGACAGCTGTCAGTAATGAGAGCCAGGCCTCGCCCCTTCCAGGGGTCTCTGACCTTTGTGGTTTCTCAGAGAGGGGGTGTTAGAAATGGGGTTTTTGGTTGGCAGTCAGGTTACCCTCTGTCCAAGCAAGAACCCTCACTCTAGTCAGGATAAGTCACACACAATCCAAATTATCCTGTGCCCACCCTCTGGTAGCTTGGTACGAGCAGTCAGGCTTAACTTAGAAGGCAATGTGTAAAGCATTTGTGCAATAAATCATACAATAACACGATATAGCACCACAAAAATAGACCACACAGTGTTTAGAAAAATATAGAATATTTATCTGGATATTTGTAGATCAACACAATAAAAGATGCAAGAAGAATTTGTAGAAGTATCACTGAAAAGTGATATAAAGTGTCTAAAGTCTTTAAAAAGCAAACAAAGTCTCTTTCAAGCACAAAGTACCTGGTTTGGAGAGGAAAATCTCAGCAGCGGGCCGCAGAAGAGGAGATGCGTGGAAAAATGGTGTGTGTGTCGGTTACGCCCCTTCACACACGAACTTGCGTCGTTATTTTTCACACGGGGAGACGTGGGTCGTTCTACGGGAGGAAAAATGGTGTGTGCGTCGGTTGCGCCCCTTCACACACAGACTTGCGTCGTTATTTTTCACTCGGGGAAGATGTGCGCCGTTTTCTGGCATGCGGACCGTCTCCTTCTATGGATCGCGGGATTACCAGATGTCCCAGGGTCTGTGCGTGGATTCTTCGGCTTGTTTTTCCGGCTGTGCGTCGTTCCGGGAGGCTGTGCGTGGAATTTTCTTTCTCACAGCAGGCGTTGCGTCGATTTCCCCTCTGGAAGTCAGGCGGCGTTATCCATGCGAGGCCGTGCGTCGAAGTTCCGGTCGCCCCGTAGGCATCGCGTCGAGCAGCGTTGGCGTGCAGCGATTTTCTCGCCGCGGAGCAAGCTGTGAGTCGAAATTTTCATCGCACGAAGAGTCCAAATGAAAAAGAGAAGTCTTTTTAGTCCTGAGACTTCAGGGAACAGGAGGCAAGCTCTATCCAAGCCCTTGGAAAGCACTTTTACAGCCAGACAAGAGTTCAGCAAGGCAGCAGGCCAACAGCAAGGCAGCAGTCCTTTGTAGAAAGCAGAGAGGTGAGTCCTTTGAGCAGCCAGGCAGTTCTTCTTGGCAGGATGTAGTTTCTGGTTCAGGTTTCTTCTCCAGCAAGTGTCTGATGAGGTAGGGCAGAGGCCCTGTTTTATACTAAATTGTGCCTTTGAAGTGGGTGTGACTTCAAAGAGTGGCTAAGAAATGCACCAGGTCCCCTTTCAGTTCAATCCTGTCTGCCAGGGTCCCAGTAGGGGGTGTGGCAGTCCTTTGTGTGAGGGCAGGCCCATCACCCTCCCAGCTCAGGAAGACCCATTCAAAATGCAGATTTATGCAAGTGAGGCTGAGTACCCTGTGTTTGTGGTGTGTCTGAGTGAATGCACAAGGAGCTGTCAACTAAACCTAGCCAGACGTGGATTGAAAGGCACAGAAAGATTTAAGAATAGTAATATTAAATCTGACTTCACCAGTCGGCAGGATTTTGTATTACCATTCTGGCCATACTAAATATGACCTTCCTGCGCCTTTCAGATCAGCAGCTGCCACTTCAACAATGTATGAGGGCAGCCCCAATGTTTGCCTATGAAGGGAGCAGGCCTCACAGTAGTGTAAAAACGAATTTAGGAGTTTTACACTACCAGGACATATAAACTACACAGGTACATGTCCTGCCTTTTACCTACACAGCATCCTGCTCTAGGGGTTACCTAGGGCACACATTAGGGGTGACTTATATGTAGAAAAAGGGGAGTTCTAGGCTTGGCAAGTACTTTTAAATGCCAAGTCGAAGTGGCAGTGAAACTGCACACACAGGCCTTGCAATGCAAGACAAGGTTAAGGGGCTACTGAAGTGGGTGGCACAACCAGTGCTGCAGGCCCACTAGTAGCATTTAATCTACAGGCCCTAGGCACATATAGTGCACTCTACTAGGGACTTACAAGTAAATTAAATAGCCAATCATGGATAAACCAATCAATAGTGCAATTTACACAGAGAGCATATGCACTTTAGCACTGGATAGCAGTGGTAAAGTGCCCAGAGTTCAAAAGCCAACAACAACAGGTCAGAAAAAATAGGAGGAAGGAGACAAAATGTTTGGGGAGAACCCTGTCAAAAAGCCATGTCCAACAGGGGGGCAGTAACCCCAGGTGACTGGCACAGTTTGTTTACTCTCCCTCTGAACATTTCAGGGGTAGCCCTCCAGCCCAGGGTCTGTAGCATTAGGCTGAGCATGTGCCTGGCAAGTCAGGACTTCTGGGGGAGTACAGCCAAGGGAAATACATTCCTCATGTTCTGTATGGGAGTCTGCTTGGCACAGGTCTTCCAACCCATGAACATCTAACAGAGCATCAAGCCCTCCCAACCTAAATCAGGCATCACTAGGGTCATTCCCCACAGCTGGCAACCTCTGACCCACTGGTTCTCCCTCTAGGGACTGTCTCCTCCTCTCGTTCCTCCATCTGGACTTTTGCACCCTCCTCTCCGGAGTAGTGCTGCCAGGCACTAGTACCGATGGGACACTTGCGACAGCCACCACCCAAGTTCTCCTGACACTATGGGACTCCCATCAGTGGATGGTCTCCTGGTATGGACCAGGTCCCCCTACCTGTGCCCCCTCTAAGAGCAATACAAGTATTGGGGCTGGAGATAGGGAACCCAGGGCTTGTACCCACTACAGACCCATCTACCCCAGGGCCTATCTGGGGTACTGCAACCCTTCCCCTCACTCTGATGGGGAACACCTAAGCCACTCCCCTTACAGTTACTCCCAAATGTCTCTTCAGACCCTGTGGCACTCACCCGGAGGTCTGCTTCCAGTGTAAGTTCCCTGGGGTCAGAGAACTCACACACCACCAGGTGTTGACATAGCTCTAGAAAACAGTGACTATAGTGGTGCACTATACTAGGGACTTATCATGGATAAACCAATCACAAATATAATTAAAGCAGAGTTCACTTGCACTTTAGCACTGGTTATAACTGGTAAAGTGCCCAGAGTCCTAAAGACAACATAAATAGGTCACAAAAATAGGAGGAAAAAGGCAAAAAGTTTGGTGTTAACCCCACAAAAAGGTGCAAGTTCAACAGTGTGCCTGTACAAGTGCATGGTCAAATGTTTAACTGTGTGAGTGCAGGTGAGTGGTGTGCAAGTATGAATGCAGGGTGAGTAATGGTAAGTCTAAGTATAGAGTGAAGCGTGTGCCTTTGAGAGTGTTGTGAATGGTCTATCTGTGTGAGCCCAGAGTACGTTGTATGACTAAATGAGTTCACTGGATGAGTGATGTGCTGTTATGAATGCCCTTGTGAGTGCATGGTGAGTGTGCTTGTGTGTGTGGGGTGAGTGAATCAGCATGCCTCTGTGAGTACAAGGCGAGAGGAACAATATGTTTGTGTGAGTAAACTATGAGTGGTGTGTCTGAGTGAGTACCGGAAGAGTGTACCTCTTTATGAGCTCATTCGCCCCTTTTTTTAAAAGAAATGTAAGGCTTTCTTGAAAGCTAAGCCGAAAATGCATAATTTCCACTTATTTTTTTCTCTAATTTTCTCGTGGGAGAAGAACTCTTTCCCCGACGCTACCCACCCATATTTGATTCATTTTCGCTCGCAATTTATATTCAACAAACAACTTCCGCAGCACCACTTTTAAAATGCACCAGCCTCCGCTGCAGATCACTACATTTGTTAAACGTCAAGCTAAATGAGCAGACTGAACCTGCCTTCTGTTTCCGCTTAGTACTAAAGTCCTACGTACGCCTGTGCTCAGTGGTAGGCCCTCGGACTGTCCTCCGGATCCCGCAGGCTTAGAATTATCTTCATGAAATCCTCCTCAGTGGCCGGAAGTGTCGAAAGGAAGCGTTACAGAGCTGTTTGCCAGTACTTTCCTAGTTTAACATCTGGTTACCTGTCAACAAGGTGGAAGTACTCATTTGGAAAGTGCTGTGCACGTCTTTCTGTAAAAACGAAACAATCACAACCGTGCAATTTGTATGTTGTAAAGCGGGCGGCTTGCTCTTTTCCATCTGCGCTGGTAAAGGCTGGGAAGTGTGCCATATAGGCAGCTGCGCTAGGCCGAAGAATCAGATGTTTTCACTCAAAGCATTTTATGGCACTAAAAATCCCACGCTGCTTTCCTATTGTTTACAAGCCTCCCTGTGCTGTGTTTTCATAACATTATCAATATAACGTTGTTTTAGTGCACACCGACAGTTGCATACAAGACCAATCTCAAATAAACAACATCTTTAAGTATCCTCATATTTTTGATGTGCTGAGGTCATTATAATGTGAAAGGCAATGCCCCTCATTGTAGTGTGACAGAGTGGCCCCTATTTTGTCTCTAAAATAATCTAACAAGCTCCAATATTCCTTATACAAGAGACCCCTTATGTGCTAGGTAAATACATTCCTGTGACACCCGTTTGTATAGTTGCAGTCTCTCGGATGGTAATATCACATCATGTCAACAGAATCTTGCAGAGCAAAGTCACACAACCTTAGAATAGTAATTACTGCGTTATGTGGTGTCTCAAGATCATTAAAGCAAGCTCTGGCAATTTGAAATTGTTCTTTTATTGGCTGCCAGCCCTTGGTCTTTGTCACTGTTTGTTTTGCATGGTATGTATAAAACATTTTTGTGGAAGCTGTTGGGCCCTTGCCAATATTAAAACACATTGGATAAAACACACATTCCCGTAGTAGTCCCTCGCAAAAAAGAGAACTACTTTCTTTGCGAATCTGTTCCTTGTGAAAGATCAGAATGCTGCCACAGTGAAATTCGCCATTGGAGGACGTGGTCTCACCTGTTGCCCCAACATATATGCAGTAGTGGGTGAAAGAAAAATGTGAAAGACACAACAGACAAATGAATAAAGATGGCTGGCCAAAAGCCTCTGTAAGTGAAAATACGATAAATATAATTTTAATAAAATCAAATGGAAAATAGTATGGAAAGCTGCCTTGAGACAAATCCTGTCTGTGATAGATAACTATGAATCTATTTCTATAATGTTTTGTGGTCACTCTTTTCCTTCATGTGCTACAATGCCTAGGACTGGCTACTCAAAATCCACCATTGCACCAGTGTGATATCAGTGTTTTGTAGAATACCACAGCATCCATACTGCTATTTCCTCATTCCTTTTATTCCAACTACCTTGTATTCCTGGCTCCCTAGTTCCAAACGAAGAAGCTCTGGCTGTTAGGCTATGTCATCTCTCCTACTGTAAGATGCATGATTAAGGGAATAGTCTGAAGTCCGAAAAAGGCCTGGGAGGAGTTCACGGAGTCCAACTCTGCCGAATTCAGCGGAGTTGAATAAAAACTCTGTGGAATTCCGTGGAGGCGGAGTCCTGAATGTGCCAGATCTCAGAAGCGCTACGCAGGGTCGGACTTGGTTAGCCAGGCCCGACGCTGCTTAGTGCTTCCGAGATCGGGTGCATTCAGAAGCAGGATGTAGGCAGTGAAAGCCGCCATTTCAGGCCTCTTGTGCACTGGCCTGCCCTGTCTGCAGTGCCTGAAATGGCAGCTTTCACTGCCTACTCCCCTGGCCTGAATCCAGTTTCAGTACTTGTTTGTGCACCAGTGTGCACAAACAAGGAAAAAGAAGAGACAATGACTTACCTGGATCTTCTAGGGGGTCCTCCTCTCCTCGTTGCCTGGCGGTGATGAGTCCACAGTGGCTGCCTCTATCTGGCCTCTGCTCCCTGCTCCCATTCTCCGGTGTGCGCTGCAGCCCAGTTATGGGCTGCACAGAGCAAGCGGAGACTGTCTGCACTTGCTCTGTGCAGCCCATAACTGGGCTGCAGTGCCCACTAGGTGCGATCTTCTTCGATTGAGGGGCTAGCAGTGTTTTAGGACTAACTCTGCGCTCCAAGTGAAGCGCAGAGATCCAAAAACTCAGTTAGCTCTGCCAGCCCCGCACACCCCTCTCTAGATGTGCAAATAATTCACGAATAGACCTTATTTCGTGCAGAGATCTGATTTACTGCCAGCACTTCAACCAGGAAGTGATGGCAGCCCTTATGAGAATCGGCTGAAGCAGAGTCCCAAACAAAATTGAAAAAGAAAAAGAAAAGGGGTCAGGGTACCCTAACCCCCCTAGCCTTTGTGCTGGGGTTCCCCATTGGACCCGGCTTGGGCAAAACATGATTTTTGGTTTTAATTCATGGTGAAATTCACAAATATTCACAAATATCTCTGTGAATTAAAAAGAAAACAAGTGTAGTCTCCAATCTTGCTAAATTGGTACCCCCCGGGTGGGCCAGGTCCCGGTGGCATGCAGTGTTTATTAAAATAAAATGGAGGGGTGCATGGGCCCCACTCTAATGGCTTAATTATGCACAGCAGACATCCACCTCCTGCGGCTTTTTTTTCTGAGGGTGGGGGGTGCACAGATCCATAGATAAATACGCAGGGTAGGATTCTTTCTGCCACAATGCTCATTTCACAGAAATTAAACCTCAGCGGGAAGCACTTACAGATATAAACAACGCCTGTGCTCAAGTTGAAACTTCACTTCTGTGAAGTACTAAACATCCTAATTTCTTGTGTATGGTCAAGGCAAAATAAATGTTTATTCTCTACATTTCCTCCTTGAAAAGTTATCTGTAAAAATTGATGGAGGAGTTTGCATCCTTGTATTTTTGAGTGCAGTATCTCATGTAGGGAGTGTGACAAGTGCGTTCTTACTTGGCATCTGCTGCTGAGACCAGAGATCGTGTTATCCCTTTTAAAAACTACAAGTATGTAAAATGGCTTTGAAGCCCCAACCATCATATACATCAGTGGTATGCAACGTCATACCCCCTTTTTCCTGGGAAGATTGACAGCTTTATAAAAAAAACACTCCCCAGCCCGAGCGTGTTTCCTGCCAAATTTGGAGAGGCGTTCTTGATGCATAAGAATATGATAACATCCCCACCAAATAAAGACGCACTTCATGAGTGCCGTAGGGTAGGCTCCAGGGTCTGCCCACAGGCCAGGTCCGTGGCCAACCCCTGCAGCACACGTCCGAAGGTCGTGCATGGTGTGGGGTTAAGTGGTTATAGGGGGTAGGCCACAGGGGCTGACCTGCATGGCAAATCCTCCAGTTATAGTTACCTTCGGGTTTGAGTTACTGTTACTTGAAATCACTCTTAATTATAACAGTTCAATTTCCATGGTTTTGTACGTTTGAAATGTGAGCCTAGCTACAATGTCCCTGTAACCTTTGTTTTTTAAGTGATTTTCTATGTTTTTTTACATTTTAATTCCTAACTGTATCATCCCCATACCTATGTACATTTGTATAACCTAGTGGTGGTTGCCACTAGGTAGTTATATTTAGGACCTTGTTTCTATAGAAAAAAGTGTTTTTTAATGTGCATATATCTTTGGTGCCCGTTGATGGATCTTCAAAAAATGTTCCCAAAAAATTCAGCACTTACTTCAGCTGCTGTCTGGAAAGTTTTCGGGTGATCCGTCTAGTGAGGCTGAGAAAAAGGGAGGGGTCCCAAAATGTGTTTCCCCCATACATTTTTCCATAGGGAATTTGAACACAACAACAGCCCTATCCACTGGACGGAATTACACCAAATTTGGCAGAAATGTAGCTCTTGGTCTAGAAACAACCCTTTTTGTTATTTGGTTTAATTCTGTCCAGTAGTTTGGGAGATATTAAAGAAAAAACACATTTGTAAAAATAGGGACATGAAGGCTCTGCAAATCCTCCTGATTTCATGCTGAGGAAACCAGGAAGTAGTGGCAGCCATCTTGAGACTCGGCTTCAGTTGAGTCCCAGAAAAAATGTTAAAAAGAAGAAAAGGGCTAGGGTAGGGGCACCCTGACCCCTTAGCTCTGGTGTTGAGGTCCCAGAAGATTTTTAAAAATGTAAACTGAAAATCGTGGTGGATCAACAAATCGGGTGACAATAAAAAAAAAAAAGTGTGGGCTCCCACACTTGCACTGAATAGAGCCCCTGGGTGGGCCAGGTCCCAAGATTATTTCTTTTTTAAAAGGAGGGGGGCTCACAGGGCACCCCCCCCTCCTAAGGCTCTCTGCGCCCCAGGGACCACCACCTTCCCGGGGCTTTATTTGATTATTAGAGGGGGGCTGTGCTGATCACCCTCCATGGGCTCAAATGAGCCCAGGGAACCGCCACCTCCCTGGGGGTTTAAGTAATAAATGGAGGGAGGCCATGCAGGCCCCCCTCCTGGAGCTGATTGAAGTCCCAGGGACCATCCACCTCCCTGGGGCTTTATGAAAAAAGAGGAGTTGGGCTGCACGGACCTCCCTCCCAGGCCTTTCTCGACCCCAAGGACCAGCACCTACTCGGGAAGGCCCTTGAAATTGAAAGAAGGGGAATCATGTGTCCCTCCCCCCCCCCCAAGAGCCATATGTGTTCTGGGGCACCACCCCCCAAGGCCAGCTCTTGCTATGTCCCAGGGTGCCCACAACTGGGGTATAGCTGTTTGCTCTGACTTGGCAGGAGATTTGACAGCTCTTCTCAAGTAGGAGCAAACCCCAAATCCACTCCCAGAAAGCAAGAGCTGTCAAACTGCTCCTGCTTGCTGGAAGGGGAGTTTTTCCCTGTTTCCCTGCCCGCAGAGATGAAATGATGGCTCTCACACACATGGAGCTGCATGTTTAGCAGCTCACTGTGTGAGAGCAGTGCTGACTCCCCACAAGGAGAGGCGTTGCCTGGGACCGCGGGGACATTCAGGCTCCTTGGTTTCCAACGCTGCTGACTGGGTGGCTGGACCCCAGGGCCATGGGATCTTCACAGCCGAAATCAGACTGGGGAGGGGGCCATGCAGTCCCCCTCCCCTTTTGAATGAAGACCGGGAACTAGTGCATTGGGTCCGTGGGGCTGAAATTGGCCCAGGGAATGGTGTGACGTGGTCCCCCGCCTCTATTAAATTAGTTTGCCCAGTGATTCCACATTACAAAATTATCTGAAATCCTTCATGGAGGTGACTGAATCATTGATCTATGGGACCACAGTCAGTATGTGACTCTGATGAGAGGGATCTTTCTTGTCCTCTTTTGTAGAGAGCAGAGTCAATGGTTCTCCCTTTAAATTACTACGAGTATGCAATGTGGAAATCACCTGGAAGCTCCACCCACTTGGCCTTGCACTGTCCACCTTAGTATTATGCAAAGGTATTTCCACATTCTGCCAGGATCATGGATGGCTTTCCAAAGGACCCCCAGTGCGATTGCCGCTGGTTTTGGTGGTGTGTTCATGATGCTGAGGAATTTGAGGACATCTCCACAAAACAAAGAAACATTTACCTCATATAGCTAAAAGAAAGGACCCTGTTTTGGTGAGGATTTTTGTCTTTGTAGTCTCATTGGACTCTCAATAGGAGGATTCATGTTATCACAGAATTCTAAAGAAAGATGCACCAGGAACAATCACATTGCCAAATGCACACAAGGTCACTGGTGACATTTCTTTGTGCTCCACTACATAGCTGTAGTGTAGAATACATGCTGGACATTTATACAATGAGGCAGAAAGAACTACACTTGTGTAAATATTTTGTGAAAAGCTGTGGACTCTTGTTGGATAAAAGGGCAGGTGAGATTACTTTGTGGTTGAGTCACTCACACAGCTAATGACACACCCACACAGACACCTAAGCACCCATTCGCAGACGCACTCAGGCATACACTCATGCACCCACTCACAGACCCACTCAGACACTCAAACAGCCACTCACAGACCCACTTAGACACTCATGCACCCACTCACAAACCCACTCAGACATTCATGCATCCACTCACAGACCCTCTCAAACATTCATGCACCCACACACAGACCCACTCAAGCTCATGCACCCACTCACAGACCAACTTAGATACTCATGCACTCTCTCATGTATGTTTTTTATCAATGTAAACCCACTCTTTATTTCCTTCAAATGCTGTGCAATGAAACTGTCTGCTTTTATGTGAGATGCGTTCTTTAATGTGCTGTATGTTATCCAAAATCAATACTTTTCTAGTGTGGTATATTGGGATATACTTTCTTTTTATTTACAAAATGTTTGAAACTTTACACCGTTATGATTTTCTATGATTATTCAAATAAAGACTGATTGGTTGATTAGTCCTCTGCTTGCTACACAATGATCAATCATTATATACATTTTCATGTAGGTGAGGAATATTGAAGTTTCACAACAATTATAATGTTTAGTGATGATGATGATAAATACTTATAGAGTGTGATCAGATACTCTCCCCTAGTTCGGTAGGAGATACTAGGGAACTGTCAGTAGGAACGCTTCAGCAGAGGGAATTTTCCACTGAGTAATGTAAAAATGGATTATAGGTTGAATAAACAAGGGACCTTGTTTATTGAAGGCCCTATAATAGATACACAGAGTCTTAAAAATCAGGTGTTGCGGCACAGGCAATCAGTGTAAATCCTTTAGATGTGATGAGATAGAGCTTTGTAGAGGCACGCCCATCAGGTTCCGAGCTGTAAAATTCAGAATTAATTACAACAGCTATATTGATTTCTTTGGGGTCCCCAAATATAAAGAATTGAGAGAATGAGAGCTCATACTACTATGGAGCACAAATCCATAGCAGTACTTCACATGACATAAAAAAATACAACCATGAACAATGAGAGTATCAATTTGCTACTCTGAGAATTCTTGCCAACTTCTTTAATAGCAGGCCAGTGCTTAGTTCCGGTGGCCACCACAAAGGAGAATAAATCACAAATGACCTTCCAAAGAGTAATAGCTAGTTCTTGTCACTATTTAGCGTGAAGGAGTGCTTTTTCATTCAGGTCACAACCACCCTAAGGCAAGATTTAAAATAGTCAGCGAGGGCAATACATTTTTCTATGAACAAGACGACAACAATCTGTGTGTCATATGTGTAGGGCATTAAGGAGAAGTCATAACTGTGAATTATGGTGGCTGGTGGTGTCAAACAGATATTAAAAAGATTAGCACTCAGTCAAGAGCCTTGTGGACCTCTGCATACCAGGAGCCTAGACTCTGAACAAAAGGCTTGAGGACAACTGCTTGGGAGGTCAAAAAAAGCAAAGGTACTTCAGTTCTTGGACTTCAGTGCCAACAGAGTGGAGTATCTGACAGAGTAGAGCATGAGGTACAGTGTCAAAAGAGGCACTAAGGCCCATGTTGATACTTTTTTTGAACCGCATTTGCGTAATTTTTTTAACGCAAATGCAGTGCAAACTTAAATCCATATTTATATTTTGACATTAGACACATCTAACGTCAAAATATTGGAGTTTGCACCATTTTTTTAGATGTGTGAACCTACCTTGTGTCAATGAGATGCAAGGTAAGGCGTGGCCATCTAAAACATTATGCTATCCCTATAGCCCTATATTTATCCCCCATGCTAAAATGATGCACAGGTGGGATGAGGGACCAAATAATGGTGCAAAGCTTGCTTTGCACCATTATTTAAGGCCTGCATCAGACCACGCATTAAGGGCCTGTGGACCCATTTACATGGTCAGACACCATGGAATTGGTCCCCAGGTGCCCTCCCCAAGCTCCAAGAACATCTCCACCTCCACAGGGGGACACCAGAGGAAGGGGGGGCCCCATCCCAGGTAATTAGGGTAAGTAGAGGTAAGTATTTTAAAAACGTTTATAAAGTGCCATTGGGGGCCCTGAAATGGTCCCCCCTACATGCCACAGGGTGCAATGGTCATGCCCAGGGGACCCTTGTCCCCTGTGCTGATCACTGGGGTGGTGGGCATGACTCCTGTCTTCTATAAGGCAGAAGTCATGTGGTATGGATGGTTTTGCATCAGAAAATTATGCTAGCCTGGTCAAAGGCATTTTTTTGCCTCTAAACAGCCTAACATCATTTTTTGGTGCATCCCCACCCGGCCAACGTAATTGTTAATGACGCTAGGACAACCTTTGTGCCGGCTTGCAGGATTCCTTAAATTTGCTGTCCGGCTGGCACCCTGGAATGACACAAGCTGGCGCTATACTTTTTGACGCAAAACTGTGTGTTTTTTTAATAGGGGATCAACCACTGTTTTTTTCCATAGCTGAGGGATTTCCAACAATCCAAGAGATGTGATCC
Source organism: Pleurodeles waltl (assembly GCF_031143425.1). NCBI lineage: Eukaryota > Metazoa > Chordata > Amphibia > Caudata > Salamandridae > Pleurodeles > Pleurodeles waltl. Next base: position 231,572,306 of record NC_090439.1, read on the forward strand.
AGAGGGAAAAGAGCCGCAGTGCAATGGTGTCACCTGGCATGTTAAAGATATGCACCAAACATGGGTCGATTGGGGGAGCCTGCCTTGATCTTTTAAACATGCTGTTTCATAGGCTCAAGTTTCAATGCCTGAAATTGCAGTAAATAGATTTGCAATTCTCTGAATTAAGAACCTTATCTAATGTATTTGATTGGTCAATGTCCTCTTACTCAAATGAGTGTTCAATTTTAAGGATTTTCTCCTGAAATTAGGAAAATATAGAGTCACATAAGTTAAAAGTGGAGTAATAGCTGGAGTGGCTGTGGAAGGGGAAAAAGACTTGTCACAATCTTAAATACTTCTCTCACTGAGGTATCTGCTGTTTGAATGGCACAAACAATATATGTGTCTCTTGCCTTATTGCAGAGTTAAAAAAAAACTTTGACTACTATAGAGTGGGTCTGTCTATGAGTAACACTATAATCAGATCTGTTTCTCTCTAATGTCTTGCACTGATATTTGGCAACATCAGGTTATTCTGAGTACAAAAGAGCTGAGCGGAAACCCTTTGTGGTTGCAAACATTTGCAGGACACAACTTTATCAAAGGCAGAAATAATCAGGCCATTAAAATGTGACGTATTAGCATGCAAATCTTCACTGGTTATTTCAGGCATGGGATAATTGACTAAAGATGCTCCACGGGTGGCACAGGTTCTAACAGGTGTACAATTTGAAATAACAAATGTACTCACCTGTGATCTATCTATGGCAAACCTACAGGTGAATCAGTTGGTATCAACTCATTAGCAGAGGAAATTGTGTTTGAGGTATGTGTGTACCACCATATGTGTGGGAGAATGAAATAATTGATAAGTATTAGAGAGTAAAAGGAATTAGTTAAGGGACGGGTATCTGATTTCTCTATAGATTTAAACTAGCTATGGAGTTCTTGTGATAGCAGAAAGTTAGCATGTCTTGTGAGAAGGTAGCCTCTTTCTAGCCTTGTTACCCCCACTTTTGGCCTGTTTGTGAGTGTATGTCAGGGTGTTTGTCACTGTTTTCACTGTCTCACTGGGATCCTGATAGCCAGGCCTCAGTGCTCATAGTGAAAACACTATGGTTTCAGTATGTTTGTTATGTGTCACTGGGATCCTGCTGGTCAGGACCCCAGTGCTCATAGGTTTGTGGCCTATATGTATGTGTCACTGGGACCCTGTCACACAGGGCCCCAGTGCTCATAGGTGTGCATGTATATGTTCCCTGTGTGGTGCCTAACTGTCTCACTGAGGCTCTGCTAACCAGAACCTCAGTGGTTATGCTCTCTCATTACTTTCAAATTGTCACTAACAGGCTAGTGACCATTTTTATCAATTTACATTGGCTTACTGGAACACCCTTATAATTCCCTAGTATATGGTACTGAGGTACCCAGGGTATTGGGGTTCCAGGAGATCCCTATGGGCTGCAGCAATTCTTTTGCCACCCATAGGGAGCTCTGACAATTCTTACACAGGCCTGCCACTGCAGCCTGAGTGAAATAACGTCCACGTTATTTCACAGCCATTTTACACTGCACTTAAGTAACTTATAAGTCACCTATATGTCTAACCTTTACCTGGTAAAGGTTAGGTGCAAAGTTACTTAGTGTGAGGGCACCCTGGCACTAGCCAAGGTGCCCCCACATTGTTCAGAGCCAATTCACTGAACTTTGTGAGTGCGGGGACACCATTACACGCGTGCACTACATATAGGTCACTACCTATATGTAGCTTCACCATGGTAACTCCGAATATGGCCATGTAACATGTCTATGATCATGGAATTGCCCCCTCTATGCCATCCTGGCATTGTTGGTACAATTCCATGATCCCAGTGGTCTGTAGCACAGACCCTGGTACTGCCAGACTGCCCTTCCTGGGGTTTCACTGCAGCTGCTGCTGCTGCCAACCCCTCAGACAGGCAGCTGCCCTCCTGGGGTCCAGCCAGGCCTGGCCCAGGATGGCAGAACAAAGAACTTCCTCTGAGAGAGGGTGTGACACCCTCTCCCTTTGGAAAATGGTGTGAAGGCAGGGGAGGAGTAGCCTCCCCCAGCCTCTGGAAATGCTTTGTTGGGCACAGATGTGCCCAATTTTGCATAAGCCAGTCTACACCGGTTCAGGGACCCCTTAGCCCCTGCTCTGGCGCGAAACTGGACAAAGGAAAGGGGAGTGACCACTCCCCTGACCTGCACCTCCCCTGGGAGGTGTCCAGAGCTCCTCCAGTGTGCTCCAGACCTCTGCCATCTTGGAAACAGAGGTGCTGCTGGCACACTGGACTGCTCTGAGGGGCCAGTGCCACCAGGTGACGTCAGAGACTCCTGCTGATAGGCTCCTTCAGGTGTTAGTAGCCTTTCCTCTCTCCTAGGTAGCCAAACCCTCTTTTCTGGCTATTTAGGGTCTCTGGGGAAACTTTAGATAACGAATGCATGAGCTCAGCCGAGTTCCTCTGCATCTCCCTCTTCACCTTCTGATAAGGAATCGACCGCTGACCGCGCTGGAAGCCTGCAAACCTGCAACATAGTAGCAAAGACGACTACTGCAACTCTGTAACGCTGATCCTGCCGCCTTCTCGACTGTTTTCCTGCTTGTGCATGCTGTGGGGGTAGTCTGCCTCCTCTCTGCACCAGAAGCTCCGAAGAAATCTCCCGTGAGTCGACGGAATCTTCCCCCTGCAACCGCAGGCACCAAAAAGCTGCATTACCGGTCCCTTGGGTCTCCTCTCAGCACAACGAGCGAGGTCCCTCGAATCCAGCAACACCGTCCAAGCGACCCCCACAGTCCAGTGACTCTTCAGCCCAAGTTTGGTGGAGGTAAGTCCTTGCCTCACCTCGCTGGGCTGCATTGCTGGGAACCGCGACTTTGCAAGCTACTCCGGCCCCTGTGCACTTCCGGCGGAAATCCTTCGTGCACAGCCAAGCCTGGGTCCACGGCACTCTAACCTGCATTGCACGACTTTCTAAGTTGGTCTCCGGCGACGTGGGACTCCTTTGTGCAACTTCGGCAAGCACTGTTTCACGCATCCTCGTAGTGCCTGTTTCTGGCACTTCTCCGGGTGCTACCTGCTTCAGTGAGGGCTCTTTGTCTTGCTCGACGTCCCCTCTCTCTGCAGGTCCAATTTGCGACCTTCTGGTCCCTCCTGGGCCCCAGCAGCGTCCAAAAACGCCAAACGCACGACTTGCGTGTATCAAGGCTTGTTGGCATCCATCCGGCGGGAAAACACTTCTGCACGACTCTCCAAGGCGTGGGGGATCCATCCTCCAAAGGGGAAGTCTCTAGCCTTTGTCGTTCCTGCAGTATTCACAGTTCTTCATCCTAGTAAGAGCTTCTTTGCACCAACCGCTGGCATTTCTTGGGCATCTGCCCACCTCCGAGCTGCTTGTGACTTTTGGACTTGGTCCCCATGTTCCTAAGGTACCCTAAGTCAGGAATCCATCGTTGTTGCATTGCTGATTTGTGTTTTCCTTGCATTTTCCCTCTAACACGACTATTTTGTCCTTAGGGGAACTTTGGTGCACTTTGCACTCACTTTTCAGGGTCTTGGGGAGGGTTATTTTGCTAACTCTCACTATTTTCTAATAGTCCCAGCGACCCTCTACAAGGTCACATAGGTTTGGGGTCCATTCGTGGTTCGCATTCCACTTCTGGAGTATATGGTTTGTGTTGCCCCTATCCCTATGTTTCCCCATTGCATCCTATTGTAACTATACATTGTTTGCACTGTTTTCTAAGACTATACTGCATATTTTTGCTATTGTGTATATATATCTTGTGTATATTTCCTATCCTCTCACTGAGGGTACACTCTAAGATACTTTGGCATATTGTCATAAAAATAAAGTACCTTTATTTTTAGTATAACTGTGTATTGTGTTTTCTTATGATATTGTGCATATGACACTAAGTGGTACTGTAGTAGCTTCACACGTCTCCTAGTTCAGCCTAAGCTGCTCTGCTAAGCTACCATTATCTATCAGCCTAAGCTGCTAGACACCCTATACACTAATAAGGGATAACTGGGCCTGGTGCAAGGTGCAAGTACCCCTTCGTACTCACTACAAGCCAGTCCAGCCTCCTACATTGGTTGTGCAGTGGTGGGATAAGTGCTTGAGACTGCTTACCACTCTTGTCATTGTACTTTTCATAAGAGAAAAATATACAAAACAAGGTCAGTGTATATACACATAGCCAAAAAGTTTTGCATTTCCTCTTTTCACTCTTTTCTAAGTGCTGAAAAGTACTTCTAAAACTTTCAAAAAGTTCTTAAAAGTTTAAAAAGTTTTTTCTGTCTTTCCAAAAAGTTCTGAAAACTTTTTTTCTCTTTTTCTATCACTTTAACTCTCTCTAAAAAATGTCTGGCACAGGAAAAAATGTTGAACTGTCCAAACTTGCATATGATCACCTTAGCTGGAAAGGAGCAAGGAGTCTCTGCATAGAGAGAGGTTTGAGTGTAGGGAAGAATCCTTCTTTAGAACTGTTAATTAATATGCTTAGAGTACAGGATAAGGCCATAAGTGCCCAATCTGTAGAAAAAGTAGCTAATGGTTCTCAATCTGATCCAGGGACTCCCCCAGGAAAAGGTTCAGGAAAGAAACTTCTCAGCCTGCCCATTACTAGACAGTCTAGCATAGTTGGTACAGAGGTTGAATCACACCATACTAATGGTGTGCTCTCACATTATACTGGTAGCCAAGCTGTTAGGGTGCCCTCTGTAAGGGACAGGTCCCCTTCTGTTTATTCCCATCATACCTCTGTATCTAGAAATGTCCCTCCCACCCACCCTGATGACAGATTGTTAGAAAGGGAGCTCAATAGATTGAGAGTGGAACAAACCAGACTGAAGCTCAAGAAGCAACAGCTGGATTTGGATAGACAGTCTTTAGAAGTAGAGAGGGAAAGACAGAAGTTGGGTTTAGAAACCCATGGTGGCAGCAGCAGTATTCCCCATAGTCATCCTGCAAAAGAGCATGATTCCAGGAATCTGCACAAGATAGTTCCCCCTTATAAGGAGGGGGATGACATTAACAAGTGGTTTGCTGCACTTGAGAGGGCCTGTGCTGTACAGGATGTCCCTCAAAAGCAGTGGGCTGCTATCCTATGGCTATCATTTAGTGGAAAAGGTAGGGATAGGCTCCTTACTGTGAAAGAAAATGATGCCAATAATTTTACAGTTCTTAAGAATGCACTCCTGGATGGTTATGGCTTAACCACTGAACAGTACAGGATAAAGTTCAGAGAGACCAAAAAGGAGTCTTCACAAGACTGGGTTGATTTCATTGACCAGGCAGTGAAGGCCTTGGAGGGGTGGTTACATGGCAGTAAAGTTACTGATTATGAAAGCCTGTATATCACAATCCTGAGAGAGCATATACTTAATAATTGTGTGTCTGATTTGTTGCACCAGTACCTGGTAGACTCTGATCTGACCTCTCCCCAAGAATTGGGAAAGAAGGCAGACAAATGGGTCAGAACAAGGGTGAACAGAAAAGTTCATACAGGGGGTGACAAAGATGGCAATAAGAAGAAAGATGGTGAAAAATCTCAAGATAAGCATGGGGATAAGGGTAAAACCAAAGATCCCACTTCAAATCTTAAACACTCTTCAGAGGGTGGGGATAAAACACATTCTTCCTCTTCTTCCCAACCTGCACACATTAAAAAGCCTTGGTGCTTTGTGTGTAAAAACAGAGGCCATAGGCCAGGGGATAAGTCCTGTCCAGGTAAACCCCCTGAGCCTACCACCACTAATACATCAAGCTCTAGTGCCCCTAGCAGTAGTGGTACTAGTGGTGGGACTGCTGGCAACAGTCAAGCAAAGGGTGTAGTTGGGTTCACTTATGGGTCCATAGTGGAAACTGATGTAATCAGTCCCAAGACAGTTTCTGTCACACCTAGTGGCATTGGCCTTGCCACACTGGCTGCTTGTCCCCTTACAATGGATAAGTACAGGCAGACAGTTTCAATAAATGGTGTTGAGGCCTTGGCCTACAGGGACACAGGTGCCAGTTTCACTTTGGTGACTGAAAACCTAGTGCCTCCTGAACAACACATCATTGGACAACAGTATAAGATTATTGATGTCCTTAACTCCACTAAGTTTCTTCCCTTAGCTATAATTCAGTTTAGTTGGGGTGGAGTTACTGGCCCTAAGCAGGTGGTGGTATCACCTAGGTTACCTGTAGACTGTCTCTTAGGTAATGACCTAGAGGCCGCAGGTTGGGCTGATGTAGAGTTTTATGCCCATGCAGCCATGCTGGGCATCCCTGAGGAATTGTTCCCTCTCATTTCAAGTGAAATGAAAAAGCAAAGGAGAGAAGGCCTGAACACTCAGGATCCCTCTCCATCAACAGGTAAAAAGGGTATCACAGTATCCCCTAACCACCCTACCATTCAGGATACTATTCCTGTGGTGGGAGAAACCTCTCCTGGGGTGGCACCTGTTCCAAGGGAATCATCAGCTGGCAAAGCTGGACTCCCTGAGGTGGAAGTACCTCTCTGTGGGATAACTAACATTGGTGAGAAAAAGAGCACCGTTTTAGTTAACATGGAGCATCCCTCCAACCCTCCCAGAGAAACTTTAGTGCAGAAACTCTGCACTGCCTCACAACACTTAGGACAGCATCCCTGCCCTAGTGTGGAGCTGATAGGACAGCATCCCTGCCCTGCTCCAACCCAAGAGAAACAGCATCCATGTTCTCTCTTCCAGCCATATGGACAAAGTTTTTGCCCAGCTATGGCTTTTCTGAGACAGCATCCCTGTCTGGCATTTCCATCACTACAAATAGGTTCAGTGGACAATTCCCACTGCTCTAAACTAAAACTTACTGATAGAAACTCTGAAAATACATCTTCACATTGTTGCTTAGCTAAAAAACTTCAAACAGGGTGGTTTACATCCCCACAGGGAAGTAACCATATAGTGGATGATAAAGGGAGTAACCAGTCTATTGCAGAGCTACTCTCTACTTATCACCACTTAGACAATAAAGTCTCAACTGGCCAAGGTTAGCCTTATTGTCCTTCGTTTGGGGGGGGGTTGTGTGAGAAGGTAGCCTCTTTCTAGCCTTGTTACCCCCACTTTTGGCCTGTTTGTGAGTGTATGTCAGGGTGTTTGTCACTGTTTTCACTGTCTCACTGGGATCCTGATAGCCAGGCCTCAGTGCTCATAGTGAAAACACTATGGTTTCAGTATGTTTGTTATGTGTCACTGGGATCCTGCTGGTCAGGACCCCAGTGCTCATAGGTTTGTGGCCTATATGTATGTGTCACTGGGACCCTGTCACACAGGGCCCCAGTGCTCATAGGTGTGCATGTATATGTTCCCTGTGTGGTGCCTAACTGTCTCACTGAGGCTCTGCTAACCAGAACCTCAGTGGTTATGCTCTCTCATTACTTTCAAATTGTCACTAACAGGCTAGTGACCATTTTTACCAATTTACATTGGCTTACTGGAACACCCTTATAATCCCCTAGTATATGGTACTGAGGTACCCAGGGTATTGGGGTTCCAGGAGATCCCTATGGGCTGCAGCAATTCTTTTGCCACCCATAGGGAGCTCTGACAATTCTTACACAGGCCTGCCACTGCAGCCTGAGTGAAATAACGTCCACGTTATTTCACAGCCATTTTACACTGCACTTAAGTAACTTATAAGTCACCTATATGTCTAACCTTTACCTGGTAAAGGTTAGGTGCAAAGTTACTTAGTGTGAGGGCACCCTGGCACTAGCCAAGGTGCCCCCACATTGTTCAGAGCCAATTCACTGAACTTTGTGAGTGCGGGGACACCATTACACGCGTACACTACATATAGGTCACTACCTATATGTAGCTTCACCATGGTAACTCCGAATATGGCCATGTAACATGTCTATGATCATGGAATTGCCCCCTCTATGCCATCCTGGCATTGTTGGTACAATTCCATGATCCCAGTGGTCTGTAGCACAGACCCTGGTACTGCCAGACTGCCCTTCCTGGGGTTTCACTGCAGCTGCTGCTGCTGCCAACCCCTCAGACAGGCAGCTGCCCTCCTGGGGTCCAGCCAGGCCTGGCCCAGGATGGCAGAACAAAGAACTTCCTCTGAGAGAGGGTGTGACACCCTCTCCCTTTGGAAAATGGTGTGAAGGCAGGGGAGGAGTAGCCTCCCCCAGCCTCTGGAAATGCTTTGTTGGGCACAGATGTGCCCAATTTTGCATAAGCCAGTCTACACCGGTTCAGGGACCCCTTAGCCCCTGCTCTGGCGCGAAACTGGACAAAGGAAAGGGGAGTGACCACTCCCCTGACCTGCACCTCCCCTGGGAGGTGTCCAGAGCTCCTCCAGTGTGCTCCAGACCTCTGCCATCTTGGAAACAGAGGTGCTGCTGGCACACTGGACTGCTCTGAGTGGCCAGTGCCACCAGGTGACGTCAGAGACTCCTGCTGATAGGCTCCTTCAGGTGTTAGTAGCCTTTCCTCTCTCCTAGGTAGCCAAACCCTCTTTTCTGGCTATTTAGGGTCTCTGTCTCTGGGGAAACTTTAGATAACGAATGCATGAGCTCAGCCGAGTTCCTCTGCATCTCCCTCTTCACCTTCTGATAAGGAATCGACCGCTGACCGCGCTGGAAGCCTGCAAACCTGCAACATAGTAGCAAAGACGACTACTGCAACTCTGTAACGCTGATCCTGCCGCCTTCTCGACTGTTTTCCTGCTTGTGCATGCTGTGGGGGTAGTCTGCCTCCTCTCTGCACCAGAAGCTCCGAAGAAATCTCCCGTGGGTCGACGGAATCTTCCCCCTGCAACCGCAGGCACCAAAAAGCTGCATTACCGGTCCCTTGGGTCTCCTCTCAGCACAACGAGCGAGGTCCCTCGAATCCAGCGACACCGTCCAAGTGACCCCCACAGTCCAGTGACTCTTCAGCCCAAGTTTGGTGGAGGTAAGTCCTTGCCTCACCTCGCTGGGCTGCATTGCTGGGAACCGCGACTTTGCAAGCTACTCCGGCCCCTGTGCACTTCCGGCGGAAATCCTTCGTGCACAGCCAAGCCTGGGTCCACGGCACTCTAACCTGCATTGCACGACTTTCTAAGTTGGTCTCCGGCGACGTGGGACTCCTTTGTGCAACTTCGGCGAGCACCGTTTCACGCATCCTTGTAGTGCCTGTTTCTGGCACTTCTCCGGGTGCTACCTGCTTCAGTGAGGGCTCTTTGTCTTGCTCGACGTCCCCTCTCTCTGCAGGTCCAATTTGCGACCTTCTGGTCCCTCCTGGGCCCCAGCAGCGTCCAAAAACGCCAAACGCACGACTTGCGTGTAGCAAGGCTTGTTGGCGTCCATCCGGCGGGAAAACACTTCTGCACGACTCTCCAAGGCGTGAGGGATCCATCCTCCAAAGGGGAAGTCTCTAGCCCTTGTCGTTCCTGCAGTATTCACAGTTCTTCATCCTAGTAAGAGCTTCTTTGCACCAACCGCTGGCATTTCTTGGGCATCTGCCCACCTCCGAGCTGCTTGTGACTTTTGGACTTGGTCCCCATGTTCCACAGGTACCCTCAGTCAGGAATCCATCGTTGTTGCATTGCTGATTTGTGTTTTCCTTGCATTTTCCCTCTAACACGACTATTTTGTCATTAGGGGAACTTTGGTGCACTTTGCACTCACTTTTCAGGGTCTTGGGGAGGGTTATTTTGCTAACTCTCACTATTTTCTAATAGTCCCAGCGACCCTCTACAAGGTCACATAGGTTTGGGGTCCATTCGTGGTTCGCATTCCACTTCTGGAGTATATGGTTTGTGTTGCCCCTATCCCTATGTTTCCCCATTGCATCCTATTGTAACTATACATTGTTTGCACTGTTTTCTAAGACTATACTGCATATTTTTGCTATTGTGTATATATATCTTGTGTATATTTCCTATCCTCTCACTGAGGGTACACTCTAAGATACTTTGGCATATTGTCATAAAAATAAAGTACCTTTATTTTTAGTATAACTGTGTATTGTGTTTTCTTATGATATTGTGCATATGACACTAAGTGGTACTGTAGTAGCTTCACACGTCTCCTAGTTCAGCCTAAGCTGCTCTGCTAAGCTACCATTATCTATCAGCCTAAGCTGCTAGACACCCTATACACTAATAAGGGATAACTGGGCCTGGTGCAAGGTGCAAGTACCCCTTGGTACTCACTACAAGCCAGTCCAGCCTCCTACATGTCTGAGCACATAAAGTGTGATAAACTCAGCAATAGCAGTCCCAAAGTTAGCATCAAGGTCAGGGGAACGGTGCATGAGAAGCCCTGTGATAGTCATTGTTGGGAATAATACTAGCAGAAAAAACAGTGGGCCTCATTTACTTTGCTGCAGGGCAGCGCCACAAGCCTTTTTGCTGCACCGCCCTGCGTCAAAATAAAAAGGTGCTGGAGCTAAATTGCTGCCTAGCGCCAATGCAGGCACCTTTGCACCTCGGTGAAGGGTGCCTGTATTGCAGGGATGATTGTTTATGTGCAGGAAGGGACACCTTCCAGCACATAAACAATCATTAATGGTTTTTCCTCTTTCTATGTGTGCTGTAGAATGCAGCACATATAGAAAGAGGAAAAAACGGGGAGAAATAATGTTATTTCTCCTCGTTGTGCCACTTTAATGCCATCTCTGAGGTGGTTTAGGAACCTGATGCATTCCCAGACGTAGAAATCTGGGAATGCATCAGATTCCATCAGATTCCATGAGAGTTGCAAGGTAACACCCACAGCAACACACATGGTACTCCCCTTTCACTCAGTATTGTGCGTGAAAGGGGTCCATATTTACAAGGCTATGAAAAACCAAGCAAGGTGACTTTGTGTGGCCTCATAAATATGGGAGGCACACTGCACCACCGGAGCGTAAAAAAAATGATGCTCTGGTGGCGCACTGTGCTGCTAGGGCCTCGTAAATGAGGCCCAGTGTTTCAGCTAAATCAAAAGATGGGTTTTGCAAGGAAGTCATGCAGAGGGAAGCATTATAAATAATTGCCAGCCTGCTCCCAGCTTGGCTTTCCATGTCGTTACGAATAATAAGATATCCCGTGGGGAGTGTAATGCAGTGGCTTAACGCAATGCAGTGGCGTAACACAAAATGATGTGGCCCCCTGCAGAATGTGAAAAGTGGCCCCTTAGTCTTCCTTATCTCACATATATTCATTGCCCTTGGGCTCCATAAGGCTCCCTGGAGGTTTATGGGTTTCCTGAAAGATTGGTCCGCCTGTGTTGTAGGGGCTGCAGGGAATTTGTGTTAAGCCCATGCTGCAATGGCTAACTAGGGACCTGATAAATACCTAAACCAGATGTATGTAATGAAGAAAATATCTAAATTGGCTGAGTCGAGCAATAACCTTATATAATGCGCATGACATGGGAGAAAACAAAGCATTTATCAACATACGACTGGTTCTAGAAGTGATATCCCTTGTCTTGGAAGTATGGCATACCTCCTTATAAGAGAGAGTGTGCATCCGTAGGCCTGCCGCTGAAGACAGTATCTCGGGAAACGACTGCAATATGATCGAAAGCAAGCCCTGATCCCTGGAGTTCTATAAACGAGAAAAAAAGGGCTGCACGACCTGTACCCAGCACCTTCGGGACATTAATGGGCGCAGAGTAGCTTGCCTTTGGAGCGCATTTTGGGGAGCCACCGAGGTGCCTGTTGCATGTGCTCAATGTGTGAATACACAGCAGGGTTGCCTAAATAGGCTGATCGTGGGTGGCACATTATACACCAAAAGTGTTTAGGGTAGGACCTCAACTTCCACGTAGATGTGGGGTGCAAACTCAATATTAATGGAAAGCGGAGTTAAAACTACAGCTTTTTACAGCTGCCACAAAAAGGAACAACGGAACAACTAACTAACTGGGTAAGAGCAGTGAGTGCATAATTTGTGTTTGTTGTTTCCGGTGTGGAGGACCAGCACTTATTTTTGAGGGCCGGAACTTATTTTTCTGCCTCAAGCATTTACTGCGCACAAAAGACGCGTATAGGAAAGACCAGAAAGAGAAAAGGGAAAAAAAAGCATCACAAATGGAGAGAGAAGCTGCAAGAGTGAGCTGAAGGGGCAAGGAGTGGCTTTAAATGGATTGAAGCGGCCCAGAGATGGCTTCAGGATTAGGCTGCCTCAGTCTCTTTCCAGCAGGAACATTAATCACCAGAGTTGTCTTGATATTTGTGTTGCTGCCTGAAAACTTTTCGATGCACAAGGAACATGCAGCAGGTGATTTAGAAAATAAATAAGCTATTTCTAAACACAGCCTCTTACCAGGTCAGGGTCAGGTGCAGCTAAACCGATCGCACCGCCTTAAAGCTGGCCCCGAATATCAGGTCAGATACATAATTCTGCTGTATTCACAAAAGGGCTTATTAAAATTGCAGCTGAAATATCAGGCAGCTACCAGCTTTGAAAAAGCCTAATTGAAACTGCCTACCTACGGGGTATATTAATAATCGGGATGTTATGAGATGATGAAGAAAATCTCTCCCTGTCAATCAAGTTCTTTGAGTGAATCGTTCGTTTTGCAAACGATGTTAACTTGAATGCTTGTCCAGCCTCATGCTATTTAAAACGTCTTCCACTGCTTTTCAATAACCTTGTTTCTATTAATGCATCACAACAGGGAACACTCATTTAATGAATATTTGCTGTGTTAGCACATCAGTCTATTCAAATTTATCTTAGTTACTTTCTTGTAATTGCAACTTTTTTTCTAAATGGTTTCTGCCGAGTTGAAGAAGATATTTCCTTTTCTAAGGCGAAAATAAAGGTTACATTTTTTAAATAGTTTTTGGCTTTGTAGGCTTGTGCGGAGACCCCCTTACAAATGGTGTAACGTTTGTGGACTGGAATGTAATAAGAAAGCTGCTTCTGGGGGTGGATGTGTACACAGTAACAGAACCCAAGGACGCTCTGGCATGTGGGAACGGCAAACATGTGCTCGGTTGCACGCGCAGCTGGATGTTGTGTGGACTGCAAAACTCACCGGTTGTCTTTCCGTTAGAATGCGGCCCTGGGAAGCCGAGTGGACGAAACTGACGAGCCCCACGAGGAAACATTCCAATCATATCAACATTATTCTGATTTCGCTTCAATTATAATGCAGAGAAATAAGGTTAAACAGGGAGAAAGAAAACAGGTGCATTATAAAATGTCTGTTTTAGTTTTCAAAACAAGTATTGTTCATTCCCATATGTTCTACCCTCCACCTGACGCTGACAGCAAGATGACTAGTGACTTAAAAACAGTCGTTGCTGATATCTGGGAATCTACAAAACAGAAGCTCGTTTTCTGACGTGGCCAACTCCGCTTCCCATTCTTTTCAGGTCGGTGAATTCAGTACTATTAAACGGATAATTGTAACCGCGGGTGTTTACAGCACCTGGGAGTGACAGAAGTGTGATACGAGGCAATTTATTAAAGAACTAGTTATTATTCTGTGACTGCAAGGTGACACCAAGGCTGTACACAGTAACCGAAATTACTAAATAAATAGTAAAAGATTACTAAACAATTAAAAAAAAATAAACATAGCTCGAGGAGCGCAATTTGTAAATTATACATTTTATCTGATAAGCATTGATGTATTTCTGCTGAAACAGAAGCGCCACCTTCACCGACAGGCAGATTGGGTTATATGGATCATTCAGTAAGGATGCAATAGCATGAGGCAAATGGTATGCAGACCTTCTGCCATAAAACCACATTGCGACATACATTTTGACATCTACAATGTACCTCAGTAACAATGTGGCAGCTGCAGGTGCCAAAATGACAGTGCTGGAGCAAGGAAGCAGGACCGCAGGGGTAAATAAAAACCAGATTGGGGCATTAGAGCCATCCCTCGTACTACGGAGGCAAAAGCTGTCAGAAAAGAAGGTAGACTGCAGAAGCTGGTATTACAGCCGGGTGCCAGTCTGCTAATTCTAGCAGTAAGAGGTTGCTATTCAAAACAGGGAAGAATGGCCCAAAACGTATGTGAGGTATGGGGGGTTGTGAGGGAGCTAAAATAACAAAACATGGTGCAATTATCACCTTGGAACAAACACTTACGCATAGAGTGCGTTGGTGAATGTCCCACAGTAAAAAATGTCCAAAAATGCAGATGGAGAGAAAATGCCAAATCAAGTGGTTTAGAATTTTTCAACACACTGCAAGCAGTAGTAGTTGGACAGAGGCACACAGTCTAGAGCTTTGGCTTGACCACATTGTACACGAGGGCAATGTACATTGCATACAAATTGCTACTCGGCGTCAGGAGAATCCAGAGCCACGTTCCCTGCTACTTGAAGCCCTGCGTTCTATCTGTGAATTATAGGCTCAATAGGGCTTGTCCTTATGCGTAAGCAACTCTGCTTGTGTTAAGATCAAGGGTTAGCCGCCCTTTGTTACCATTAATTAATCCATACTGTTTGAAACCCTTAGAAACGTAGTCGTTTCCAGTATTGTCTTTAAATGGATCACGGGCCAGATGTAGCAAAGTGTTTGCGCCTCGCAAACGGCGAAAATCGCCGTTTGCGAGGCGCGAAAGCCACTTTGCTACTCAGAAATGCATTTTGCGAGTCGGCTCCGACTCGCAAAATGCATTTCCGACTCGCAAATAGGAAGGGGTGTTCCCTTCCTATTTGCGACTCGCAGTGGGATGCAATTCCAAATGGACTCGCAGTTACCATCCACTTCAAGTGGATGGTAACCCACTCGCAAATTGGAAGCGGTCCCCATGGGACCCCTTCCACTTTGTGAATGGACCCAAAAATATTTTTTCAGGGCAGGGAGTGGTCCAAGGGACCACTCCCTGCCCTGAAAAAATACCGAAACTAAAGGTTTCGTTTTTTTTTTTAAGTGCAGCTCGTTTTCCTTTAAGGAAAACGGGCTACACTTAAAAAAAAAAAACCTGCTTTATTTAAAGCAGTCACGAACACGGAGGTCTGCTGACTACAGCAGGCCTCCATGTTTGCGAGTGCCTATACTCGCTATGGGGCCGCATTGCGACCCCATAGCGAGTTGCAGTCGGTGTCTCAGACACCGTACTGCATACCAATTTGCGAGGTGCAAATTGCGAGTCGCATGGACTCGCACTTTGCACCTCGCAAATTTTTACATTGCTACATCTGGCCCCACATCCTTTCTGTCTGGTATAACTCAGTCTATAGCATCAACTCTCTTCTCATTCAGTGACATAATTTTCAGCTGTGGCATCCCGTACAGTCCAATTCATCCTTGATTAATCTCTATATGATACTCGTTGCCTTTCTACCTCTTCAAGCATATGTCTTTCTTTCTTTATCATTTCTATATGTGGATCTTGCATCTCTATTCCTACACCCAGGAGGCTGCTTCTATATGTGTTGCGATGACACTCAGCTCATCTTTGGACTTTGCCATACAGCCTCTATGATTTCTTTTCACCAGAGCCAAATCATGATGGCAAGCCATCTACAATTAGTTGATGGATGTCCACGAGCTTTCTCAGGTTTGAATCTGGCCAGGACAGAGATCCTAATGATCTCATCACTTCCAGCTGTTTGGAAGCACACTTTCTGGCCACAAAAAATAGAACCTCCACCTGCCACTGATTTTTTCAACTTTGGTGTCCAACTGGACCCTGGATATTCAGGTTGCAATTTCTGTTTTGCTGAAATACAAATCTTGAAAAAAATATATACCATACATTGACTGGAGCCTACGCATTTCTCCTATGAATGCTTTCAATTCAATCAAGACTAGAGTTGCAAACTTTTGACTGCTCCAGAATAAAACATATCTGCCATCTCCAACGTGTGCAGTATGCAGTGGTTTGGGTGGTCAGAGCCACTTCTAGACAGGGCCACATTAGTCCCATCTTGAGGTGTTTCCATTGGCTGCCCATCCATTCACCGATCATCTTCAGAGCACTGACTAATGTCCAAAAGGTGATAAATATAAAAAAAACTGTCTTATTAATGACTGCGCATTCTCTTTATCACCCTAATCATTCCTTGCATTCTTCCAACCATCTTTTTCAGCCAGTTGCCAACATAAGAGTGGTATATTATAGAGATACATTGTATGGCACGAGAGGTGCTGTGGTCCCTGTTACCTAAATTAACCCACTACTCTGCTACCAAACCAACATGCAAAACATTACTTCATCTGAGACCACCGTTTGAAGTTGTGATCGAAAGATCTCAGGCCGTATTTCATTTATTGCATACAAAACATTGTGCTTATAAATATCAAATAAACACCACATTAAATATTTGAACACTAACGACATTTCATGTCTCTGACCATAACTACTTTGTTCCTGTGCAAACAAGGAGAATATATAGTGTCTGGGTGAGAGCATGAATGGCACTGTGACCCTTCCTTTCCACCACCCAGTCAGAGACCAGGAGCCTCCATATGGGAGATCCTACCTTACCGCTCCTGGGAGCTCTCGTGCAGGGGGCCAGTGTGCCCCTAGGATACCTTCCTTGGGCACCCATGGTAACCAACTTTTATCTCCCACAAAGGGCCAGTGCTATATCATGCACCTGTGCAGGAAGTGACCGGTAAGGACCACATGTTGGCAACCGCTCCCAGCCCTCTGCAACTTCCATACGAATTGCTGCCAGCACCCTTTTGAGATTCCTCTGACACTGCAGTTTTAGAGATTGTTTTGCTATAAAAGGATGCTGCAGGTGACCCAGGAGTCCCCACCAATCATGACCTCACTTGCCACAGGACTGGATAAGTCACCTACTATCTGCCCACCCCTGCTACAGAGTGTGTTGGGTGAGCCAAGCTAACCAATTTGCAAGAAACATTGCATTGTCCTCTTTGAACAAGTGTACATCATCCTACAAGAAAAAATGTTTGCACTTGAAGGAACAACGGGATATTGATGCCATACTAGTAGTGTTCAGTAGCTTAGCCACTTTTTTGATTAGGCGTTTTGCAGTCCTTGCAGCCTAGGATGGCCAGGTCATTGCCTCCCAACTGACAATTACCACTTCCGAGAGCGAAAGCCTCCGTGGCAACAGTCTGTCCAATGATGATCTTAGGTCCACCAATTGCAGCCTTCCTTGACCGCAGAATGTTAGATGAATTTCTGTCTGTCTGGTGTGCGTTGTGTTGTCCCAGACAACATAGTGAACCTTTACTTGCTTCACATACGAATGCCCCAGGAGCAGTACTTCTCCGGTGTGCCTTCCCCCTGCGTCAGCAGGAGAGTACCAGAAAATGAAAAGCAGCGGACTAATGCCACATCATAATCACATGTTCAGTCTCATACACCACTTATAGCAATTGGACTTCCAATGCCCTATCTTTTACACCAATTGCCCACCAAGGCCCATGCCCACTTCTGCGGTAGCTTAATCCTAAAGGAGTACTCTGCAGGGACTAAACCCACTGCAACCATGGCCAAACTGACCACCCTGTTAAAATGAAACTTATTAAGTGGCATTCCATCTTGTGCCATGTAAACTTCCAAGTTTTTTAGTGGCAACACTCATTTCCCCGTGCCCTGTTAAGCAGGATATGCTCTCTTCTATCTAACTGGTCAGTTTTTGAGTGATTAATGGTCAATGCCAGGAAACCGTTGGCCCTCCAATGTCCCCAACCTGAAGACCTCCTTGTATGTCTTTCTTGCTATTTGCCAGTAGTTCACCTACCTGTAACACCCTATAGAATGGCAGGCAGAAAGCAGCTCTGAAAAGGCACACTTCTGAAGGTGACCTGCAAACCTCTGCCAGGCTGGCAACGATATTCCCCAACTTCAGCTGGTCAATTGGATGCCTATTATCCTGTTCGTTCCCCTCTAGCCTCTGTCAACCCCTCAATGCTTTCTGTCTGCACAGTGAATATCCTAGTCCTATCAGGAAGCCCATGCTTTCTGATGAAGAAGGTAATGATGGCCACCTTACATACAATACCGGCCTACCGTACTCCCTCACGGATCCCAAAAATACACTTATAGACTCAGGTGAAAGCAATTTACCCACTGCCTTATTTCCTTGAAACCTGCAGTATTTGCAAAATTTTCCCTCATAGGCTTGTCTCGTTTTGGGTACTAAGCTGGCAGTCACAAAGTCTGCAGACTGGGGAACAAAGCTGCCAGAGTTACTTCGGGAACAGTGAAGGGAACTCCGCTGCTTTTGGGTAGTGGTGTCTGAAAACCTGCATTTTAATACTAGACAGAACATCTGCTGCATTGTTCAATACACTGGGTGCCTGTTTGGACTTAAAAGTGACATTGAGTTTTAAACATAGCAATATGATTTCTTTCAACAACCTCAAGATCATCTTACACTTTGCTGCTTACTGATTAATGCACTCGGCCACTGCCATTTTGTCGACCAGAATATAACCAACTTGTTGTGAAACCAGTCAGGTCAAATTGTGAGGGCTACCAAAATGGAAAGAACTCAAAGAAACCTTCATTTGCCACACGTCCTGATTGAACCCTTCTAATGGCCAATGTTGTGCACACCAAGAAGTGCCCAGGATGGCCCCAAAAACATACGCTGCTTGCAGAGTGCGTAAACAAACCTAACTCACTATTGGTCTTTGCGGGGCTTGGCCATACCACTGCACCATTGAAGTGCATCAAAAATGCCTCATAGATCCCCATGTTTTGCCTCACTGCGCTTGATTACCTGGCGTGATGGTGTTTCTGCTTCAAACTGAACATGGCCTGTGCAATAGACCTGGAGAAGAGGATGCCCAGGGGTATGATGTGCAATGTAAAATTCACCTGACCCACTACCACTTGAAGCTGGTGCAATGTCGCCTTTCTGATGATGAGGTACTCCTTCAAAGCCCTTGTAAATGGTTCAACCCTCTTCTGCAGTAGCCGAGAAACACCTTCTTTGGAATCAAACTCTAGCCCAAGAAATTCAATTGTTGTGTCTGGGCCAGATGTTTTTGCCTGGGCAAGAGGAATCCCAAATGCTTCCATTGGTCCTTGACATTTTCTGGAGCCTCCCTACAACCTATTATGCCTAGAAGCCATATACACAGGAAATCATCCAAATACTGCAATAACCACAGGTGCCCTGCCTTCTGCCAAAAGACCCATTGCAAGAAGGTGCTAAACCTCTCGATGTAAGAGCAGGAGACCAAACAACCCATAGGCATGCATTTTTCAAAGTACAAGTAGCCCTTAAATTGAAATCTTAGCAAATGAATATTATCAGAGTGGACTGGCAGCTGCCTAAATGCAAATTCTTTATTCGCCTTTGCCAATAATTCCCCAGGCCCTAGCGTCCTAATGGCTTGGTCTAGCAAGGAGCATTTAGCAGAGCACAATGCCCCATCAATGACTTCATTGACCTACTGCCCCCTAGGAGCTGACAAACTATGGATCAAGCAGTACTCCCTTGGATCTTTCTTTGGAACCACCCCCTTAAATCGGAATACACAAAATTCTCCAGTGGGATGGAGTCAAATGGGCCTGCTATCCTCCCTAAGTCCCATTCATTCTGAATTTTACTTCTGGCCTCCATACAATCATCCCACAATGATTACAGTATGAAACCCCTATACAGCCTTCTGTAGGGATTCTGAAACCTTTCCTAAAACCCTCATACAGAGACTGTGCTGCTGCTTTCTTGTTGTATGCATTCAACAATGACACTATCGCTTGCTAATTAACCAGGGAGGGTCTGTTTACCAATAGGGGCTGCTCACTGATGTTTTTTAGGTGCCCTGTCCTTTGACCTCTTGAAATACTGGGATTCCAGGGGATTGGAGTCTGCAGAAGGAGTAACAGTGTTTGAACTTACATATCCTAGGGGCTCTAAAACACACCCTTTTATGAAAGTCCCAACATGACCTCTTACTTCTTCCCCACCCCACCCTGTGTGGGTGGAAGGCCCTAGGGCTAACCAAAAGGACTTCACTGGAGCAGCTTCCACCTTTTGCACATTCATATAACACAATCATGTATTCACCACAGTCTGGTCCAACCATAAAGTGGGTCTGGTAGACTTTATCTTTCAAAACTCATTATCATAGCCTGTTAGACCCAGTTTCCTGGGCACCAGAACACTCAGTGGCTACCCCGCCCCAATTGCATCAACTGGAGTGTCCCCCAACTGGTTATCTGGGGCCTCAGTACTAGTGGACCCAAAACCGGATAACCCAATACTCCTCTCCAGCACTTGACTCTGTCAGATTAGTGAGGCAGAGCAGTCCAAGGCTTACTCAAAGAGGTGAGGTGAGTTTAGACATTCAGAATACAGAGTACATTGTACTACCAGCTAATAAGATCAATGTCCAGCAAGTGCTTTACTTTTTAAGTACTTTAATACACATAAGAGAAATGTGCTGCACATAAAACTAAGATAAACAGTGCCTAGACACTAAGCACTATACAAGCACAGTTAGCATGTAGAAACAGAATTAGCATTGCATATTACAGACAGGTTGCTCTCATTCGCTAGAGCCAGGATACCAATCCTTGTATGGTGGTGGTGTAGGTTCAGCATATGATGTGAAGTCAAATGTTCCAGATCAGCCCCAGGACCCACCACCCAAAGAACAGAAGTGCATTCCCTTAGCAAGGACACTGCTCTGGTGGTGTTGGGGATCTGATCACAGGTGCCTGATGTCTTGGCACAGTTTACTAGAGTCCCACTAAACCAGTAGCCACTGGCTAGCTGTAGGAGGGTATTAGCTGGCCAGAGTGCCAATACACCCTGGTACCCCCATGTGTCACAAGGAGAAAGTTAGGGGTCCTGTACAACAGGACACTCTTCCCTTGCAACAGATTATAACTCAAAGTATCACAGGCCGCAACAGCACAGGGGAGGGGTCTGGGCAGATGTGACCTAACCTTCAAAGGCTTGTGGAATGAAGCTTCCTCGTCTCCCTCTGTTGATGTGCTGCAAGCTTCATTAGCTTGAGCAGCTGTTTGCAATTTCCTTGTCATACAAGCCAATGCTGCTCCATGTGACAAGCCCCACAAACAGGTGGTCTTCTGCATCTGCATTCAGGTAGCTGATTGATCCCTTTGCTCTTTCACAGCTGGCAAATTCCTTCACAGTAGAATCCATCCATCACAGAGAAAACTCTCAAAGTTCAGACGTGGTGAGTAAGCTTCCTTGCCTTTACACCGCTGGGCCACAGCTGGCTTCTGTAGATGCTTGTTAGAACTGAACACCAGTCTTAAACAGCCACTGACCACTCAGGCCAGCCTTTTATTATCTCTGATTGATAGGCTGATCAAATCAGAGGGTCTGCTACTTTTGAATCCTGGGTGGCCCTCCCATCATGAGGACTATCTGTGTCATGCTCACTGCGTGTATAAGAAATATATACAATGAGTTTCTAGGCTTCAGGACAGGGTCTTGTTATCAGCATGGGCTATTCTCCAGAGAGGAATTTTAATTAACTCCAGACCAGGAGGCACTGACCATCACCCCCCTAGCAGAGGGCAGCTAAACACAGATAAGAGCAAGTTTCTATCCCAGCCCACCAAATTTCTCCAAGGAATAGGGAGGGGCACAGGGGAGCTGGAATGTCAAGCAGAACAGTTCAGCTCACATTAAACACAATGGCTCACCTCATCAAACTCCCCTAGGAAACCTACTGACTCTCAAACACACATCCCAGGTAGACAAAGGCAACAGGAACACAGGCAAAGAAGACTGCACAGATCATATCAGGAAGGTGGATGGTAGTCCCCCCCTCTCCCCACCAAGGGTGCAAGGATACAAGTATCCCTGACTATAGATTTATTGCTGCCACGACTGTCAGTCTACCACTGCCTTGGTAGAGAGGGTAGTAGCTATTCTCTATGAAATAGTGGTGCACTATGCATGCTCTCCTCGACCTCAGAGCTAAGGTTTAGGGTCTCAGTCCATGTAAACAGGAGATCCTCAGTGGACATATATGTTTGTCATGTTCACTGAGGTAGTTATCCAGAAACCATACCGTAACTTTTAAGTAACTTGCCTGTAGATCACCAAAAGGCAGGGAAAGCATGCTCTCCAGAGACATGCAGATGACTTATTGTCCCAACATAGTCCTTCCAAGCCATTTCCACAAATTTGTCATTCGCACATACTCTTCTGTTCTGGCAGCTAGCTAGTTGCATCCCTATTGCAGGGAATCTCTCCTTTCATAATTGCCTGAACAATAGTGAACCTCTTGACCCAATTCATCAATGCTACTTCCACTTTTTTCTTATATGGCCAATGTGTGCAATTCCTAGCTGCTGGCTCGGGTACCTGCCCCCCATGGGACCGGCAGGCACAGAAGGGCCAACAATTCATCCTTTGCATCAACAAATCCATATCAACTTCTCAGTGAGGGTGCTTGTTAAGCCTCTTGGAACCGCTAGGTATGTTCACTAGGAACAACCTGCACCTGGGCAAGACAATCCCTAAGAACCACAATGTAACTTTCTCCAAAGTAGGCGCTCTGTGTACTGCAAAAAACAATCTCACAAATCCTGAAAAAACGAACAGATGGCAACCCTCAGCTGCACACTCCCTCCCTTCTTTGTCCAGCTACTACCAACACCGGAAGGCCTTTAACCCCTTTGTCGCCATGGACGTAATGGTTACGTCCATGGCAGTGCCCGTGTGGCGCCATGGACGTAACCATTACGTCCTGCGACCAGCCTTCGGGAGAAACGCTAGCGCTCCCCCCGAGGGCCGCCCCCCCAACTCCCCAGGCCAGGGCTGAAAGGGGAATCCCTTCCCCTTCCACCCCTGTCCCCCCCGTGACGTCAATCGCGCTGACAATCACAGAGCCTCCCCCATTGCGCTTGAAGCTCAGCTTCCAGCGCGATCGGAAGAGAAATGCTTTGCATTTCTCTTCTGATCACGTGGGGGAGGCCGTGAGAGGCTTCAAAGGGAAGAAAATGTATTTCCTTCCCTTGGAAGTCTCTCTTTGCGTTTTGGCAGCCAGATTGAAAGCAATCCGGCTGTCAAAACGCCCACTAGACACCAGGGATGTCTTTTTTTATAAATGAAATTGGCATAAGGGAGCGACCCCTTAGGCAAAGGTCGCTCCCGGGGGGGGGGGGGGGGTTTAAGGCTTTTTCTGCCCCCCCTGGGGGCAGAAACCTCTAGGCACCAGGGATAATTATTATTAGTTTTTTTTTTTTTAGTTTTTTTGTTTTAGGTGTGGGGAGCAACCCCTTAGGCAAGGGTCGCTCCAATAGGGGGCAAATTATATTTAGGCCATTTCTGCCTCCCTTGGGGGCAGATTGTCCTATTTTTATGAGGCCAATCTGCCCCCAAGGGGGCAGAAACCACTAGACACCAGGGAGTTTTTTTTGTGTGTGAATTTCACGTAAGGGGAGCGACCGTTTAGGCAAGGGTTGCTCCCCTGGGGGGCAAATTTATTTTAGGCCATTTCTGCCCGCTTTGGGGGCAGAACGGCCGATTGTAGGTCAATCTAAACCACTAGGCACCAGAGATCTTTTTTTTTGCGCCGTCAGGCAAGGGGAGCGACCCCGTAGGCAAGGGTCGCTCCCTTGGGGGGGGTGGGGGGCACATATATTTTAGGCCGACCTGCCCCCAGGGGTGGGCAGAAACCTCTAGGCGCCAGGGCATTTTTGTTTTGTTTTGTTTTTTTAGAGATGGGAAGCGACTCCTTAAGCAAGGGTCGCTCCCCTGGAGGGACAAATTGTATTTAGGCCATTTCTGCCTGCTTTGGGGGCAGATCGGCCGATTTTAGGTAGAAACCACTAGGCACCAGGGATCTTTTTTTTTGCACCGTCACGCAAGGGGAGCGACCCCATAGGCAAGGGTCGCTCCCCGGAGGGAGGGGAGCAAATTTATTTTAGGCCATTTCTGCCCCCCCTGGGGGCAGATCGGCCTATTGTTATTAGGCGATCTGCCCCTGGGGGGGGGGGGGCAGAAACCTTTAGGCGCCAGGGCTAATTTTTTTTTTGTTTTGTTTGTTTGTTTGTTTGTTTGTTTTTTTAGAGATGGGGATGGACCCCTTAGGCAAGGGTCGCTCCACTGCAGGGGCAAATTGTATTTAGACCAATTCTGACCCCCTTGGGGGCAAATCGGCTGATTTTAGGTGAATCTGCCCCCAAGGGGGGCAGAAACCAGTAGGCACTGGGGATCTTTTTTTTTGCGCCGTCACGCAAGGGGAGCAACCCTGTAGGCAAGGGTCGCTCCCCGGTAGGGGGTGGGTGGCAGATTTATTTTAGGCCATTTCTGCCCCCCCCCCTGTGGCCGGCTGAGCTAGAGGCCAAAATCCACAGGTAGGCACTTTGCAAAAAACACCTCTGTTTTCTGTGAAAAAATGTGATGTGTCCACGTTGTGTTTTGGGCCATTTCCTTTCGCCGGCGCTAGGCCCACCCACACAAGTGAGGTACCATTTTTATCAGGAGACTTGGGGGAACGCTGGGTGGAAGGACATTTGTGGCTCCTCTCAGATTCCAGAACTTTCTGTCACCGAAATGTGAAGAAAAAGTGTTTTTTTGGCCAAAGTTTGAGGTTTGCAAAGGATTCTGGGTACCAGAACCTGGTCAGAGCCCCACAAGTCACCCCATCTTGGATTCCCCTAGGTGTCTAGTTTTCAGAAATGTGATGGTTTGCTAGGTTTCCCCAGGTGCCGGCTGAGCTAGAGGCCAAAATCCAGAGTTAGGCACTGTTTTCTGTGAAAAAATGTGATGTGTCAATGTTGTGCTTTGGGCCATTTCCTTTCGTGGGCGCTAGGCCTACCCACACAAGTGAGGTACCATTTTTATGGGGAGACTTGGGGGAACGCTGGGTGGAAGGAAATTTGTGGCTCCTCTCAGATTCCAGAACTTTCTGTCACCGAAATGTGAGGAAAATGTGTTTGTTTAGCCAAATGTTGAGGTTTGCTAAGGATTCTGGGTAACAGAACCTGGTCAGAGCCCCACAAGTCACCTCATCTTGGATTCCCCTAGGTCTCTAGTTTTTAAAAATGTACAGGTTTGGTAGGTTTCCCTAGGTGCCGGCTGAGCTAGGGGCCAAAATCTACAGGTAGGCACTTTGCAAAAAACACCTCTGTTTTCTGTAAAAAAATTGTGATGTGTCCACGTTGTGTTTTGGGCCATTTCCTGTTGTGGGCGCTAGGCCTACCCACACAAGTGAGGTACCATTTTTATCAGGAGACTTGGGGGAACGCTGGGTGGAAGGAAATTTGTGGCTCCTCTCATATTCCAGAACTTTCTGTCACCGAAATGTGAGGAAAATGTGTTTTTTTAGCCAAATGTTGAGGTTTGCAAAGGATTCTGGGTATCAGAACCTGGTCAGAGCCCCACAAGTCACCCCATCTTGGATTCCCCTAGGTCTCTAGTTTTCAAAAATGCACAGGTTTGATAGGTTTCCCTTGGTGCCAGCTGAGCTAGGGGCCAAAATCTACAGGTAGGCACCTTGCAAAAAACACCTCTGTTTTCTGTAAAAAAAATGGGATGTGTCCACGTTGTGTATTGGGACATTTCCTTTCGTGGGCGCTAGGCCTACCCACACAAGTGAGGTACCATTTTTATTGGGAGACTTGGGGAAATGCTGGGTGGAAGGATATTTTGTTTCTCCTCTCAGATTCCAGAACTTTCTGTCACCGAAATGTGAGTAAAATGTGTTTTTTTTAGCCAAATTTTGAGGTTTGCAAAGGATTCTGGGTAACAGAACCTGGTCAGAGCCCCACAAGTCACCCCATTGTGCATTCCCCTAGGTCTCTAGTTTTAAAAAATGCACAGGTTTGGTAGGTTTCCCTAGGTGCCGGCTGAGCTAGAGGCCAAAATCTACAGGTAGGCACTTTGCAAAAAACACCTCTGTTTTCTGTCAAAAAATGGGATGTGTCCACGGTGTGTTTTGGGGCATTTCCTGTCGCGGGCGCTAGGCCTACCCACACAAGTGAGGTATAATTTTTATCGGGAGACTTGGGGGAACATAGAATAGCAAAACAAGTGTTATTGCCTCTTGTTTTTCTCTACATTTTTTCCTTCCAAATATAAGAGAGTGTGTAAAAAAGACGTCTATTTGAGAAATGCCCTGTAATTCACATGATTGTATGGGCACCCCGGAATTCAGAGATGTGCAAATAACCACTGCTCCTCAACACCTTATCTTGTGCCCATTTTGGAAATACAAAGGTTTTCTTGATAGCTGTTTTTTACTCTTTATATTTCAGCAAATGAATTGCTGTATACCCAATATAGAATGAAAACCCAAGGCAGGGTGCAGGTCATTTATTGGCTCTGGGTACCTAGAGTTCTTGATAAACCTACAAGCCATATATAGCGCCGCAACCAGAAGAGTTCAGCAGACATAACAGTATATTGCTTTAAAAAATCTGACATTGCAGGAAAAAGTTACAGAGTAAAACGTAGATAAAAATTGCAGATTTTTTCACCTCAATTTCAATATTCTTTTTTTTCAGTTGCTATTTTCTGTAGGAAACCCTTGTAGGATCTACATAAATTACCCCTTGCTGAATTCAGAATTTTGTCTACTTGACAGAAATGTTTCGGTTGCTGGGATCCAGCATTGGTTTCATGCCCATTTCTGTCACTAACTGGAAGGAGGATGAAAGCACAAAAAATCATAAAAATGGGGTATGTCACAGTAAAATGGCCAAATTGTGTTGAAAAATTCGGTTTTCTGATTCAAGTCTGCCTGTTCCAGAAAGCTGGGAAGCTGGTGATTTTAGCACCGCAAACCCTTTGTTGATGCCATTTTCAGGGGGAAAAACACAAGCCTTCTTCTGCAGCCCCTTTTTCCCATGTTTTTGAAAAAAACGAAATTTTCACTGTATTTTGGCTAATTTATTGGCCTCCTTCTGGGGAACCGACAAAGTCTGGGTACCTCTAGAATCCCTAGGATTAATTACTGCAGCAGGCTCTCACTACGATGTTCAGGAGGCAAAATATAAATGAACTGAATACTTCACATAAGCTTTGATTTACTGCACACCAAAATGCATGTTTCAGTTACTGTAGCAGGTTCACACTACGAGGTTTAGAAAGCAAAATATAAACGAGCTGAATACTTCAGGTTATAAACACAGTGCAAGCATAAATAATCATAATAATAGAGCAGAGAAACAAAGGCCTTTCATCCCTGTGTGGAACTTAACTTAGTCCACGAAATGCTGGGAAGCCTTCTACCCCCTCCTTGGACCTCTCTCCCCCTCAAGCATCACAGTCAGCAAAACAGGGAGGCAGCGCTGGGCCATGGCAGCTTTCACAACTCCATCTGCGAGCTTCAAATCCCTCACCCACACTTCAGTGCTTAAATAACACGAAGCTTGGATTCTATCTCATTCTGGCATTTTCTAGCTATGTTATCAGTACTTGGCTGCTCTGCCCTTCTCCAGCCTTTGTTTTCATTCCATCTTCTCCCTGTACTCTCGTTCTCAAGGTTGAGACAGAGTCTTCTACACAAACAAGCTTGAAAATAATATCATGAGCTTTTCCACGTTGTTTGGGGGGGGGTTTCAACAGGCATCACACTCATCTACACTGCTCAAGCTAATTAACCCTTCGCGTCACAATGTCTTCCGCACCTTTCCCTATACTGATCAACTGCTAATGAGTTTGCCCCAAAATCAGCTGCTTATGTTTTGCCAAATGGACAGGGTCCCCTTACTTCACACAATGCCCTTTAAACCAGTGACAAGAAAACTCGCACTATTCCCCTGCAGCACAAAGAAAACACTGGTGCCCCCCTAATACTACAAAATATGCATAGAATTCCTTATAATTGCCCCGACCTTGCAGCATACTCAACTGTTAAAAAGACCACGAATCAAACCATTAATCTTATCCAAGACCTTCGTAACCTGAAAATACTGTTGCAGCTTCTCAAAACCCACCAAAGCTGCCTTTAACAGCAAGAGCTCGAGAGTCAGACTGTGAAAACTAGTATCCCAGCCGGTGCAGCTCCCAGACTGCAGGTGCAGGAGAGGCCGGCAGCTGGTGTGTGGAGCTTTGCAGGTGGCTGCTGACGTAAAGAGCTGAAGTTGCGAAGCGGGAAACAAAAAGACTCACTTCTTGACTCACGAACCCCTTCTAAGGGCAGGGCCAGCACACTGTGACCCTGGCCGGAAACCCCTTCTAGCTCCAGAAGGACTAAGGGGCATATTTACAAGTCCCTTGTGTCTCTTGCACCCCCGTAAAGTAATTTTGTTATGCTAAGGAGGCATTAAGGTGGTCCCCACCATGCGCTATATTTACAAAGTGGGGCAATGCATGGATTGTGCCACTTTGTAACCCCTTGCACCATTTTATAAATGCGCCAGGTATAATGTATGCAAGGGAGGTGTTCCCACTTAGGGAGGCCCAAAAATGGTACAGTGAAATTTACAAGATTTTACTGCACCATTTTTTCTGTCATTATTACACCTGCTCAGGGCAGGCGTTAAACTGCTGCTCCCATAATAACCTATGGGGCTCCCTGTGCTTTGCTGGGCTAGCACCATAATTTATGGTTCTAATCCAGCAAAGCGCAACAATAGTGTAATAAATTATGAGGCTATTGTGCTAATATGTGCCATGGTGTGCTGTATAGTAAGTACAGAGCTACTATGGTGATATTAGGGGGACGCAGGGTGATGCAAAAAAAGTGGAGCATCAGAGTTGATGCACCACTTTCTTGGAAGTATGCCCCTTAGTTCTCTGGCATGGTGTAGCTGTGGTCACGCCCCTCAGGCTGCCACTGCCAATCCAGAGTTGTGTCCACAGTTCCTCTCTTGTGGCCCTGGCACCCTGGCCATAGCTGTTAACTCCCCTGAGTTCTGAAAGTCTAGTCCGTTCTTAATAGATACAGCTGTAATTCCCGGCTTTATGGTCTGCGATCTGAAGCAAGTCATCATAGCTTCAAAAAGCTGCTTAAAACTTGACTCTTTAATATCTAGTCCTACCGGTCTGTCACCCCCTAAAGGTTTTGTCATTAGTCTTCATATGTTATGTTATCTTACAGTGCCAATAAGCTCTGTGCAAGTGCACTCAATAAGGCCAAATAACATAACACAAAATAACAAAATATGACATTCTATAATGATGATGCATCAACAAATATCCTTGGAGCTCGAATGAGTAAATTTTTATTGCTTCAGACTCAGAGGGATTGTGCCCCAAGTCTCTGACAATCAGAGTATAATTGTGAAAGAGTCAGTGTGGCAGGTGAAGGGAGAGTGACGAGGAAGCTATGAGGTAGGGGGACGTTTTTAGTTGAGTGGATGGAATGAAGATGGGGAAATGGCATGAGTGAAAGCAATAAAATACATTCTTGTGAGGTGCCTAATAGAAAAGAAAAAAGTAGTTCCATAATTGTGAGCAGCGGAGAAGGATACCAGTCAACCAATGAAAAGGGAGGTGAGGAGGATATGCTCTAAGGGAGGGGACAAACATAAGAATAGGAAAGCAAGCCACCCAAAAAGAAGTAAGCAATTAGAGTGACAATAAAGCCAAGGAGTAATAAGCAATAGGCACTTTAAGTTTTTTATACAGTCCACAAGAGTCTTTCATCTACAGACAGCTAAAAGTTGTCTGACAGGCGAGACTTAAAACACAGTTTGCTTCCGTTCAATTGGCAGTGGCAGGGGCATTCTTTTGTAAGGGAAGAACTGGAACTTCTTAGTGCGATTAATATAATTAAGACAATGTAATGGTTGACAGCCAGTGAAACTGGAAGCACAACTCCACGGAATAACAAAATATGTACCAAAAACAATTCAGAGGCACGGCTAGAGAAGGAAGAGGCTTTTGAGTTGGCCTTAGGTTAGGAGAAGTCTGTTCCTGAGGCTTCTATGAATGTCCTCTCTCATTGTCAAGTGCCACTTGCAGGGTTGAATATGTGACACAGGAGAGGATGCGGAGTGACAAGTAAGTAGTTTTTTGTCATTGGCTAGTGATTGGGTAGTGTAGGGTAGTTACATTCCAATCTCTGCCAGCTGTTCTTCAGTCAAGCAGCAGTCTCCATAGCAGCAGTTCACGGTAGTTGAAATAAATGACCCTTCCAGCCAAGGGACTAGGGGTGGGGATCACCGGCATAGGAAAGCACACGAGTCAATCAGAATTATTAAATGAGTAGCAGCGTAGCACACTCAAATCATGCAAGAAGGAAAAGTTTAATCCTTTCAAGTCAATGTATAATTTGAGTGGTGGTCACCCAGTAAGTCAGAAGTATGGATTGCTAGTAAACTTTTGTGGGGGTGGGGGAGGTGATCTCTTTATTGCAAAAGTATGAAGTACAGTAACACACTGTTTTTTGTGGGTTGTCCTAATTTACCATTCTCTGGGGTCTGCGAGGTCTTCCACGTTATGCCCAGTTTTTCATGTAATCCATGGTGACTGGTGCCACACAGTTTGCCCTATACTAATCACTCTTCAGACCTTGACTGCTCTCACGCACTCTGTACAGGCTGTTTGCACGCTGACAAGGCAATGTGCAATGTGTACAGTTTTCCACCCAAATCCATCGCAGATGTCTAGCTTTAGTGACTCTACATTTCTAGATTTATGATGGGGGTGGAATGGGGAACATAAAGCTGCAGTCTCATTTTTATTTGGGAGCGTGGGAATGCAGCACTTGTGTAAGCAGCAGCCTAGCAGCCTAACCCTCTAAAGTGGATGACCGTTTTATGCGATGAAAACTGAGACCTCCGCCCAGAATGCAATGGAGGGACTGATTCGGCTTGTAAGCTGACCTCAAGCCTCCCTCGTGCACTAAAACACTGTGAGAAGGTATGTCAATAGCGCAGGAAAAGGCATTGTAGCTTGCAACTTAAAACATCAAACCTTAGTTTACGCCACTTAGAGAGTCTGTAAACCAGCTACGAGTGAAATCCGAGAAGAAACAAGAGGAATTTGACTTGGAGATGGTAAAGTGGACAGAATTCAAGGCCAAGCCAATTAGCTTTTACTTTAAACGCTACGGTAAAAGAACCTTGCAAAAAAAAAAAAAAAATTTGCAAAATGAATATGGAAATAAATAAGTGCAAGGTCAGGCCTTTCTTAGCATCAAACGCCGCACTGACTAATGCCACATTTACCGAATACCAGGGCTCCCTATCTACCACCGCAATCCACTTCCTGTCTGCTAGGTGATGAAAAATGAGTCTTGCTCCACCAAAATAAGGGCCTCACTTACAAATGGCCTGCGCCAGCATTGCATCACTTGTTTTGACCCACCGGCAGCGTAGGCTGCAGGGCCATATCTACAAGGCCACGCAAAGCCATCTTGCATGACTTTACATGGCCTTGGAGTTATGGGCCCCTTTCACGCATTACTCCACATGAAAGGGGCGTTCCAAGGGTGCTGCTGTGTGTGTTCCCACCAACACTCATGGTATCTGACACATTCCTAGATTTACAAGGTTTCGTAAGCCTGGGAATGCATCAGTTTCCTACGTCACCCTAGGGGTGGCGTATGGGTGGGCCAATGAGGAGAAATAACATTATTTCTCCTTGCTTTTTCTTTTTTCTGAAGCACAAAAAGAAAAAGGAAAACACCTCTTGCCAAAAACAATCATCCCCACATCGCAGTCATCCTTGCACCAATCGTGCAAGGGTGCTTTGTTGCTGCATGGCAGCAATTTGTGCGCCAGCGTAGGGGACAAGGACGGAAATGCGGCATATCTTGAAGATACACCACATTCCTGCCCTTTAGTTTTGAGACTGGGCAGTGCAGCAAAAGCCTTGCAACGCTGCCCTGTGCCAAAACTTTGGAAACGAGCCCCTCAGTGCTTCTGCACACCACCTGCAACCATCAGTCCAAAGTATGAACTTCTTTCTCTTTCATTGGTCAGCAGGCCTTCCCATGTTTATCATGCGTTTCCCCTGTAATGCGGGTGTATTTACCAGATGACCGTGAAAGGGATCAAACCACACTAATTTCCATAAAATGAGCACATCATTACGACTTGTACAACATGCTAGAACAGAACAATACATTGAAGCAACCGTAACAGTAACATTCATCTAAGGATACAACTAAAACAGGCTACTGCTCATTATGTTGGCACAAGTAGGCAGCACACAACTCTCAGACACTGATGACAGCCTTTGATAGACTTCCATGTAGTACTGCTTGGCATTTTTTGGAAATATGTTGTCAATAACTTATTCTTTGAAAGTTATTTTTGCTCTTTGTTTCTTTAGTCGGGACTGATAAGAACAGAACACGCAGATTACTTCTTGAAGCCTCTACCACCGCACATTGCACTTAAACACAACTACTCTTCGCCTGATGGTCACCATCCGCATGTGCTCTACAAGAGGTCCACAGACAGCAGATTGGACAATTCTAATGAGGTCACACTGGTAGAGGGACAGGTGGGATTGGCCAACCAGAACCAACTAAATCCGGAAAACGGACAAGCACAGCAAGATCTCAACTTCCAGCACCTTAGTGACCACAGACATGGGCACCTGCCAAAACAGCATTACTGTGGAAGACGCAAGAAATGTATGTAAGGGCATTTGTTCTCCTTCAGTCACAACCAAAGTATGCAATATGTGATATCAATAGATGTGACTAGCTGATTAGCTGAATCTAGGCTGTAATGTGATACAGTTTGTGTTATGTTGTGCTGGATTGTACTTTGCTGTTTTTTGTTTGTGTGTGTTATGGGAAAGGCTTTTCTGGAACGCATTAACATCATCCAAAGAGTTGTAGGGCACAATGGGGAAAGGTCAAAAAGAACATGCCTTAATCTAAAAATGAATGAATGGAAGAACCAACTCATTGCACAAATATGTTTTTGTCTTCTTCTGAAACAAAATCAGACTAAACATACTACTGGGTTCTAGCGGGAGAGACGTCCATAAGTAGCTCAGCACAAACCTCACTTTCTGAAAGCAGGGGTCAGGGATTAATTAACAGTTCGAAGATTGTGGGGACTGACCTAATCAACTATTTCTGCAATCCTATGGGAGCATTAGAGTACAAAGGACCTCATGTACCTTTCTTGGGTCCCAGATACAAATATGAACAGCATCTGCAGTTCATACAAGACAATTGTTTGAAATTAGAAAAAGGGAATATTTTTTTTAAAACTGGGGACGTTAATTCTCCACATTAATTGTGCTTTGAAGCAAAGGCAGTTTGGGGTAGGATACAGCTAAAAAAGGCAATTTTTTAGCTTAAAAAAGCAGGAATCACCGGCTGAATCAGATCTGTAGGTATGTAGGTTCCGATAACGTTTTTGTGCAGAGACAGATAAACTAATCCATCAAGGAACGAAAAAAATGCATAAGATTTTTCAGAATCTCGGCTGCTTTAATGTTAACAGGCAAGGGTTCAATTTGTCAATTTCTCCAAATGCCTATGAATGATGGGCTGGAGACCTGTAAGGAACAGCTGACCTCCGTGCCAAATTAGTATCAGCAAAATGCCGAAATTTCAGTGCATGCTCCTTAAAGGGACAAGAACTGGAATTTGAAAATGAAACAGGATGATCCAGAAATATTAGGGGAGCATGCTGGATCCCAGGACTGCGCTGCCTCTTCCCAGAACGAGATGGATGTCTTCTTGGCTTTTTGTATGCGAAATGCAAAAATAGAAGAAATCAGACTGTCAGCCATCATGTCTAGTATGCATCCCGAATGGCAATGCTGGACGTCTCTTGTATATTTTTAACGATGTATTCTGAAAATGTAATATTTTGTGCCGAATTTCGCTAAACCTATTAAATCTATCGTTAATTAGAATTGACAGCACCCGTGAAAGGGACATTTACATTGCTATAGCCAATAATATTGAAAGCCAACAATTATCTTTCATTTCATTATACGGTATTACCAAAAGCGACCTTTTGACCTTTTTGAGAAAAGCTCACATGATGTGTTTGTGCGGGCACTTTACATACAGATCTTTGCTATAGATCAGATGTCAATCGAATAGCACATTTTTCTATATTTCCTTGCATCTTTCTTATTGATGTTAAATGTGTTTCCTTATGGATAATCCGTATTTTTTCTGTATTTACTCATTAATTTTCTCAACCCTCGCCACCTTTTCGTCCTGAAATATTTTCCTTATTCTTTCTAATTTTCTAACAACTGAATTCTGGTACTTTTATCACTCCTGTATATATCTTTCCCTCAAATAGTTGGTTTACAGAATATTTCCCTATGACCAGTTGATTTCCCCATGGTATTTTGGTTTATTACTGTCATACCTAACCTGTTTTTCTGGAATTTCGGTTGCTTTTCTATTACATGAAGTGATTTTATATCCCTCTGTTTAATGGATTATCCTTGTTCTCATAACCTCTTTGTTTTACTTCACAGACATGCCCAAACCGCCGAAAGAAGATATTTACATCTTGCCAGACGAATACCGATTTCAGCCGCGAAACAGGCGCTCCCCCCTCAAGACCCACAAAAATAAACCTCTGAATGTGGAAACTCTCGCGGTCGTTGACAAAAAGATGATGCAAAACCACGGCCATGAAAACATCACAACCTACGTCTTGACGATTCTCAATATGGTAAGGCAGGGACTACTGTTGAGGGAAATTGTGTAATTTTATTTTCACAATACCAGGGCAACTCTAAGAGATGATCGGGATGTTTTCAGACCCACAAACCTGCCAGCTTTCTGAAAGGTGCATACAAATGAAGAGTCAGTCAACATCCAGCCACAAAACTGATAATTGCCTCTTTGCCACAAAGCATGTTACACTCCAGAGGTAAAGGCAGAAATCCTTGAATAATATTTACTGTGGGATCAGGCTGCTTTTAAACATTCTAAACTTTTGTGGTGCCTTACAACTGCAAGTGTTCAATAGTCGGGTTAGGAGGGCTTCTCATTACCCCTAGGGTGTTGTGACAGCGGGAGAGGTGACCATGCTCCAGCAGAGGTTTGTTTCCAGACATAGGATTCACCTGTTAACCTTGCCAGAACTTTGCTCAAGGACAACAGTATAAATCTCCCCATTACGAACTAAAGATGGGCAATTTGCACCCACTGTTTGAGAATAGTAATGCAAATTGCAATATGATCAACTTGTAAAAGGTAATTTCTACATTGTAGCGTGATCTAAATTCAAAAGGGTGAACCAGAAAGACAAGCTCTGTAATGTTAGAGTTGGAGGCCTATGCCAGCTACTAATGGCCTGAAGTTGCTTCATTGTCTTCAATGGCACTCGCACAACATTTCAATGTTCTCAAATGCGTTATTGCACCCAGATACTTTGCGGAAAGTGGTGCACAGCTTTCCGTCCACTTAAGCACCATGCTGATTGTTAAACAGTCACACTTTCAGGCGCACAAAGCAATCTTAGTTATATGTTTTTCCTCAGTCCAGAGCTTTATTATCTGCTTCTTCAAAGGGCCACCTCGCAAAGCAAAGGCTTGCAATACTCCAGGTCGATATTAAAACATTGGGCCAGATTTACAAGGCCCTAGCGCCACCGGAGCATCTCTTTTAGTGATGCTCCTGTGGTGCTCTTCATTGCACCATATTTACAAGGAGGCGTAAAGCCACTTTTTGTGGCCTAACGCCTCCTTGTAAATATGGGCCCCTCCGATGCAGTTTACTGCGGCAAATGGGCGTGCAATGTGTGTTGTTCTGGGCGTTCCACCCCAACAGCCATTGTTTAGATGCTGCCCCAGATTTACAAAAAATCATAAATCTGTGGCAGCACCAAAAACTAACGCCATCCCAAGGGTGTTGTTAGCATGGCGCAACAAGTAGGAATATTTTTATTCCTTCTCGTCTTTTCTTTTTCTATGTGTGCAGCACTTATAAAAAGAGCAGAAGACCATGGATGATTTTTTATGAGGAGGAAGGTGTCCCTTCCTGCACATAAACAATCATTCAAAAATGATGATTTAGTACTTCTATGTGTGCTGCCTCGCCACTGTTGATTGCTTATGTGCAGGAAGGGGCACCTTCCCGCACATAAACAATCCCGCCCCTCAATGCAGACACTCTAGCAGTATGGTGCAAGGGTACCTGCATTGGCACTGGTAGCTAAATTAAGCACCGACGCAGGGGGAAACACAGGGGTGCACCAAATTTTTATAAATACAGTGCATCCTTGCGTTCCAAAATTGGCACAGCGCAACACTGCAAATCTTGTTGCAGCACCACTTTTTTGTAAATCTGGGCCATTGTTTTCTTACACACTTCTTCCTAATCAATTTCAAAAAAATTCTAAGCATTCTCAGTATTACTTATTATGATGACGTCATTTATAGGGACTCACTTTGACAACCTTAGATAGCTGGAAGGCTAAGTTTACCTTGCTGGTATTTGAACACATGACGTACTGATCTGACCTGGTGTTAGCAATGAACATTAATTAAAAAAAATAATCTTAATGGCTGTGGATAAAGGACATGTTTTTTAAAAAAATATCGGTAAAAAAGAGTCATCTTGCCAAACAGGACATTTTGGTTTGGTCCAGAACCTAGAAGTAAGATTTCTGGGCCTGATTTAGAGTTTGACTGATAGGTTACTCCATCACAAACGTGACGCATATCCTGTCTGCCGTATTAAAATATCCATAGGATACAATGGAATTGTAATAAGGCGGACAGGACATCCTTCACATTTGTGACCGAGTAACCTATCAGTCAAACTCTAAACTCTAAATCCTATCCACCAAACTCTAAATCAGGCCCTTTGCCTTGTTCCCATGGATACTCAACTAGTTATCTTTCATCCTCTTGTGCACTTTAGTCAAGAAGTCAGCTTGCCAAGTTGCCAGGAGAGATTCAGCCTGATCTGGTAGACATCTACATAAACTTGACACCTTAGATGATAATTCATGATCACCTAGGTCAAATACAGAACTAACCACTGAGTAGAGTTTGCAGTGTTTCAGCAGATAGGGAAATATAATGCTTGGCTAGCCATTATCTGCTACCAATATACATGTGTCATAGAAAAATTTATTTAATCTAGCAAGGTCATATTTACAACAGTGAGGTCAGATGGGTCAGTGATGTGGTAGTCACTCACTATACTGCTTATATGAGAAAATATTCTACTGCCTTCATCTAATTCCTAGATGGTTTATGTGTCTTTGAGGATAGAATCTTCATGTTGCCTGTCCATGCCTGTCCATGCAAACCCCTTCAAAGGCTAGGAAGCCTTTAAGTAATATTGTTTACTCAAGTAAAAATACAGTTTTCACTCTTGACACTGCTGAGGGCTTGCCCACTATAATACAAACTTTAAACAAGCATTGGCAAAGCCAATGGGCTGCACCTATGAGAACTATTGGCTTTGGCAATGCTTTGTAGCCATGCTATACAGAAGTGCAGATGCTTTGCAGTGTTGCTAAAACTAATTTTAAAAAGTGCTGTGATGCAGCCAGTGTTAATGTGCTTTTTTAAAAAGTGCATTAGCACTGGATGCATCATAGTTCTTTTTAGGTCGCAGCCTACCAGACAGCACAACTTCACTCCACATCACTGTCCTCTATGCCACTCTGCAACACTGCACTCTGTGGCACTACACTTTATGCCAATGCACTTTACTCTGTAACACTCACCTCTATACCCCTGCACTCTATGCCAATCTACTGTACACCACTCTAATCTACTCTACACCACTGCACTCTTTGCCACTGCACTCTACACCAAGTTACTGTACGCAATTACACACCATTACACTCTATGCCACACTACTCAACTGCACTCTACCCTGCACCACTCCATTCTATGCCACTTCACTCTACTCTGAAACAATCTACTAAAAACTACTGCACTCTACACCACTATACTCTGCTCTGTTGCACTTAACTTTAGGGCACTACACTCTATGGCACTCTACTCTTAACCACTGCACTCTGCGCCAATCAACTCTACACAACTGCACTCTATGCCACTGCACTCTACTCTGCATTACTGTACTGTATGCCACTGCTCTGTAACTCTTAACCACTGCACTCTGTGCCAATGCACTCTACTCTACTCCATTCTACACCAATGCACTGACTGTTTACTCTGCAACGCTGCACTCTCCACCACTGAACTCAACCCATCTCTACTGTGTACTACTGCAATCCATGCTACTCCACTTGACGCCACTGCACTCTATGCCACTGATCTGTACGGCATTATACTCTACTCTGCACCACTCTATGCTACTTTACTCTGCACTACTCTATGGCAATGCACTTTATGCCACTCAACTTACTCTGTACTCTAAGCCACTGCCCTCTATGCCACTCAACTCTACTTTGTGCCACTGCCCTTTGCATCACTCAACACTATGGCCCTCATTACAACCCTGGCGGTAAAGTCCGCTGACCACCGTGCCGACAGCCGCCAACATACCATGTCCGTGGCTGAAATCTGCTACGGGTATTATGACCCACACTTAGAAATCCTCCACAATACAGACACCCACAAAAGTCCACCACATCAAAGGTCAGTGATAAATTGGCGGTACCAAAACCCACACCATTACGCCAACAGGAATACGCCCACACTATCACGACTCACGAATCAATGTGGCGGTAATTCAACTGCGGTAAACTATTGGCAGTACACACCGCCGCACTCAAAATACACACACACTTGCAAAACACAACCACATTGGACAATTAAAAATACACACACCTGACAGACATGCACCTACCACACCCACACACCCAATCCAATATAAAACACACACCCACATTACCCACAACCCCTTGCAACAAAACGTTTTGAAGAAGCAGAGATACAGAAAAGCAAAGACCACACCAGCATCCAGAGGCACACAGCACCAGCAGTCATACACCACCCACGCACAAAACACCACACACCCCAAAACATCACCCCACACATCACCTCACACATCACTCATTCCTCATCATGGCACCTCAAAGACACCCCAGGTTTTATGAGGAGGAGCTCAGGGTCATGGTGGAGGAAATCATCCAGGTAGAGCCACAGCTATTTGGACCACAAGTGCAGCAGACATCCATTGCTAGGAAGATGGAGCTATGGCAGAGAATTGTCGACAGGGTCAATGCAGTAGGACAGCATCCAAGAACACTAGATGACATCAGGGAGAGGTGGAACAACACAAGGGGGAAGATACGTTCCATGGTATCCAGACACCAGGTATACGTACAGAGGACTGGCGGTGGACCCCCACTTCATCCCCCACAACTAACAACATGGGAGGAGCAAGTCTTGGCAATAATGCATCCTCAGGGCCTCGCAGGAGTAGCAGGAGGACTGGACTCTGGTAAGGCAAATCTTTACTACTATATCCCCCACCCTACCTGCATGCTACCACAAACACCTACCCTACCCTCACACCCATCACTCTACCACCTCACATATACCCCACTATCACAACCCACCCATCCCAATACGAAACCCTGCATGTTACACCAATGTATAGACACCCATCACAGACGTGCATGGACACCCATCACCAAAGCATGTCCAAGGTAGAGACTCACCCAGGGCACACAAACACCACTCACACAAGGGCCAAGGCAATATTGCAAGTACAGTAATAGAGGGAAACACACCCATTGCACAAGATGGCACACACAGATACATTAACAATGCATTCACATCCCAACAGGACCCCTGCAGGAGGTGCCAGTCCTATCCAGTCCCCCCCACAGAAGAGGCCCACAGTGACGACAGCAGCTCTGCACACCTGGATCAAGATGACCAGCCCGGCCCATCAGGGATCTCTGGACAGTCGGTTCCCCTGCCACAGTCCCAACCCACCACAGAACCTCCCCCCTCAGGAAACACCACCGCAGCAACCACCCAGCGGGCCCATGCCACTGTCCCCAGGACACGTCAATCAGCAGTGTGTCTACCACAACAGGGACCCCAGGCAAACCCACTAACCCAAGCAAATCAGGGACCTGGGGTCAGTGGCAATGGGCACATGGTTCATGGGACAGAGGCACAGGATAACAGGGAAGCTGGGAGGACTGCTGTGCAACAGGAGCATACCACCATTCCCAGGAGACCATGGGCACGGTACTGGCCAAGTTTCAGGAGACCCAGTGGCTGCAGGAGAGACAGTACCTGAGGATCCGTGAGGACTTGAAGTCCATTAACACCACCCTGGTCACCATTGCAGGGTTGCTGGCAGACATGGCCAACACCATGTGGGAGACAGTGGCATACCACCGGACCCCTGACACCAGCCCAAACAATAAACAGCCTTCCACATCCACCGGCGCTAGTGGACAGGAGGTCCAGTCACAGGACCAACAGGCCAACAGCACCCCACCCCCTGCAGAAGGAGAACTACCCCGCAAACGGTCCCTACAATCCAGGCAGAAGACTGAGAACATTGCCAAGACCCCCACCAGGAAATAAGACTCTCCTGACTGTCACCCTTGTGTCCGACTCTGTCACCCTGTCCACCTTGAACTGACATTGTTCCTCTTCCTATGCCACATTGGACAATGCACCTGTGATACAAATAGACTGGACTCTACTATGGACCTTCCTCCACCATCACCCCAGCCCCTTCCACATACCCCTATACACATTAGCCCATAAGTAAACACCCTTGAATCACAAACCAATCTGGAGTCAGTCTGTACTTTCACAAATGTATAATTACAACTTCATTCACAAATATCAATGTAAATGTTCATTTGCACATACCAATGTTTGACAGTTGTTGGGCAGCAGTAAATATAGCAGAAGGCAGAATGAGGTATCCAGATCTGTGAAATGGAAAGCCAAAGTGAACTGTCCGTGTCCATACACAGAGGTTAAGAGGCTGACTTATACAATGTCTGACAGCAGTCAGATATGAGATGAGCAGTGCCAGTCTCTTACCTGTGTGTCACTGGAAGTACTGCATGATGATGTTGTTTCGGTTGTCAATATCTTCTTCCTCTGCCTTCTCTTCCTCACTACCTACATGCTCCACAGCTGCCACAATACAATCATCAGGCCCATCCTCCTGCAGAAAAGGCACCTGGCGTCACAAAGCCAGGTTGTGCAACATGCAGCATGCCACGTTTATCTGGCACACCTTCTTCGGTGAGTAGTATAGGGAGCCACCTGTTAGATGGAGGCACTGGAATCTGGCCTTCAGGAAGCCAAAAGTGCACTCAATAATATGCCTAGTTCTGCCCTTGGCATGGGCAGTGCAGGGGCCCCCAGGCAGAGCCCCGTCGCGCATTTCACTGCCCGAATTTCGGGCAGTGAAATGCGCGACGGGTGCTACTGCACCCGCTGCACATCAGCATTGTCGCCGGCTCTATTACGAGCCGGCAGCAATGTTGATGTGACTTTTCCGCTGGGCCAGCGGACGGTAACAATGTTACCGTCCGCTGGCCCAGTGGAAAAGTCATAATAGGGAGCCAGGAATACCGCCGGCAATGGTGGTATTCTGGCTCCCGCAGCCTCGGTGGTCTTTTTACAAGACTGCCGAGGTTGTAATGACCCCCATACTTTTTTGGAGGAAATAGCCATGCCCACCAACCGAGGGAACTGAACTAAACAAGGCTCCACTAATGGTTACAGGTGCTCCTTGTTTTTGCCACCTATGAAGTGGCACAACTATAGTACTGGTTGTAGCTAAGGTCAGGATCTTTTTGTTTGTGACTGACCTCCGCAGGTACCACATTTCCTATTTAAATCACCCTTTCTTCATCATTCTACTTGAAGTTTATTTCCTAAGGCAAAGAAGAGGACTGAAGACATTCCTCTCCTGCTTTCTCCTGCTGTTTCTACCTTCGGCAATCATTATGTACCGAAGAGCCCTTGTGTGCCCTCTAAAGTTGGCCTTGTCACCTCCCTCCCAGCTGACAAGTGATTCAGAAGGGTGGGCATCCAAATTTTTTCAAAAGGCAGAGACACTTGCAGTTATTGGATTCAGAATGCATGTCATATAGACCAGTGGTTCGCAACCTGTGGTCCCCTGTGGTCCGTGAAGCCTTCCCAGGGGGTCCGCGATAGCCTAGAAAATTAAAAAATATTAACAAATATTGACAAATTAGGTCTCCAGCTTCCAGTAATGACCGAGGCGGGGGTCCCCGGATTCCTATGATGATTCAGTGGGGGTCCCTGGGTTCCATTAATGTTAAAGTGGGGTTCCACAGAAATCAAAAGGTTGGGAACCACTGCTATAGTCAATAGGGAGGTGGGAATTTACAAAGATTTTATAGTGCAACCTTTGCAGAATTATTGCAAAAAATATGAAAAATAGCCAAAAAACAGAACGTTTTATGGGGTTGGGCTTCAGAGCGAACATCATGACTTTCTCATCGCTTTTACTGGTGCCTACTACCTGTTTTCAGCATTTTTTCCTGAGTGTAATTTGGGGAATCTTTTTCTCACAGATATTGTGTCACACACAAAGAAAAGGTACACTAGGTGTGCACTTGCAAACAAACCACTGATCTTCGAGCTCCCCTCTATGTAGTCTGAGAACACAAGATGGGAGAGACTGAAAAGATATTTTCACTGGGAATTTTTTTATTCAGTATGAGCTTTCAAGTGCAGGCTAAGACTCAAAATATTGCACGAATGTCAGGCACTGCACAAACCAAAGCTTGCACAACAAAAAGAGTGCACAACCCTTAAGGAGAACCACCTATGTGCATCAAGGCAGTGACGTTCTCTGATGTCCATTTTTTATATTAAAAAACAATGGTTCCACCGGAGGGAGCAGAATACGTTTTCACTTCCTAGGCAAATATCATTAATTATCAAAAGATGCTGCTGTGTCACATAGTGTAATGTAACAATACAGTGGGAAATAATTCAGCAATCAATGTAGATCTCGACACTATGTCAAGGGTGTTCTCGTTAATGATGCAATGAATAGTGAATCAAGTGAGGGCAAGTGCACAAAACATGATGTGACAGATAAAATAGGGGAACATGTAGAAGAGTCCTCATTTATTCAAGTACAGTATCTGACTCAATTTTGGAGTTCACTAAACAGCAGGTAACAATGTATATATATCTACATGTTGAACCATCAATGTTTCAAACTCTTTAGTGATCTAGATTCTATGAGGTCTTCATCAGGACAATAAAGTAACACCTATAAACTGATAAGAATACAACTCCTCTTCCTGAAGTGGGAGCATAGCAATAAGTAAACCTTTTTCATACTTAATCATATTTGCAGAGGAAGCAAAGGCTTGTTCTTCTTCCTCTGAGGAACCACTGTTTTCTAATACATCACTTACCCAGGTTCCCAGGAATACAGCTGCCATCCAAAGTGCCCTGATGCATAATATTCCCTTACCTTAGTAGAGCATGCAAGTAACAATAGTTAACGTCCTTTGGATAGAGTATTAACCACAAAACATTTTTTTTAAAGTACACCCTAAAATGATAAAATCAAGTTTAAGAATATACTCTGTTCAGAACTTTAAGTGGACCGGGTCCTGCCGGTACTCAATACCGGCAGTTCTAAGAAGCAG
Organism: Pleurodeles waltl; assembly: GCF_031143425.1. Lineage (NCBI taxonomy): Eukaryota > Metazoa > Chordata > Amphibia > Caudata > Salamandridae > Pleurodeles > Pleurodeles waltl. The sequence continues at coordinate 231,615,603 of NC_090439.1, forward strand.
GTGCGAAGAAGGCAGGCTCCCTAATTTTGCTCGCACCCTCAGGGTGAAAAAAAGTGTTAAGTCGCCAGCAGTACCACCCTTCACTGCCTTTGATGTAACTTCAGAGAGACTTGTTATAGTTCTTTTACAGTCCCATCATTTTAGAAGTGAAGCATGTTCAATATTTTTAAAAAACGAGGTCATTGTTGTTGCTTACTTATGTCATGCCACTAACAACTAGGTGCATTGTTACTTGTTGTATTATATATCTGTGTGCAATGATAGAAAGAAGAAGCAAAATGCCAGTCGGGCGGCACACTTGGCTAAGTACATATTTTTAGTTTAGGTGCTTTTAAGCTACCGCCTTAATTACATCGGCCACGCCCCTTGAATAGATCCCCTAGTATTTTCATTCCACTCAAAGCCCTGACTCTGGTCAACTTGAGAGTGGGGCAATTGTGTATTCAGCTCTTGGTGGTAGCGACATGTAAAAACGAAAAGTGAGCTCCGTCTGTCATGATTTCTGCAGTATCTTTTAATTAGTATGGCATGGACCCTGCCAAAAGGGGAATTAGAATGGAGCCTCACAGAACCAACTCAATCTATTTTTATGATGCTATTTCTGAACAACGGAGTCCTTTGATCAGAAAGCAGCATTACTGTGAATAAAAGTATCAGCCCTTTTGAGCCAGCACTCTCGGTGGTGAAACACTGGGTTGTCGAGACATTTTTGCACCTTTGACAAGAGCTGCAGAGTGATGCAAAATGCCTGGGTTTGGCAGAGCACACACATAAGGTCTCTTCCCTGTCTAGGCGGCATATTTATAACTTTCATTGCGCTGAATTAGCATAATTTCTTTTATGAAAATTCAGCGCAAACTCAACTCCCTATTTATATTTTGACGCTAGACCTGGAATGACGTGAGCGGTGCTATACTTTTTTACGCAAAACTGCATTTGCACACTTTTGCGTCAAAAAGTATAAATATGGGCCTAGCTTTCTTAAAACATATCTGCTAGGGTGAAATGTTTGTTATGCAAGCGGATTTGCAATTTTATGCAATTTTGCGGTTAGGAAACCCAGTGTAATTTTCACTATTAAGAGACTGGATTGAGCAGACAATTTCTTACGGGAACAGTAAAACTGTTGTTGAGACATTTTCTCCCCAAACTAGTCTCCTGCTGGTATTTCATGTGACTTTTGTATAGGAAGAATACTCTGGCTTGCCAAGTTTATTTCACATAGTATGTTAATTTCTGAAACAAATAAACATGTATTTTGCGCCAACAAATCTCAACTTCGCTCACTTCCAAAAAATGTATTCAATTAAGCATTATATACCACTTCTGAGGGCTATACCAATCGTTCAAGGTCCAGAACTAGAGTTATAGACTTGAGACACAAGTGAGGACCTATAAGAAGGTGGAATGCTTTTAACAGCCTTTATAGCCTGAGACAGAAGGACTGTAATGTGGTTAGAATATTCCCCCTAATGAGGATGGGAAGTTCTAAAATATAAACTAAATAATGAAAAGACAAGCAGTGGAATGTTGGAGCAGAAGGTCTGTACCAGCCATTATTGGCATTAAGCCACTTCATTTTCTCCATTGGAGCTCACAGCATTCCAATGTCACAAATATATACTTATAGTCCGCTGCCAAGAGTTATACCTGTTGATAAAGGCCCTGAACCTGAGTTATAGGCCTAAGCAACAGGGGAAGGATAGTAAAGAGGAAGAAGACCTTTAACAACCAGTATTACCTAAGGCATTAGGGCTATAAGGCTATTAGAACATTCCACCTACTAAGGGTAGAATGTTCTAAATTAAAAAGGGAGAAACATGAAGGCAAACATTGGAATGTTTGAGCTCCGAATTTATTCCAGCCACTGTAGGCCTGGAAGTACTACTCCATTGTCTTCAATTGAATGCTCAGCATTTCAATGTTCTAATTATAATTATTATCAAATTCTAAACTATAAGTTAGAAATAATATTCCACCTCCACCTAATTAACACAAGTCCCCATTTTAAGGACAACCTCTCTCTTACAACCAACTCTGACCATTATCTAGATGCCACTGAGTCTCATTTGTGCCCTAGCCCTGATAACTGACTGATGTTGCTGCATGAATTGGGTTTATCACATTCTAAGAAAGCCTAAAGAAAAAATGTAAACTGTGCACTTGCTGCAGGCTCTACTAGACTTCCCATCACTGCTTGTTTGAGCTTCAAAGCCCCTGAATTTGACGTATAATGCATGGGACCCTTAAGAATCTGAAAAAATACCACCAGTACAGATAAGTTCAACATACCAGTGAATTTTCCTGATGGTACCATGCCACTGAATTACCTCGAAGGAATCACTGAAGCAGTATGATGGCATCAAACAGAGGGGGTCATTACAACTTTGGCGGCCGCACTCCCGCAGTACCCATTTGGACATCACCGCTGGGCCGGCGGGCGGAAACCAAGTTTCCACCCGCCGGCCCAGCGGGGATGTGGGCTGCAACATGGGAGCCGGCTCCAAATGGAGCCGGCCGTGTTGCGGCCGTGCGACGGGTGCAGTTGCACCCGTCGCGCCTTTCACTGTCTGCAGTGAAAAGCCGCATGGGGCCCTGTCAGGGGGCCCATGCCAGTGGCATGGGCAGTGCAGGGGCCCCCAGGGGCCCCACGACTCACCATACTGCCAGCCTTTTCCTGGCGATTCATACCGCCAGAAAAAGGCTGGCGGTCGGGGACTCGTAATCCCCTGGGCAGCGCTTCAAGCAGCGCTGCCCACGCGGATTATCACCGCCAGGGCAAAAGTGGCGGAATACCGCCGGCCCCGGGGGTGCGACTGTGGCGCTTCCACCGCGGTTGTAATAGGCCAGGAAGCACTGCAAGCCTGTTGGCAGTGCTTCTGTCATTTTAGCGCTGGCGGTCTCGGACCGCAGGGTCAAAATGACCCCCTTAGTTTTTTTCATGACTTACAATTTCCAGACACAGGACAATTTGTGTACTAATTGAGTGAATACACATCTTCCATTTATACACAGCTGTAGTTGAGCACCTTAATGTGTGTTTGTTAACAAACTGCTCTCAAGCTTGGTGGATCGCTTCCGTCTCATACAAGCTGGAACTGCAATTCTAATGCTCCACATTCACTTGTAATGAAGAAGCACTTAATTGTCCATGTTCATTGAATAGGGTGGGCGATTTTTGCCAGAAGGTGAAATCCTGAGGAGACAAATGAGAGCAATGTTGTCTGTTGTGACCAAAAACATTCCCATACAACCCACAATTCCCTAGCAGGTGCTAATATCTGAGTGAAAATCAGACAGACCCATGGATCTTCAGCCACTCTACCTTTGTGCATGTCAGTTTCTGAACACTGTATTGGTCAGTCCTCATCGACAATGCTCATGGTTAACAGTGTCTAATGTGTCCTCCAGAGAGAGTTAACAAATATTAATTGTGTCCCTTGCAAGGATATGGGCACAGGATGATGGAAATTACAATTAATAGTTATTAATGCCATACAAAATGTGGGCAAAAATAATATCACTCATTTCACCTAATGTCACCCATCGCAGGCAGCCGAACAGAATTATTATTCCTATTTGCTCTTTGTCCCCACTTTACACTTTAAGTGTACTAAGAATGCAGTCAAATAATAGTGGATCGTACCTGTGTTGTAACTGATTGAGCCAATCTTAGAGTACTGGCATTTGTAAACATCATCCTTCAATTTCATGAGTGCTGGAAAATATAGTGCAACCAGGGAAAAAAACTTGGGGCCTGATTTAGATTTTGGTGGATGGGGTTACTCCGTCACAAATGTGACGGATATCCTGTCTGCCATTTTACAATCTCATTATATCTTATGAGAACCGTAATATGACATATGGGATATCCATCACATTTGTGACGGAGTAACCTATCTGCCAAAGTCTAAATAAGGTACTTAGACTTGAAAAATCTGTAAAATGATTTTCTATATTTTCCAGCAGAGCACCAGGTAATGTTTTTGTTTTCTCACCACAGGTCCCAACCACAGTATAGAGGCTGAGTAGGCCAGACTAAAAGAAGATGTTACGTACATTTTTAGGACCCCTTTTTAAGAAAGGGAATGAGGAGACCTTTTTCTGACATATGAACTTTGCTTCATTTGTAAATCTGCATAAGTTCAGAGACCCAGTTTTTAATTTGGAACCTACTATTAGCGCTACTGAATGCTGGTGTTGCCTTTCACCAAGGTTAAATAGTCTTAATCTAAACCCCATGCCTCTTTCATCCAACACTACTTTTCTTTTTCCCTTGCAGGTACCTTATCATCCCTGTCTTCTTCCTTTGTCACAGATTTCTGATTTTTATCTCCCTTTTCTTTTTGCCTCTTCTGTTTCTCTCTCATTTGTGGTTAAAATATAATGATGAAAAATAAGCACTCGCGGCTGGCGACGAGGCAAAGTGGCTGTCGTGGGAACAAAATAAAAGTGAAAAAATATATACTAAAAAAACTTACCTTAACCACCACACCGCTGCTCTCCGCTGCACTGGCAGCACAGGCTCCCAGCCTTCCCTATGGCCAATCCTGACACTCAGAGCAGCATTACGATTGCTTGGAACACCCTTGCTGGGCACTCTGAGGCAATCTGGGAGCCTGTGCCTGCTGTCTCCAACTTGGCAACACAGTGCCCAGTTGGAGAGAGTCCTGTGCGGATGTGTGTTGGGCCGGCCCAAGATGGCCGGCCAAACATGCATGAACACTGAGGAGGAGTGCTGAGCACCCCCCCTCCCTGCCTGTCATCCCCACGTTGCTTATTATTGTTTTATTTTCAAAGGTTTGCAGCTGCTGTTGCTGCTGCTGCTGCTGCTGGCGGAGGGAAGGGGATGTGTCAACCCTCCACCATAGAGGAGGAGCCGCCCCTGAAAATAAGATTTGGTTCCAAAAAATGAGCACCAATGTCAGTCACTGGTAACTATCCACATACACCTGCACAAAGTAAGCACTGGGTCTGGGAATGACTTGATAGAAACTGGGAATGCCGAGGAACAGAAACTTAAGAGCAACAGAAAGGCAGCTGGAACAGAGTGCTAGTATTAAGCGATAAAATTTGGTAATAGCAATTTTGCCACTACCACCATTCCAAAAAATAATACCACGCCTAGAAAGTGGTTTTAATTTTGAAATGTTGTTCATTTGCATCCAATCACTGTACCCACCTTTCCAGTTGTGGTATTTGATCCCTTAAAAATAAAAAAATAAATTTATTTTATGGAAGATGAAGGTAACCACCTTCGCGGGAAAAGATTGTGATAATCACTCACATATAATAGGAGGGGTAAAGAAGCTGAGTTTCCAGTTATTGCTGACTATATTCTATAATGTATCAGAGTCTGCATTTCCAGTAACCTAGTCTTTACAATGAAGGTGATAGAGCGGAACATGGTAACAATTTACCCGCGTTCGGACGCTCTTTAGGTCGATGAATCCCTTGACTAAGTGGGAACTCTCTGTACTCTTAGTCGATCAATCACTTTCTTTCGATAGTTAATAACGAACATAAGCAACACCTTGAACAACATAACACTTAACAATTAATCCAGAATACATTTCGGCGAACCCTGACCTTTCAGTCAGGAATAACCACACCAGTTTATTGCAAAGTTAGTGAGTTTATTTCCCTATATTAACAAAGCTAGCACGATATAGATGTATCTCAACACCAAATGATAAACATAAATGAACATTAATAGCTGTCCATATCGTCGGAACAAGTGTAATCTATGTAGCATTTGAATCACAAGGCATTCGATAGTGGCAATGCAAAGCACTAATACGATAATCTGCAATGGGCTAATTGCGTACATTTAGTCAGCATAACAAGATCTCAAATTGCATCGTGCGACATATGGAATCCTCGTCTAACCTCAAATTAGCATCAGCATGTGGGACTTCATGCAAAAACAATTTAGCAACATCAATTTAGAAAACTCCTAGCTAGGGTCTTTATCAAAATCAGCAGTTGGTTACCTAAAAGGAACACAATGCAATTTTACAATTTCCTTTCATAATTACCAATTCCAATCAGCAATCAATGAAGTCTTCGTCTCACAGGTACCGTTTCTCGATCAGCATGGGACGGGACAAGGGGCAGGGGTGAACGGGGCAATTGCCTCACGGCGGCAAGATAAACTACTACTTCATGCAAAGGGACAAATCAAAGTTAAAGTCTCTAGGGCAAGAATCATTAAAGTCTCTTTCTCTCGACTAGAGAAAGCATCAAAGTCTCTCAAAATGGCGTCGCAGCAAAATGGGTCATAGTAGCTACGACATCAAAATGGCGGGATGTCCGAAGATAGAAGCTTCCCTCTCGTGCACCTGGGTTTTATAGACAACAGTTCAAGTCCAGTAGGGTCTCCATTGGAGGGTTCATAGGTTAGCTTCAAATTGACCAATCGAAAATGACAATTCTCAAGCTTTTACTTAAGCATACATTATCCTTGGAGATGGGTACGTAATTTGCAACATTGTCTCTCGATTAGCTTACTCTCAGAGCCTCCATTGTCCGCACCTGGAAGTCGACCTTGAATTAAAGAGAAAATATGCCATGCTGGCACTAACTTTAAGATAAGCATGTGAACAGTCTCTGTGGAAAAGTACAGCTTCAAGCAGAAATACACGTTTAATAGCACAGTGGAAAAATACAAACATTTAAACCGTGAGACCAGGCGACTAGGCCAAAGCCTCCGCTAAAGTAATGCTAAGCTAAAACATTTCAAATAAGCAAATCGTAGCACATGTTTATGATTATGTCGGATTAGTGCAATTCTAATACACCACGTTATATAAAGCACGCGTATAAATGATGGTAAACTACTCTGAGGGCACATTTTGTCCCCGTACAATCTTCATTAATTCGGTTAATGTCACACATGATTATGTCAGCACTACGTTTATGCGTTAATAAATCAAAACCTTCATTTTCTGCTTCATCAAAGGTCAACGGTGAACTGAGTGTTCATGGGTTAGGTGGCACTTTGACATTCATCCTTAGAATTTCGTGGTTCACATAACCCTTGTGAGCAATTACAGATCATGTTTAGCACTTCTCCTCTGTAACAGAAGCTAAGAGTCAAAGGCATGGCTTGTAGATATCCTGCTTTCATGTAGGATTTACACTTGGAGAATTTGGCATTTCTGAATACTGTAATAATGTAACGGTTTCACTGTCTCTTCAAGCAGGCGTAAACAGGGACAGTGCACCCTATTACTATCATTGTGCTGGCCCCAGGGCAATCACAAACTTGTGGTGTCATGAGGGCAGTGAAGTCTCTGAAATACAGAGCTGCTGCTTACAAGCCGCTCCTTGTTTCACAGCGCAGGTCGCAGAAGCCTGCAATTTAAAGAGAAAACAGAGATCCCCTTTCAGGTGGGTGCAGTGAGTGACCGCACCGACCTGCAAGAGATCTCTGAGACGTTCATGGAACCCCCTTTGCTCCCCCTTAGAGAGCTGCCCTCAGGGGATGCTCTGTCAGTGCACCTTCTAAGAGCCTGTTTGCCTTTGCACCTAACACAGAGGAAAAGTGATTCTTTCATTTGCATGGGATTTACTAAGAATTCACACTGTGCAGCAACTAAAGTTAACTGTGCTGCATGGTATGGTGGGGGAGAGCAGAACAGTACTATGTCTACTAAGATGTAGCGCTGTTGTCTTCAATGTGCGCTTGCACTATTATGGCAGCCATGCACCAACACAGACACCCTTCGCCTACAATGTAAGGATGTCTGCTTTCTCCAAAGCGCAGGTTTTGTAGTGACAGGGGTCCATTAGTAAAAAAAACTAAGCTTAAAGTCTTTTCCCACTTTGTACTTGTGTTGTACAGTGTAACACACATACAAAATAGGAAAAATGAAGGGAAATTAAATTATTTCTCCTAGTTGTACCTGCCTCGAGAAGGAGTAGGATTTTGGTATAAATCCCTGCAATTCTTTGTGTTCAGTGATTTGCATCAAAACCCATGAGTGGTTGCATGGGAACTCATGCTCTACACATGGAATGCCACCTCGATGCAGCATAATGCAATGTAGCACATTGCGCAACTTTCAGTTACTTTGGGATACTATCTGCAGCAAAGCCATATTTGCATTGGATAAAAAAGCTACCTTAACACTTTGCATCAGGTTTGTATAACAAAAGTAGTGCAAAGGATGCACAAAGCATTAGCAAATCTGGGTCTAGATGTCAGCAGCAAATTAACTCACAAAACCAGTTTACAATTTTACAAATCCAAAGACATGCCCAGACCTGTCAGCTCACATGGTGCCACCGTGTGTCACACGATTTCGGCTGTCTTCACACGGTCACCCAGTGAAAAGGTGAAATCACATGGTGGCAGGTAAGAGGAGTTAGAAACCACTGAAAAGTGTGGATTTCCAGCTCCCCTTTGAAGGCTGTAAACAGTTGATGTCCGTTAAGAGCTGTGAAAACACCCGAGGCCATCCACCGTACCCCAGTAACCTTTGTGTTTTTGTTTCTTCAGAGAAGAGAGAAGGGAGGTCAGTGGGGACAAGGCAATGGGACAGACAGGCCTCAAAGATAGTTCAGCATTAAGCCCTGCCCCTTCCACTGCCACACCCTCTTTTCACTTTGCAATTTTGCCTGTATTTTACCTAAGGCAATGAATGTGTGTATCTCATTTCAGGTGTCTGCCTTATTCAAAGACGGGACCATAGGTGGCAACATCAATATTGTGATTGTTGGACTCATACTCCTGGAAGAAGAGCAGGTATGTTCAAGAGGCTGGTCATGCTGTGGCAAAAACAACACTAACAATCTGACATTTTCTCTCCTTATATTGAATTTTCCATTAAAAAATAGTAGGAGAAATGTCCCCTGACTTGTCAAATATTCATTCCGAACGTTTGTGTGTGTACAGATGTAAAATGCGTCTGTAACATGCACCCAACATCACATTCCGTTAACACGTCTTGATAAAATAATGTTACTCGGAGACCTAAATAAAAGTGAGACACTCTATTTATATCGGTTTGTTCTTTGTACTTTATGACTTACAGCTGTTTAGTCTAGATATCAGCAAGCAATTAATTACATATACACCAGAATTCCTTACGTGTATATTGATTATGGCCAATGAAAAAGGTTAATTGTGTTGGAGATGAGCAGTGAGGACATTTTGAATTGAAGAAAACACATCTCTTGGAACGTGTACAGCCTAACACAAAGTAGGGGACAAACTCCACTTAAAGAAGCCTGAATAGTCCTTGGAAAGCACCAGTCCAATTGGGCTAGCCGTGCCGACATTGCGCAGTGGATTGGACGATGTGTGGATGTTGTTTGAGCTGAACGGGCTGCCATATCAAGGCCCGAGTGCGCAGGGTCATATTTCAGCCACAACCCCTGCCAGTCCCTGCACCACCCGATGGCCTACTTGTTCCCATGAGTCGAAACGGCACAGGTCACTTGCAGCTTGTTCACACTGGAACAGCAAGCAGCATGTAACCCGGCTACCATATATGTGCATGCACACGTGTGTACAGGGTTTCACTTTCATCCATGAGTGGTAGGCAGGAAGCCCCAGGCACAAAGCCAGAAGCTCAACAGTGCAGACGGAAAGGTGGGCTCCTTCCCCTGTCTTCAGTCGTATGAGAAGGTGGCGTTTAGTATTTTCGTTGTTGGACTGGTCCTGTTGGCACAGGTGCATGCAGTCAAGGCGCTTAGACGTGAGGGGTGAGGGCTTTACTGATTGGGATAATTATGGCTTTGGCAGACCGTAAGGTGGTATAGACCTGGTCAGGGTGGCATGTTTACATGGCAATGGCACTTTACACACCTGGAGCAATCAGCATGTTTGCATTTCAATAGAGCTTTGCAGACCAGAGAAATCAATCTGAATTCTGCCATAGTAGTAGTGCGTTCAATGATGGGACAGTATGGATTATTTTGCTTAATGTATGTAGCTGTATGGATTCTGGCATGACAGCGGTCTTTTGCACACTTTCACAATATAGACTGTGCAACAGCAATATTATCTTTTCTATAACTACAATTCCTTCGCATCAACAAAAATGATTCAGAGCTGCTAACAAATGTTATCAGTACAGTATAGTGACAACACCAGACAACATTTCACTGGTTTCCAGCCCAAGAAAGATTAACTGTATTGGCCACTCAGGAGCATCAGGCATGGTTATTAGCAGGAAATTCAAAAAATGATTCTAAATAGAAATGTGTAATGAAATAACATAAACAGCAGCAAGTGCCCTGTGGATCCAAGGAACCAAGGAAAAGACAAGAGCTGTAAGCTTTTCTCAACTCATCATGAATTATCATTCAACTGTCAACTTTTAATGTTTTGTAAATGCAGTCATTATACTTGCAAACAACATCATATCAGTTTCTGTAAATATATACTATAGGAAACTGAAGAATTATTTGAGGGTGTGACAACACATCTCAAATAATAATCAAAATCCTTTTCAGGATGAACCCCAAAAATCACTAAATAAACCTCTGCTTAACCCTCTGGTGGTTTGGCATAAGAGCAGTCAGGCTAACTTAGAGGTAACGTGGAAGTGTTTATGCAGCACTCAAACAGTAATAAAGTCAAAACACTATACAAGAAAAATCTTAAAATAATTTAGAAAAATAGAGTGAATGTGAATAAATAAAATGGCATCACAACAACAAAAATGCAGTAAGCAGAATCAGAGTAATGCATTTTCAAAGTTTTAAATAAAAATAGTGCCAAGAAATGCAAAGTGCAAGTCATGGTAATCTGGGTGTGTTGTACTGGTTCAAAATCAAAAGTTCAGAACCTGGTGGAAAGATTACCTTCTAACTTAGTCCAGTTTTCACATTAAAAGAACTCATCGACAGGGTCACCAGCGGTCAAGCTGCAAGCTGTTCTCTGAGAGAGCCCTGCTCCTTCCACTGTCACGCCCCCTTCTCACATGACGATTTTTATTTTCAGGTTGGCAGGTCTGCATGCTTGAAGACAAGCATGTGGTGATCAGAATTGTGCAACCATTTAAGAGTGGCAGAAAGTATTAATAAGAGTGCATACCTGTGAAAACCTAATACATTTTTAATGCTTCAGATGCAGTGCTCAATAGGCCACACAAGAGTCAGACGTAAAGTTAGATGCCTTTCTTTCATTCCCAACATTACTGCTTTATTTAGCTTCTATTCCACAACAGCTACATTTTATGAATTTGCTGAATATTTGTTCACTGCTGTACTATATTTCAACCTCACTTGTTTTGATTGCAAGTACAGTCTGGGGCATATTTACTAATGTTTCACGCAAAACAGAGCAGCAAGCTCAGCTGTTGCGCTGCGTAATGTGAAACAGAGAGAGGAAATGTGCCATGTCTACTAAGATATGGTGGTAGCTGAAGTCTAAGGGCTGTGATCAGAACTTTACATTGATGGTGTGGTTGTCAGCGCAAAGAGCTAGTCAATGATTGAACTTCACATTGATGGGAAATGGAGGTCAGTTGTTGAAGCAGAGAGCTCTGGGTGGTGAAGTCCATAGGCGCATAGGCAGTCAAACAGTTCCTGCACTGGTCTCAATGAAGTTCGCTCACATTCATGAGGAGACTGGGGAGGGTTCTTTTTGAAGCGAAGATCCCAGAGCATCTGTTTTTTCAATTTGAGTTGACATTGGATGAGCACACTCTTAACAAAAGCCAAGGGCCCAGGACCTTGTGGGGCACCTCTTGGGGGTTAGAACTCACTCCAACAGAGGCCAGCATCAGTGATCAAGCAGGTCCAGTTGGTACTAGTCAGCTGGAAGCTTGCTGTGTCCCTGTATCCTAAACAGTAAGTCAGCCTACTGACCCTTGAAGTCACTTCTGGGGTCCTGGGTTCAAAGCAAGCAGGTCCAGTCTTCCTTTTGGCTTCAGACAACAGGGCTTTCCTTTTTCTGAGCATCCACAGGTCCAGAAGTGTTCTAGTGAGATTTTCTGAGGGTGCTAATTTTATACCTAATGCCAGCCTGTGTGAGGGGAACACCCCCTTTGTCTAGCCCCAAACTCGTTCCAGTCCGTATTTCCCCTTTCTCTTGGTTCAGCTCCAATTTATTTAAGATAGCAAGGGACAGATGGGCTGAGGTGTGGACTACATTTCTCAGTGACAGCACAGGCATCTTCCGAAATCAGGAAGGGGCTGTGTATAGCTCTTAAGCTACCCTTTTTTTAGCACAGTAAGTGATGGGTACAACCCCCCAGGCCACCCTGCTTATGAGAAAAACAAAGGGGCCCACACCAAGGGCCCCTTTGTCTCCTGGTGGGAAAGAATGTACTTTACACCACAAAAGAGCCATTAACGGTCATGTGGCCCTGGACACAGGCAGAAAGGCAGATTTGGGTTAGGCAGAAAAATGACAACTTTCTACTACTGGCATTTTCACAATAGTAATTTAAAATGACTTTGTCATCAAAGAGGATGTTACATTACAATTCAAATGAGCAGAAGAAGCATTTCTCTAGCTGTTCCTCAATGGAAGTTATACCTCATTAAATGTAATAAGGTAATCCATGGCTAGTCTATGGGGGATCTAGCCTTGTGGAAGTGAGAAATGCCTTTGGGGAGTTTTCACTGTCATGACATGTAAAACTTAAGTACACATGTCCTACTTTTTAAATACCATTCACCCTACACTATGAACTGTTAGGGCTTACCTCAGGTGTGATACATAGGTATTAAAAAAGAAGGTTTATGCCTGGCAAAATGTTTGTTTTGTCAGGTCGAACTACCAGTTTAAAACTGCACTACAGGTTGCAGTGTCAGGCTTGAGACTTTTATTATAGCTCTAATTTAGAGGGTAGAACAATGAGTTCTGCAACACATTAGTTTACAGGTTTTGGTTACATGTACTACTAGAGACTTATAAGTAAAATAAATGGACCAATTAGGTGCATACCAATTTAACATTGCCACTGGACTAAAGGGCAAAGGCCGGAACGCCAATAAAAATGGGTTCAGCAAATGAAGGCAAAACCGCTGAGGTTACCCTTCAGATTTTAGCATCAAATTAACACTTTTCATTAAACATAGGTATTTTCCCCAAAAGGTAGAAATTTTTCTGAAAACAACATCATTTTCCTTTGAAAAAACGTTTTTTTTAAAAAAAAATTGTTCATATATATTTCATCTTCCAGCATCAGCTTGTCATGTTGGCTGATTGCTCAAATGTACAACAGCCTCTAATGCACAAATTCTGCCTTACAACCTCCTTTACTAAATCGCATATGAGGGGTGGTCACTGTGATGTAAAGGCTGTGTACAATAAGAGAAGAATGGCTATCATTAAACCAAGGCCAACATTATGGGGGTCATTCTGACCTTGGCGGTCCATGACCGCCATGGCGGAGTGCGGCGGAAGCACCGCCAACAGGCTGGCGGTGCTTCCTGGGTGACCGCCGCAGTCGGAAAAGGGAAGCCGGCGGTTTCCCGCCAGATTCCCGCTGGCCCAGGGAACCCGCCATGGCGGCGCTGCTTGCAGCACCGCCATGGGGATTCCGACCGCCTTCCCGCCAGCCTGTTTCTGGCGGTGTCCACCGCCAGAACCAGGATGGCGGGAACGGGTGCCGTGGGGCCCCTGGGGTCCCCTGCACTGCCCATGCCACTGGCATGGACAGTGCAGGGGCCCCCTAACAGGGCCCCACAAAGATTTTCACTGTCTGCTTAGCAGACAGTGAAAATCGCGATGGGTGCCACTGCACCTGTCGCACCCCTTCAACTCCGCCGGCTCCATTCCGAGCCGGCTTCATTGTTGAAGGGGTTGTCCCACTGGGCCAGGCAGCGGTCTTCTGGCGGTCGGCCGCCGGCCGTGCGGGATAGCCGGAATGGCCGCCGCGGTCTTTTGACCGCGGTTCGGTCTTTTGACCGCGGTTCGGTCTTTCGGCGGGAACCGCTTGGCGGGCGACGACCGCCGACCGCCGCGGTCAGAATGACCGCCTATGTCACCAATCTTCAGCGATTATTCACAGTAGGGGCATATGGGCATCTCATCCTGTTCAACTGAAACAGCCCCAGCCCCCTGAGGGGCCCTTTCCCAATGAGTGAGAGCTTAGAGCCTGCAGCTTCAGCTAACCACACGCTAGAAGCATTTATTTTATGCTTTGACCTTCACCGGAGGTGCTCAAACTGTAATGGTTTTTTACCCTACCTTTGCTTAATGTTACATTCTTTTACATGTATTTGCATAGTATACATTTGCAATTGGAATGTGACCCAGATATATTCAGAGGGCCCCATGTATTGACCTGAAATAGGCCTGTCTTTCATTTTCAGCTGGCCTTAAATGTTCAGTATAACAGGGTCCTCTACACCTCATTCTCTAGCAAATCAATGGGCCTCATTTATGATTGGAGGGAATAGACCCAGTCAAATCAGACAGACCAAATATTATGATACTGCCTATTGCAAGAATTAATACCGAGAGCCATGACACAATGGGTTGAGAATGACATATCTTGAACCAGATGCAAAGAGCTCACCTCCCAACTATTCATTAAGGATTTGAATGCACCTGCACCGCACTTCATTACAGGCAGCTGAAGCAAATGTCAATGTATGTGTACTTTTTAGAAGGGGTGAGCGCAACGTGTGATAATTCTGTGTACCATAATCAAATGGAATTACCTACACTTTTAGCAAGTTTACACTGAAACAAATAAAAACATTGTAACTCTTCGTTTAGTGCAATTTTCTTACCGCAGGGTGCATATTTTGCTTAGAAATAGTGCAAAATGCAACAGAACATGCAGAGCAGTGCGAGAAGCCAGAGACACGAGATAAATGTGCACTTGAAGTAGGATTTTCCCTCATCAATGGCATTCATCGCTAGTTTCTTAAAGCGGACGTGAGGATGCATTTGGCACTAGGAAAATGGCGGTAAATGCAGCACAACATAAACAGCAGCGTGAGCAGCTGCGCGGGCTCACTAAATGTGCTCTCCAGGCAGGTAGGACTTTCCCCCCAAAATACTCTTAATTACATGAGCAGGTGTAATTGCATTCTTATTGGTAACTCTGTGTCAAAGACTAACATGCAATTACTCAGATTACTCAATCATAAGTAAAATTACTCCCAGTCCTACTTTTAAATGTGGTTGGCCTTCAGCTTCATCTTTTGAGGAAGCCCGTGGGTCAAATTGCTATGTTCTTTTGAGCATCACCCCGTATTTACTGCTTTAGTATTTCAATTTGCTTTAATGTCAACTGTTTGTTCATGTTAGATTTCGTGTTACATTTATTACAATTCATTTCGGCTTTATAATTTTCTCTAGTCACCGTCTGCTGAGCCCTTTCGTGGCTCACTGTAATTTCCTTTCTTTTTTCTGTCTTTCTTGTTGCTCCCCTCTTTTCCTTCCATGGATATCCCATCCTCGATATGTGTTTCCTCCTCCTTGTCTTATATTAAGGCATGAAGTCTGTCTATGCAACACTTGCTTGATATTATTATGCAGTAGGCACACCAAAGAAGTTAGCATGATAATCCTGGTTGTGTCAAACCAGGTGCAGATAGTTTATAGAACAGAGGATTCTTATCATTATCTTCTGTCCTTTAGTAGTTTATCTCTGTTTCACTTATCTATTCAAGAACTATGCTTCATATCAGCACTTTAAAGAAACTGAAAGGTTTTAGGATCTAGGTCCTGTTAAACTGAATGCTATACTTTTTCATGGCTTTTATTCAGTTTCTTCCAGGTCATCGTTGAATACTGACAAGAAACATGGCTACACTGGGATCATACAGACATACTCATGTCTGAAGAGAGTCGGCATTTAGGTGCTTCTGGTTCTGTCAAAAGACAGGTTGCTCATTTTGAGTATAAACCATTTTGTCATAAGCTGTTTATTTGCTCTGGTGATAGTATTCTCTACATTAGTGGCTATATTGTAGTAAAGATTTAGGCCCATATTTATACTTTTTGACGCAAACCAGTGCTAGCGCTGGTTTGCGTCAAAAACCACTGGTTTGCGTCAAAAAATTTACCGCTGGGTAACGCCATTCCTGCGGGCCAGGCGGGTGCCTTATTTAAGGATTGACGTTAGCCGGGCTGCGGGCTTGTCAGAGTAAAAAAAAATGACTCAAACCAGGCAGCGCCGGTGTAGGAGAAAATGGGGGTTGTGCATGAAAAAATGGTGCAAGTCAGGTTTGAGTAAAAAATCATGGCTCAAACCGGACTTGCGGCATTTTTTGACGCACAACCCCCATTGAAATGACTCCTGTCTTAGCAAAGGCAGGAGTCATGCTTCCCTGCCCAATGGACATGCCAAGGGGACTTCTATCCCCTGGGCATGGTCATTGGGCACAGTGGCATGTAGGGGGCCCACTTTAAAAAAAATATATATATATACTTACCTCAACTTACCTGTACTTACCTGGGATGGGTCCCCCATCCATGGGTGTCCTCCAGGGGTGGGCGATGGTGGCAGGGGGTGTCCCTAGGGGCAGGGAAGGGCACCTCTGGACTGCTTTCATGGTCAGAGACCATGGAAGTGAGCTCACAGGTCCCTTAACGCCTGCCCTCACCCAGGCATTAAAAAACGGTGCACATCAGGCTGTGTGCCGTTTTTTAAGGCCCTTCCCCTCCTGTGCTTCAAAATGACACGGGAGTACAAATAAGGCGCACAGGGCTTAAAGTCATTTTTTTGGATGGGAACGCCTACCTTGCATGTCATTAGCGCAAGGCGGTTTCCTGCATCCAAAAAATGACGCACGCAGAGGATTTTTGACGTCCGCGGGGTCGGGCGTCATAGTATAAATATGGGGCAAGGTTTGCGCTGAATGTGCGTCAAAATTGTTGATGCACATTCGGCGCAAACAGGGTATAAATATGCCCCTTAACCTCTTAACATTTCAGCCTCTGAAGAAATGTCGGTTATTCAATATATCTTTCCACCAGATTTATACAGTGATCAACCTCCTCTCTATGGTGATAACTTTGCCACATACAGGACAGCCTCACTCTGTTGCTCCTGACTAATTAAGTATCTTTTTAGGAGATCTTAATCAGCTGATTGAAGATTACCGATTCCAGTCCCAGTAAAATGTTCTATTCTTTGATTCTTCGATTGCTCCATTCCATCCTTAACTTATGACTTCTGTATCGTCTATTTCTGCCCTCTTATGTAGAAAGCTGCGCTTAATCTATTCAACCTTGTTGACCTTTGACACATTTCCTGATTGCTGGCTCCAGCTAAAATTCTGAAAGATGCGATAAGCTGGCGGTTTTAGCTTCTGGATGTTTGTCGAGTTAACTTTAACCTCTCAAAGGGCATAGAGGCTTTTCTCATGTCACTGAGATGATGTAGGCGTATTCTAGGAGCATTTTAGAAATTCTGGGGAACTGAACACTGTTATCAGCACCATTCATCTGCCATACCGCAAGGACATTTGCACGTAATTCATGCCAAGGAACCGTAACCATAACAACAGTGGTTTATTTGGTGATTAATTTTGTTATTATAAAGTAATCGCAGCAAGGTTTATCTCCAGTGTACACACAGTGAAGAGAGACTTAGGTGTAATCAGTCGTAATGATTTAATGGTAATGTTATAACTTATAATTAAATCAACTAAATATAGAGAGGTACTGTAGACGGGTCACGGGGACCGCGTCTTCATTGCCCAGGATCCGCCATTCTTCGGCAGGCTTTCCCGAGACGGCGTTGCGTTCCCCTGGCAACGAGGGGACGCCGCGCCGTAACAGCTGCAGCGACTTCCAGGTTCGGGACGGTGAAAAGAGGAAGGACAACGATCCTAAGGGGAGGAACGAGACGGAGAGAACGCCGACCGCGGGAGCAGCCATATCACCAGCAACGCCAGAGACGCAGGAGCCCAACTTCGGAAGAAGAGAAGAGATGCCGGAGATCGCGAAGGGAGAGACGCCGAGGACGCGAGAACCCCGCCACGACCCTGGAGGGTAGTGGCTTATGAAGGTACGGTCCCTCTTAGGGGCAGGAGGGTTACGGGGAAGCACGATCACTGGGAAAGGGCACCAGGGAGGCGGTAGGAAGGCCGGGGAGGGTTATTGAGATACAAGGGAAGGGGAACAAAAGGAACCGACACTGCACAGCGCTGGAACCCCAAACCCCACATCCAACACCCCCTCACGGACCCGCCCTGCTTGCTGCCCTTCCCTCTTTAAACCCAATAAACAAAACCCGATCCCACAGAGGGACTTACCCGTTTCTTTCTTTTCCTTCATGCCTGGAATCTGAGGGAGACGTCCACATCGTCCACCGCCGGGACAGACCAGAGGGAGAGGAATCCTAAGGAAGAAAGAAACAAATTAAGAAAAGCTACAGAACCAGAGACTTACCGAACCTATATACTCTGAACAAGTGAATATCCTGTGAATAGAAACAGAGAATAAAACTTAAAGCATAAAACCTATATACGACCTCTCTGACTCTGCTTGCTCCGCTCGCATATCAGCCCACCACAGTGGTGTCAGAAGTGGGATCAGAATCCCCTGGTGGGCTTACGAGCGAGAGACAGCATGAGTGAATCCCCATCCCTTGAGGATATGATTAAGCAACTTGCAGAAGGACAAAGACATTTGCAATTGGTGTGGGAAGCACACCAAAGAGAGGCCAAGGAAGACCAGGAGGCCTTACAATCGGCCTTAAAGAGTCAGGCTACAATTTTAGCCAGCAACCAACTAGTGCATGAAACCGCATTGCAAAAGTTAACCGATACAATAGCGACCAGTAAAGTGCATCCAAACGTTCCTAGTTCGGTCCTACAAAAATACCAAGAGGGGGAGGACCCGGATTCATTTTTTACTAACTTCGAGAGGGTGGCCTCGTCTGCTCAATGGCCAGAGGACCGCTGGGGTCAGTATGTGGCACCCCTGCTTACTGGATTCCTACAAACAGCATACCAGTCCACCAATCCTGATGGTACGACCCATTACAAAGACATAAAAAAAAGTATCTTGGCGCGAGTAGGACACGATACGGAGTATTATCGGTTAAAATTTAGGAAAAAAAAGTGGAGTACGAACGAAGACCCTCGCTCCTTTTACTTTCGGGTAAAGGACTTGGCTCTAAAATGGTTGGGACCCATGGGGACAACCCGGGAGGATGTCATTAAGACAATTATTTTAGAACAGTATTTAGATTCTTTGCCTCCTAGTACCAAGAACTGGATCCGACAATATCCAAAGGTGGACACTGAAGTTGCTATTGATTTGGCTTGTGCTTACCATCGCTCCGCAGAAATTAAACCCTTATCTCAGAGACCATTCCCAAAACCACCCACCCCTACATCAAAGGCAGGTCCCAGGTATTTCATGGAAGAAACCCGGTTTCCTAAACCCCTAGAACATCACCCTATGCAGTCCCCACAATGTTTCTATTGCGGGGAGTGGGGCCATATTGCAAGATTATGTCCTAAGAAAGTCGAAGGACCGGAACCTATGGAGATTGGAGTCACTCGGCGTAGAGTTCTCTGTACAGGGAAAGGGAATGAGAAATTTAAATACGCTGTCACCATAAATGGACGGGTCATTTCTGCATTAATAGATTCAGGATGCAGCCAATCGGTAATTCGGAAAGATCTAGTCCCTCTTGAAACTTCAGATACTGATCAGTGGGTCTCCATCTGCTGTATACATGGGGACAAAGGAAGCTACCCCCTTGCAGTTGTTAAAATTGAATGGGGCCCCTTTCAGGATATGGTTCCACTAGGGGTTATGGATCGACTAATCGAGGACTGCATTATAGGAACTGATTATACTCGATTCTATGATCTGTTAGACCACATCCGCGGGCCTGTCATAAATCCCGAATGGTGGACCGAAGCCCCTTTTTCCAATACTACAATTGAAGAGACTCCCAGCCGGAAGAAACTCACGCGCAATGAGAAAAGACGTGAGAAAAACCGATATCAGGAAGCCCGAAAGATTACGGAAGATCCTAAGATAGTAGCAGAAATCAACAGCGGCCCCATCTCTTTTCGAAACAGCCAGAGAGAAGACCCTACCCTGTCCCACACCTGGAGCTCGGCCAAAACGGAGATCACCAATGAGGTGGGTCCTTATTTTCTAGTCAAGAAAAACCTCCTATACCGAATAACTATGCCTGTTACGGGAGGAACCAAGCAACAACTAGTAGTCCCTGAACCATTTCGGGCCCAAGTACTGTTTTTGGCCCATAACCAACCCGGGGGAGGTCACTATGGCCGTGAAAAAACAGAAGAATATCTTATGCGTAAATTTTATTGGCCCAGAGTGTATGCTCAGATACGCAGATACTGTTCCCAATGTCCTAGATGCCAATTAACCGAACCAGGAATGCCCAGGAAAGCACCGCTATACCCTTTACCCATCATTGATACCCCCTTTAAACGGGTGGGGATGGACCTAGTCGGGCCCCTACTTCCGTCTTCTAAAGGACACACTTACATTTTAGTCATAGTCGACTATGCGACTAGATACCCCGAAGCCATACCCCTCTCCAGTATGACAACCAAAACAGTAGCACAAGCCATGATAACAATGTTTTCCCGAATAGGTTTTCCCCAGGAAATACTCACAGATCAAGGTACACCCTTTCTGTCAAAACTCATGAAACAAATATGTCAGATACTAGGGATCAACCAACTAAGGACCTCGGTCTATCATCCCCAGACAGACGGGTTGGTAGAACGATATAATCGCACTATAAAGGCACTGCTGCGGAAAACTGTAGATGAATCCGGTCGCAACTGAGATCAGAAGCTTCCCCTGGTCCTGTATGCCATACGAACCCACGAACAGTCTTCTACGGGACATAGTCCCTTTGAATTAGTTTTCGGGAGACAACCTTGTTGTCTCCTAGATATGGCCGCCGAAACGTGGGAGGAAGAGCAGGAAGAAGGGAGACCCCTGATTGACTATATCCACCAACTCAAAAGTCAGTTACAGACCCTCTGGGAAGACGTCCATAATCATTTAGTCACGGCTCAAGCACAACAAAAATCATACTATGACAGGGGAAGCAGAATACGCTCTTTTCTCCCAAATGACCAGGTCCTCATCACGCGGCCTACATCAGATCATAAACTGATTGCTAAATGGCAAGGACCCTATAAGGTTATCAGAGCAGTCTCTCCTGTTACCTATCTATTAGAGATGAATGCCTGCCCGAGGAAAACACAAATTTACCATATAAATTTACTAAAACAATGGAGACCTTCAGAGGAGACGGAGGAACAAACGGCCTCTGGTTGTTTTGTCTTCTCCTTCCATGAAAGGGAAATAGACCTTTGCCCCTTAAGAATAACACACCCAGAAGAGAAACCAACTATTAACAAAGAACTAGCCGAAACTGAAAAAAACCAATTATACGCACTAATCGAACAACATCCTCAATTCTTTTCAGAAACACCGGGAAAAACTTCCTTGATATATCACCACATTAAAACACCGGTAGGACACGTAGTACGTCTTCGTCCTTATCGCATCCCTGAAACTCGAAAACCCATAATCGAAGCCGAAGTAGAAAAAATGTTGGCACTCGGTGTCATCGAGCCCTCTACCAGTCCCTGGAATTCCCCCGTCGTATTGGTTCCTAAACCAGACGGGTCGATTAGATTCTGTATTGACTTTCGCAAACTTAATGAGATCTCCCTGTTCGACACCTACCCTATCCCCAGAGTAGATGACATCCTAGAGAAACTAGGGAAAGCCCGCTACTTATCCACCCTTGATTTAACAAAGGGGTATTGGCAGATTCCCCTACATCCCGATGCCAAAGAAAAAACAGCCTTCTCAACCACCTCCGGTCTCTATCAATTCACAGTCTTACCTTTTGGTCTTCACGGCGCTCCCGCAACTTTCCAGCGCCTGATGGATCGGATCTTAAAACCCTTTCAGACCTTTACCGCAGCCTACCTAGACGACATCATTATCTTTAGCGAAACATGGCCAGATCACTTGCTACATCTTCATACAATCTTTTCCGCCCTAACTGAGGCTGGTTTAACCGCCAACCCTAAGAAATGTTTACTAGGAAACACTGAAGTCTCATATCTGGGTTATGTCATAGGGAACGGCACTCTACAACCGCAGAAAAACAAAGTGGAGGCCATACTCCAAGCTGCGAAACCCAGAACGAAGAAAGATTTACGATCATTCCTAGGCTTAGTAGGATACTACCGTCGATTTATCCCCAGTTATTCGACCCTTGCAGCCCCTCTGACTAACCTTTTGACTAAACAAAGCCCCAAGAAACTTGCCCCATTCACCGACACCCAACAGGGTAGTTTTGAACGATTAAAACGGTCCCTTACCACAGACCCAATACTAAAATGTCCCAATTTTTCAAAAAGTTTTCACTTATATACTGATGCTTCGGACGTCAGTCTCGGAGCGGTACTCACCCAACCAGATGAGGAGGGTTTCGACCACCCCGTAGTTTTTTTTAAGTAGAAAACTGTTTCCAAGAGAGACCCATTATCCGACTATCGAAAAAGAATGTCTCGCCATCAAGTGGGCAGTTGACTCTTTGCAGTATTATCTATTGGACCGGTCCTTCGTCCTCTTTACTGACCATGCCCCTCTCACCTGGCTTGCCACTCACAAGGACTCTAACGCTAGAATACTGGGATGGTTCCTAGAATTGCAACCATTTACGTTCCAGGTATGCCACATTCCTGGTTCCCAACAAGGTCCTGCCGACTACCTCTCCCGGTTTCCTCCTTCATCCTCCTCGGTCCTCGAACAGTCCCGATCATGGGAAGGGGACTGTAGACGGGTCACGGGGACCACGTCTTCATTGTCCAGTATCCGCCATTCTTCTGCAGGCTTTCCCGAGACGGCGTTGCGTTCCCCTGGCAACGAGGGGACGCTGCGCCGTAACAGCTGCAGCGACTTCCGGGTTCGGGGCGGTGAAAAGAGGAAGGACAACGATCCTAAGGGGAGGAACGAGACGGAGAGAACGCCGACCGCGGGAGCAGCCATATCACCAGCAACGCCAGAGACGCAGGAGCCCAACTTCGGAAGAAGAGAAGAGACGCCGGAAATCGCGAAGGGAGAGACGCTGAGGACGCGAGAACCCCGCCACGACCCTGGAGGGTCGTGGCTTATGAAGGTACGGTCCCTCTTAGGGGCAGGAGGGTTACGGGGAAGCACGATCTCTGGGAAAGGGCACCAGGGAGGTGGGAGGAAGGCCAGGGAGGGTTATTGAGAGACAAGGGAAGGGGAAGAAAAGGAACCAACACTGCACGGCACTGGAACCCCAAACCCCACATCCAACACCCCCTCACGGACCCGCCATGCTTGCTGCCCTTCCCTCTTTAAACCCAATAAACAAAACCCGATCCCACAGAGGGACTTACCCGTTTCTTTCTTTTCCTTCATGCCCGGAATCTGAGGGAGACGTCCACATCGTCCACCGCCGGGACAGACCAGAGGGAGAGGAATCCTAAGGAAGAAAGAAACAAATTAAGAAAAGCTACAGAACCAGAGACTTACCGAACCTATATACTCTGAACAAGTGAATATCCTGTGAATAGAAACAGAGAATAAAACTTAAAGCATAAAACCTATATACGACCTCTCTGACTCTGCTTGCTCCGCTCGCATATCAGCCCACCACAGGTACCTTAAATGGATAATATGCAGTGAAAAGATGTGAGTTATAATTTCTACTGTCTACAGAAATTACATACACAAGTGGTGAGAGTATTCTAACAGTAAGAAACTGATATTTTCTGCTTTACAAAAAAGATTATTCCATGAAGTTATTAATCTCCTTCGAATCGTTGATGTTTCAACCTTATTGGTAGCACTTCTGTGGGTCATCACCATAACATAGGGTTTTTAGGAGCATCTAAAGGGAAAGCCAGAAGTATCAAAAGGATTATAAGGTTCCTAATGCTAGTAATATTGGATCAATGTCCTAGGAAATTGCTGAAGATTGATTTACGAGTGTTGGATGATAGTGTGTCTTCTTGCCCTGTTCATTAGTGTCTGGTGAAGTTAAGTATCAATGCAGTTCAGGTTTTGTGATCATTCGCATCAGTTGAGAAAGGGGACAAGGCAATGTGTGCCTAGCTGGTGGACCGTAGTTCGGTGGCTCTGCCACCTGAGGCCCTTTAGCCTGCCTACATTGCCCTGCCTGGGTGGCATTGAACAAATTCAAGGCTTCCCAGGACACCAGACTCACCCCTGGGACCTACCTGGTGCATATTTCTTAGGGTTCATGCTACAACACTCTACAGAGCCTCACTGGCCTAGACTGCGCCTGTATCATGGCACTCTGGGCCTCCTGCTAGCCACCTTGGGGATACCCCCGCTCTTCTGGGGTGTCTCTTGTTTCCGCAGCATCTGTCCCTGGACGAGGTGACATCCATTGTTCTCAGCACTTCTCGGCCCCCTCCGGTGCTTCTGCTGGTGTACTAGCGGCTCTGAGAAAGTGAGGGGCCCTGTCCTTACGACAATGACCCGGACATCGCCACTGTGCCTGGCACTTCTCTATCTCTGCAGCAGAGAACTGAGGGATGGCTGCCCACCTCTCTACTATCAACACCTAGCTGCAGGACCTTGCACATGGCCTACTCCCTAGAGGGACTCCCGACCGTAACCCAGCAATGGACTTTCTAGCAATGAGCAGGTTAGTCATCATTACCTCATCTGACCTATCGTCTTGCCACTCACTTGCCCTTTACCTCCCTGACTCACTAACACTTTAGGGGCATGGGATTGTGGCCTAAACTTCCTCTATCACCTGGCTCTCCCCTCTTGCGCAGTTTAATTTTTCGGGGGTGGGATCGCATGGTGCCTTTCACAGAGGGACGTCACCAAACTTTTGGTTGCACCTTCAGGTATCCCTGTGGCTGACTGGACATCACTGTTCTGCCCTCTCTCCCTCTAGTCAGATGGGGGGCAGCTGGTGCAGGTGTGGGGGAACTTGTGGCCTCTGTTCTCGTTTTTGCGGTGAGGAGGTATACTGGTGTCCACAGCAGACTGTACTTATTATGATAGTCTGCTCATGCTGTGGGAGCCTCCCAATCATTCTCCTTCCTCCTCCAGGGTGAAGCCATAGCTCCAGCAAGCAGCCCACATACTGGAGGCACTGCCTGATTCTGCACTGTTGTGTCGCTACGCATCCTGTACTTCACAATGGGCAAGTCTTGTGCTTAGGCATCTGCCTTCATGGTCTCTCTTTCTGGGGGTGTCTTGACTGCAGAGCCCAATCTCCCTCCCTGACTAGACCCCAGGATGACACTGACAAGCTGGACCTCATCCTGGCTGCTATATAGGGGAACCTCTATTTGCTGGAAGCCAAACGAGGCGCAGTGTCATGATGACAACTACAAACTGGCTGACAATGTTTCCCGTACAAAAATGGCAGTCACTAACCTGTAATCTCTTCTGACCAATGTATAATCTACCCTCACAGACCTCATGGACAGGGTGCAGATCCTCATAGGCAGGATGAAGGATGCATAGGGCTATGCCCACATAAGCAGCCTCAAGATAGTGGGCCTCATGGAGGGTGCAGAGAGTCAGAATCCAACCTCGTACCCCGAGATCTGGATCAAAAGTTTCATGCCTCCACATAAACCTACCCCCTTCTTCTCTATTGAGAGGGATCACAAGGTCCCAATGCACTGAGCTCCACTTTAAAGACGGCAACAAAATCCTTTGAGAAGCCTGGGGAAACTCCCTTCACTGGAAGTTGACAATTGTTTTGTCCTGACTGGCGGTCTAGCGCCAGTGCTCCGCTTTTCTTGGTGTAAAACACAAACTCTGTGAGCTGAGGTTATAGTACTCCTTACTGTTCCCACCAAGATCAAGGTTATCAGCGCCCACACCATCTACTTCTATGAAAAACCTCACAGTGGTGTGGGATTAGGTGGAACAAAGAGTGCACTTCACTGGAGTGGAGGCAGCGGTGGCAGACTGGGAGTGGGTCCCACCACAGTCTTGTCAGCAATGCCCTCGCCACTGTATTGCTTGTCCTTCCTGTGATATGTGCCTCTCCACAGATTATCAAGCAGCAGAGGATCATCGTGCAGCACCAGCCACCATGTCTGCCTTTCACCACCACAATAACACTTCATGGGGACCCCGTAGGACCCTTCCAGCCAGGTAGACTACGCCACACCTCGTCTGTCAGCTTTGGAGGTGAACAAGCCCACCCCAGTTACTCCACAGACAGCAGATTATGTTCTCTGATCAATGCCACTGTGAAGGGGCCTCTTATGAGCTATGTTTCTTTGACTTCTATGTTGAACTGCTGATTGACATTATCTATGGTTTGGCCTCTCCCTGCATTACTGATTCCTGATTGTATGTTGTTTGGAGGGGGAGCTGTTTGCTTTCTGACTTGCATACAGAATTGTTCATTGTCACATATTGCTCAGGGACATTGGATGGCTTCCCTTTGTTGTTGCTTGCCCTGACTGTGAGGTGTGTGATAGCGCTATTTCACTAACGTGCATGCCTCTCTTACACTTGTGTGCACTAACACCTCCCAGCCGTCACCTGAGTGCAGGAGGACCGTGCCCTACAGCTGAGGTCAATATAATCCCATGCTATGCTCAGGGCAACTCCACCACCACTAAGCATAATACAGTCTAATGCTTCAGGAGACACACTTTATGTATCCCAAAGAGCAGAGACAGCAGCGGCGCTGGGTGGGGGTTGTTTTCCACCAACTCTTCATTCTTCTCTTAAGGGGGCCCTGATTTGGGTAGGGGTGGGAAGCCTGCTCTGTCTATATGCCTCCCTCCTTGACCCCAAAGGTCAGTATGTGCTGGTGCATGGCAGATTGGATGGAACTGTGAGCATCTTGGAAAGTATCTGTCCCAACATTGACTAATATGTGTTCTTTACTGAACTCTCCACTTGCCTAGTGCACTGGGCCAATGTCCCCTGTGTTTTAGGTGGGGGACTCCCTTGATAGGTCCTGCTTCCCCTCACCACAGGCCCAAGTGGCACACACTGTTAAGCACTTTGCAAATTGGTTGCCAGCACTGGAATCCCCTTGACATCTGGCACCAGTATGTCCCCCACTACAAAAAGCTTTCTACCGTTGCCTGGCTGCGCTGGCCTGTAAGGGTACCTCACTCGGGCACAGTCCTCCCACTCCCGCGCACACCCCTGGTCTAATTGGCAGAATTGTGGATGACTGCATTCATGTGACACCTCTCTCTCTCTCTCTCTCTCTCTCTCTCTCTCTCTCTCTCTCTCTCTCTCTCTCTCTCTCTCTCTCTCTCTCTCTCTCTCTCGTACCTATCCCCACTATCACTATTGTCTCATAGCTCCTACCCCCATCACTGTGAAAACTACGGGCCCCAGCCTCTAAACCTTATGTGTTTCCTGTTTTTGTTATCACACCCTGGGACATATTTACAAGCCCCTAGTGCCACTGGAGTGTTACTTTTTGTGACGCTTCAGTGGCGCTGTGCACTGCGCTGTATTTACAAGGTGGCGTTAAGCCAAATTTTGTGGCTTAGTGACACTTTGTAAATACGACACCTTCACACGTGGCACTTTGCATGGAAGGGGCGTTCAATGGGTGTTGCTGTGGGCTTTCCACAGCAACACCCATTCCATTTTTACACTGCCCAAGATTTATGAGATTTTGTAAACCTGAGGCAGCGCCAAAATCTAACCCACGCGTTAGCATGGCGCAATGAGGAGAAATGCTTTCATTTCTCCTAATTCTTTGCTCTGGAAAGAGCAAATCACTATTGAAGATTGTTTTTGTGCAAGAAGATATCCCTTCCTGCACAAGAACAATCTCCCCCGCAAAGCAGCTATCCTTGCCCAATGGTACAAGGGTGGCTGTGTTGGCGCTTGTCAGCTAATTTAACGCCAGTGCAGGGGTAAACACAGGAATGAGCCGTATTATTTAAAATATGGCGCATGCCTGCATTTTAGAAGTGACACAGCACAGCGCTGCCAATTTTGGCGCAGCGGACACACTGCGCCACTTCTTGTAAATATGCCCCCCTGCTTCTTAGTTTCCTGGAAAGGGTATGTCTGCTATGCTGCAACATTGAATGGGCTATTACCTAATGGCAGCTAGACTCATGTTCTTACCTCACTGAATTACCGCCAAATTTATTGCATGTACCTTGCTTTATCGGTAGTGACATCTTATGTACCTCACCACTAATGTGTATGTTTGAAAAACCCGAATACATTTTTTCTAAAAAATCAGTGTCAGTTGAGCAATCCTATTCATTTGAGTAATCCTCCTCAAGCGGGGAAAGTGCCCAGAAACACTGTTCTCTGTCCCAGATAATGCAGCACTGACCAAATAGCCTTCTGGTAAAATAGCTATGGATAGTGAGAAAATTGTTAGCAACCTAAGTCCAGTCAGAGGCGTGAAGAATATTACACCTTACTTCATGAGCCTAAATGCAAAGTTTTTTTAAATGTCTACTTTTTAAATGTGTTCTTAAAATACTAACATAATAAACTTTTTGCAAAGCTTCTATGGCACATGTAGAATTTTTTTGTAAAGCTTTCTCAAAAATCGTTCCTCTCACATGTCTCGAAATTCTTGAGAGGTAAAATCCCCTACTCAATGTATGCAATGTAGTATTCATGAATTTGTCTCTGGAGACGAAAGGAGTGAAGTGGCAAAGGCGTTATTTAAATATCTGTCTGTCTGAATCGATGCGGCGTATCTCAGGCTGCTAGAGCGGAAGAGAAGATTGTTTTGTAAACTGCAATTTCAGTAACCGATTTTACATTGCATGGGTGGTAAAGGTTTTGGGGATCATCTTTGGTGTGGGGCATATTTGCAATCGAAGAGGCTTTCACCTGTGCCATAAGAAGCCTGCAGAGCAGCTGGCGGTGGTCAGACCTTCTGCGGCGCATCCAGGTCAATGTTTTACTTCAGATGCTGAACGATCTGTGCGTTGGTATTGACAGTTTAATTATTTTCCACTGCGAAAAGAAAGGTTCTTTGAAATGCACCCACCTAGCAAGGAATACAAAGACCTATCTTTTGATCAAACACCTGCGCTGGCTTTAATTAATGTCATTTTCTTTGGAAGAATGTCTGGCATGCTGACTGCAGTATGAAGATATTACTGGAATTTGACGTGGCGGTACTCACTACTTCAGATGCTCTAATTACTTAAATGCCGGGATTATTGCACCTGTTTCCTCTCACCCGTAATTTGCTGATTCACCAGGCCAGTTGTGCTGTAAAAATGTATGGGAGCTGTGGTGTTGTGCGCAATGGCGGCGGGTCTAGTGAGCATGCGGGCGGGGTCAAAGGCGTGTCTAAAAAAATAATTTGCTGTAGCTTTTTTTGGTCTGTCACCTTGAAGTGATTACATATAAAATAAGGCAAGCTGAAAACATACGCAAGTTAAGTCAATCAGTGGCAAGTACACTATCTTAAATTATGAAACCTGTTAGTTAATGCACTACTGAGGCCTGTGTCTGTAACCAGAGAGCCACAGGAATGTATCCTGGTTGGCGCAATGGGGAATAGTGACTTGAGTATGTTTAGCGCTATGAGATCCTAATCTGTAAAAGAAAGCACTGTGAATATGTAAGTCATTATTTTAAACTTGCATAAAATACGGGTGTTCTCGAGAGCCCTTTGCAAGATGGCCGCACCCTAGTGCAACTCTGCTGGCCGGGGGGGACAATCCATTCAAAATCCTGCCATGCAGCTGCTATTTAGCCCTAAACCTCAGGTCAGTGTTTGAGAGGGGACAAGGCTAACAACAAGGCCCCACAGCACTGCCACCGGTGGCTCGAATCCCAAGGACACTGATCTGTGGTGGCGGCCTTGGGGAAAGGAATCTAGCAGTGAAGTGGCACCCAAGCTGCGGAGAGGATTGGAGACAGGCAAGCAGGCTCAGAGAACGATGTGGGATCTGTGCCGCTGCTGGGAGCACCTGTTAAATGTCTGCCGCCTGTGGCTCTAGGGGGTGAGTGAAGAAAGTCGCAGCGGAGGATGTTGGGTGCCCGGGCCAGACTGCAAAGATCCAGGTCCTGAGAACAAAAGACTGGAATAGCAGCAGCTGAAGCTTCCACCAGCTGTACTATTGTAGGCTGTACTGCACGTCAAGGACACTCTGCTTTCCTGCCCTGAAAGTCAGTTGGGAATGCAAAACGGCAAGTTAATGAGGTGGGTGGGAGCAACGATTTTAAGAAAATAAGAGGCAGCAAGTTGACTTGCTGAAAGCCCACTACTCGAGTTGCGACACCTGCGGGAGGGCGAACATCAGCACCTACTGCTTGCCCCATAGCACCCCTGCAACTGCAGACATGATGTCTGCTCCGACTAGGCAACAACCCGTGGCCCAGCTTGCGAGGACTGGTCGTGTGGGACTTTCCGTTACTGATGCCACAACTACAGGGCTTGAGAAGGTCTTAGTACCATATATTCCTCCTGATATGGTCAACACAATGCAGCCCTTATCACACTAAGGAACCGAGGTGGGAGCTGCTGAAACAACTTTAGGATGCATGACTTGTGGAAGCGCTGTGAACACCAGTGAGGAGAGCATAAGGCGCTGTATTGGGGGGCTTAAGACACAGTGATGAGTGCAACATAGATACAATTGTAGTAAACACAAGATGCTATGCTGAAATCTGATACATGGTGAATGCCATCTGTGCAAACTTAGGGTAAAATTCAGGCAATGACTGCAGTAGGGGGGCAAGTGGGCATGGTGGTGTCATGTAGGCTCTCATTATTATAATGAGACTACTGGATTTTGAGCAACAGAATCGCCTGCGGTGTGGGAGACTGAGTCTAACCCACTGCGGGTGACACCTGTCGCTCTAATCGGGGTTTTTGATCTGGCTAACTAGCAGTGCCTCATCTCTACCATAGGATAGTGATGATCGGGCAGCCGAGCGCATGACATACTAGGCTTCTCAGGGAAGTTGTGGTCACTCAGGTCGCATCCGGTTCTCTCATTTACAACTTAGTCTCATATATCAATGACAAACAGAAGCAGTATATGTTTCAATGATGAGTTTAATAAACCAAATGCATCTTAGATAGCAAAGCGTGAGCTGCAATAACCAGAACGACACAACATGACAATATTAGAATTGTGACGAGAAGACTGAAGCATAAAAACAACGCTATCATATTGTCACTATAATCGATGGACTATTGCCTATCTAGGTTATGATTTGAGCACAGCATGTTAAACTCTAATTCTGCCTTTCAGGTTCCCCTGGGAAGACATCAACCCCCATACCTGAGCAAAGGCCTGTGGTCTGTGTTAGCATCTGTAGCAAAGCATTCAGCAATCAGCATACAGTCGTGGTTCCCTGGCTGGAATCTCCCTCTAACGTGTAAGGGGCAAGGAAGTGTTTATATAATAGCACAGCTGATATTCTGAGAAAATGTCCCTACGTAAGGATGTGTATTTTCTACAAAAGTTGGAGACTAAACTTCTACCATGTTCACCGGCAATGTACTGAACTGTAGCCTTGAATTAATCACAGAGTGATCAAGAATGTCTTGTTTAAGAACAGAGTGCTGGCCTAGGCAAAAACAGTTAGATAGGTGAAAATAAACAAGACTGTAAAAATGGTTATTGTAATAATAATAAAGCGAAGCTGAATAAAATATATCTAGGTTAAAGTGCACAGTGGCCTAGTGTGTTAAAATAACGTGCATGGAGCTATAACTAAAATGGCTACACAACAGTGGGTACTGACATACTGCACCGGGTCTGTGCTTTGATTGAAGCAGGCAAACACAGACTGTAGACTTGGGTACTGAGTGGACCGGCCCACCTCTGGCTGACTGCAGCAAAGCCAAGGGGAGACCACCAATTCACGTGGTGCCCAGGGGAGGAAGCCAGGTACAGGAGACAACTGCTATGGTCAAACCTGGAGTGTGCACACCTACTAACATGGTGAGGGCATACCGCAAACAAAAGCGCCTGGTATTTGACTCCAAATGCTCTATCAACCCTGCTGGAGACAATGTGAACAAGGAGCATGAAGCATCTCAGCAGGGCACATCAGCCCTGGAGGCCATGCTGATGACCATATAACAGAGCCTCCAGTCTACAGATGGCAAAATAGACGTACTTATATAACTTGCACATTGGCATACAGTAAACAAAGCTCAACAAACAGACGGTGCGCATCACAGCAGCAAAGCAGCGCATCTCCACTGTGGAGGACT
Source organism: Pleurodeles waltl (assembly GCF_031143425.1). Lineage (NCBI taxonomy): Eukaryota > Metazoa > Chordata > Amphibia > Caudata > Salamandridae > Pleurodeles > Pleurodeles waltl. The sequence goes on from NC_090439.1 coordinate 231,647,726, forward strand.
ATTTACAGTCAATGAGCTAGAAATGCTTGACCATGGAGAAAGTCCTGGTAGTCAGACAGGCAAAGAACGAGCATCTAGAGGCACGTTCCTACAGGAATTACTTGCACATCACTGGAATCCTGGAATCCACGAATACTGGGAAAATGGAGACTTATATAGAAGCACTCCTCACAACGCTCTTTGGTCGTAAACATCTATCACAACTACTGGTGGTCAAAAGGACCTATCAGTCCCTTATAGTGTGGCCCACCGAGGGCACCCAATAATCACAAAACTTCTAAACTATTGAGATGGAGGCACTGTACTAAGACTGGCACGGAAGATTAGAGATATTACTTATCAGGGGAATCATGATTATACAGTAGCAGTACAAGCTGCCCAAAGAGTGTTCTTACATATGAAGAAACAGATGCAGAAGGCAGAAATCCCACGCACAATGCTTTACCAGGCACAACTGCGTATAGGCTACCACATCACGTCTAAAATATTTGCGACTTCACGAGTAGCCAAAGATTATCTCAAGACCATCACACAGAAGCGATGGGACCACACCGTAGAAGACACTCCCGAAGAGGGCAATTGACTATGCACTAATAAACTGTCCTTTAGTCATCCTAAAAATCAAGATACAGGAGGTGCGGCATGTGTACTGAGATGGTGGAGGTCTTGGCCTCACAACGATGCACCCTGCTTCAGCCCTCTGATGCAAAAGGGATGGCTAGCACACTGATACTTCTACATCCTGGTGACCTCTTGCTTTCTGGAGTAGAATCGGAACTCTGGTGGCCCAACAGAGGGAACCCCATTTTTTACCTATGTATGGCAACCTGCTGAATGAGATGTTTAGTGTTGAACTCTTGTTGTATACAATTTCTCTTTCTACTGAACGTGGGAATATCTTTGGCATGATTGGGATGCTGAAGTGGGAGGAGGGTAGGCTGACTGTTGTTTAAACAACCAACTTATGCGGACTGTTATGATATTGTCACTGTAAATGACATGTGCTGCACCCTGATTTGCAACATGTTACAGGTACAAGAGTTGGCCTGATGAATATCCACTGGGGATAGGTAACGTTCCTCACCTAGAAAGTTTGGGGGCTAAATAATTCTCACAAAACTACACAGATCCTCTCTTACCTTGATAGGTAGCATGTAGAGCTTGCATTTTTGCAGGAAACGTACCTTACACAGCGGTGTTTAAACTGGCATGGTCATAATTCTCATACTCGAGGGGAATCATGATAAAAAAAGGAGCACCCTTCACAGAAAGGCATTCTGTAGTGGATGACCAGGGTCGATATGTTATAGCACAGGGCAGTCTTTGCGGCACACCGGTCACTTTGGTCAACACACGTGGCCCTAATGTAGATGACTCTGTCTTCTATATAACAGTCTGGCACCATGTACCTGAACTCTCTCCAGCGACTGTTACATATGGGGGAGACCTCAATGCATCCTTAGACCCTGACCTGGACCATTCGGTTGTGATGGACTGGCATGGTAAACAGGCTGCTAAGATTATCAGAGATGGTTTTGCTGAAGTATGTATGCTAGATATATGGAGGCTTTGAAACCTGACCCACCGTGAGGGCACATTCATATCATCTGTTCACGAATTGTGCTCTCGCCTAGATAATTGGTTAGTAACCCGTTAGGTGATTCCTTGGGCAGCAAACGTTCACCACCTCCCTAAGACATTAGCGGATCAGGCACCCACAAATCTTGTGCTCTCAATACCTACTCATCCCCTGACCCAGTTTATGTGGTGACTTCAAGGGAAGACCCTCCTAGATCCATTGTTTCATGAGGGGCACCCATCCACAATTGTAGAGCACTTTGAAAAAATGTAGGCTCCATGGAGGGCGTAGACACGCTGTGGGAAGCCTTTAAGGTCACCATTAGGGGAGTGTGTATCAGCACGCAAGTCGGGGTGTTATGGGCGATCCGTGACCAAATACAAAATGTTGAGAGCCAGCTGCAGTCCTAAGAGAAAGTATACAAGTGCAACCCCAGTCCTGCCACTCTGGTTGGTATTAGGTACCTCATCATCACCTTTCAAGAACTGGTAGCCCAGGAACTACACTTCATAACTAAATGCCATGAACCACATACATATGGGGAGAGTGGACATCTGGGCAGGAGTTTCCCTACACAGCTGAGATCACCAAGGAGACAGGTGCATGCAGTGTGGATCACCGCTCTGTGGGGCATTGACTACTATGACACCCCATCCATATATAAGGATTTCACTGATTTCTGTGCCCACCTGTAAAGGTCTCACCACTCCACTGCAGAGACTGAACTGGGAAGCTAACTTGATGAGATAGCACTAGCATTGTTGTCCTTGGGATAGCAGGAATTTCTGACACAACCTATTACACCCGAAGAAATGAAAGTCACCATAAACTCACTCCCAAATGGTAAGGCCCCAGTCCTGTACAGCTTAACAGGCGAATTCTATATGGAATTTTGAGTGTTGCAAGTGCAATATAGCTACACCCTATATGAAGGGGAGCATGCCACGCAGACTCTACCCTAGTCACTACAGGAGGCTCTTGTTGTTACATTGTTGAAACCAGACAAAGCTCCAGAAAACAGCAAATTGTACCAACCATTACCACTAATAAACATCGACACCAAGATCCTGGCCAAGATATTGGTGACCTGGTTGCAGTTGCTGATTCCCAACTTGGTATTGCCAAACCAGAAGGGCTTTATTGCAGCCCGATCCACCACACGTGACCTGCATACCCTATTTACACTATTACAACAATTAAATCCGTCTCTGCAGGCAGCAACTGTGCTATTGGATGCAGCCAAAGCCGTCAACTCACTAGAATGGGGTTACATGTTCACAATTATGGCTCGAATAGGGAAGCCTGCAGCTTTCCTGTGCTGGATTTGATTACTATACACTAAACCAGTGGTCCATGTCCATATAAATTATAACACGTCTGAGGGGTTACTGGTATACAGTGGTACACAACAAGGGTGCCTTCTGTCACCATTACTATTTACTATTGCACTGGAACCCCTGACCTGTTTGATCTGCCAGCGGCACACCACTTTTGCTCTCCATTTTCATCTGAAGCTGCTGGGTATCTCATTGTACGGAGATGACATGGTGTTATATATCAGGAACCCTGTCATACAGTTAGCACTAGTACTCTGTGAATATATAAGATTCAAGTGTTAATGCGGCCTGAGCTTCAACTGGTTGAGATCGGCAGTACTACCCCTGATACTAAGCACCCGGGCATGCACTCTAGATTTCTCTCTGCAATGGAGTATGGAAACAGTCAAATATTCGGGTATCTGGACACATAGGGATCCTGAACTGGTGACATGCTACACATATATCAGGACCATATCACATTTTGCAGATCAAATACAACAGTGGTCCAGACTGCTACTCTCTTTAGCAGATATAATGGATATTATGAAAATGATTGTAATGACTAAGTTTTTATACCTCGTTACAAACATCCCAATACTATTGCAACAACGTTTTTTCAAAACACCCTGAGCACATATGATGACATTTGCATGGGCAGGCAAACAGCCAGGCATACGAAGAAATGTACTCACCCTGCCATACACAATGGGAGCTTTCAATGCACCAGACCTGCAACTATACTACCTTTGTGCACAGGCTCCATTTGCTCATTACTGGTATGCTCCTCATGCCTAAGTTCCACACTTAGCTATAGAACACAATGAAGCATAGCAAGCTATACTGCAGCATAATTGAGAGTGATTGATGTGTGTTGAGATAAACACAATACATTCCACTACAGATGTCTGGTGGATCCTGGAGGCGCACAGGGGTAAGATCCCCTTATAAGCCCCAGAGCCTCCACTGAAATATCATCCCGCCTTGTCAGTCATTCAGGAGGACAAGGCATTGGCACTACTTGGTCGGGCAAGGCTGCAGATGCTGGGTGACGTATACCTAGATGGCAAGTTTATAGCCTTGGCCGATGTCTCAGGAACAAAGCACCAAACTCTGTTACTGACTTTCACGTATTATTGCCTCAGATCTGCCTTGCACGTATTCTATCCTCAATTTCCTGATTCGCCTCCAGCGCTTAGCGCATTGTGGGCATTGCTGACTAGCAACATCCGCCGGAACCTGATCACTGAATTATACAACCCAACTCAGGCGGACAGACAGGGTGCGGCCCGGATCTGGCAATGGTGAGGTGGAATGAGGTGCTGGACTATCCACCAGAGCCAGTAGAGTGGGGTTTCTGCTGTACGCAGATAAATATGCTCACCTCTAATTGCAATTGGTGCATAATACACTTTTAGTACCTACACCAAATGTACTACACACTAGTAAAATTGTACAGATATGGTTTAAGGGCGGATATGAAATGTGTGGGCTGCTAGATGTGTATTTCTTGCATCTCGCCTGGGTGTGCACTCCGGTCCAGCCATCACAGCTATAAGACATATCTGCTTTCAAACCTGAAGGGACTGAAGGGGGAGAAATTACTGAGGTGGTAGCCTTTATGATCTATATATGTATTTTATCCTCTCACCCTCCATGACATCAAGCTTTACAACTGTGAAAGAACTGCTGTGCAGGAAAAACAAACATATTGGATAATTAGTAACAGTGCTGGTCATCATGTTGTTGTCAGTTTATAAGTTTTAAAAAAGCAAAAAAGAAAACGTGCATTATCCACCGTATAAGATAGGCTGCTACACAATTCGCAAAAATGTTTCAGCTAAAAATATTCTACCTATATAGATGCCACATCAACACCATGATGTCATTTCATATTCGTGACTTTACACTCCAGGAGGGTGGAGCCACAAAGAAGAGTGACCACTAGTGTGACTTTCTAGGTCCCTTTGTTGAGCGAAACCTTCATCGTTTAATCAGGTCACAAAGCTAGGAGGATGGGAGGGTTAGTAAGGAATCTGTGGCTAGACAGTATCTAACAGATAAGGCGTTACTGAAGGTAAGTAAGTCATTCATTTGATGGAGACTTCTAGCTGCAGATTCTTTACCTTAGTATAGATACCTAAGCAATGCCTCTCCGGAGGGGATCTGCAAACCCATCTTGGACCAGAACGTCCTGCAGGACCGAACAACTAAAATGTCCATCCCAACAGACCTGACTGTCCAGGCAGTAGTGCTTCGTGAACATGTGCAGTGAAACCCACGTTGCTGCCTGACAGATGTCTAGGATGTTCTAGGATATAATTTATGTCACGTAACCTAACTGTGATGTAAAGCTGCCTCAAAAGTAATACCTATAGTATTAAAACCTAAAAATGTCACTCGCCTGGCCCCACTACTTTGACACCTAGCAGGTTGAGCAGGTCCTGGTCCCGGTCGATGTCAGAATTGCAGGAAGTGTGAGACTCTGTGCCAATGCTCCTTGTCTCTGCTAAAGCTGTGGAGTAGAGGAACAAAAAGTCAAACACAAAAATGCAACTGGAGAGGGGGAGGTAAAATGGGCAACCGTACGTTCTCCAGAGAGAAACTATATCACCACAAAATGGTCTGGTGGCTAGCAGTATAGTTACTTAAAAACCCTCTACTTAGAGGTGTGATTCATAGTCCTATTTAGGTAAACTGATGGTCTTGTCGGGTGACGTGAGACTGAAGAACATCCTTGTGGAAGAGGAAGCCTTACACACTAAACGTGTCATGTGTCACTGGCACAATTTTGCTGGTGTGGCATGAGAAAACACATCTTGCATAATTTTGCAGTAATTCTATGTAATTATTGTACACAAGGAACAAGTTGCTTTCCTTCGGTAACACCTTATTTGATGGAGACTCTATATAGCTGCATATTCCTTACCTTAGAATTATACCCAGGCATCAGACTGGATCTGGAAGTTGGTGAGCAGTACCACTGTATGCCCTTAAGTGGCATTCTTTGGCTCCGCGTCAGTGTCATCACACTGAACATAGTGCTGTTTTTTATACTTGTTCTTTATAATCACCCATGTCACAGCTCATCTGGTAACTCCCTTACAATTCCACCCAAAAAGAATAAGTATACGTCATCAGGAAGCTTTAAGTGATTCTATCAATTAAACCAATGCCGGTTGGTTCCAAGCACCCTGTACTTTTGAAGACTGACCAGTTGCGCACATTTACATTCCTTTCAGGGAATTTTACATTTCTTTCAGGGAAGCAGGCACCCTGGCAAGGAGGCTTGCTTATCTGCCCTCGGTTTCACAACACAGGAGACTCCCCTCCTTACACTTCAAGTGGAGCATTCTAACTCTCAGAATTAACCATCCCGAAACAGTTGTCTTTTCCCAAAAAGTAGGACCTTTTTTTTCTTTAAATTAAAAAGAACTGACTGGCTGTGCTCTTCAGATCCCGCCCACTTCGACCACTACAGCAGGCATTGGTTATTCAGGTATGAGCATATACTGAGGTATTCCAACGAGGACCATGAGCAGTGCCTTATAAATTGCTGTTGCCCTCTCGAGCTTGTGGTCATTTTCAAATATTTTCTTATTCTGAAATTTCACATGATGAATAAAAATTGCAGTGATATCCTGCTGTACCTTTTGTTTTTCCATATTTTAGTGATAACTCCTGTTAGTAGCCGACTTGGGATGTATAATCTACTTGTAACGAGGGCCAAAGTATTCTGCTTGGGATCACTGTTAAAGCAGTTAGCATGTTGTTGTGTGTAATGATGAGAGACCCTTTCTAATGTAATTTAATGATTTCCCTTGGCTTTAAATAATCACAAAAAGCTGATCAAAACATGAAAAGGAACACCGTCTTCCACTAATCACATTACACTGCCTTAACAGCAAGTGCTTGTTTTTGTTTGTTCTACAATGGATTATACTTGAAGTCGGTACAAATTCATGAAGCAAAAAGATGCTGATTGACTGTGGTGTGGTCCATGAAGTCCTGGTGACGATCTTCTCTTTTGTTTGCAGCTAGGGCTCGTCATCAGTCATCATGCCGACCATACTCTGAGTAGCTTCTGCCAGTGGCAGTCAGGGCTCATGGGAAAAGATGGCAGCCGACATGACCACGCTATCCTTCTCACCGGTCTTGATATATGCTCCTGGAAGAATGAGCCTTGTGATACTTTAGGTGAGAAATTATCATGTTAAGTTTGTTTTTAGAATCTTAGTTCTTTATTATATTAAAACGTAAGTAAAAACCGTGTGGTGAGGATGTATAGAATATGTAGCTAGCCTTGACACACAGCACATACTCCCAGGCTTTCACATTGTCCTCACTAGCCCTACTCTTAGTCACCTGCCTGCACTGCCAGCAACTTCTCCATAGCACCAAGGAAAGTTACATAACTGCTTTCTTTCCCACCAGCATGGTTTTTACACTGGCTGCTTTAAATGCCCAGTCACTTTTACTGTGGCATGTATGTGGCCTCTAACTTGACACCAACTCCAAGCTTTCAGGTGACATTACATCAACATTATTTGCAACCACACTAGTGCATTCTTGCACACATCCCTGGCAAGGCAACACAGCTACTAGCTTACATAGTGGCAGCCGTTGACTATATGAACAAGCATCTACAAAGCCAACAGAGCTCACCTTTTGGCTTTGCCCCTGCACTCACCATGACGCGGCAGCCATTTGTTTTGTGTTTTTAATTGATCATTTTTACATTGCAAACGTTCATCTTGGAGCGGTGAAAAAATTACCAAAGCAGACTTTGTTTTAGAAACCAAGAGCCTCGCACCAAATTGCAGGTGCTGGTCATACTAAAAAATAATAAAAGAAAAGAAAAACGAATGAGACGTGAGGAGGGAGCAGTAGTGGAAAGGGGGGGTGGGTGCATATGCTCTGATGGGCTGTGAAAGGGAGGGTGAAGCAGAAGAGGAGATCGGTGGGGGAGTGTAAGCGTAAAATAAACAGATAAAAACGAGAGGGACTGAGAGGCGGAATCAACAGGTGAGCTTTAGGGCAGGGGGCAGCAACATAGTGAGTGCGAATGCAGGAATTCCTGGTGGGAAGCATCACACGAGGGCAAGAGCAAAAAAACACAAGTACTCGCACGGAATGCTGGAAGAAAAAAAAAAGTCGTTTCGGAAATATAAGCAGTAGAAGAAGACATGTCATCCAATTAAAAATATGGTAATGAAGCTGTGCTCAAGTGGAGAGACAAACTCAAGAACAGGAAGAACAACCTTTAAACAACAAGAAAGCAAATAAAATTGGCAACAAGCCAACAAATGACAAGCAGTGGGTTGAATCAAAATCTGCATTAAATCTTAATTAAGCATGTCTATAGTTTAAAGTATGTATTTAAGTACAAACAGCTAAAAGGCACGACCTAAAAACAATAACATAAAGAAGAAAAAGAAAATGGTATGATGACTCTCGGGAGTGACTTGTTCAGACCTCCATATAGATCTATTGTGCTAAGGCTCACGAGTTTGCACATGTTGAAGATACTGGGTTTGATTTCAAAGTGTATCGTAAAGCATTATACAAAACATCAAAAATCATAGTATGTTTTTACTACAATGCATACCTACGTTTCTTCATAGGCAGGTTTTGGGATACTTAATTATCTGGCCTGTTACTCCTTTTATTATAAGCACTGAAACGTCACCCTTATTATAGCCTTTTAGCCTTCAGTGGTGCGCTATACTGCATCTGTATAGGTGTGAGGGTTGTATCGGATAGAAAGCTCTCCCCTGTCCTCCATTTACCACTGCTGGACAAGTCAGAGCCACACACTGTCAGATATACAGACACACAAATTAGCTGACTGTGAGAACACCCATCCTTACTCAGTGGAGATCATTAGCCCAGCTGTTAGCAATCTAGATAAAATCAAGAAACTAAAACAATTGAAGAAGAAGAACATAAGAACGCAATTGCATGCACAAGTATTATTAGAACACCTCAAGAATGATACCATTCTCCAGGGCAACGAGAGTAGGAACATTCCTATAATTTTTATTTTTTTATAAAACCTACTTGACTCAATATAGTGGAGATGGAACTAAATGTTCTCACTATTGGCCCACTATTGGCTTACAATGTCCATTGAAACAGCTTTACATATTAGTGAAGCTGAATTAAAGGAAACTGAGGATTTAGTAAGCAAGATAGCCAGTGATCTACTATTGAGGAGGCTGAACAACGGTCTTGGAGTCAGTATAAGAGATAATATCAGACTTTAGGACCCACAAAATTAATCAGAAAACCACAAAAGTCTCAAGCTGAATTAAAAATGTCAAACCTGAAAAAGAGTACCCATATCTGAAGGAAGATTTTTATAAACTTAATGATCCTAGTAGCTTGAATTTACAGCACCAAGGCAGGTCATGTAGAAGATTCATAACCTTTTCAGAAACTTCTTGAGGCTCAGAACCAAGAACACCAGGAACCTTCACTCCAGGTTTTCCACACCCATGGGCCCAACCTTTTTGCGGCAGAGGTTTCCGCCAAGGTCGAGGAGGAGGATGGAAAGGTACACCTACAGAACAGGAGCATCTCAGGTCAAAGAGATGGACATAGAGATGATAGACAGAAAAAAAGAGTCTATTCCTACATTTAATCTGTCAAAATATGTCCTGATAGAGGCAGAACAGCAAGTTTTGCACAACAAATGTTCCTTTGTCCCCATACATCTTCAAGACCCCGTAGATACAAAAACAGAAGTGGTGTAGTTTCTAGGTAAAGTTAGACTTACAACATTCTTTTCTGAATGCAATGAGAATTGAGACTTGAATATCACTGGTCTCAAGAACAAATTCTCTTTTTGCCCAGAAAGTAGCAGCATGCCACCTGAAGTCCTCGTATTTGAAAACATGTGATCTGGAAGATTGACCACCCAAATAACCAGAGAATTCATTTCAGGCACAATTGTAGTAAAGAGGAGATGGAAGCAATAAAATGTCTGGCGAGTAATACATTAATAGTGATTAAATAGTGAAGTGATGGATCTGTAATAAATAATTTTAGTTTTTTAATAGACAGGAGTGTAAAACCTCTCTCATATATGAGCTACCAAAAATACTTAAACATCCCACAAGTTCTCCAGGCAGACCAATAATTTCCATATACAGATCCATACTTGAACCCTGTGGTTAATAAATAGACATTTTCCTCAAGCCATTCATAGCAGAGACACTGGCATACTTATGAGATTCAATGCTTGTCATCAATAAAGTGAAAGGCCTTTCATTTGATGATACTAAACAAATATGTCACTCTAGATATTAAGTCACTTTATACAAACATACCAGAGGACGAGGCACTTATAGTCATGAAAGACATCGTAGACTCTATACCAAGACCACACTAGGATTGCTTGCCATTAGTGATAATTTAAAATGCAACAAGTGCAGTACCTGTCAGTACACTAGTGACACAAAACAATCAACATAAATGGTAAAACACATAGACAAGTTATGTTTTCGAACTGCACTACAAAACAGACCATCTACTGCATTCAGCGCCCATGTGGAATCATATATATATATTTATATATAGGGCAGACCATCCAGCCAGTAAAATGTAGAATACTACAATACATGTCAATGATAAGATTGTAGTGGCTGGGGCACTTCAGTAGAACATTTTCAAAAATACAACCATACTGAAAAGGATATCTGATGGACTGTTTTGCACGTTTTACGAACGAAGCTCAAAGGGTCATCTTCAACTGCTAGGATGGGTAGAATAGAGGCACAAATGATTGAGAAATACTGCACAGCGAATAATGGCCTTAATGACCTGGATAAAACATGGGCTTTAAATAATACATGGTTTTATAATTGACTTCAAATTTTATGTATACAGCTGGACAATCTCTTATTTCTCCCGGGAATGTTTAAACAAGAGAAGGATGAGGGTGTCACTTTTAACATTCTGAAGTACTGTTCTTTTCCAATCTATTCCCTGCAGCGTCGTGACTATTGGTTCAGCTAAGGGTAATTCATGATTGGACATTGTATATGGTGCACTCCCAGCAACATGCTTTCTAATAATGTATTTTGAATTTTTTAGTGTGGTCAAAACCCCCTCTGCCATGTGTTTGAGGGGGTCGGAGAAGAATTGAGCAACTTTTAGTCAGCCAGAAGGTATAAGCAAGTGACAGCCTATGTGCGCTCCAGACTTTTCTCTGCGATCTTTTGGACACATAGGAGGGCAGGCGGGTGTAGATTTGCCTGGTGCAGTCATGTGATTTAAACTCAGCAGCCTGTGGAGGAATCCGGCGTGCCAGGCAAATGGGAGCACATCCTCTATCCTCTTCGTGTAGTTTTTTTACTCCTAAAACGGCAGGCGGAACAAAACTGGTTAGTGGAAACCCCATGATTCGTTCTTATTGACCACACCTCAGACCTGATCCTTCACAAGCGCAAGGCAGACACCCATTGGAGCGGCGTAGTAGCTATCAGACTCGCAGGACTTGTTTAGACTGCTGTGACAACAGAAGACACTCACACGTGAAGGAAGTAGCAGGGTTAACAACCAAGCGGCTGCCAGGAACAGCGGGACATTTCAGTCCATGAGTCTGATGACATACGGCAGCAGTAACCTCTGTAATCTTTCATCGGGGTACCAGTGCTCCAAACATCCTCCTTTATAGTCTCCTTGGTCAACACTCAGACCAGGTAATGTCGCCCGCCTCTAAGTGCGTGACTGAAGGCCGGCTTTGAGATGTTTATTTAGCTAGGTACATGCAATTACGCTTTGGTCTGTTACTTTAGATGCGCCTCATGTACCACAAATCTTTGAAGTGCCACAACCACAGAGGAGACAGCCCGTAGAGGCATATGCTGGCAACAGCTTCAGTGCCATAAGGTTCAGTAAGGTAATTTCGGTGGAAGAGGTTAATTGGCTTACCCTCACATGGTGGAGTCACAGTGGGGAGCTTTTAGACGGGAGGGGAAGTAGGGACACTTATTTTTTCCTTCTTCCTATTTTACCTTTCTGCTTCACATTTTTGTTACGTCTCTTTGGTTCAGTCCTTTGAATGGACACTGATGGCCTTGGTATGTTCGACTTGAGCACCATACATAATGCACCACATGGGAGTTTTAGTGTATAATTGCTCTTAGGCTCTGCTTGTCACTTTGTACTGGCGTGCATTTTTGGTGATTCAGCACTCAAACTAGCAAAGTTGAGGTAACAAAGGCAGTGACAGTACACTGTTTACAATTTTCTTCACTAAGTCTTCCTTCTTCCGCTGTCCTGATGAGGCTTAAAGCCATAAAGGCTGAAACACATCGACTTTTATTTGGAGGAGTCTCAAGCAAATTATAGGTCTATCCTTGAAGTAATTAGAGGCACACAGACCTAAGGAGTTGAAGTCGTGGGCGTCTTCAGTTTGTGCACCGCATACGAGGACTACCTCTGTCTGTGTACTTTACACAAAAATTGTCCTAAAAAGCCATTGAAGATAGTGATTTAAAAGTGTTTTCTCCACTCTTCCCTTATATATATATATATATATATATATATATATATATATATATATATATATATATATATAAACACAACAACGTTTTCATGTATGTACTTTATTGCTGAACTGTGTTAGTAATACAGCATAATGAGCACAAGTATGTCAAAACGTATAGTATTGCTGTGATACATGAATGTGTATAAGTATGTCAATATGTAGAGTATCTTCGAGTTATATGTGGGGTGAGTTACAAATCTACTGCAGCCAAGAGCATTGTGAAAGCAGGTTTTGAACTTGTGAATAAAGACTCTACTGGATGTTTTAGTGATCAATATACAGTTGATCAATTCAAGTGATTACTTTGGAAGTTGTTGTTTATTTCCCACTATATATCCCTTCTTTGGTTTTCACTGCTCTGTTTATTGCCCAGAATGTGGGAGTATTTGGACAAACCCTGTTAGTACTGACGTCCATTAAAGGCCTTCCAAAGTAATTTAGGACTGGATTAAGGACCAGTAAAAAGGGAGCAGGACTTTAATGTCAGGTGTAGCCTACAATGGCAGGCCTTAAGGCTATCAGAACATTCCACCCAAGAGGTTAGAATATCCTAACTAAACAATGCTCCTGGAGACAGAGAGGGTTGAAACCTTTCTCCCATCAACATTCCCAAGGCTCTGAAGTCTTTCTTTTGCAGATCTTGCTGTGAATGTTCAACAGTTACGACCCAAGAGACTGCAAGATAACTGCACTTGTGCCTGCCGTTTACTAGTAAACAATTGCAATATGTGATGCTTAGAGGGGTTATGACTGCTTTTGGCTCCGATGTAACTGCACCTGCTGCTCCTTTAAGAGCATGACTCTAGTGTTTCCAAGGTAACCGCACTTGTGACTACCTGTTTAGTAGTAAAATTGAGCAATAATCTGTGTTTAGAGGGGTTCTGACACCTTGTGGCACCAATGCCATTGCACCTGCTGCACATTTAAAACCATGACCCTAGTGCCTGCAATATAACCGCACTTGTGACTGACTGCCTGACTAGTAGTTAAATAAATCAATATTTGATGTTTAGAGAAATTCTGACAACTTTTGGGCCTGGTGACACTGCACCTGCTGCACAATTCAAATCATGACCCTAGTGCCTGAGAGATAACTGCACTTGTGACTGCCTGTTTAGTATTTAAATATTGCAATATTTGGCACTTAAAGGAGTAATGACAACCTTTGGCTCCAGTGCCACTGCACCATTCATTTCATAACCCTATTGCCTGTACGGTAACTGCACTGGTGACTTCCTGTTTAGTAGTACAATATAGCATATTTTGGTGTTTATTTGGGTTCCTAGAGCTTTTGGCCCTGGGCGTCATTGCACCTGCTGCACCACTAAAATCATGACCCTAGTGCCTGTAACTTCACTTGTGACTGCATGTTTAGTAGTAAAATTTAGTGATAATCTGTGTTCAGAGAGGTTCTGACACCTTGTGGCACCGGTGCCACTGCACCATTAAAACTATGGCTTTAGTGCCTGCAAAATAACTGCACTTGTGACTGCCTGATTAGTAGTAAAAAAAAGTCGCAACATTTGGTGTTTAGAGGAGTTCTGACAACTTTTGGGCTTGATGCCACTGCACCTGCTGCACCCTTCAAATAATGACCTCAGTGCCTGCAAGATAACCGGATTTGTGGCTGCCTAATAATAAGTCACTGAGATAATCTAACAATTTGAAATAAAACTTTGCCCAATTATTCAAATGACCTTTCTTTAAAAATGAGTGAGTGGTAATTTAAGAAATGAACACACAAATAAATGTAATAATATTTACAACTGTTATTCATAAGAAATGTAATTATTAAATAATGAAAAACACACCATGATGAGCCCACTTGCTGCTTGCATTACATCTGCACTCGATACTCCATTACAAGATGGCCAACATGTTTACACACATTCAATTCATCCTTTCACGTACAAACACTAAAATGTAACCAATCTCCAAACACCGGAAGGTGTACTTCGGCCACACTCCACACGACGACAAAAGCAGAACAGAAAGCAGAACAGTAGAGCAGGAAGTGATTTGCTAGCCAATCAAAAGCAAGTAAATTCAAGCGATTGGGAGCAACGTTTGAATGAACAAACAGGAAGTTCAGGGAAGTAAGGGGCGAAGTGCGGGCGGGTTCTAAGTCCTTTTAAAGATTTTTTTTACTTACATAATACCTCGCAAGCACTGCGCAAGCACTATGCAGAGGAAACTTAAAAATGACAAAATAATAAAGCAATACTATTATAAAATTTGCTGCATTATGCCGCATAATTTGCCCTTTCTTTCTGCATAAATCACTTAACCCTGCTGCATATTTTGGCTCTCTCCTGCTGTGTAATTCTAGTGGCCCTAATAATTAGGACATTGTATTGTTGAAAGCAGTGGGCCAGTACCTGCGTATAAAGGATGCTGCTGCTCCATTATATTCAATGGACCTCTCAACATTCTGATGTTCTGAGTAATGGTAGCACCCAACAGTGTCCAGCCGGTGGCAATTTCACCGTAGTAAACTTAGAAAAAAGGTGCCCTGAGCACTCAAACGTTAAAGACGCTTTCTAACATTTGTACCACGTAAAGTTTAATTCTTGCAAGTTTCACAGAGAGCTACGAATTTTTATACAATTCCAGGGGAGAACCAACAAACCTTGACTTAAATGCTGACTTTCATGTTTGTCAAAACTCCTGCACTGATTGTTCCCAGTGCCTTGCATCGTACTGTTTTGTGTCGTACTTAAGCCCAGACCTCTGAAATGCCAAAATATATAAAAATGTACAGTTTTTTTCAAGGCTTGCCCTCAGTTGGTGAAGGGTAAACTTATCAGTTTATATGATCATAAAACAAAGACCTCATCAGTGTTTATTTAAAAGAATATTCTTTGTCAGACTTATTTAAGAGTAGGTCTGCTTTCTTTGAGGACAAAGGGTGTGAAAACGGTCACGAGGTGAGGGGACCGATGTTTACTTTGGATACAAAGACTCGATAATTTGAATCTAATTGTGGTGTTTTAGAAACCATCACCTGGTTTGAATTTAATTTGTGTTCACAGGGAAATAAGCACAGTATTTGTCTTTTCTCACCCTTAACCTCCGCCCTATTACCTCATGGTGCACCAATCACCAAGCGGCATTTCGAAAGCACAAACAAACAAACCTTGTGAGAATTAAGATACATTCTTTCACAAAGGCCTCATGCCTGGGATAACCAGCTGCCTGGTCCAGAACGTCATAAGGGGGTCTGACTCTCGGCATGCAAAAATAAACAAGCACTGCCAGTGTCAATCGATACGGTGTTGGCTGCCAGCCGTTTGTCTTTGTCAACGCTTTTTTTGTCTGAGAATATTTGATTTTCAGTCTCAAAAAACATACATTGCATTGTAAAAATTCACAGGAAAGTTAGCCAGTGGTTGGAGTATGCTCACCCATTGCCCAATGCTGTGTAGTGATTTTGGCAAGTGGAACAATCACAGGCCAAAGGATAAGAGGGCTGGTTGAAGCACCTATTATTATTAAATATGTGTGTGTATGTATATATGTGTGTGTATATATATATATATATATATATATATATATACACCGCGGGGGGGGTTGTGAAGTTTCATCAAGCGGTGCCAAAGATATAGGCAAGCAAAAAACAGCTTTTTCTATAGACACTAGGTCCTAACTACAACTATCTAGTGGCAAACGCCACTAGGTAATATGTATATATACTTCATGCATTGAAATAAATTGAACTGTTTGGCTTTAAATTGGTGGTGCCATTGTCATATATACGAATAAATCCAGGGAAGACTGGAATATGATCGTGGAATGACTATTTGGACAATATATTCCACAAGCGGTGAGAAACTGCTCACCAGACAGCTGCACCAAATCAGTAATCGATCCAAAGAGGCAGAAGAAACCAATTTCTTCAAATATAATTCATCACCTTTATTGTCACTCGTAATGAAATCAACGCTGTCTCCACAAAAATGTCTATGCGTTTCGGCTAACGGCTTCTACTGGACATTAACAGCCCTCTTCGACACACATACAAATACAAACCTAGACCCTCATTTGTTTCAATGATACACTAGTGCAAACTAAAATGGCTGCCATCTTTGAACATGTATATTATTGAATTCAAACTGTAATGTCTATTGTTATGATACCATCCATGCACATACCCCTGATGAAGGATGGCACATATTCAAAATAACAGTGCATTATGGCCAAACGTTTTACATATATAGTCACAATGATAAATAGTAAATAGTATTTAAATCAGGCCACTGCAAACTTATTCAGAGCTCTGTTGTAGCTGTCCAAATGCTCCTAAAGGCGGAATCAGCGCTTCATTTATATCAAAATGATCTTTTCCCTCACAGCTAAAGTGCCTAGTGCCTATTATGTCTATAAAGATATTAGAAAAACAATATGACTGATAGCAGCAATATATCAATAAATGTCCGTCAATGTATGAATTTGTCAATAAATAGATCACTGTTCATCATAACATATACACATATATATTCAATATAGTTTAAAAACAACAGTTGCGTTATCAAAGTGTGCAATGCCAGCCATGTTATATAAAGTGCCTAGTGCAAAAGTGCTAACCCATCTATGTATACAGTGTAATAAGACCAAAAATACGTGATAAAAGAGAACAATATTTGTAACACTTCCAGCATCTACATATAAAAAGTCCACATATTATCAAATATTGTTCAGTAGAGCGAACTGTCTCTATATGGCACCAATATGTAAACCATTTGGGATATCTTATGTCATTACTTGTGGAGATGAAAAAGCTAAAAATATAGCTAAAGGGTAAAATCTTATTGATGTTGAATTGATTTCATCATGATGAATCATCATAGATGTACATGTAGTTCTGCATCAAGATTATGTCCCCGTTGATTTTCTGAGCCGAGCAATAGTATCATCTTGGATTTCATCTTTCTCAACTCCAATGTTCTATCACCTGCCCTCAGACTCAGTCTGATCGATTTAATTCCCTAAAAAGTGAAAGTACGGCAATCTCCTGCATGTACATCCCAGAAGTGTTTAGCTAGAGGGTAAGATCTATAATGATTTTTGATTGCTCTAAAATGTTGTAGAAATCTGCTCTTAAGTTTATGAATGGTGCTGCCTACATATTTCTTCTGGCAGCCACATTCAATGACATATACAACATATTCAGTTTGCAAGTAATCCGATCTTTGATCTCACAATTTGTGCCATCAAATGTTCGGTAATTCTGTGTATTCTGTGCATATTTACACGCTTTGCAAAGACCACATTTCTAAAAACCTAAACTTCTTTTTGCTAGCCATGACATACTGTCCTTTTTAGAAAAAGGCTCCTAGTCAAATGATCTCCTAATGAGTGAGCCTTACGATAGGTAATTTGAGGATGTTGACCAATACTATCCTTAATATGAGGATATTGTTGCAAAATGTGCCAATTACGTTGTAAAATGTTTTTAAGTGCCACATGTTGTTGAATAAATTCAACAAATAGTCGCGGAGGAGATCTTTTGATGTTCAAATTATTCTCACTGGGTGAGTTCTTAAAAAGCAATTCTTCTCTAGTTTTACTCTTGACCCTGTTCTGTGCATCAATCAAAATTTTAAGAGGATCTCCCCTCTTCAAGAATCTTTGGGTCATTGCCCTGATTTCTGCTTCAAACCCATCATCCTCTGAACATATCCTGCGAGCCCACCGGAATTGGCTATAAGGTATGCTCCATTTCAATGCCTTAGGATGTCCACTATTACATGCAATATAGAATTGCATGCTGTGGGTTTGCAGTATACTTTGGTCTCCAACTTAAAATCCTTGACTTCCAACAGAACATCCAAAAATTCAATAGTGTGTCTGCTATATAGTGATTCCAGATGGATAATTAGCAAATTATTATTTAACATACCCATGTATTCCAACAGGGATTGTTCATGACCATCCCATATAAGAAAGAGATCATCAGTATATCGCACCCATGATACTACTTTATCCATGTAGATATTGTGGGCCTCAGACCAAGCTATTTCTTTCTCCCACCATCCCATATAGAGATTTGCATAGGTCGGAGCAATATATATATATTACCTAGTGGCGTTCACCTCAAGATAGTTGTAGTTAGGAACTTGTTTCTATTGAAAAAGCGTTTTTTGATTTGCTCACGCACCTACTCACACACCCACTCAGACACTCACACACCCACTCACACATTTTTCAATAAAAAACTATGCATGGAGGGGGCGAGAGTTATAGTTACCTTAGGGTACGATGACACCTTTTATGGCATAATTTATATTATCACAACAATATTTGCAATAAAATTATTGATGAGAAACTTGGAATGGCAGGGCCATGAGTTATAGATACCTTATGGCGTGAGTTATAGTTACTTGAGTCAAGCATAACTATGACTGCTGAATTTCTATGGTTTTATGTGAGTAATTTCAGAACCTAACTATAACGTCCCTGTAACCTTTGTTTTTTTCAGTGAAAAAAGGAAAAAAAAAATATATATATATGTATGTATTTCACTGACAAAACGGTTACGTGGATGTTACAGTTAGGCTCACATTTCAAACATACAAAACCATAGAAATTCAGCAGTTATAGTTATTTCAAGTAACTATAAAGTGTGCCCTAAGGTAACTATAACTCATGCCCCTGCCATGCACAGTTTTCTGATCAGTAATTTTATCACACATGTTGCAGTAGTATTGTCAATGATGTCATAGAAGATGTTATGAGTGATATCATATGTGGAGTAAGTAGCAGTGCATGGTGAGAGCACAAGTTATAGTCACCTTGGGCACGACCCTATGGGGACTGGTCTGACAACATTTTCCCGGGTTCTTCTTAGTTCCCAGTCTGGCCCTGCCTGCAGGCTCACTGCCTCCTGCAAAAAATGCTGCTCCTTTGGTGCGGGAGCAATCCTTTCATCTACACTTAAAAAAAAAAAAACTGCTTTATTTAAAAGCAGTCACGGACATGGAGGTCTGCTGACTACAGCAGGCCTCCATGTTAGTGAGTGCCCATAGTCGCTATGGGGTCGCAAAATGCGACCCACCTCATTAATATTAATGAGGTGGGTCTTTGCGACCCCATAGCAACTCGCAGACGGTGTCTGAGACACCGTTCTGCATATGGTTTTGCGACTCGGAAATTGCGAGTCGCTCGGAGTCGCAATTTCCGAGTCGCAAAACCTATTGTTCCTACATCTGGCCCAGAGTAACATATAGTGCCTCTAAAGTACAGACAGCAGTAGTCAAGCTTTACTTGCACAAACATACCAATAGAGAATGTACATGAGCAGTGCAAGCTCCATTCATAGACAGCACATTTAGCAGAATGCAAGCTTTCAGCTTTCGCTCTAACATTGACAAGCATACAAAGTAACAACATCACAGACAGGCATGCATGAAAACACACTTACAGCAACAGTGCGTGCTTCTGTGTGCATGTATGATTATCTGGTTCCCCAGTATTTACTGGTGAAGCGTGGTACTAATTGTGGTTTGGTTTGTGTTGTAGAAGGAACAGGGCAAGAGCAGGGAAAGGGTTTGATCACTGTTAGAAATTGGTCTCTAGTTGGCGGAGGTATGGACCCCGTTTTAGTAGGGACCACAATCTTAGTCAGGGTAAGTCAATATTACCATAAATTAACCTGTGCTCACCCTCTGGTAGCTTGGCACAGAGCAAGCAAGCTTACCTTGGAGGTAATGGGTAAAGTATTTGTTCAACGCTTGATATGGTAAAAACACTGAAAACACCGCACAAAAATAATCCACAGCATGTTAGGAAAATAGAGCCTAACTTAATGAACAAAGCAAGACCAAAATGACAAACATTCAATAGGTAGAAGTCAAGATATGAATTTTTAGGGAATATCTGCAAATGTAGTCCTTAGAAACGTAAGGCGCCAACCGTGGCTATCTGGTCGTGCTAGACTGGATTCAATTCAAATGTTCAGGCCAACCACAATGGAATGCAGGCCGACTACAGGGACCAACCTTGTCCTGCTAAAACAATACCTTATCTGAAGGGTTGTGTCAACGTAGAAGATCCGATGCAAAGAGCAGATGAGACGATGCAAAGGCAATGTGCTGGTTCCGATCCGCGCGTTGAGGGATGTGCAGCTTCAAACCCTATGCAATGAAGGCAATGCATCGTCATCGAACCTCACAACTGACAATGTGAAAGTAATGTGTCAGGGCTGAAGGTGATGTGGCAGTACTGCAATGTCTAGTTCCTCAGCAGCAATGTGTCGCCGTTGAGGAGAGATCCAGCATTTCCGTTCAGCTCAGTGACGTTGAGGCATGGATTTCTGTAGAAGACAGCTCCAGAACCAACTTCCAAGGGCCCAGGACTAGATTGGCACTACTGGTCAGAATAGGACTCACAGTTGGCAGAGTCCAACAGCTGTAGCCGAGGTGAGTGAAGTCTTTGATGTCCCTGAGATTTCAGAACAGGGGGCAAGTGAGCAAGCCCTTGAACTCACTTTGATTCTGGGGATGTTGAGATGCAAGTACAGTCCTTCTCACTCCCAGGCAAGGAGGGTAGCTGGCAGCAGGGCAGGCACAGCAAAGCAGGAGTCCAGCAAATTCTAGCAGAGTTCCAGCCGAGTGACAGTACTCCCTCCCCTGCTCCTACTCCCAGGGTTCTGCACCCCCCTCCATGGAGAGAACCCCTAGAAGTCACACTGGGGTGATTGGGCAAACCGCCCCCCCTTCAGGTCAGGGTTTACCCCCTGCACCTGATCCTCCAGTCTAGGGTCTGTACCCTCAGACTGGACCACTGCCTAGCAACTCAGGACTTCCTGGGGAGCACACCTACTCCCCATCAGGTCAGAGTTTACCACCTGAACCTGATCATCCAACCCAGAGTCACCACCCTGCGGTTGAACCATTTCCTGGTGCACCAGGACTTCCTGGGAGGCACACCTATCACTCACAAGGGAAACACCTTCCCCAAGGGCCACACAAGAGTCAGGCTGGTGCAGGTCTACGGACCTCTGCCCATCTGTCAGAGTCTGGATTCCTCCCACACCCAGAAATGGTCTCACCAAGGTCAATTCTGGGGTGCTCTGACCTAAGAGCTAACCCCTGACCCTCCAGGTTCTCCACTGGGGTCCACAACCCCCTATCAACCCTCTGTCTGGACTTCTGCACCCCCTAACTAGGAGTGGTACTGCAAGACACCAAAACTAGTGGGACGCTGGCTAAAGCCACCCCCTCCCCGAAATTCTCCTGACACTGTGGGGTCTCCCTCAGCAAATGGCCCTACGGCACGGGCTAGGCTCCCCTCCTGGCGTTCCCTCATGGAAACCTCCAGGACCTGAGACTGGATCTCAGGCACCCTGGGCCTCAGCCCAACCCCATTCCCTCTCCTCAGAGAATGGACATGGGATCCCTCACCCATCCCACTACACTGGGACCTACCTGGGACACTACAATCCTTTCCCACTTCACCTGGTTGGGAAATACTTAGACCACTCCCCTCAGGAGCACCCCCAAATGCCTCTTCAGACCCTCTGGTACTTACCCAGAGGTCTGCCTCCAGTGTAAGTTCCCTGAGGTCAAAGAACTCACACTCCACCTGGTGTTGGCGTAGCTCTGGGAAAAAAGGACTAGACATTTGCTCTCCAGCGACTGCATCACTCAGCCCCTTACATGAATTAACCAAACTACCCTTCACCAAACCATCCATTGACTCAGCCTTGAAAAAGTACCCCACATCACCCTCCTGAGACTGGTGAGAAAATACCTGACTGTCCCTGACACTCAACCCACACTCTTCTGGGATGTCTCCACACTCCATAACCAGGACTTCTACCTGGTGGGAACCCCTCTCCCTGTCACTCTCACCGAGAGCCAGTAGAGTATCCCTTCCATCACTAGGAATATGACTCCCCATGACAGTTCCCCAATCCACCTCAGGGACCCAGTGCATCACTGGAGCTAACTCATACACCTAAACCTCCTGGTGTGTGTTAACCCCCTCCTTCAAGTAGAGCACCAAGTCTCTGGGCATGTGCACTTCTTCATCTTCACTGGATACAAGATTTATGCTGCCACCATCTGACCTGGCTCAGCCCTCATGGCTTCCAGCTTCGGCTCTTCACAGCTCAGCTCTTGAGCTCCCAATATCTCTTTTTCCTTGGCTAAGGCTCTCTTAGCCTCAGCTCTCTCTAGCTGTTCGTCCAGCTCCCTCATCCACTGCTCCTGAGCTAGGAGCAATTCCTCTCTCTCTGTTTCCCTTTCCTCATTAGGGTAGTACACCTCCTCGGAACAATGTGGTATGGCTGCTTCCCAGCATTTAATCACATACTGAAACAGGGCTGTCTCAAAGACCCACCTTGGGGTCCTTCTTTTCACAGCCAGCCCCCTTCCTTGCAGAAAACCTTTAGCTACCTCAGCGTGTAGTACTCCAGCTGCCAGAAGTTGACTTCCATTCTGCAAAGGCCTCACAACCAAAAACCACAGTCCAAAAATATGACAATATCTCTAGGAGGACGCCAGAGAACAAAAAGGAAAACACAGTATGTGGTACGTAGTGGTCTGCGATATGGTAGTAGTGTACACCAATCACTGTGGGTCAAGTGCAAATGCAAGTCCTATCCTCACCGCTGACAACCAATGTTGGAAATGGGGTCTCTAGTTGGCAGTCAGTTTGCACACTCTAGTCAGGATAAGGGAGATACCCGCTCAGATAACCCCTGCTCACCCCCTTGGTAGCTTGGTACGAGCAGTCAGGCTTATCTCAGAAGCAATGTGTAAATCATTTGCACATAACGCACAGTAATAAGTGAAAACACTACAAAAGGACACCACACCAGCTTTAGAAAAATTGCCAACATTTATCTATTTAAAACAAGACCGAATACGATAAAAATCCAACATACAGTAATAGAAATATGAATTCTGCAAGATTTACTCAAAAATGCAGTTCCTTGAAGTCGATAGCTCCACCTGGGACTATCACAGAGTCATGATCAGCAAAACCAACAGTTCAGGCCGGCTGCGGCATTGCGGGCCAGCTACGGTGTCGGGAAGACCCGCAAAGAGTACCTTTGATTTGCAGGGTGTCGTGATTCTCGCAGTGAGCTCCGGAGAGCAGCGGTGCTGATGTTGCGGTGTCGGTTCCGGAGTCGGTGGAGGAGTTGTCAGGCCCTTGAGGTCACACGCGTTGCAGATTGAACTCCAGGCTGTTGAAGTCAGGTGCGCCAGCGTGGATGGCGTCTGGGCTGCTTTGCGAAGTGGGACGATGCGACGTGCGGTGCCCACAGGCCAAGGTGCAGGCAGCTGCTCGGTGACGGTGTCCAGTGGCGTCGGTGAGACCAGGACTGCGGTGTGAAGTGGGGCGGTGTGACGTGCGGTGTCCACAGGTCACGGTGCATGCAGCGTCGTCGTCATTGCTGAAGCCCTGTCGCCGGTAGGCCCAAGCCAGCGGTGCGGGATGGGACGACGGTGCTTCGTGACCCTCACGAGCGGTGTCCACAGGCCACGGTGCAGGCAGGATGCCTGGTGATGACACAGGAGTCGATAGTGCTGGTGCCGGTGTCAGCAGGAGCGTCGTCATCAGGGATGCCCAGGCTGCGGTGTGAGCAGGTGATGCCGGAGTGCGGGGCCCACAGGTCGTGGTGCGAGCAGCGTCTCGGTGAAGTAGTCCGATGACGGCATCATAAAGACCAGGGTTGCAGTGCGAAGCGGGGCAATGCGACTCCGTGTGGCATCGGCAGGTCAAGGTGCAGGCCAGCGGTGTCGTTGGTGGCATCGCGGTGGTTTCTCCTCTTGAACAGCACAAAACACACAGTTTCCAGTGCTGCAGGTCGAGGTGCAGGCCAGCGGTGTTGTTGGTGGCATCGCAGTGGTTTCTCCTCTTGAACAGCACAAAACACACAGTTTCCAGTGCTGCAGGTCGAGGAAACTGAAGTCTTTGGTGTCCCTGAGACTTCCAACAGGAGGCAAGCTCTACTCCAAGCCCTTGGAGAATTTTCTCAAGCAGGACACACAGCAAAGTTCACCCTTTGCACTCTTTTCAGGCAGAAGCAGCAACTGCAGGCCAGTCCGGCAAAGCAACACAGCAAAGAGGCAGTACACCTCCTTCAGTTCTTCAGCTCTTCTCCTGGGCAGAGGTTCCTCTTGGTTCCAGAAAGATTCTAAAAGTCTGGGGTTTTGGGTCTTCTTCTTATACCCAGTTCTGCCTTTGAAGTTGGCAAACTTCAAAGCAAAGTCTCAAGTGTTTGCAAGATCCTTCCTTGTCCAGGCCAGGCCCAAGACGTACACCAGGTGGTCGTAGACTTCACTGTGTGAGAGCAGGCACAGTCCTTTCAGGTGTGAATGACCACTCCTCCCTTCTCTCTAGCTCAGATTGCTCATCAGGATATGCAGGCTACACCCTGCCCCCTTTTGTGTCCCTGTCTAGAGAGGTGCAAAACAGCCCAACTGTCAACCTGACCCAGACAGACAATCCACAAACAGACAGAGTCACAGAATGGTATAAGCAAGAAAATGCCTACTTTCTAAAAGTGGCATTTTCAAACAGACAACTTAAAAACCAACTTCACTAAAAAATGTATTTTTAAATTGTGAGTTCAGAGACCATAAACTCCAAATTTGTATCTGCTCTCAAAGGGAATCTGCGCTTTAAAGATATTTAAAGGCAGCCCCCATGTTAACCTATGAGAGAGATGGGCCTTACACAGTGAAAACCAAATTTGGCAGTATTTCACTGTTAGGACATATACACCACACTAGTATATGTCCTACCTTAAACATACACTGCACCCTGCCCATGGGGCTACCTAGGGCCTACCTTGGGGGTTCCTTACATGTAGTGAAATGGATTGTTTAGCCCTGGCATGGTACACTTGCCAAGTCGAATTGGCAGTTTGAAACTGCACACACACAGACACTGCAGTGGCAGTTTTGAGCCATGTTTACAGGGCTACTAATGTGGGTAGCACAACCAGTGCTGCAGGCCCACTAGTAGCATTTGATTTACAGGCCCTGTGTACCTCTAGTGCACTTTACTAAGGACGTACCAGTAAATCGAATATGCCAATCATGGCTAAACCAATCAACAGTACACTTTACACAGAGAGCATATGCACTTTAGCACTGGTTAGCAGTAGTAAAGTGCCCAGAGACCTAAAGCCAACAAAAACAGGTCAGAAAAAATAGGAGGATGGAGGCAAAAAGATTGGAGATGACTCTGCAAAAAGGGCCATTTCCAACAGTACTTTTAGCAGCACAGCAGTACTTTCTGGCAGGATGTCCTCAGGTCCAGAAGTGTACTGATTTGGTGGTGTTCACAGTCTAGCATTTATAACTAGTTGAGCCTTTGATGTAGGGGAGAACCTTCAAAGAAAGGCCTTCGAAGTGCTCAAGTGCTCAAAGTCCCTGCCCTTCCTTCTTTGGCTCCAGACACACTACAAGGGGTTATGCAGCATTTTGTGAGAGCTCAGGATCAAGCCCATTCAGGTATGTCAGCTTCTCCCTCCCATCCTGCCCCGGATGACCCATCAAGAAGTTAATGGTTCATCAGGCCCACCTAGCTCCCTTTGTGTGTGTCTGTCTAGGGGGAATGCACAAGAGCCCAGCTGTCACCTACCCAGATGTATATTCAGAGACAAGCACAGAATGGTTAAAGTAAGAAAATGCAAAATTTCCAAAAGTGCCATTTTCAGACTTGCAACTTAAAATCCAACTTTAAAACCAGTTGTGATTTTATAATGGGAGTCCAGGGACACCAAACTCAAAATATCTATCTGCTCCCAATTGGGAATTACACTTATAAAGTATAATAAGGCAATCCCAATATTAACCTAAGGGCGAAATAGGCCTTGCAGCAGTGAAAATTTAATGTAAGAGTTTTTCACTTCCTGGCCATGTAAAACTTAATAGTACATGTCCTGCCATTTAAATATGCTGCATCCTGCTCTTGGCATACCTTAAGGGTGACTTATATGTATCAGAAAGGAAGGTTTGGGCCTGGAAATAGGGTTAACTTACCAGGATGACACAGCAGCTTAAAACTGCACATACAGGCTTTGCAGTGACATGCCTCAGTCATGTTTGCAGGGCTGCTGAAGTGGGTGGCACAGCCAGTGCTGTACACCTACTGGTAGCATTTAATTTGCATGCTCTGGGCACAGCTAGTGCACTTTCCTAGGGATCTATAAGTAAACTAAATATGGCAATTGTGGATAAGCCAATGTTACCATGTTTTGAGCAGGGAGCACATGCACTTTAGCAAAGACTCCTAAAGCCAACAAAAATTAATTCAGCAAAACGTGGAGTGAAAAGGCAAAAAGTCTGGAGATGGCCCCGCTGAGAGGGCCAGGTCCAACAGTCACCATGACACAAAGAGACTTGACACATACTCAGCACACACCAGTCTGGCAGAGTAAGTATTTAGCAAGAACATAGTACTGATACAGCACTTATCAAAGTCATGTAAATATCCTTGAATCATGCGTCACATGGACATCATGGATAGTGCAAAGCATTAGCTCAGCACAGGTACAAAGCTGAATGCATCAGTGTAAGCCTTGCTCATTTACATACCACAGGTACTGCCCTGACAGCAGCTTAGCAAGATTGCAGAACAGGTTGAGCTTGGACTACTGATATGATTCCCCCATGAAAGCACAATGCTGGCTGTAGCAGTGCAATCATCTCTGCGAACACAGCACATGACGCAACAGTGCAAGCCATACACTCACATACACTAATCCTTCCCCTGGGTAGCCCTGTAGAGAACTGTTAGAAATGGGGTCTCGATTTGGCAGTCGGTTTGCACCCAGTCCAAGTAGGGAACCTCACTCTAGTCAGGATAAGGGAGATACCAAGCTTAGATAACCCCTGCTCACCCTCTTGGTAGCTTGGCACAGGTAGTCAGGCTTATCTCAGAAGCAATATGTAACGCATTTGCACATAATACACAGTAATACAGTGAAGACACCACACCAGTTTTAGAAAAATAACCAATATTTACCTATATAAAACAAGACCAAAACGAGCAAAATCCAACATACGATAATAAAGAGATGAATTTTGCAAGAATTACTTAAAAATACAGTTCCTTGAAGTCAATAGCTCTGTCTTGGGCTATCACGGCGTCGTGAACAACAAATCCAACAGTTGAGGTCGGCTGCGGCCTCGCAGGCCAACTACGGTGTCAGGAAGACCCGCAAACAGTGTCTTGGAAATGCAGGGCGTTGTGATACTCACGATGAGATCTGGAGTGTGGCGTTGCTGGCATCGGTTCCGGAGGTCGGTGCGGGGCTCGTCATGCCCTTGAAGTCACACACATTGTAGATCAAACTCCAGGCTGATGATGAAGTCAGGAACGCCGACGTGGATGGCGTCTGGCTGCGATGCGAAGTGGGACAATGCGACGTGCGGTGCCCACAAGTCACGGTGCAGGCACTGGCTTGGTGACAGCATCCTGCGGCATCAGGGCTGTGGTGTGAAGCAGGGCGGTGCAACGTGCTGTGTCTCCAGGTCACGGTGCAGGCAGCAGCATCGTCGTTGCTGAAGCACTGTTGTAGGTAGGCCCAACGGGGTGGTGCGATGTGGGGCAGGCTTTGTGCAGCGCCTACAGGTCATGGTGCAGCAAGGAATGTCTGAGGACGACACTGGAGTAGGTGGACCGTGGTTGCAGTGCGGGATGGGACTGTGCTTTATGTACCTCACGAGCGGTGTCCACAGGCAGCCGTGCAGGCAGCAGCACCGGTGTCAGCAGGAACGGCGGCGTCATGGATGGCCAGGCTGCGGTGTGAGCAACTGGATGCTGGAGTTCGAGGCCCACAGGTCACGGTGCAAGCAGCGGCTCGGTGGAGCATCAGATGGCGGCGGCAGTGAGACCAGGGTTGCAGTGTGAAGTGAGGCGGTGCGACTCCATGCGTTGTCAGCAGGTCACAGTGCAGGCCAGTGGCATCGTTGGAGGCATTACAGTGGTTTTTCTTCTGTTGCAGTACTAAAACACAATGTTCTTGGTGCTGTAGGCAGATGAAGCTGAAGTCTTTGATATCCCTTAGACTTCCAACAGGAAACAAGCTATACTCCAAGCCCTTGGAAAACTTTCTCAAGCAAGATACACAGCAAAGTTCATCTTTTGCTCTCTTTTGAGGCAGACGCAGCAACTGCAGGCCAACCCAGCAAAGCAACCACAGAAAAAGGGCTGTACTCCTCCTCCAGCTCTTCTCCTTGGCAGAGGTTCCTCTTGATCCAGAAAAATTCTACAAGTCTGGGGTTTTGGGTTTACTTCTTATACCCCTTTCTGCCTTTGAAGTAGGCATACTTCAAAGAAAAGTCTCTGTTGTTCACAAGATCTGGCCTTGCCCTGGCCTGGCTCCAGACACACTCCAGGAGGTTGCAGACTGCATTGTGTGAGGGCAGGCACAGTCCTTTCAGTTGTAAGTGACCACTGCTCCCTCCACTTTAGCCCAAATGGCCCATCAGGATATGCAAGCTACACCCCAGCTCCCTTTGTGTCACTGTCTAGAGGGAATTCACAACAGCCCAACTGTCAGTCTGACCCAGGCGTGGAATACACAAGCGGGCATAGGTACAGAATGCTTTAAGCAAGAAAATGTCCACTTTCTAAAAGTGGCATTTTCAAACAAACAATTTAACAAACAACTTTACCAAAACATGTATTTTTAAATTGTGAGTTCAGAGATCCCAAACTCCAAATCTCTATTTGCTCTCAAAGGGAAACTGCACTTTAAGGATCATTAAAGGCAGCCCTCATGTTAAATTATGAGAGAGAAAGGCCTTACACAGTGAAAACCAAATTTGGCAGTATTTCACTGTTAGAACATATAAACCACACTAGTATATGTCCTACCTTAAACATACACTGCACCCTGTCCATGGGGCTACCCAGGGCCTACCTTAGGGGTGCCTTACCTGTAGTAAAAGGGAAGGTTTTGTCCTGGCAAGGTACACTTGCCAAGTCGAATTGGCAATTAAAAACTGCACACACAGACACTGCAGTGGCAGGTTTGAGCAATGTTTACAGGCTACTAATGTGGGTGGCACAACCAGTGCTGCAGGCCCACTAGTAGCATTTGATTTACAGGCCCTGGGCACCGCTAGTGCACTTTACTTGGGACTTACCAGTAAATCAAATATGCCAGTCATGGATACACCAATCAACAGTACACTTCACACAGAGAGCAACTGTGAAAACTAAATTTGGTATTATTTCACTATTAGGACATGTAAAACACACCAGTACATGTCCCACCTCTAACATACCCACACCCTGCCCTTGGGGCTACATAGGGCCTACCTTAGGGGTGCCTTACGTGTAGTAAAAGGGAAAGTTGGGGCTTTGCAAGTGGGTGCACTTGCCAGGTCGAATTGACAGTGCAAGACTGCACCCACAGACACTGCAGTGGCAGGTCTGAGACATATTTACAGGGCTACTTATGTGGGTGGCACAATCAGTGCTGCAGGCCCACTAGTAGCATTTGATTTACAGGCCCTGGGCACCTCTAGTGCACTTTACTAGGGACTTACCAGTAAATCAAATATGCCAACCATGGGTAAACCAATCAACAGTACATATATATACTGTACATATAAATATATATATATATATATATATATATATATATATATATATATATATATATATATATATATATATATATATATATATACATATATATCTATATATATGTGTATGTATATTTGTATATATATATATAGATATAGATATATGGAGCATTTGCACTTTAGCACTGATTAGCATTGATAAAGTGCACAGAGGCAATAAACCAGCAAAAGCAGAGTCCGGTATACCATAAATACAGGAGGTCAGAAGGCAAAAAGACAGGGGAGAGATGCTAAAAAAGCTGCCAGGTCTAACAAGAACTATGAGCTGGTCCACATTATGGGATCAGGGGAGAGATACTACATGGAACATAAGTGAAATGAAGAGCAAGACAAGATGTTGAAGCATCTTCACTGGATTAAGAAGGGACCTGGATCAGGGTATGTGGTCCACAGAGATGGGATGGGAGGGACAGGGACTAGATAATGAAAGGGGTCATGGTAGGGATAAGGGGCACACTATTAGAAACACTGCAGCATGGACAGAAGCAATGTGTCATCCCTTCTTTTCATCCCTTCTTTTCTATCATCACAATTAGAAAGCAGGTGCAGTACATGCAGCAGTAGTGAAAGCTACTCTCATGCACAAAACAGCTACAGCAAAGACAACAGTAGTGCAAGCTTCCTTCACATACACAACACAAATTTATAACAGACAGGAGCTATGCAAAGTACCTTATACACAGAACAGGTTCTCCATGGGTATCAGCAGTATAACCTTTGAGCTCACTCACACACAATAGATGTTATGTGATGCAGATTTGTAAAGTGCACTATCACCTAGGAGGATATCCTGGCACGGAGCAGGTGTAAATCTAGCCACACTGAGGGGTCAGTGGGACTGCTGAAAAAACCCAGTCTTCCGCCTCTTGTGGATTTTAAGAAGTGAGGAGGAGGCTCTTATGTTTAGTGATGTAGGAGAAGGCTTGAATGCCAGATCTGATTTTCAGTATGAGTGGGATTTGCGCAACAGGAGTCTGGACGAGTGGAGGTGTCTGGAAGGTTTGTGAAAGCAGCTGCAATTGTTGAGGTATGCTGGGCCAGTGTTATGTAGTGCCTTGAAAGTGTGGGTGAGAAGTCTGAATAATGCTTGTTTGCGGATGGCGGGCCAGTGGAGCTCCATCAGCTGTGTTGTGATGTGAGTGTGGCAAGGGAGCAGCCTTGTGGTGAGTTTTTTGTTTGTCTTGGCATGAAGGGTGTTCCTGCAGCCCAGCAGCTTTCCAGGGGATGATTGGGATCAAGTTGAAAATCTTCCTCAGCATCTTTAGGCCTAGGGTATGGAAGCATGAGGTGGTGAAAGCATTAACTTGAGCAGTCACATTGAGTTTGCTGTTGTTGATGATGATCTCAAGAATTGTGGCATGATATCTGTACTAGCTCTATTGGCTACCAGCTTGAGTTACAGAGTCATATGAATGTCATCCATGGCAGTGATTAGGGCATTTTCTATGATGTGACTGTGTTTGAAACTAGAATGAGGTGGTATTGAGGAATTTGTGGTCATTGAGGTGTTCAATGAGGTGTTTGCTAATGCTTTTCTCTAAGTCCTTGGCCGGAAATAGTAGCAGTGAGACCAGTCTGTGTTTGGCAATATTTGAAGGGTCTGCATAGGGTTTCTTCAGCAACGGGAGAACGGTTGCATGTTTTCACACATCTGGGAAGGTCGCAGAAGAGGTGAAAGTATTCAGAATGGGTGTGAACAAGGCACTGATGGATTACAGTCCTTTGAAGTAGGTGTGGCGGGGGGAGGGGTCCGATGGGGATTCCTGAGTGGATAAACTTCATGGTGGCAGCAGTTACTTCTAATGTGATGACGGTCTATATGTTGAGCTTTGGTTCTGAGGGAAGTGTTTGGTGTTGTCTGTCAAATTTGGTTGTGGGCTGAAGTTGCTGTAAACTGAGTTGATTTTGTTGCTGAAGAATTGAGAGGTCATTGCAATGGTCCTGTGAGGGGACGTCGAGTTGGAGGTGGTGGATGGTGAGGTGAAATCTTTTACAACGTGGAAGATTTATTTGCTTTTGTTAATGCTGGCCTATGACTGGGACTGCAGTAATGGAGCACATTTCTTCAACCTGCCCTCTTCTCATCTGTGCTGCTGTCAGAGAAGAAGAAACACCATAATTATTTGGAAGGCATTGCATTGCAGTGGAATTTAATTGACCTAAAGGTCAAGTTTTGTTGTAGCACAAAAGCTTGACCTGATAAAGGGCTCTGGCTTACACAGTTTGATAATCAAATGATTACAGCTCTTGGAGGGAAAGCACTTTTTCTGTGAAAGCACACAACTTCTGCCCAATCAAAATATATATTCCTGTCCACCAATATGTAGTTGGAACCAAAGCTCTTCTCTGTAGTGCTCCCATAAGCTTATTTTTAGGTTGATCGTATGAGGTGTGATAACAACTGCACTGTCAAGCTAGACCTAAAAATAAGTCTACTGCTGGCAACCAATGTAATTAATCATACGGAAAATGGCTGGCCTCCACTCTTTTTAGAAATTGCTAATTGTTTAGTTCCAGCATCAGCGTGCATAAGGAGCTGACAACAGTAGTAGGACAATGCAACACAGCATAATACAAGCATGGCAACTGTGATCCAAAATGTAAATGAGACTTCTGGGCATAATGAAACACTATGCAGAGGTTGTTCACATGATGTATGAGATTAATTATTTTAAAGTGTTGGGACAGAAAAGTCCTTTTCATGGTGATGGACATGCAACCACGCCCTTAAACGCCTAGCTGTACTAATGCCTGGATCTCTAATGCAGTTTTTTGTTGTCATGTGCGAACATGGATCTTGGATCTGCCATGACACAGGGCTGTCTAACGGCTTGCACTCTTTTTGGACCGGGAGGGGCTCCAACATCTTTACCCTCATAGTGGGTAAAGACTACTGCCTTTGCCAGAAGTTAATCTGCATGAGTGCTGTGGTGGCAACATAATGTGTAGTGACCTGTAGCAGTAAACAGGTACTTGTGACCTGTGTCACTGGAGTGCGTTTAACACAGGCTCACTGATTTAAAGTTCTGTTGCTGTGTGCTTAACTTACCACTCGCCTACATTGGTTTGTTGTGAAGTGCTGTGCAGTACATGTGTGGTGTACGTGTGCAGGGTGTATGTGCGCATTCTGTGAATGGTACAAAATATATAGGATGTACAGTTGTGCAGCACGTGTATTTATATACATGTGCTGGGTGTATGTATGCCTGTTAATGGTACATTACATGAATGACTCTGGACTCCATTTTGGGAGACCCAGGGCTGACTGGGAGAACATGAGGTGACTAGGGAGAGCAATCCCCCTAAGGAGATTTGTGTATTGCTGCATTTCTGCAACCTGGGTGGGGCACACTGGAAGAAAGGAGAGCTAGGTTATTTGTACACTTCAAAGTATACATTTTAATTCTGGGAGAGGTCTTCTCAGGAAGGAGATGGGATTGATAAGAGAATCATAAAGAGTAAGGCTGAGGCCCTGGGGTAACCCTTCAAAACACATATCCCTGTGGTTGACATCCAGCTGCAAATCTCTGGTCAGTCCCATGGTCTGTGTTGTAGGGCTATCAGAGTTGTTCATGCTGTGACAAACTGTTTTCTGGAGATAGAAAGAACAGGTGTGGGCACTTCAAAGGGAAGCAGACCCCCAACATAAACTTCAAAGACTCAGATTCTAAATCACATTTATTGTCTGGAAATGGAAGGGGAGCTTCAGACTCTTAGAACTGTAAACTCTCAACCGGCCAGCTGGGCTGTGCGAAGAAGAGAAGATCTGTTAGACTTCTGCCTGTGACGATGACTGGAGGCCAAGGACTGCTAGTCTCTCAGCTGGGAGTGGGGACATCACTCAGGTAATCCAAAATCACCTACCTTTCTAGCTTGGAGCACCAGTGCCTGCCGGCTTGCCAAGACCAGTGTGCCCTGTGAGGGAGAGGAGAGGGTTGGAGGGAGCGTGGTCCAATAGAGGGATTCTAATGAGTGGATTCCTGTAGTGAGATGTGAGGAGAAGGCTGAGAAGATGACTGCTGCACCAACTAGGTCACTCCTGTGTGCAGGGAAAAGTCTGCGACTCCTGTGATGCCAGTGGAGAGCCGCCATAGGTGAGCCATGACCCGTGATGCATTAAAAGGTTCCTCACTCGTGTGAAGTCCCAAGTCGGCCACCCTGTATGCCAAGTGGGGACACTATGAAGACTGTTGCCATGCAATTGGGCCATAGCCCATGTGTAGTATCAAGTGGGCGACCCTATATGCCAGGTGGTGCCACGGTGAAGATTGCTACCAATCCATTCAGGCCATAACCCGTTTGCGGAATCAAGTCAATGACTTTGTATGCTAGGTGGGGCTGATGTGAAGTTTGCTTTGTGCGGATGGGGCCTTAGCCCATGCGCAAAGTGGAATGGTGACCCGTAAACAGAGAATACAGAACGCCGTGGCCAAACTGATCCTGGACATCCTCCACCAAAGCCACATCTTCACCCACCTAAGATACTTACACTGGCTCCTCGTCAACAAATGCATCACCTTCAAACTCCTGACACACGCATATAAGGTCCTCCATACCATCGGACATGCCTACCTCAATCACCCCCTCTCCTTCTACACCCCCACCAGGCAACTCCGCTCAGCACAACAGGTCCCTGCTACCTTCCTCAGGATCTGGAAGAGCATGGCAGGAGGAAAATTCTTCTCCTACCTCGCCTCGCAGACCTGGAACACAATGCCGCTCCACCTTAGGCAGTCCCCATCGCTGGCTCAGTTCAGGAAGGATCTCAAGAACCAGCTCTTCGACTGACCAGTGTCACCCAGCTAGCGCCTTGAGACTCCCTGGGTGATAAGCCTAGCTTTATAAATGTGGATTGATTGATTGATTGATACGCCAGAGCAAGCCATCGGGACAATGCAAGAAGTGTGGTCTGGTCCAGACCATCAACAGAGGAAGAAGGTGATGAACCGAGCGGGCCCATGACTTAACAGAGGGCCAGCACCAGGATCCTCGCACCCCTCTATCTGTGAGAAGAAGCCCAAGGAACTTACCATGCTTTGGAGGATCATGAAGAACAGTCTGTCTGCTACCGCTGCAGGACCATGTGTGAGGAACTAGAGAACACTTGACCGCAACCCTCGTGGACTGCATCTGAAAGACTTACTGGAGGCAGACACTGCAGCTTCAGTACCTATGAAGGAGGCACCCCCATAGACTCCAGTCACCCGGATACTGCTAGTGTGGGTAAGACTGATTTTCGTGCCTGACAACCCCGGGGGCACTTGCTTGTCAGATAGCACTGCTGCACTGGAACACTTTTGATGTTAATTGAGAGTCAGACTGGGACCCTTGAAACTTGAACTACTAGTGGAACTTAACCTCAATGTCACCAATAGTGAATGGGAAATAACCACTACAGCTAGTTGGAAGGAAGTGGGAGTCAGAGGCCCACCTCTGAAACACTAGAGCCCTGACCTCAGGGGACTGTGTGTATTGTTTATGGATATCGTATTTTTCTTTGTGGTTGTGTATAAATAGTCCTTCTTCATAAAAGCAAGTTTTTGACTGAACAATCATTTATTATTGCTACTGTGCGTATTTTGAGTTGTGAGCCTGTGCTCCTCTTCTGTGTCTACATATCCTCCGAGAAGCCTGGGACTGCTTGACCCATGCTACCACTGAGCTTCACGTGCTGAACGGGTACTTGACCCAACTGCTTAGTATCTATAATAGGTTGGGCCACGTACATAAGGAGTGAAAGGTCTCAACCCCCACGGTTCGGCCCAGGAACT
Source organism: Pleurodeles waltl (assembly GCF_031143425.1). NCBI lineage: Eukaryota > Metazoa > Chordata > Amphibia > Caudata > Salamandridae > Pleurodeles > Pleurodeles waltl. The sequence continues at coordinate 231,683,566 of NC_090439.1, forward strand.
CTTGCTTGGGGTTCTGACATAAATTGAACTACTTGTCATAAAGAGTGAGCAAGGCAATAGGTGACATCAATAGAATGGGTAAAACACATTTACTGTCAACATTCACTATTAAGCTATTTAATTTGATGTGTATCTACTGCATGGCGGCCATATATCATCATAGCTCTGTTTTTTTGGTTCCAGACTTTGGGGAATTTACTGAAACAGCAAATGGTACAGCCTTAGACCTACAACATAGTAAAAATATATATACCGAAATGCCTACACCTCTTAACCATTATTCAACTCACCAATACTCAGTAAGCAGCACTTTTATTATGGGGTACATTTCTGAAATAGAGAAGAAAATATATTTCCTTATCAATACGGAGAATTAGACTAAAAAATATTGTTGTAGAATTTACAAAGTAGCCATGCTATATATTAACCTCATATTCTTTTGTTTTTTCACAACAGGATTTGCCCCCATTAGCGGAATGTGTAGTAAATATCGCAGCTGCACAGTAAACGAAGACACCGGACTTGGGTTGGCCTTCACTATCGCTCACGAGTCCGGACATAAGTACGTTTCTTTTGTTTATAGTTCAATGATTGTGCATTGTGTCCTTTTATGTCAGTGCTTAATTTGTGCTTGTTGTTTCCGGTGCTGAACACCAGCACTTTTTTTGTGTGCTGGCGCTTATTCTTCTGCCCCAAGCATTTGCTGCGAGCAAAAGACACACATGGGAAGGACAGAGGAAGGGAAAAACGAAAAAGCATCATAAAGGGTGAAAGTAAAAAGCTGCTAGAGTGAGCTGAAGGGGCATGGAGTGGCTGTAAATGGATTGACTAGGCCCGAAATTACTTCAGCATTATGCTGCCTCAGTATTTCTTGTTCCCACATTTAATTGCAGCAGCCGCGTGTTTAAGAGGAGTGCTTTGGGCACCGGCACGTTTTTATATACAAATTAAGCAGTTTTTTATGTACTGCATGCCAAATCATATATGCAGGATGGGCTGACTATTCTGCCACTCTCACGTTTTTCTGGTGGGATGCTTTTAGAGCAGGTTATGTGCATGACACAACGATGTTCCTAAGGTTTCAGTCTATTTGCAGCTTTCTAAGGAGTGGGGCTGCTTTGGATTTTTTTTTGCCAAGGCAGATTTTGTTTTTCATTCTGGGTCTACGTGTATAGTGCATTTATACCAATTTTAAAAAGGAGCCTGAGTGACACACATTATCCTTGCCATGTACCAACACCCGAATGTTCAGGGTGTTATAAGGCAGTACTGAACTGTAGTTCAGATCTGAATGCTGTGGTAAAATACTGCACATTATAAAGTATGGACCAGGTGTACCAACCTTTGTAACGTTCACAAACAGCCCGAATTAGAATACAACTGTAAAAAAGGGATTTCTTACGTATCTACCCCGTTATAGAAGTTGTAAAAAATTAACTGCAAAATAGAATTGCGACTGCATACCAAATGTGTATTTGGAAGAGGCTTGTTTTAGGCGTCCCGTCCAAAAGCTGAATGAATATGTACCTTATGTATCATTGGTTTGGAACCATAATTTCGGTTACAAGTCATCGAAAAGTTACTAACCTTCATGTTGCTGTGGTAATTCATTCACAAAAGGGAAGGAACCCCCTTTGCTTTGTGAATTGTGGACATTGCTCTGAAGAAGTAGACAGCTGTCCCATTTCCATTAAGGAAATTAGGCTGCTTTCAAAACGTTTCCTTATTTAAATATAATAACATCCATGGTGGTCTTCTGACCCTTGCAGGCCACCATTCCTGTGGTTCTATTCAATCAAAGTCAATTGCAATTTGAGACCTGCCTAATGAATCTTAATCTGGGAGATCAGATTGCATCCCACTCAGATTGAGAATTGTTCTTACTGATCTATAACCCGATAAGGTGGGTCACAAAATTCAGCCAGTATGATGATATAGATGGACCTATTTGTCCATTGTGGACCTTACTATAAATGTATACAGATGCCATTAGCTTTTAGCTCAGATCATAGTATGAGATTGTGTACGAGCACATCTTAAAAATAATTTAATAAATTCTCTTACTTAGACCCATAGTTGTTATAGCACGTTGAAGGTGTTTTTTCACATTGCACAACAGTTTGAACAGTGAAATGGCTTTCTGAAATGTGAAGTATGAATGTTGGTGCAATGGTATGATGGCTTTATGTGTTGGTCATAATATCGCAAGGGCCAAAGGAGTTTAATCGACAAGGTTTTGTGTGTGTAAATTAAACTTTAAAGATCTGACCATAGCAGACGATGGTTACCATCCTTACATATTCCCTTTGCCACAAAAGCATGGGTAGTTTAGTGGAAATTACCAATGGTTTCAAATGGACCTAGTTGCTGGCATATGTGTTTTTAAACACGGACAGAACTGCTATAAAGATAATTGTATCTTATCACGTTTGTTTTGTGTGACAAGTTATCATCTCATACTGTGTGGTAGTTCATTCACAATTTATGTATAGCCAATTTATTTTGTATGTTACTCATCTATTTTGTGAAGTGTTAGCGCAACCCACCGATGTTCGAGAGTGATTCTGGTGGAGGATGAAAAAGGAACCACAGAGCAAAATCCTTACATAGGCTCAAATCTGTATGCTTGAAGGAAGTAGGGTACTCAGTGCTTGTGGAATTTCCTCCTGTCAGATTTGCGTCAAAGAGATAAATGAAATTAGTTTCTAATGGAAGGGTCTTAAGAGAGTGGAGACCATGTCCAATCCATTATCATTAGGACAGAAGTATTGACAAACTGTGCTAGTAGTGCACCTTCAGCATCTAGATAGTGATGATGGTGAATCAGTTTGAAAAGGTATTCATAGGATTTTTTAATAGAATGTTCATTAACACATCAGTCAGTTTTAAAACGTACCTGTCTGGTAGGGGTGACAAAGGTATGCAGTTTTGTCCATTCCTGCTTCTAGCCCATCAAACAGGAGAGAACGAAAGAATTTATAGGCTAGGAGTAATATTTCATTTTTCATTGGTGTCCATTATAAGCCACCCATGGTTAAACCTGAAAGATGTAGTCATTGAAGGGGCAGCCAGCTCCTCGTTCTTTTTCAATCCTCATACTATCCTGTTTGATGTTGGCATGACAATGATACCCGGTATTATTGCTATTGAGGATAGTTGTGGGAGGTTCCTGATAGGCTTTTGAGAAAGCACTAAATAGGACTGGTGATTGCAAGAGACCTTGAGACAATGGAGAAAAATAGTTTTACTTGTTGGATATGATTTGACAAAAAAGACCTGAACCATTATGATAGCCTCTTTATACCACATGCAGTGTTGACAGGGGTGAGGAGACAATTGTATTGAGCCATGTCGAAAGCAGACAGCACATCTGGAAGGACCTAAGTATGTTCTTGGTAGAAAACCATTTATCCCAGGAGTACATTCGTGTGATTTTGGTACCCCACTGTGGTCTTATCTTACACACATTGAAATCTCTATGGCGAGTGGTTTCCAGGTATGAAGGCTGTGTTGAGTTTAACACTGATTCAAGAAAGTTTGAGATCGATGGCTATATTTAGATGGATATGTATTTTACCTGTACCCTGGATAATAGAATATACCTAGAATTTGCACTAGGCATACAACCTTCAGTTTGCATTTATTTTCAATTTGCTATTATAGTTATATAGGGCTTCAAACTTCTAATAAAATACCAAACCTCTCTTGGTGGATGGATCACATTCTAGTTCATATATTTGGAATTATTCCACAAAGGGGTCAGAGGAAACCGTTTGTAACTGATGACATACAATTCACACCAGTAATGCATAACCAACTAGTTACCATCTGAATATACATAAACGGAAAGGAAGAACCCAGTATATGTGTTTAAAAAAGCTCACCAAAGCAGAGGCCCAGAATCACAGAACTTGACAGTGGTTGTCCCATAAAGAAACCTTCCAATAATTGTGTGTTAGTAAATACATTTGTATAACACAATACTTCCAACATAGTTTCCTCTAGAACTAACACAATTGTCCACTTTATATCCCTTGCTTTCTGGACAAAACTGCACTGCCCTAATGAGCGCTAATAAGAGCAAAACATGTCAGGAGTTGCTTTTATTCAGTATAGGTTGGCTTGGGTGGTATTTTACCAATCCAAAGCATCAATACTGTGCCTGTAATAGTGAAAAGGTTTCGTAATTTTTTCAGCTTGGCATGGATGGAACCTGATAATCCGCTTTGCTGTAAAAACAGCGAAAGCTTTGTCACTTTCTAGCTTGACTTGGATTGCACTGTGCTAATCCTATGCTTAAAAGTCCTGCTAGAAAAACAGACATTTGCAGCGAGCAGATGTGGAGTGTTGGAGATGCTTTAGAGTGTTTACTGTAAATGAATCCTTCATCACCTAAAACCTGGGAATTACCCAGGGTTCCATATATAATTTTCGATGGAAATGACATGTTTGTCCCCTTAGTACCCTTGGGGCCATTTGTTAGATCTGCAACAACCTTTACAAAATAAGTTCAGTCAATTCAGCTCCTTTGTGGAAAGTTTTGCGCTGTTCAATCAAACTGGGAAAATGTAAAACGAGATGTCTCAAAACTTGGATTTCCCATGTTAATTCCCATGGGAAACTTATGTTACATTTACTAAAAAAATGACTGAATGGAATTTCACCAAATTTGGCAGAAGGTCAAAACTTTACTTAAAAGCATGCTTTTCATTATTTGATGTAAATCTTTTCAGTAATTATTGGGAAATTTGCATTTAAAGAATGACTCAGGTGAGAGGATGCAGCTCAAGAGTTGAAGATCTGAGTTCAATCCTGACCTCGGCGTCAGTGCAAGGTCCTGTGATTCCGGGCAAATCACTTAGGGCCATATTTATACTTTTTGACGCAAAACTGCGCTCACGCAGTTTTGCGTCAAAAAAATTAGCGCCGGCTAACGCCATTCTGGAGCGCCATGCGGGCGCCGTATTTAATCAATGACGTTAGCCGGCGTTAGCCACCGGCGCTGCCTGGTGTGCGTGGAAAAAAACGACGTACACCAGGCAGCGCCGGCGTAGGGGGATATGGAGCTCGGGCACCAAAAAATGGGGCAAGTCAGGTTGAGGCAAATTTTTCGCTTTGCGCCATTTTTTTCGACTCCCAACCCCCATAGAAATGACTCCTGTCTTAGCAAAGACAGGAGTCATGCCCCCTTGCCCAATGGCCATGCCCAGGGGACTTCTGTCCCCTGGGCATGGTCATTGGGCATAGTGGCATGTAGGGGGGCACAAATCAGGCCCCCCTATGCCACAAAAAAAAAAAAAAAAAAATACCTACCTGAACTTACCTTAATGTCCCTGGGATGGGTCCCTCCATCCTTGGGTGTCCTCCTGGGGTGGGCAAGGGTGACAGGGGGTGTCCCTGGGGGCATGGGAGGGCACCTCTGGGCTCCTTCAGAGCCCACAGGTCCCTTAACGCCTGCCTTTTCCAGGCGCTAAAAAACGGCGCAAAAGCGGCCGTAAGTCATTTTTTTTGACCCGCCCACTCCCGGGCGTGAATTTTGCCCGGGAGTGTAAATGCGGCGCACATGCCTCGGAGTCAATTTTTTAGACGGGAACGCCTACCTTGCATATCATTAATGCAAAGTAGGTGTCCATGCTAAAAAATGACGCAAACTCCATGGACTTTGGCGCTAGACGCATCTAACGCCAAAGTATAAATATGGAGTTAGTTTTGCGTCAGAATTGCGTCAAAAAAAACGACGCAATTCCGGCGCAAACGGAGTATAAATATGCCCCTTAATATCCCCGTGCCCATAGACAGCGCCTTGAGACCCTCATGGGTGATAAGCTGCACTATATAAGGCTACATTTCATTTTAGTGGAATGAAAAAATATATTCATATAATAATTCACAAAAAAGTAGGGGTACATATGACAATTTCTTCTCAGTCTGATCACACTTTTACTTTTTAGTTCATTTCACAAACTTTCTCTTGTCCTTAGCTGGAGTAAATAGCTAATCTTTTCCAGGGTCAGAAAAGGTGGGACCGAAGTCTGTGAATGCACACAATTGTACATGTTTGTGGGCACTCACAAGCTTACAAGGCAAACCTCTCCTTTTAATGCCCACTTCCAATTCCTGCATGGACTTACCCAGACCGTTTGCCTCCTAAGCTGAGAACTGTCATTTTACCACATGCTCTCCTTGTGTGAGTGAGAGAAAGACCACACCAAGTTCCTCTCTGTGGTGTAATTCAGTTTGAAGTGGGGTAGCAGACGGAGAATGTTTGCTTCCATGGTTTTATCAGTTCAGCCCATGGATAAACAGTCCGACCCCTCACTGTGGTCCTGCTCGCCCGGGTGGGATGCCTACTAGACAACGAGACGGTGTAACTTCAGTTTAGAAATCTGAGTTGACTGCCAGACAGGCGTATTGTTTGCTATCTCGACCTTTCGCTCTGTCTCGGGGGTGTCTTCCTTGCCGTCATTAGAGGGCACCTCAGACACTGAAAAGTGAATTCAGGCAAACAAAGGGTTGACCATGGAGGATAACGACTTCACTACTGTGAAGAGCGATGGTTTGCAGTAAAGAGGGCTGCACCACTGAGTCTGGTAGATTTGCAATTCCCAGACTGCTCCTCGCCAGACGACAAGCTGAAAACGTGCACGGGTCTATGACAGCGAAATGGAACAGAGTGAATGAAACATTTTACTGAGGAAACTAAGAGATAAACTTGTACCGGGGGTGATATGGGTGATATGGGTAGTCTTCATATTCACAAATGTGAATAAATTGGAAAGGGCTCTTTAGAAAAATAAAGTGTATTTATGCAGCTTTTGCTGCAGTAGATTGAGGTTTTGGAGAGCTTTCTATAAGGGCAGCAATTTACTTTTTGCCAGTGGATGGAAAAGGTGGCATCTGCGCTCCTTCCTGGTAACTAGGAATTGTTTTTCATCATCACACTTTAGGCCAGGGCAAGCGAGAGAAGGTGGAGAAAGAGGAGCTGGGAAAGTGACAAAGGGGGGAAGCAGGGCCAGCTAGAGTAGGCTGGATGAAAACAGTGTGGTGCCAGCGTAATTAGCCTAAATTCGGTAATATGACTTTACTATTCCGAAATTACACTATCATGACACATTGCTTAATTAGGTGCCGTTTGGTGAAAGATTTTACAGTGAATGTGCGGTTCGTTGTCAATAAAATGATCGCAAACGAACAGGAACAGCTCGAATGACGGAGCAGGAATGCTTGTTGTTCATTGCGCTTTTATCTTTTTTTTGCACTGTTTTTTAGCGTGAAATACATCTTCGTGTAGTGTACGCTAAAATACAGTGACAAATGCCAGTTTTGAATTTCTCATAATTGCACATAGTAATGTAATTTGGCCAAAATTGTACGTAACTATGCAAAAGCAAATGACCTGCATTTCAAATGAGACATGTAGATTGGTGAGGTGGAAGAAAGAGGTATGAGGTGGTAAAGGAAGTCGGGATATTCGGCATTCACAGCTTTCAACCAATGCTGTGGATGGGATCCTAATAAAGCTTTGGGTCAAATAAGCACAGAATAACTGTTATTATTATTATTGAAGTTAATACACGTGCCAGCCTACAGAGGAATGAGAGACTGAGTCAGTCGTGCTGAGAACTTGTGACCTTCAGGTTGCACAGAGATTTCAGGAGCAAACCGAGGTCAATGTACAAAAGTATTGCGAACTTGTCTATTAACTATACTAAAAGTCTTGCCATTTTCCTGGTTTGCATTCCACGGGAGTAATGGATTGCGCAGAACAGTAATTGTCTCATTGCAATTGACCCCAGTGCAGCTGAACAGCTATATGCTATATATGCAAGACAGTTGGACTTGTACGTTTCCGTCGTACTTTCCGCATAATTATTGATTTACCACTTGTGCCTCATAACCCATCATCTAATGCATAATCTGCAGTTTTTTTAAATGAAAACAATCAGTTTTTCTAACTCAAACGCATTAGCAGCCGTACGTGGGGCCTTTGTTCCTCTGCGGTATAAGCCCCTCACAAAAGTTGACTAGTCATCCTTCAGTTGTTTATTGCTGCATTCATTTGGTATACAAGTCCAAAGAGGCGTTACTATGAGTAAAAATGATAAAATAATTATGCAATATTAACAAAACATTTACCTTTTCTTGACCCATAAATTGCCTTTTCTTGCTGTATAATTTAATCAACTTTTCCACATAATTTGGCTCTCTCCTTCTGCATAATTTCAGTGGTTCTGCATGAATGTCTTCTGGCATTAGAAATTGCACCACGATGCAGTTGCAGTAAAAAGAGCAAATTCGATATATAGTTATAAATTATCTATTGGATTTTCAATCAGTAATTGAGACCTTCTAGTTTTGGGTGAAAAGGATTCTGTTGGGAGAAATAACTTGTTTTAAAGAAAGAACTGTGAGTCAGATTTATCAGAAATTGACGGTGGGTGTCGCTGCACCAAATTTGGCAGTGTTGCACACCGTCATTTTCAAAACACAGGGATTTGCCACGTTTACTAGAATACAGCGCACCCCTGTGTTTCTCCCTGTGCAGGCGAAAAATATGCTTCCACAGTCCAAGCATGGCTGTGTTGAGGGGGAGATTGTTTTTGTGCAGGAAGAAACACCTTCCTGCACAAAAACAATCTTAAATGGTGGTTTGCTCTTTCTATGTGTGCTGCAGAATGCAGCACATATAGAAAGAGCATACAAAAAATAAGAAATGAAAGCATTTCTCCTTGTTGTGCCATGCTAATGCCACCCCAGGGGTGGCAATAGATTTTGGTGCCACCTCAGGTTTACGAAAACTCATAAATCTGGGGCAGAGTCAAAATGCAATGGGTGTTGCTGTGGCACGCCCACAGCAAAACCGAATTGAACGCCCCTTCCACCCAAAGTACTGCGTGTGAAGATGCAGTATTTACAAGTGGAGATAAGCCACAAAAAGTGGCTTAACGCAACCTTGTAAATACGGCGCAGGGCATAGCGTCACTGGAACGTCACAAAACGTGGCGCTCTGGTGGTGCTAGGGGGTCTTAAATATGCCCCCTATGTCTGTTTCATGAGTTTAATTATCATAATGAACGGTTTAAGCAAAGGTGCGCACTGGTGCACGATTTACAACAAAACCGAGTGCCATATTTACAAAGTGGAGCAATACATGCATTGCGCCACTTTGTAACCCTTTGTGCTACATTATACCTGCGCCAGGAATAATGTATGCAAAGGGGACGTTCCCCCATTAGAGTGGCCAAAAAAATGGCGCAAGGAAATTAACAGATTTCCTTGCGTTTTTTCTTTCGCCATTTTTAACTCTTGCTCGACCAGGCGTTAAAAGGGGCTCACCATTGTTTACAGTGGGCCCCTATGTACTCTGCAGGAGTAGCACCAATATTTTGGTGCTACTCCTGCAGAGTACACTAATAGCATCATAATAAATGACGCTATTGCCCCCTACCCTGTGCCATGGTGTGCCGTATTTTTAATTCGGTGTACACATAGTGATTGTAGGGGGGGAGGTAAAGGGTACAAGAAAAGTGGCGATGCACTGTGTGGAGCACCACTTTTCACAAATATGCCCCGAGTTGTTAGAAAAAAATCCTGCACTATAGTTTCGCCCCAAAGTTTCCAAGCAGAAGCATGCCGGGCGACAATTAGTTCTGTCATTCTGTTGAGTCCGTGAATTCAAACACGTGTCAGACTGAGGCCAGACAACAGGCTGCCTGTTTCCTTTGAAAAGAGCGCATTCCTTCAAATAATTGTCTTAGTTCAGTTGAATTGTTGCTATGCAAGCACTGAACCAATCTGAATGTGTGTTTAAAGGATCTCATTGACTAGCCTGAGCATCTGTGACCAATCCATGGTATGTATCGGCATTCCACACTTTGTGTTCCGAAGAACTGGTGGACATCTGAATTGTAAGACATCAAAAGCTCTCGTCCACAAGCTTTTCTAGGAATAAGTCATATTTACTCCACGATGAAACAGAAAGTCCATTTGAAAAGTAATGTCATTCAAAAATTCAGTATCACTAACGCATGCAGACTTTACTACATTTGAGAATCCTATCCACAAAAGTAGTTATGGATAGAGCTGAGCATTTTTTATACCATGTTCTGCAAAACGAGCTTCTGACTCTCACAGAAGAAAATAAGCATTGGCAAAGCCAGTAGGTCTTGCCCATGTGAAAGCAAATGGCTGTGCAGATGTCTTTTAGCCATGGTTTGCAGCAGTGCTGATGCTGTGCAGCATAGCTAAAAGTTTGAAACAAAGTTTTGTGTTACAGCCAGCACTGACCGCATCATAGCACTTTTTTCTTATGGAGGGTGGGGTGGGCAACATGGACAATGGTTAGGAGGGTGGGACAACAGGGAATGGGCAACACGGTTAATGGGAGAGAGGGAGGCAGGCAACTGGATAATAAAAAAAAGAAATGCTGTGACGCTGCTGTGCTGGCTGCGTCATAGAGATTTTTTCTCAGGGAAGGTGGGGGGTGGCAGGGGTTAAAAGCAACATGGCCAAGGGTGTATGGAGGCTTGTTAAAGGTAACACAAACAAAGGTGGCTGAGGGATTAAAAGAAACATGGACAAGGGGGAGGGAGTGGAGTTAAAAGCAACATGTACAAGGGAGCGAGAGATTATAAAAGGAACATGGACAAGAGCGGCATGCTGTACAAAGGCAACACGGATAACAGGGGAGGGAATGTGTTAAAAGCACACAGACAACAAGGGGGAGTAGGTGTTTAAAAGTAACATGGACAACGGAGCAGGGGATTAAATGCCACATGAGCAATGGGGGTGGGAGGGAAGAAGGAACACAGCACAATGAAGAAAGAAAAAATAGTACCTCAAGCACAATGCAGGCAGTGGAAAGACACTGTTCAAGATGAAGCAGTAGGTACTGCGTCAGTTCACCACAATAACGAAAAAATCAGTACGTGGTCAATACTCCACAAGAAGGAGGAGGAAGTCAAGCTCGCACCCACTTGCCAATTAGGAAGCATCAAATAAAAGTGACAAGCCAACATATGTTAAGCATTGGATGGGCTCCAAGTCCCTTGTTGTATACAATATCTCTTGCATGCAAAAGCACATTTGTGCTGTCTTATTCATGACCTAAAAAAAGCCCATTAAATACAAATTGTCCCATTCATCCAGTTTGGCTGGTTCTTCCTATCAAAACTAAGCACAGTGGGAACTACTGAGACACACAAACTGCCCAGTCAAGCTAAGTACATATTGGGGAAACAAACCACTATTGTTAAAATATAAACCAAAATGAGGTTTCTACTTTTCAATATTTTAACCACTTAACCAGCCTTAATGTTCTCATTCTGGCGTAAGAAGATATTTATTTTTTTCACACCCAAACAAGCATTCGCAAAACCAATAGGTCTCACCTATGCGAGAGCTATTGACTTTGTCAATATCTTTTAGCCATGTTGTAGAGCAGCATGGCTGCTGTGCAGCTGAAAAGTAGAAATACAGTGCTATGACGAGACCAGCACTGACCATGAGGGGCAATGATCTCTTTTCTTAGTATGGAAATATTCTCTGCCTTTGCAAACAATGTTTTCAGGAACAAATTACAATAACACCTTGTCAGCAAACATAAATCAACAAGAAATTGAAATACCCATCTATGCATCAATCTTTAGATGGAGCAGGAAATATGATCGAAAGGCTGAGGGTGATGGGCAAAACACAAATTATGCAATAATTCCAAAAATAAACGCTAACTGGTATCTATAAATGGGTGCAAGGGCTGCAATCTACTCAAAGCGATCAATAGTTGTCAAAAGCAAGAAGGATCATCTAAATGCTGCAATGTCTGGAGCTCACAAATACAAAAAAATCAGTGAACAAAAGAAACCTCAAACTTGTTTAATCATTTTACATTCAAGCTGAAGTTTGCCATGTTTGCCTCGCATGAAGATAGCACAAAAAAGGCCATGCCTCATAGGGAAAGCAGCACCATCGACATTTTTGTTGTGTCTTGAAACCCATTGGTGCAAATTTTGGCACTACTTTTTCTGATGGAAAAGGCGGGCATACAGGGCAAGCAGTAATAGGAGAGGAGTGGGGGAGGACCAAACAAGCAACAATGACTGAGGTGGGTAGAGGGTGGGCAAGCAATAATGCAGAAGGGAAGGATGAAGGGGGTGTAGATAAAAGGGAAAAACCTCTGAGAGCAACGAGCAGTGGAAAGACACTGGTCAAGGGAAGCAGTACTTGAGCCCTACTTCAGGCTAGGGAGAAACACACAAACTAGAAGCAAAGACAGCACTCACTGACCACATAGAGCAGCAAGGAAATGAGAGAGATGAAGCCAAACAGCAGTAAGCAATGGGTGGGCTTTAAGCATCCAACAAGGAAACAAGATGTCTTGCAATTGACAGAGCATGTGCTATCTCAGGCAAGACCTAAAGTATAGGGTGTGGAGGGGGGCAAATTGTCAAAGAGGTGAAAGTGTCCACCAAACATACAGAAGGGCATAAAACATCTTACAGTGCCCTCAAAACATTAAGGGGCACTAGGGTGAAGGTAAGAGAGTGTATAAGGAAAGCAAGAAAATTTCCTGCCTGAGGGGGAACAGCCTATACAGCACCACCTTTATAGCACAGCACCTCTACCATGCAGGGAAGTAGTGGACAGGTAAGATCCTTTACCATGTAGATAAGTATCTTTATTATATAATCTACTTATTGTGTTATTTAAAAAAGCGAGACTTAAAAAGGATCTCCAAGGCATACTAATAAAAGATCTAATAAATTGAGAGTAAGTGGTAGGGAGAAAACTACTGAATGTCATAACTTGGTTGCTACATTGCACAAAGCCTTTTAAACTACACTAAAGCATTAATTTATAGTTTTTGTGATAATTTGCTGTATTATCACAATTCAGTATTTGCATCAGTGCTACTGGTAATCATGCCATTATAGCATATTTACAATTAAATGTGATATAAACAACGTTTCTTCAACTTCCTGTGCATTTAAAGGCGCAGAGTTAATTCCAGCATTTGTTAGTGCGCACAGCTATGCATTTCTTATGGAGGGAAATGGTGTTGCTGCAGTAGTGATGTGTAGCACCATTTTATTCTAAATAACACCACTTTGTTAAATGCATGGAAATCCACTGAACATTAAAACCATTCTTCACTACCCACCTTCCGTAAATGAGGGCGTAAGTATATTAGTCATATATTTTTATTTAACACTGGAGACACACATGGCAATGATAACCGAAATTCACTCCATACTAACATGTTTCACAAATATGTCTTTTTAAGGCTGTGGCTGCGTTAAGTACATGGTGTCTGCAGATTCAACAACGAAGTTGCATGTTCCACCTATTTGATTTTGTTCAGATTCTGACTATGAATCTACACTTCTACTGTGGAAACTATAAATCTTCGTAAGAGTGAACATGTTATGTCCCTGAGTACAATATTCTCATTCTGGCAATTGGAGAAAGGTTATACTTTGTAGGCAGGGGCCCTTCAGTATTGAGGAGTTTTGAGGGCTGTCCCTTCTGTTTCCTCGTCAATCCACTGGTCTGGAGCAATACAGTGCTTCCTTTAACCCACCGCTACCAGCTGTAGGAATGACAGAGAATAAGAACTGCACCTTTCTGATGGGCTGTAGTCAATGCCCAGCACATCGGACACACACAGTTTGGGGAGTTTTGAGCACTGATTCATAGCTGCCCATTAAAGGAGGGGCCTAAAATCATAGCCTGCAGTTCTCCAGCAACCGGTGTACATCAACACCCAATATTTAATTGTAGGTCGCACATCACATTAAAAGAGTGATTGATAATGCTATTCCGGTAAAAGAGAGAATCTCACACGCTGTTAATGTGATGCAGGGACTGCAGTGGGATGTGGAGCTGAGAAGAGCATATTGAAGTACCAAGGAGAAGGACTTAGTAGGACAGTTACATTTGGCCATCACAAGTGAAGTATAACAAATGCAGTGGGCAGTTGCGGCTCGCACCGCACAAAAGGGGTGGTGTGGTGTGGGGAGGGGGCCTGAGGGGGGGTCCTGTGGGTATAAAAATTAAATAAAAAAAAACAGAAAACACTTACCTCCTTCGTCACGCCGCTCCTCTCTTCTTTCGTTGCAGGCAGGCACAGGCTCCCAGCCCGCCCTGCGGCCACTGCGGTCAATCATATTGTTGCTCAAAGCAGCGTCAGGATTGGCTGGGAGCTCCCAGCCAGGACACTCCCAGGCAGACTGGGAGCATGTGCAGGTGCTCTCCAGCCCAGCAACTTTGCAGCTGGGCTGGAGAGAGACTACTGCGCATGTGTGTTTGGCTGGCCCGAGACGGCCGGCCAAACACACATGCGCTCTGAGGGGGAGTGCTGAGCAATTCCCCTCACTCCTCGTCACCCCGTCCCTTTATAAGGAAATAATAATAAAACTGTTTATTACTGTTTTCTTGTGAAGGTTTGCATCTGTCGCTGCTGGCTGGGGGGTGACGCTACTCCATCCAAATGGAGGAGCAGCCTCTGACAGTGGCATAAGAATAGCCTCCGCAACCTCTGTGGTGTGATGGGAGGAGGAGCTCCAGGGAGGCCCTCAGGCAGTGTCCACAGGCCCCTGGCCTGAGAGCTCCTGACTGGGTCTGGAGCATGGGGCAGGGCCCGCTTTAGGGCACTGCGTGCACTGACATTGGTGTGGGCTCTGTGTTTAAAAATAACATATGGGTTTAGAAGCACTGAATTTGCTTGTGCATCCAGCAGTTTTCAAGCACAATAAAAATGTCAGGACAGCTTTGATAGATCTGTTGAGAGATCCGAATTTTGTGTAGTAGCAATTTTTACTCATCATAAAGTAGCGCAGATGGATAATATGCCTGTTGCAAAGAACGTGTACCATGAAGATTACAAAACTGTGAGTGAACTGAGTAGCGCTTCAAAAAATAAAAATAAATGTATGTCAGAGAGGGGCCATGGAGAGTTGAGGGGCACTGTTGGAGGGAGGTAGTGAGGGAAATCATGGGGACGAAGGTCATGGGGCAGGGTGCCAAAAAAGATTGTAGCACCAGGTGCCACCAGTGCGAAAGGCGGCCATGCTTGGGGGGCCCCCTTAATGTATTTTGCAGGGGGCCCCCTCAAATTTCGTTACATCACTGAACAAATGGTTGGGATGCTGCTGCTGCTCTCTGTGTGTTGTGTGTGTGTGTGTGTGCACATGTATGTTGTGATATTTCTAAGCATTGTGTTTGAATAGTGCCACCCCTAGTTTAATGCTGTCACTGGGAAAATGGTGGTCATTTTAGGCATATTATGTGCCTCACAGGCATGATGGTGTACACCCTGGTCAATATTGCTAGAGTTCATAGCATGAAATTCTGAATCATGGGCACGCAAGGCAGACTTTATCAATATGTGGTAGTTGGACATATAATTACTTGACAAAATGGAAAACATATGTTAAGATCCAAAACATGCATTTAAAAATGAAATACAGTTAATTCAGGAGATAAAGCAGTTTTTTCATGAAAATTAGGAACTGGGAGTTTGTTATAGGAAATTTTACTTTAATAGCAAAATGTGTTATTTCATAAACTGACAAACATGTATTGGTACACAATATCTATCTATCTATCTATCTATCTATCTATCTATCTATCTATCTATCTATCTATCTATCTATCTATCTATCTATCTATCTATCTATCTATCAGCATTTCCAAAGGAAACATGTTTTTTGTGTTGCTAATAACTTTGGCACCATTTGACAAATCTCCATTAAACTTTCCAAAAAAAGTGCTCTTTTTGCCTAGTTTGTACATGGAAAGCTTTGGGGTGATTCGGATGAGCACTGTGATTGGCTGCCACCAACATGAGAGAAACATTCCTGGCAGCCATTACAAGACTTGAGGACTTAGGACGTTGTCCTGAACTTTTTTTAAAGAAAAATAATAAAAAGGGAAAGGGTAGGGATACCCTGCCTCCCAAGGCCTCATGGGGGGACCCGGAGGGATCACCTTGGTGCCAAAATAAAAAACAGTCATCAAAATGTGCTACAATCCCACAAAAGGCCCACGGAATCACAGCAAAAAATAAATAAAATAAAATGGTAGTCGCCGTTCTATAATTTATATATGGGACAAGGTCGTCAATGGCACCCTCCCCTACCCAATTAGGGCCAACGGGACCCCATTCCCCGGGGCAATGTATATTTAAGGGGAGAGGGGCATGTGGCACCCTCCCAATCTGTTTCCAGGCCGGGGACCCCCTCCCCAGGGACCAAATTAGTTATTGAGGGGAGTGGGGGGACGCAACTGCCCATCCCCAAGACATTTTCAACTTTAGGGATCCCATCCCCTGGGGCCCAATTAAGTCTTTTAGGGGAGGAGAGCATGTGCCCCCCGAGTTTTAAAATGCCCTGGAGACCCCATCCCCCAGGGCCATCATTTTCACAAAAGGGAGGGAGGGCATGTAGCCTTCCTCCCTGAGCTTCCAATGGCCTCAGGAACCCCATCCCCCAGAGGCTGGCTCACTTGCTGTGTCCCAGGGAGCCCACCTCCAGGACACAGTACTTTCCCTGCCCATCCAAGTGTGAATAGGAAAACATGTGCTTGCTTCCGTCTGGAGAGAGCATTTTTAAATCTCCCGCCAAATGGGAGCAAACACAGTCTGCTCCCAGCCGGTGGGAGTTTTAAAAATGCTCCTGCTAGCAGTGAGTAGACTTGTGATCTGTTTCCCTGCCCACACTGAAGATGGCAGTGAAACAAAACAACAGATGGCTCTTGCCCGGAGGGAGCAGCATAAATAGCTGCTCCCTCTAGGTGGGAGAAATTCCGGCTCCTGCAGCATGCGGAGAGCCAGCTGGGGCCGTGGGGGCTCTGGGGTTCCCTCCGCAACCCCCAATGTTGTGCTTTGTGCCCTGGGTGGGAACCGGGCCAATCACCTTTAAATAATAAAGGCCCTGGGGATGGGGTCTCTGGACCCAAGTAGGTTGGGTGATGGGGGCTGCATGGCCCCCTCTCCCATTTTCAAAAATAATAGACAGGTCTGCGACCCCTATCTCTTTTTTTATCATACTTGGCTCTGGAGGATGGGGTCCCCAGGACCTAATAGGGCTCGAGGAGGGGTTCGTTAGGCCACTCCACTTTTAACGAAGGCAAGGCCCTGGGGAATATGGTCTCCAGGGCCTATAAAGGCTTGCAGAGAAGGGCTGCTTGGCCCCCTCCCATTTTTGATTGTATTTGGCCTGAGCAGATGTCGTCCCTGGGGCATTTGAAGCCTCGGGAGGGGGGGCGCACCATCTCCTTCCTGTTTAATTGTATTGGCCCGAGGGATAGGGTCCCTGGGGCCTTTTAAGGTGTGGGGAGGGTAGCCACACAACCCTTCTTTCCTCTATATTCGAACTATCCCTGGTGGATGGTGTTTCGGGGGCCAATTAAAGGTCAGGAGGCTGCTGCATGCTGTCTCCATTTAAAATATATGTTTTGGCCCATGGGATGTGGTTCCCAGGGTCAGAAGGCCAACCCTATGCTGCGCACACCAAAAGCTGTGTGTAGTGTGGGGTTCGAAGCCTGCTGGGGGTTTGGCCTTGGGGCCTGGCGGCAGGCCAAGCCCTCTGGCCAGCCCCCTGCTTCGCATAGCCAAAGATTGCACATCATAAGGATGGCAGCCTGCAGCAAGATAAAGGCACACACAGGCCCTGCAGTTAAACCCATGCCATGTGAGACCAAAGGCCATGCGTGGTGCGTGGTCGGCTGCATCTGCATGCTGCCTGTGGGGGGTTGGATGCGAGGCCTGCCTGCAAGGCCTCGTACCCAAACCGCATGCAACAAACAACCATGCACAGTGTGGGCTGGCTGCCTGTGGGAAGCGTTGGCTGCCTCCGGTTGTGTTGTCTTTACATGCGGTAATAAAATATTGCTTTACGTTTAAAAAACATAGAAGTTCACTGAAAAAAATCTAAGTCAAAGTAATTTTATAGTTACGTGTGATAAAAAGACCTGCTTTGTCCCAAAAAAAACCTTGGAAATTTACTGAAAGAAACAAATGTTAAAGTGATTTTATGATTAGGTAAATATCTCATTGCCAACATTAACAATTTGAACTAAAATAAAACACAAAAATTCATATGATTAGTGGAGCTAACTATAAATTGCAGCCCTGACATGCACTGGTTATGACCACATATATTTAATCACTCATGACATTTTCTCTGACATATATACATATATAATATATATGCATGTGTACATGTATGTATATATTCACTGAAAAAAACAAAGGTTAGAAGGACATTATAGTTAGGTTCTGAAATTATTCGTACAAAACCTTAGAAATTCATTGGTTATAGTTAGAGTTATTTCAAGTAACTATAACTCATGACTTAAGGTAACTATAACTCCCACCCTCGCCGTGCACTGCTAATTACCCCAGATATTAAAGCAAAAAACCTCAACAAGTCATTGTTACCATTGTGAAAGGTGGAAAAATGTGTCCCACAAGGTACAGAACAACAAGCCAAACAAAAGCATCTTTCTTATGCACCCCTGTGGAACAAAATGAAAAATTGCTCTAGCAGGGAGCCACACAAACTACATTTGGAGGACATGGTAATTGGCCACTAAGAAAAAAATAATATTCCCAATTTTTTTAATAATACCAATAATTGCAGTTCTTTCACTTTGAGCTTCATATGTATTAAACGCCTACTAAAAGTAGTCAGGAAACCCCAAAAATAAACTAGACTGCATATATAACGTTTCGGAATTACTTCATGAACAACTAAAAGACACAGTTATGGTCACATAATTATCTAAACCAGGTAGCAAATACAATACAAATGCAATAAATAAAAAAATAAATCACATTAAATCTGATTGCCACTCTGTAGTTATAGTTAGTATTCCCCAAGATAGGAATTAGCTCCCTAATAACTTTCCATCCATTTGATGAATTACCACAAAACTTTTCAGACCTGTAGCATTTTCTACATTTTAAGATGTTGTACATTTTTGTGGTGAATCCTTAAGGGAGTGCAAAGATAGAAGTGGGTCTCAAAGTGAATTTTTCCACCATTGCATTTTCCATGGACTATTGAATCTGATGTACATGAAAATTTGCGGGATTATACATTATGGTGCAGAGATGACGCTTTTTGGGTACTGCAGTTAAGCAGTGTACGTATTCTATAACTTATAAGGCATTTAAAATTAGTGAAATCTGTAACTGCAATACGTTTGTGGAATTTCACAAAAGTTTGTGAAACAACCGCAGTACATGGCCATAAACTCATTTAAACATATAAAACAAATATATAAATGCCCTACCTATTACAATTTAAATAAAGTGGTAATAGGGAATAGGTAGGGACCTACTACTTGCCTATATCTAATGCCTGTTTGGAAGCTTTCACAATGAAATGTTTGCTCTGACTTGATGGGAGCTGACTAAGCTGCTGCCAAGTCAGAGCACACAACTATGTCTCGGGGGTGGGCACCCCGGGACATAGCAGGAGCTGGCCCTGGTAGGTGGTGGTCCTGAGGGCCATCAGTGGCTCCTTTAGGGGACTTGTGCGCCCCCCCATCCACTCTAAATTTCCCCAGGGAGGTGGAGGTCCCCAGGGCCTGGGGGTCCGCAATGGATCCCCTATCTTTTTTCAAAATTAGTCCTGTGGAGGTGGCTTTCCCCCAGGGCTGTGGGATGGCCAGGTGGCCCCCACATTAGATTTAGAAAATCTGGCCTGGCGAGGTGGCGGTACCTGGGGCTGCAGGGGGAGGCCATATGGCCTCCCCCACATGAAAACAATATTTTTCCCTGGGGAGGTAGCGGCCACTGGGGACGGGGCCACGTGTCCCCCCCCTCATTTTACTTTGTGAGTACTTCAGTGAGGCGGTAGTCCCCTGGACTTATAGAAGACTTAGGAGGGAAGTCATGTGTCCCCCTTTTTCTAAAGCCTCTAGTGCTCCAGGACCTGGCCTACCTGGGGTTTTCATAAAAAAGGAGGGAAAACACCTATTTTCTTTCCATTGGATAAATCTACTGATCCATCCGCTTATTTTAACAATGCTTTAAAAAAAATGTTTTTAAGCCCTTACGGGCTCCGTCAGGGACACCAGCACAAGAGCTAAGGGGTCAGGGTGACTCTACCCTGAACCCTTTTTTTTAAACTTTTTTTTTTAGGACTCCAAGATGGCTGCCAACACGTCCTTGTTGAAGTGTTGACAGCCAATCAGATGTCAGCACAGGGCCAGTCAGATCCACAGAGTATCCGCGTGCCCACATATCTATATTTTTAAAACTCTAATATCCACAAAACTATCCACAATCAAAAGAATGCTTTTGGGACCAAGATCTAACTTTCTGCCAACTTTTGTGTAGTTCCGTTCAGTGGTTCGGGCTGTAGTCATGTTCAAAATTTAAAAAAATTATATTGACAGAGAATGGGGGAAAAGTGTTTTGGGGCCCCCCTTTTTCTCCCTGCTTGACAGATCACACCAAAACTTTCTAGAAAGCAGCTGAAATGACCAAAGTTTTGAAACTTTTGTGAAGTTATTGGCAAAACAAAAAACTATTTGTCTATGGTAAAAACGGTCCTGACTATAACTGCCTATTGGCGACCGTATATATATATATATATATATATATATATATATATATATATACACACACACATATATATACATTATTTGAGTGATATTCACCACTGCTCTCAGAGGCTACATGATTTGTGTAACCTGCCTGAACCTGTGAGTTTGAGCAACAGTATTGCTGCCTGGGCCTACAATAGCTGCTTACCTTTGCTGTTCTTCATGAGATTACAAGATTTGTTTCTTTTTTATTCCACCACCATACACTTTCCAGGGAGACCAGGGAGATTGTCAGCCATAACAAATGACAGACAATGTACTTGTGAAAGTGATGTGATGAAAAGTGAAAGGAAGTAAAAAGTTGATGTGAAATTAGATGCTGCAGAAACAACAGCAAATGGAAAGTTGTATTTTCTGAATGAATAGTAACTCCAACGATTTGTTTTATATATTTAAGGATATTGGACCAAAATAACACCTTTAGACACCATTTTCTCAAAATGTCCTTAAGTTGATGAACACCCAGAACCAAGGGTCAGGTTTGTTTCTGCAGGAATGTTTCAAGTGTATATTTTTTGTGCACTAATAATAATTTGTGAAATGCAATTTTAAACATATTCCTGCATAAACAGACTGGATTCCTATAGTTGCAATAAAAAAAAAGTTTAATGTAATATATAGAAGTGAATTTATTAATGTGTTTTAGTTATGGCATATTTTTTGTGCAAAACGTCATTTTAAACAACATGGATGCCATCTGTCACTTATCACTCATGTTTCCCTTCTGCTCACATCTTCTCCCCACAGACTCGCGGAGCACAGTCAATCTAATGTGCAGCAGATTATTTCCACTGTTACGATTACTTTGCTGTTGGTGACCTTCTTCCTGTTCTCTGTGACTTGTAACGTTTGTCAAGGTCTCTTCTGATGCCTTATTTTGTGATCCCTAGTCTTTTCATTAGAAGGAAGCCCTATTGTCTAAATGATCCATATTTGTTAGAACCTCTCCAGATGACATTAGCATAGAGGGTGTTGAATGTCATTTTTTAGAAATGGGATGGTGCTTATGTATTGAGGTAATAACATGTTTCATTCTTGTGTTCTGTTTTTTTGGAAAAATTATACCTTTGCTCGCACCACCAATGTGCGCTCCACGTTGAACTTCTTTAATGTACTTGTCTTGGTGAGCCAGAAAAAAGCATATCAGATGAAGTTTGTCACAAAATTCAATGTTAATTTCTCAGCCAATCCTATCAGTAAAGATGTCAGCATGGGTCGAATTATGCTTATGCTTAAATCGCCACTGTCAATTGGGTTAGGTGCATCTCACTATAGACCAAGGGCAAATTAAGGCAAAAGAAGCACGATGATGAGCTTTCTTTGAAACATTATGTTTTGACGAAGTATTTGTTCCATTTGTATCAATATTTTCTAATATGTTTCTACCTTTTGTTTTTTTAAGTTTTGGCATGGTCCATGATGGAGAGGGAAACCTGTGTAAGAAGTCTGAAGGTAACATCATGTCCCCTACACTTGCGGGACATAATGGTGTCTTCTCCTGGTCTGCGTGCAGCCGTCAGTACCTGCACAAGTTTCTCAGGTATAGTATATCTGCACTGCAATGACTATGCAAGTGTCCATCATATTGAAAAGCATGAATAATACCTTTGAAGTCATCCTTGTTTCATAAAATCATACACTTGATGTGTTCCTCTGCCCGATGCAAATGTTTTGAATTTCAAAGTTTTTGTTTTGTTATTACTTGGATTTGCCATCTATTTTTCTATATTAGTGTATTTTAGGAGAGTAAAGAAAAGAGACTATTCTTTAGAATATTTCGATTTTTAACATTGTAACTAGGATACTCTCCAAGTCTAACTATTACATGTGCTACTCCATCGTTTATCTCAGAAACCTGTTTTTTTAGGTCTGGGTTGACAGCACAGCTGTCACCAGACCGTATGTTATATACAGAAAAAGATCTTCAAGTAGCAACTAAGAGGTAGGCTTTGGCTCCAACAACATGAAGGCTACTTTGAGTACAGTATTCGATTGAGCTGGAGGGTGTTTCCATGAAAGAGTGTGTGTACTGCACGTCTTCTGGCTGGTGGAATGTTTCTCCTCCACCAACATGGCAGCCATGATGTAATGTGATGAAGTTGAAACATGCAAAGGAAACATTCCATAATGTTATGGTAGTATTGGGTATGCTACTATTGGGTCCCCTCACCTTACTGCAGAGAGTGAAGTCCGTCCACCTGCCCTGGCAGCCACTGCAGCCCTTCACACTTTACGTGTGCCAAGGGAGGGCTCATGGCAGTCAGGGTGGCGCAGGCACTGCTCAAAGCCAGGATGGACTTGAGTTATTAAAGTAAGTGATGGTCAAATCCTGGTCACGGTGACGCCGTAAAGGCTGATCAGATGATAAATGGAGTGTAGCCTGGGCTGGCTGTGCAGGCCCAGACAGTTGCTGACTGCAATAGTACTTGAGTTTCTGAGGTGCAGGCAGCCTTGGAGACTGAGACAGGAGGCCGGGTGCTGTGGGAGCTCTCTAAGGCTTGCCCATAAGTCTATCATCGGGAGCGGTGTTTTGGGTCAACCCCCATCCTAATGTTATGCTGACCTATATCTGGAGTCATCTATTTTCACAGGCTGCTGCCAGAGGTAGCGTGCAGTTACAGGCCTGATCTTCTATGGTATCAATGCACACTGACTGAAGTAACAGTTGGAGTAACACATCCTGCAGCAGTCGCCCTTGAGGCTTCGGTGTCACTGTCATTAAATCTCCAAAGTAATCAAAGCAATAGCTCACCTCTCCTTATCTGGTTCTGATACATGGTACGAATATGCCTAAGGATGTACCAAAAGTCTGCCTTTATATCTGTGTCAGTTCTAAAGTGAGCAGTGTTTAAGTGCAGTGTGAAAGATATGTAAGTGCAGATTAAGTAGTGTGTGAGTAGTATGCAAGTGCACTGTGAGTGATGTGTGTAATTGCAGAGTGAGTGGTATGGGAAAGCATGATGAGCAGTGTGTGAATACAGGGTGAGCAGTGTGTGAGTGCAGAGTGAACGGTGTGCCAGTCTTAGCGCAGGAAAGTCCCTTTATAAGTGCAGGGTAGAAACTATAGTTGTGTGAGTGTAGAGTGAGTAGTTTGTGAGTGCAGAATGGACATGTAGGTGTAGGTGAGTGTTGTGCCTGTGAGTGAAACGTGACCAAAGTGCCTGTGTGAATTCAAGGGTGGTCTATTTTAGTCCATGGAGAGAGCTATACTGATGTGAGTACAGGGTAAGTGGTGTGTGAGTGCAGGCTGAGAGGTATGTGAGAGTAGGGTAAGTGGTTTGCTTGTCTGAGTTATCCCTGTGGGTGTCTATAAATGCAGCATGGGATTTGTGCCTTTGTGAGTGTAGGGCGAGTGGCCTGGCTGTGTGGGGTGAGTGGTTTGCCTATGTAAAGGGAGGGTGAATGGTGTTCTTGTGTGGGTTTCAGCTTGAATGGTGTACCTGTGTCAGTGTGTGGCTGGGTCTATATGAGTGTAGGTTAAGGTGTGCCTGGTTGCATGAGTGCAGATGAGTGCAGGGTGAGTAGTTCACCTAGGTGCCTACAGGTGAGCAGTGTACCTGTGTACGTGCAGGGGTGAGTCTATATTGTCCATGTGAGTGCAGGACAAGTGGTGTATGAGTGGAGAGTGAATGGTGCTCAAGTGCATGATGGGGCTTGTGCCAAGTGATTGAGGAAGAGTGATGTGTAAGTGCAGGATGAGCGATGTGAGAGTGCTAGTGGAGGAGCAGTATACCTCTGTCATTGGCAGGATAAGTGAGCGTAGAAGGAGGGATGTACCTGTGTGAGTGCTAAGGGAGGTGTGTGCCTTTATGAGTGTGAGGGTCAAAGGTATGCCTATGTGAATGCAAGGTGAGCGGTATGTCGGTCCGAGTGCAGTTGTCGGTCTCCACTGGTGCAGGATGGGAGGTGTGCAAGTGTGAATGCAGGGTGAGAGGTATGCTTGTGCGAGTGCACTGTAAGCAGTCTACCTAGGTGAGTTCAGGATGAGTGTTTTGGCCCTTTGATTGGAGGGTGAAAAGTGTGTCTGTGTGAATGCAACAAGAGGCTGTGTTTATATGAGTGTAGGATAACAGTTATGCCCTTGAGGGCATTGGGTGAGAAGTGTACCCATGTGAGAATGTGAGAAAACAATTATTGTTGTGTCTGTATGAACACATTGTGAGTGATGTGCTTGTATAACTACAGGGTAAACGCAGTACCTGTAAGTGTGGGGTCCCCGGTGTGCCTGTGTGAGTGCACGAAATGTTGTATGTCCACATGACAGTGTGGTACCTGCTTTGCCCATATGAGAGTATGGTAGGCAGTGTGCCCCTTATGAGTACATGGTAAACAGTGTGTTTTTCCGAGTGAAGGGTTCATGACGTGCACATGTGAGTACATGGTGAGAGGTATTCCTGTGCGAGTGCTGAATGAGGAGAGAAAAGCTTTGAGTGCGGGGTGAGCAATGTTCCTGTATGAGTGCATGGATGCAGCTGTGTGAGTGTTGCATAAGGGGTGATCCTCTGGGACTGTATTGTGAGTGGTGCTCCTTTTGATTGCATGGTGAGTGGCATTCCATTGAGACTGCAGAGAGAATGGTGTGCCTGTGTGAGTGCATGGTGAGTGGTATGTGTGTGAGTGTGCAGGATGAGTGGTATGTAAGGCCATGGACCGTGCCGTGCCTACATGAGTGCACTTGCCCATGTAAATTCAGAGTAAGCGGTGTGGCTGTGAGCTCAAGGTGAGCAGTCTTCCCATATTGATGCAGGATTAATTGGGTGTCTTTGTGCGTGTAGTGGGAGGGGGTGCCTGTCTAACTACTATGAGAGCTGCGTGCCTGTGTGAGTCGAAGGGGAGTGCTGTGCCCATGTGAATATTACAAGGAGAGTGTCTATGTGATTGAAAGACCAGCAGTGTGCTTGTGATAGTTCAGGGTGAGTGGTGGTCTGTGTCATTGCAGGGCAGTGGTGTGTTCTTGTGATTGCATGGTGATCAATGTGCCCATATAAGCGCATGGAGAGAGGCAAGCTCATCCGAATGTAGGGTGTGTGATGTGCTTTTTTGAGTGCAGGGTGCTGCACATTAAGACAGACCTATTGGAATTGCTAATCGAACACTCACTGAATACTTCACGTTTAGCCTGGTTAAAGTGACACTGTAGATCGTAATAAAATATCACATTCTTAAATTCACAGATATGTGGCACTTGCAAACATCCAACCAACAGCATATCCGTTTTAGAATTGCATTGTGATCTTAGAATTGCATTGCTCTGTGAAATATGTCCCTTCCCACAATCCATAAAAAAATGTAGGGACAAGAAGCACACTGTGTAGTAGAAAAAATGTGTTTACTCCCATGACAATTTGCACATACTAACAGAATAGCTAAGCACCCCAGTCACTGCATATTTCACTGCGTACTCGAGTTTTAAAAGAAGCAACTCTCTAGAAGCATGACAACTGAGCATACAAAACATAAAAAGATGCTTTTCTGCTCTGTGTATTTGTAGCTGAGCTAAGATATAATTCACACATGTTTCACCGAAGAGATAAGGAAAGTCAAATTCTTCTTTGTTTAGTTAATCAGTATAATTGTTGTAACTGAGATGCTGAACAACTATCTATTTGCTGTTTGTTAATAACCTCCTGCTTTCCCTTATGCTTAAATTTGGTCTTTTCTCAAGAATTGTTGACATTTTGGGCCGTATTAAGAGTTTGACGGATGGGAACACCTGTCCGCCAAACTCCTGATGGAGTGGTCGCCACCATTCTGGCGACCTCTCCTCCGGCCCCATTAAGACTTTCCTCCTGGGATGACCAGCGGCTTGTCAGCCCAAAGGGAAAGTGGCCGCAGCATTGTTGCAGACTCATAATAGAGCCGGTGGCAATGCTGCTGCATGCAGGGGCACCAACACCCTCGAAATGCACACTGTCTGCACAACAGACAGCGTGCATTTCTAGGTTGGTGGGCAAGTGGGCCCCTCCACTGCCCATGCCACAGGCATAGGCAGGGCAGGGCCCCCCCTTGTGACTCCCTGCATACGTTCTCTGCCAGCTTTTTCATGGCGGTGGTACAGCCATGAACAGGCTGGCAGAGAACAAGGTTGTAATCAGCAGGGCAGTGCTGTGTTCAGCGCTGCCCTGGCTGATTACAACCTGCACCCATCGGTATCTTCGATCCTGGCGGGGATGGCAGTAGGTTGGTGGGTCTACCTGCCAAACTTGTAATGTCGCAGTCGGACCACCGCAACCACGGCGGTTCGAACGTAAATGTCGTAATAGGCCCCTTAATGTGTCAGATTTATTAAATAAATTATACTTTTAATTTATTGAACATTGCACCTTAATTTAGCACATGGAAAAATTAAACACAAACCATTGTCTTCTGGGGTAGAAGGGACTGAGATATATACTTCCAGTAGGTTACTTGAACAATGTGTAGCCAGGAAATTTCAGTTTAAATCCCAGTTTCCTTACTTGCCCAAATTATAATCCCATGTAATCCACTTTATTTAAGCATGCTTTATTTTGATGAAACTGGTACCACCTAGAAAAAAATCATCTCAGGATGTGTGGTACATAAAAACGTAGGTGCTGTATAAAAGACAACATTTAAAATGCATATGTGTTAATAATAGGGCCATGCACAGTCTCTCTATTACTCACATCTCTTGATCACCCACCCTACCCCCAGCCCCCCATGACAAGCCTGCATTTTGTCTCTTTCTGCTGCATACAAGAAGGCATCACGTTTTGAGGAGGTTCCCAATGATGACGCATGCCACCTTTGGTGGGTGAGGAAAATCGTCCTTTAAAAGGAATACTCCTCTACAGCTAAGCCTTTCTCCTTTCCCTTTTTTAGGGTCGAGCCTGCGTCGCATGCGCTTGCGCATGCGTTTCGCTTGCGAGACGCTTTAGGAGTTAGAAAAGGGCTCAGAGCCCTGTTCACGTCACGTCAGTTGTATTTCATTGGTTTGTGGGCTTGCCTGTTGAAATCTGCTTGCTTTCATTAGTTGAAGGCACGCATACGTCATGCCTTTTCCGGTGGTTGGCCCTCCTCGAGAGCAGTGACCAAGTACTGAAAACATGCGAGGCTCGCTGTTTCCCGTCCGGTTTGTGGACTACTTTTTATCTTTTGTTTGCAGCGCGATCTCGCTTGGCAGAAGTCAAGCGCTTTGCATAACATCGATCTTGTTACATAGTTAATTGGACTTTTGCCGGTTACGTAGATAATTGGACTTTTGCCGATAGGTTTCATTACGAGTGAACTGTAGCAGCGCGATCACGCTTTTTTTTACTTTCAATGTGGAAAGAAAAATCCGGTTGGGAGTTTACAACTGCTAATAGCTGTAACTCGGAGAAATGCGAGACCCCAGTGCATTGCAAATGCTTGTCTTTCTTTTTGCTCTTTACTATAGACCCAGGACTTTTGTAGTGTTTCATAGTGGTATACTGGGAAATGAACTCCTGCAGGTCTGTAAAATTCCCTCCGGCCTGTTTTTGTGATTTGGCAGATGACAGTCTGCCACGATGCAAGTCACTGCAACACAAATCAGGTGAACCATGGCCTGACAGGACCGGGAGTCAGGTACTCTCGGTAGCTGGAGCTGCCACCAGCATGTACTACATGTCAGGCTGCTCAATCCCTCCTGTCACCTGACAACAGTACCACCGACTGAGGTGTGCGCAAGTCCATGTTAGGCTGGCTGTCACTAGCACTAACAGCACCAGCTGCATGTGCATGAAGAATGACAAGCACCCGGACCTGGGCCCACTCAAGCTTCCTATTACTCTATGTAGGACATTGACTGGCTCGGGCTGTGTCGAGGCACTCGGGTGGGCCACGCTAGCAATTGCTCAACTTGATCGTGTGGTGATGAAGTGTGCTTTAGTGCGCAGTGTCAGGCCTCCACATAACTGAAGGAAAGTAAAGCAGACACTGAGGACAGTCTCGAGGGCGCATTCAAACAGAGCCAATACCTTGTGCACGAGGACTGGCTTTCTCGGTCTGACAGCTGTTTCTCGGATCAATTTATGTTGTTATCACGTGTGATGCAAATTTCATATGGGGCTAACATAAAAAAAACGTTGTCATCATTCTCCCCTGGTCTTGGACTTCGGATAGCTTGGACAATTAATTCGTAATTTACTTTGAGTATTTCATTGACCAACTGTTGAAGTGTTTTCAGCTCTTTGAACCTCATGCCGACACACAATGCAGGATTATGTTGGCATAGCTGAACGCTTTTTGGAGTCCCTGGCTCATTTTCCTTCTTGCGGCTGGGCTTGGTTAGAGTCGACCCAAAAAACGGTTGATAAGAATCAAGCACGCCTCTATGGCTAGAAGCGACAGCGCAGCTAATCCTGCAACGCGCTCAGTCAGCCTGAATGAGCCGGTTCTTAAAATATTCGCCTGATTTTAAGTGGAGCCACTACAAACACTGGTCGCATTGTTGTTACCAGGAAGTGTCTGCGCGTTTGGTCTCTTTGTCTCAAACGCAGAGGAAGGGTCACAGATGGAAGTGAGATACATTAATCTCTCAGGTCATCCCGGTCAAGAAGCATGAACGATAAAGACATTCTAACAGCAAAGACTCTCAAAGAGGGGAAAATGTATGGATTGCGAGGGGGGTAAACGGCTAAAGACAATTTAATGTTTTGAGTTTGTGAAACAAATCTTTGTAATCATGGCACAGTCTCACCTCTGCTCTCGAAATAATCTAACAGTCCAAAAATCCGGCCATAATTGCAGTTGGCGGAAGATCAGCGTGGCTCTCTCTTGTAGTTGGAGCTACAGACCCTGACAACATTGCACGATAATAGCGGGGGCTCTTGGGCTGGTAACAGCGCAGCGTGCAAGGGCTGCCTGATGCCTCATTCAGGAGCTGCTCTCCTGGCAAGGGATCCCGGAACACGCTGAGAAGCGGACCCAGCAATACAGTAGGCTGTGAAAACAGCTGCTTGCCTGATCCTTTGGCCAGAGGAATTATGCTGAAAGCAAAACACCCTCTGGGGAGGCGTAGCGGGCTCTCGCCCAGCTGACACTGAGTAGTAAGGAAGACAGGCTAATTAGGGCTGGTGAGCTGAGGACAGGAAGGAAGCCTTCCTTCCCCTGCCTCGAGCAGTAGAACAGTTCTTTTTGTAGTGCTGTGAAAAGATGCGTTTAATGAACGAAGGTGGATGTGAGTGAAATAAATGCAGCATAAATTGATTGGCTGTTCTGGCCTAAGAGTGTTCACAGTGCATGGCAACACTTGTTGGGTGAAACAAAAAGCAGCAATTTATCTGCCGAGGACCGTTATAAGAATGAAGCCCTTTAGGTTCACTGATTCTAGAAGTGAGTGCCCGTGAAGCCAAAACTCTCGACACCCAAAGGTTCAAAGACATTTCGGTAACTTGCTTCATGCATACATGCTTCGTCATGTAACTCCTTTGGCCCACTTGATGAGCTGCAGTCCATCAGGAAGAAGGAGGGGCCAGATGGACAAAGCATTTTTACAGTTGTTAAACATTTTACCGACTCTTAAAACGCATTCTGAGTGAAACCCCATACAAGTTTGGTATTTGGAAGGGGCCTGTCCGAATTCGTATGACATGTATCAATGTTTTTTAACTAAAATCCAATAGCAAGAATAATTGACTCCCAAGTTGGGATGGTAAGCCATTCACAAAATAGAGGGGGTCCTTTGGAGTCCCCTTACTCTATGTGAAAGAGGCAGGGGTCCGGGGGGCCACTGCCAACTCTCAAATTGGAGTGTGTGAATATTGTACAATTTGCTTTTGTGTAATTACGTGAAATTCCAGCTAAATGATGTGACATTAAATGCAATTATGCAAAATGCCAATCTGTTATGTTGCGGTATATTTTAGCACAAAATATATTCTCATTTAAATTTTTGATGCAAGGATGTGTTTTGAGCCCCACCAGGAAACCCCCATGGTTCACGGACGCCCTCAAAGAATCTAAGAAATCCTGCCGAACCCTCGAAAAAATCTGGCGCAGAGAACGAACCACAGAAAACATGACAGCCCTCAAGACCGCCACCCGTGAACACCACCAGCTGATCCGCTCCACCAAAAGGACTTCATTCAAAGAGCGACTAGACAACAACACCCACAACAGCAAGGAAATCTTCAACATCGTCAAAGAGCTCTTCCCCCCAGCGCCAGCTCCAAAGACATCACACCCTCACAAGAACTCTGCAACTCCCTCGCTACGTTCTTCCACCGAAAGATCGCAGATCTACACGACAGATTCGGACCCCAGACCCCGCCCCCTACCTCCGAACCTGCAGCCTCCACCACTACACTCAGGTACTGGACCCCTATCACCTCAGAAGAGACCAGAAGCATCATAAACACCATCCACTCCAGCTCCCCATCGGACCCTTGCCCCCAGCACATCTTCAACAAAGCCGACTCCGTCATCGCCCCCCATCTCCGGAACGTAATCAACAGCTCGTTCGCATCAGCCACCTTCCCTGAGAGCTGGAAACACGCGGAAGTCAACGCCCTCCTGAAAAAACCCACGGCTGACCCAAATGACCTGAAGAACTTCTGCCCCATCTCTCTCCTCCCCTTCCCGGCCAAGGTCATCGAGAAGACCGTCAATAAGCAGCTGACTGCTTTTCTCGAGGCTAACAACTCGCTCGACCCCTCCCAATCTGGATTCCGAGCCAACCACAGCACAGAAACCGCCCTCATCGCAGTCACCTACGACATCAGGACTTTGATGGACAACGGAGAAACAACCGCCCTCATCCTCCTGGACCTCTCGGCTGCCTTCGACACCGTGTGCTATCGCACCTTAATAACCCGCCTCCTCACCACTGGAATCCTAGTACAGGCCCTAGAATGGATCATCTTGTTCCTCTCTGACAGAACCCAGAGAGTCCACCTCCTTCCCTTCCGCTCAGAACCCACAGAGATCATCTGCGGCATACACCAAGGATCCTCGCTCAGCCCCACCCTCTTCAATATCTACATGAGGCCTCTCGCCGCCATCGCACAGATTCACAACATCAACATCATCTCCTATGCCGACGACACCCAGCTGATACTCTCCCTCACCAAAGACCCAACCACTGCCAAAACCAATCTACAGGAAGGAATGAAAGACGTCGCGGATTGGATGAAGCTCAGCCGCCTAAAACTGAACTCAGACAAGACGGAGGTCCTCATCCTTGGACAATCCCCATCCGCCTGGGACGACTCCTGGTGGCCCACGGCGCTGGGCACCGCACCAAACCCCTCGGATCACGCATGCAACCTCAGATTCATTCTGGAACCCCTTCTCACAATGACCAAGCAAGTCAATGACGTCTCGTCAGAATGCTTCAACACCCTACGCATGCTCCGAAAAATCTTCCGATGGATCCCCACCGAAACCAGAAAGTCAGTCACCCATGCCCTCGTCACAAGCCGTCTGGACTACGGAAACACCCTATACGCAGGGACCACCGCAAAGCTTTAAAAACGTCTACAACGCATACAGAACGCCTCCGCACGCCTCATCATCGACATCCCTCGCCACAGCCACATATCCGCCCACCTGAAACACCTGCACTGGCTCCCCATCAACAAGAGGATCACCTTCAGGCTCCTCACCCATACACACAAAGCACTCCACAACATGGGCCCCGAATACCTCAACAGCCGCCTCTCGTTCTTCACGCCCACCTGTCAGCTTCGCTCAGCCAGCCTCGCCCTCGCCACTGTCCCACGGATCCGCAGAACCACCGCCGGAGGAAGATCATTCTCCTGCCTGGCAGCTAAAGCATGGAACTCCTTCCCCGCACACCTAAGAACTACCCATTACCATCTTGCCTTCAGGAAACTCCTCAATGGCTTTTCGAGCAGTAGTAACTCCCCCCCCCTCCAGCACCTTGAGACCCTCTCGGGTGACTAGCGCGCTCTATAAATGTTCTGATTGATTGATTGTGCTAATAAATAAGGCAAAAAACAAAGCCACCACAACCAAAAGGCGCTCACATCGCGTTGTTCTTATGTTTTAACTTTAATGATGTGTTCACTGTACATTTTTACTGTGAATGGCATGTAATTACAGACAGTAGTGTAATGGTGTAAATTTGGGAATTTTTCATTACAAGCATAATGTGCAATTCCCAAAATTATATGAATTATGCCAGAGTAATTTACATTTTGACCATCACTTTATTAAAAGGCAAATATAGACTTGGTGGTGGGCTGACCCTAGCAGTTCACCATCCCTATGATGGCCACCAGTCAGAGGGAGTCACAACTTGCAACCTACATTCTTAATATTCATGAGGTAGGTCAGATTATGGCCCGCTCTGAATTACAATTTTATGAAGCATTGTTAGACTTTTCATCCTTGGCGTGGTCTCCCTTAACTTTTTGCCTCTGTTCCCCAGGTTGTTGATGTGTGCTGGACTCTGATTTTACTGTTTTTGTTACTCTGGGCACTTTACCACGGCTAACCAGTGCTAAAGTGCAAGTGCTCCTTTACAAAATGTGCATGTAATTGGCTTATCCATGATTGGCATATTTGATTTACTAGTAAGTCCCTATTAAAGTTCACTAGAGGGGCCAGGGCCTGTAAATCAAATGATACTAGTGCGCCTGCAGCACTGGTTGTGCCACCCACATAAGTAGCTCTGTAATCATGTCTCAGACCTGTCACTGCAGTGTCTGTGTGAGCAGTTGTAACTGTAAATTCGACTTGGCAAGTGTACCCACTTGCCAGCCTTAAACCTTCCCTTTTCTTACATGTAAGACACCCCTAAGGTAGGCCCTATGTGGCCTCAAGGGCAGGGTGCAGTATATGATTAAGGTAGGACATATAGTAATGTGTTTTATATGTCCTGACAGTGAAATATTGCTAAATCCGTTTTTCGCTGTTGCAAGGCCTTTCCCTCTCATAGGTTAACATGGGTGCTACCTTTAATTCTGATTAAAGTGTAGATTCCCTTTGGGAGCGGGTGGACATGTGGAGTTTGGGGTCCCTGAGCTCACAATTTAAAAATACATCTTTTAGTAAAATTGATTTTAAGACTGTGTTTGAAAATGCCACTTTTAGAAAGTGAGCATTTTCTTGCTTATACCATTTCTGCGACTCTGCCTGTTTGTGGATTCCCTGTCTGGGTCAGTTTGACAGTTGGGCTGGTTGCACCTCACACTAGACAGTGACACAAAGGGAGCTGGGGTGTAGTCTGCATTTCCTGATGAGCCATCTGTGCTAGGAGAGAGGGGAGGAGTGGTCACTCACACCTGAAAGGGTTGTGCCTGCCCTCACACAATGTAGTCTACAACTCCCTGGTGAGTGTCTGGGGCCTGGTCTGGGCAAGGCAGGATTTCACATTCAAAATAGACTTTTCTTTGAAGTGGGCCTACTTCAAAGGAGAAATTGGGTATAAGAAGGGCACCAAAAACCACAGACTTTAGAACACTTCTGGAAACAAGAGGCACCTCTGTCTGGAAAAGAGCTGAAGAGCTGAGGAAGAAGAGCTGCCCTGCCTGTGACTGTGCTTTGTGGAGCTATCCTGCAGTTGCTGCATCTGCCAGAGTAATAGGGCAAACACTGGACTTAGTGTGCCTCTTGATTTAGAGCTTGCCTCCTGTTGTTTGAAGTCTCAGGGACAGCAAAGACTTCTCTCTGCCAGCACCTGGAGTCTCTGGAGAGACTCCTACTCTGCCCTGTAGAGCCCATACAGTTCCTGGGACCCTGAAAGGAGAAGCTGGCAGCCTAAAAGGAGGGAATCCACGAACAGAGTTCTGTGCGGGAAAAGATCGACGCAACTCCGATCTGCGGCTGAAGAAACGATGCGCCGCCAGCTCCGTGCCTAAAAATCGACGCTCGCCGGAAACGTGACCGAAGAATCGATGCATGGAGCTGGAGAAATGACACGCAGCAACGCTGACGGAGGCTGGGAGAATGCAACCCGCGCTGCGTGGTTTTCGGATCACTGTGCGGCTGGAGTTCCGACGCAAACACCACTGGGTGCGTAAAAACATCGTAAGGCCTGCCCGGACCCGAGAGTGCTGACCAGATCGACGCATCACTCTCCTGCAGAGAGAAGGAACGACGCGCCCGACCCGACGAAAGGAGAAATGACTCAAGGTCCCGAGTGGAATCGACGCATCGCAAGCCCTTTTTGACGCACACTCGCCCGTGCAGGGTTATCTTTGACGCACCAAAGGTACATTTTCACGCTAACAGTGTTAGTGTGTGTTTTAAACAACATAAATACTCTTTTTGCTTTTTAATTTATAACTTGACTTGTGTATTGTGGATTTTTGTCATTTTGGTCTTGTTTTGTTTAGATAAATATTTCCTATTTTTCTAAACCTGTGTTGTGTCATTTTGTAGTGTTTCCATTAAGTTACTGTGTGTGTTGGCACAGATACTTCACACCTAGCACTCTGAAGTTAAGCCTACTGCTCTGCCAAGCTACCAAGGGGGTAAGCAGGGGTAAGCTGAGGGTGATTCCTTTTTACCCTGACTAGACTGAGGGCCCTTGCTTGAACAGGGGGTAACCTGACTGTCAAACAAAGACCCCATTTCTAACAAGCATTCTGTTAGTACAGAGGTCAGTTTAAACAGTTTTTTACTGGTTTCAAATTGTGACCAGTATTTTTCATACACCTAGCCTGTATTGATTAATATAACTAGGACAGGCCATTGCTGGCATGACCTGAAGTGAAAAATAGAGCTTTATATCTTGGCAGAGTGTCCCTGCAGTGTAGAGTGTCTCCACATGTGATGTTCCTAACAGTAAAATCATTATCATATTTCCCCTGGCCAGACATATGACTGTGGAAGAACTGAATAACAACCCTGTCCCTCCCAAATGAACACACCTATAATTCTGCTTTTGCCAAGCAACTATATTAAAATGTTACAAGTTCTGGGTGCAGACCACAGACAGGTTCAGGTGGGGTAGCATCATTCAGACTTTTAAGTCCAGTCTGTGGTCACACTATATAAGACTTTGATGGGGGATCACATCCACATATGCCCCACTGGCTACTTCACATATGAAATGAATAGAGAATTGGGATCAGAACAACATTTGAGGTCTATATATTAATACTTACACAAGTCTCCCTGGGTTTCCTAAACTGGAACACTTTTCTGCTTTAGTGAATATGAAGAGCAGCCTTGCAGGTTGACAGTATTGGGTCTCTTAATCTAGAGTGAGTGGTGACACTCCAATTTCCACCCTCAGTATAGCTACAGAGAGTTGGAGTATAAAGACTTCAGGGTCAGGATTGTGTGAATACACACCTGGCTGAGAACCAGGAATATGCGCTCAGACACACCCAGGGCACAGGGGCTGCCTTGTGCCAAGGTTGAACTACATAGTTGGTTGTTCATTAATGGTGACTCAACATGTTTGATCACACATTGTCATCTTCCTGGATTCCATCATGTTGCCTTAGAAGGGTTCACATGTCACTTTGTTAATCAGTGGTCGGAGGAGAGCAACCTTCCCTCGAGAACACATCATACCAGCCAAGGATAGCTCATTGTATAAACAGCAAATATATCCTAAGCCCTAGCCTGATTGAGTCTCAAATTTCTGATTACTCAATAAAAAACATCTGGGCATGTAGATGGGATAGGGCACAAGAACCTGATTGGGTCCTGCTTTTGGCTCACCCTCCTGAAATAAAGGGAAGACCTCACCTAGAAGAAGTGTACTTATTGAGGTGAGCTTCAGAGCAAGTAGTTCAAGATAATTTGTTCCCTGGGGGATTAGCCATCCTGTCTGGCACTCTCCATGTGGTTGTGAGAGTACATAGTGCAATCCCTTCAGGGATTTGCAGACATTAAGGGTTTTGTCCATGGTAAAGACTTGATAAGACATTTTTACTAATAGTTCATGCACTGCAGCGTAGCAAGGCAAGATGCTGCACTGCGTTGAGTGGACAGCAGAGAGCTGAACAACAACTTATTTACCAAATTATGGGGCTCCTCCTATGCACTGGCACACTTGTGGCTGCCTAGCACCAATGCAGTCATATTTGTGTCATTGTGCATTAGTGCATGTATTACTGGCAGGATTGTTTTTGTGCAGGGAGGGATAACTTCCTGCATAACACCAATCCCTTAGAGGCATATTCCTTGCTCTGTACGCTGCAGAATGCACCATACTGGAAAGAGGAAGTAACAAGGAGAAAAGAAGATACTTTTCCTTCTCACACCTCTGTTGGGTAGGCACATCATTTTGTGTACAAGTCTTTATAAATCTTTACAATTAATTGTTTTATACAAGTTATATCACAGCTGTACAAGGCAGTCTGTTTTTCCTATTTATGAATTCCCATAAGTGGTCCAATAACACTATGTGAATGAAAGTGCAGGGGCTAAGCTTGTTGCATGTTTGCAATATCCACCCTCTTTAGGGTTCCAGCATATATTCATAATAATGAAAGAGAGGAGAACCTATTCCCATTTAATAATATGTACTGTGCCCACAGTTTTTCTCTGTAACTTTTATTTCCTGAAAGCAGTTGCTTCATTTGCTTTGCATTCCTTCCCAGATGGAAATGAGGGAATTAGCACGGGCTTGGCATTTGCACCTGTTGGAAAACATGGCCCTGGACACAAACCCTCAAGAGTGAAGCTCAGAATGTACATCCCATGAATGGCAGTTTACTATTTTAGTGGTCTTTTGGTAATTGAAAAGAGGGCAGAAGGATGAAGAGAATGATAGAGAAGTTCCCATTGTCACTTTACAGTGTATAGCACGATCCAAATGGAGGCTCTAAAAGGAGGAAAGGGCATTTACTGGGTCAAAGCCGGTCAACATGCATGATATAACAAAGGGTTATGTAACACCTGGCTGAAGAGAAGGCAGAAGGGTGGTTACAGTCTCAATTCATGCAAAATGTTCTGATACTTATTGCTATTGGTTGTCTTGTTTTTCATTTATGTTTATGAGTATTGTATGTAGGTATGCAGGCATATGATATTTCTATAGCACAAACCTAACCAAAAGACTGCTTATTACAGTACATGGGCAAATACAATCATAAAGTCAACAAGTAATAGGAACTGAATTTGGGCTGTTGATTGTTAATCATTGTGATGTAGTGTTCTTTCAAGAGCTGAGTATTCTATTCCTTCCTAAACTGGAAAGCAATTGCAGAAAACCTCATTTCGCACATGATCATCCCAGATTTTTTGCCTTTTAATTGGCCCTATATTTTTGCTGGCTTTTTTACTCTGTGCACTTTACCCCTGCTCACCAGGAATAGAAAACTAGGTGCGTCCCTTTTAACCATTGTTAAATTGGCTTATTCCTAACTGGCACATTTAACACTTGTAAATTTGTAGTACATAGTGTGGAAAGAGCACCTAGGACCTGGAAGGGAAATGCCATTTGTGAACAGAACTGCAGCACCAATTGTGCCATCCACCATAGTGGCTGTGCAAACATGGCTTTAGGCCTACCCTGTGTACAGTGACTGCTGCAGTGGAAAACCTGCAGTGTAACCTGTTAAAATATCCCCTTTTGACAGGTAAAAACCTAATTTTTAAATATTGGTATATCACTCCTGTGTAGGTCATATAGCCCACAAGGTAGGATGCATGGTAGTTAAAGGAGGGACATGTAGGAAATTAATGTTACCATGTCCCTTCAGTGACAAGGCCGAAAAATCAATTTTCACTGTGGCGGGCTTAACTGTCCTATGTAGAAACCCAGAGACCAGAATAAAATACTAATATTGTATCTCGGGAAAAAGGGACTACCTAGAAAAATTATTACACTTTTTTTAATAGTTATTAAAAATAAAATTCAGTGGTGAAGTCAGATTTAAAATAAAATATTAAGGAAAAGTAACTTCTAGAAAGGTATCCTTTACCTGCCTGAACTGTGAGAAAGCTAATTAGCAAAAGTCTCTGCCAGCTCTCAGCCCCGGTGTGAAATGCCTCCCAGTAGAAACAATCGGCTGATAAGAATGGGCAGAGATGACTCCTCTGAACTTTACAAAATATGCAGGATGGAGGCTGTGGGCGTCCTTTTAACAACAGTGTTAAATTCTGCGTGACATGTCTGTTGAGCCACAAGTAAAACTTGGAGAACACTTGGAAGACAGAGAACATGATGCCAAGACAATTCTTATAAATCTCCTGGCGGGTTGCTGAAGGACTGTGATTTCTCCTACCATTACCAGTGAACACTCCCTACACACACCCTTATCCCAGCACTGAGAGCCCAAGTTTAGTGTGGCCAAAGAATTTGTCATCTTGAAAATCTCATAACACACTGCATTTTAGCCTTTTGGCATAAGGCAAACATGTACCACAGAAAAAGTGGGTGGAGTTAGCCCAGGCACCTTTCACCCAGGAGTCATCCCACCCTCAAAGCTGGTTCTATGCATAAATGTAGCACCTCCTGGTACACACTTCAGAACACTTTCCTGACCTGCAGAATATCAGAAGAGGGCTGGACCTGCTGTCTGTGACCTGAGAGGAGAACTGAAGGACTAAGCTTGCTCTATCTTGTACTCAGCGCAAAAAAGTGGACTCGCAGGGTCAGTTAACTGACCTCCTTTGTGACTACAGGGAGAAAGCAACCAGTGCTGACCAGTGGTAAGATAATCAGACCTGGACAGGATCCTGCTGTCGGCATTTGTGTGACACTTTAGTGAGTCTCTAAATGCTTCCCTTGAGTTCGTAGGAACCTTAAACATGTACCTTGAGGTTGATTGAGATTTAAAATACTAAGCCTGAAAGTAAAATCTTTTAACAGAAAAAACCTGGTTTGTATTTGCGACCTGTGCTTGCTCCATTGCGATCAGCTTGAAATTGCACCCAGTCTACTGTGACCGTAGACTATCGTAGGTGCTTTGAGATTTTTTGACCATATTTTCCCTTACATTTTTAAAAACTCATATGTCTGGTTCTCAGTATTAAATTTGTGTAATTTTCGTATTACGTTGTTTATTAGATTTTACTCTATTTTTCTAATTTGGTTTGGTATTTTTATTGTTCTGCATTTTACCTTTATTATGTATTGATGCTGCATAAAAACTTAATCACATCACAACAGGGTGCAGTGGCTCTCAAAGAGATTTTTTTGTATCCTCAATTCTGAGGTATATTAAAAGACTCTAATAAGGTAAGATGATGGTCTGTTTGGTCACATGAAGGAGAGTCATTCTTCTGGAAGAGGAAGCCTCAAACACTAATTGTGTCATGCTTCATCCTCAGCAACCTCTCCCCACCCTGATAAAACAGTGACACCAGGACAGTCTCAACCTCCCAAGAAATATTAGGTGGAAAGAAGTTCCTAAATTAATTGTGCTGGATAGTGCCGGGATCCAGGATAATTAAAAGTACCTTATACCCATGTTGTCACCTTATTAGAGTGGGACCATAGGTAT
Source organism: Pleurodeles waltl (assembly GCF_031143425.1). NCBI lineage: Eukaryota > Metazoa > Chordata > Amphibia > Caudata > Salamandridae > Pleurodeles > Pleurodeles waltl. The sequence goes on from NC_090439.1 coordinate 231,723,540, forward strand.
GATTTAAAACCTTTTAGTATGGCCTGTGAGATAGATGACTCACACCATCTATTTTGTCCAACATGTTTCTGCCCTTATTCTGCCTAACTGGTCACGAAATTGGTGAAAGTCTGGCAAGCCGGGGGGAATATCAGCGGCACCAGTGTTGAAGTCCGTTACGTCATGAAATCACAATGTGTCTGGCTGGGATATGTCATTTTTAGCACAGGTAGCATGAGTGCGTGTACCTGAGAGGCGTATAGTGTTGAAGGAAAGGTGCTCTGTGTCTAAAACATGGTGACATTGGCTTCTCTATGATTGACATATTTAGTTTACTACTAGGTCCCTAGCAAAGTGCACGATGTGTGCCCAGGACCTGTAAGTCACATGCTACTAGTGGGCCTGCAGCACTGATTGTGCCATCCACTACAGTAGCTTTTCAAACATGTCTCAGGCCTGCCATTGCAGAGCCTGTGTATGCAGTTTAAACTGCCAGTTCGACCTGGCAAGTATACCCACTTGCCAGTCCCAAACCTTCCTTTTTATTACATGTAATACACCCCTAAGGTATGCCCTGCTTCACCCCAGGGCAGGGTGCAGTGTATTTAAAATGTTGGACAGGTACTTTCAAGTTTTTATGTACAGGTAGTGAAAACATCTTAAATTCATTTTTCACTATTGCATGGACTATATCTCCCATTGGCTAGCATGGGAATTGCATTAAAACACCTTTTAAGTGTAATGTATCATCAGGAAAAGATAGAAAAATGGAGTTTGGTGTCTCCGGAATCACAATTTAAAAACACATATTTTGGTAAAGGTGGTTTTTAGATTGCAGGTCTGAAAATGGCACTTTTAGAAAGTTGACCTTGACTTACTTTAGCCATTCTGTTCCTTAGCCTTCCTCCAATCCACATCTGGTCTGTGTGGGTTTAGGTGACAATTACACATGTGCATTCCATCCAGACAGCCACAAAAACACAGGATGCTGCATTGCCCCTACATTCCATTTGTATACCGGTGGGTCTTCTTGGACAGGATGGGTGGAGGGGCTCTCACTCACACTTCCGAGGGTGGTGTCCTGACCACACACAAAGGAATGATAACCCCCCACAGACCTCCAGGCAGACAGGACTGGGCTGAAAGGGAACTGGGGTGCTTCAAAACCACTCTTTGAAGGCTCCCCACTTCAAAGGCACAATTGGGTATAAGTACTGAGCCTCAGACACCATATTCTCAGAGCACTTCTGGACTGAGGACATTCTACCAGGAGGAAGGACTGCCAGGCTGTCTGGAGGGACGGCCACTTTGATGTTTGCTCTGCTGTGTTGGCCTGCTGCCTGCTACTTCGTGCTTGGGAGCGAGAAGACTGGATCTAACACTGTGCATCCTGCAATCTAAAGTTTCCCCAAGGGCCTGACCGAGCTTTGATCCCTTTACTGAATTCTTTGGGATTTAAAAGACTTCACCTGCATCTTGCCACCAGCACTTGGGCTGTTCCACTGTAAGTCCTGCTCTGCCAAGTGGTGCCAAATTCAGTCCTGGGCCCTTGGAGGTGAGTATGGTGCTGCAACACAAGAACTGATGCAACAACACCAGCGCATCTCTTGGAACGACACATTCTGCTGCAGAATTGCCACTTTGCCACTGCCTGCACCAAAGCCACAGAAAACGTTTGTTAACTGCGCAATGTAACAATCCCGACTGACAATGCCACCTTGGCTTGGCCGATGCAGTACTGACGCATCAGTAGCAGTACTCATCGCTTCTGGACATCAATGCATCACCAATGTTGCCCAATCAGTAACTGCATGCGTGACTCATCCCCTCCTCTAGATCAAAGCTGTGTCACTGAGCATCGATGCAACAATAGTACTGTCAGCAGGTCTACATGACTCTTGTACCCAGCTCGCGCTCCATCGCGGTTGGACTGCACTTTTGAATTTGCCCCGATCCAGCGTGACCAGCTAATTCTGGTTGGAGCAACTGTATTTTAAGCACTACATTTTGATTGAATCTTTGAAACTTCATAACTTGACTTGTGTATGTTGTGTTTTTGTCTTTTTCATCTTGTTTGACTCAGATAAATATTGGCTATTTTTTCTATACTGGTGTGGGTTTCTTTTTTGGTGTTTTCACTGTGTTATTGTGTGTGTGCACAAATACATTACACATTGCCTCTTTAGTTTAGCCTGACTCCTCTGTGCCACGCTACCAGAGGATAAGCACAAATAAACTTTCAGTGTGTATTTTACTTGCCCTGACTAGGATTGTGGTCACTACTTGGACAGAGGGCAGACATCTGCCACATAGAGACCCAGATTCTAACACAGACCCTGAGGCTAGGTGCCTGAGGGTACAGGGTAAGGATTGGTTTAGTTATTGTTTAATGTTTCCTGGCATATACATTTAAGTTTGTGTGCATGTATTTTCATCCTGTTTTCTCACATTTGCAGTGTGTTTTGGTTTTTTAGTGTTACTTGTTGATTCTACACCAAAATATTGCTTTAAATATAAAAACCTTTTTTCTTCTATTTCTATTGAATGTATAGCGAACGTGTGCAGTTTGTCCATAGGTCTGAAGCAATCTATTATATTGTGATACTGTGTGTTGTTGTCTTTATGTAGGTACTTTACCTGACTATTCAGGTAGGATTTGTCTGTTTTTTAATTTATATTTTAGTGATTCAACCTATGTCTTAGGGATCATTAGGCCCCAACATATACCCATGACCAGTTAAGCGATAGAAGGTCAGAAACATGTTGGCCTAAATAGATGATGTGAATTATCTATCTCACAGACCATACTATAAGGTTTTTAATCATACCTATGGTCCCACTCTAATGAAGGTGACAACCTGGGTACCATAAGGTATTTTAATGTCTGGATCCTGCCATTATCCAGAACAATTTATTTAAGAACTCCCTCCCATCTATTGTTTCACGGGACGTTGAGTCCACCCTGGTTGCACTGTCCTACCAGGGTGGGAGGGGCGCAAAGGATGAAGCATGAGACGATTAGTGTGTGAGGCTTCCTGTTCCAGAAGAAGGACTCTCATTCACATGACCGAACAGACCATCATCTTAACTTATTAGGGTCTTTGAATATACCTCGGAATTGAGGACACAAGATAAGCTCTTCGAGAGCCACCACACGCTGCTGTGATGTGATGCTGATAAGGGAGGATGTATGGTGGTTTTCTTTCACCTCCCTCTCTCCAATAGTGATCATGCATAAACACGTAACACAATGCCCTGCAGAAAGCATGTCTGTTCTGTCTCATAGGTACCAGGAGGTTCCGATCAAGATTAATTTAGTGTAGTGACTTTGAGCGTTCACCCTGACAAGAGTAGTGTTTTTTCCTTCATTCACTCCAAATAATAATTAAATTTCCTATAGGATTTTTTTTAAATGTGTATATGACAACACATATATTTTTATGCATTAAATCTATATAATTAGGTCATAATATATAGATAACATATAAGTACATGAGTGTACTTATATGGGTTTATCCTTCTTTGTATGATAATACATGTACGTAAGAGTATGGAGATATGATTATAGGTGCATATACATATGTTTTCCTATGTTTACACACACATATGGTTTCCTATGTTTTCTTTGAAGGGCATAAGTATGTGTATATTTGTATATTGAACCATGCTATATATATATATATATATATATATATATATATATATACATGGCCGGTAGAAGCCCGGAGCTCTGACATTCCAATGTTGTCGAATAAAGGTCTCACAGAGCCAGAGGGGATTTGAATCCCCCTCAGGCTTTGTATGACCTTTGGCTTATTTGTTAGAACATTCTGCCCTCTACTGGTGGACTGTTTTAATAGCCTTATAGCCCTCAGTAGCTGGGCTATACTGGCATTTAAGTGCCACTCCCTTGTTAAAGGCCCTTGGTTTCGGCTCGGGCCTTTAACGCTGGAGCGGGCTTTTATTGACCAGAATAGCCCTCAACGGAGGGCTATAATGCTATATTACAAGCACATCTCCCCCACCACTGTGATTACCATTAAGAACTGACTCAGAGGATGATTACAAGACACTTTAATGGATAATGAGAGGACAATGACGTGCAATTGTGTTCAGAAATTGTGTGGTGGAAAGTCACGAAATTTCAAGGGCATGAATCACCAATTTCAGACAGTAACTCTACTTCTGCTCTGTGCACTCATTTTTTAGGACTGAAGAGGGCATTAACAAACGCCTTTGCAACACGTGTAGTCTTGATTCTAGGCTCAGTTCTCCACAGAAATCCCTTTATCATATTTCTCTGTTTGCTTTCTCTGCTCACATTTGTGTTCTCAGCAGGACATCAGAAGAGTGCTTTGATCTGTCTATACTGCTCTAAAAAAACCTCAAGGAATGCAGCAGCAGAGATGAAATGCATACATCCTCAAAATGGAAGGATTATGATCTCGATCTGCCAAATATAAAATATTAAAAAACATACGAGGGAGCATACACTCCCTTCTGATACATGAAGGAACCCTTCACTAAATGAAAGAGCTGTTCGTGCCACTTTTTTACGTGTGTTATATACATTCCAAGAAAAATACATTTTGTTTGCATTAAAGCAGTTATCAGAAGAACCTCTGCCAGCTAATGAAGCATTTGGGGGAGTGGGGCAGATATTAACGAGGGTAGACCCGGCCCAGCCATCACAGCCACCATTACACTTATCGGTACGACCCTGTTTCAAATAATATCTCACATCTTCCCATTAACCATTACTACTCCATTTCAATTAATCTACCCTTACTCAAAAACTACAGTAACTGCATGAGCACAAAGGTAACACAATCCTAAAGTAAAGGAAGCACATATCACTAATCTACTACCTATTTACCTCTGATCTTGGACTCTGGAGTACTATGCTACCCTCCACAGCGTGCTTCAACCCCTTTGCCACGGCAGTATATACAATTTAAAATGTATAATTACAATTACCCTCTTGGTCAAAAAGATTACTGTCTAAGCATAAAGGCCCTCATTATGTCCCTGGCGGTCTTCTGACCACCAGGGTTAATGTGGTGGTATTACCATCAACAGTCTGGAGGTACATAGCGTCACATTATGAGTGCTGCGGCGGCATTTTGAGCCGGCCTACCACCATGGTTTCCGTGGCGTTAGCAGCGCCACAAAAACCATGGTGATAGGTCCTCTCACCAATAGGCAGCTCCCCCACCTCAACACACACCTGACACACCTACCCCCCTCCATCTAAACATCCCCGATTTAAACACCCCCGCCCCCTTTGATACATGCATTCGTCCCCCCACCCTGCATACACGCACACATACACCCACACACACCAGGCATACACCCATTCACTTACACTGGCATACATGCATTCACTCACTCACTGGCATACACGCATTCACATACGCATTCTTCCAGATATACTCACACACATTCTTACAGACAGACACACTGACATACAGACACGCACTTACTTCACCATTCTTACACGCATTCACTCACACACATACAACCACGCATACAACACAACACACATACTGTAGATGCATTCACACATGCACTCACATACTCAGTCGGATGACCGACTTCCCTTGTCCGGCTAGGAGGTCGTCCAGCAGGTAACAGGAAGAGGCACTGCTACCGCCTGCAGAACACCATCAGGCCGTATTTCTGCTTAAAATAAGGCTGGCAGTGCCTGGTCACCACCGTCCGCCAGTATGAACACTGCCAGATTTCCACCCTTATTGTGGCGGAAGTCAGGCAGTGCTCATAATCTGGCAGACGGATGGTCGCCACTACAGTGGTATGTTGGAGGCTGTCACTGAGGCGGTAGGCTGTTATTACCACCAAAGTTATAATTAGGGCCAAAGTCTATTTGTTAGAGAGCTTCTAAGAAGCATAGGGCAAGAATATCTGTCAGACTCCAACAAACTCACTTTTATTTCATCCAGGCTCTGTTCGTCCAGAGTGTAAGAAAAATGTGAGTGAGCACTATCAAGTTGCTGTTCTCTGGGTTTCCTGCAGTCTACTAGCCTGATTATGAGTTAGGGATAAACAAACGCTCAGATTCCAGGTCAGTGGAATTACCATTTTCGACCAGTATCTCTGCACATGTTTACTGCTAGTACGATTTAAACCCTCAGAATGAGGAATAACTGTGAGGATACAGAATATAGGGGCATATTTACAAGCCCTTAGCGCCACCAGAATATCTCTTTTTGTGATGCTCCAGTGGTGCTGCGCACTGCACGAAGGAGTGGCTTTAGCACAGCACAACAAGGAGAAACTATTTAGCTTCTCCTCGTTTTTTGCTCTTTCTTTGTGTGCTGCATTCTTAGCACACATAGAAACAGCAAATCGCCATTAAAGATTGTTTTTGTGCAGGAAGGTGTCCTTTTCTGCACAAAAACAATCTCTCTCGCCACGCACCTATCCTTGCATCATGGTGCAAGGGTGGCTGCAGGGGCACTAGGCAGCTAATTTAGCACCGGTGCAGGGTAAAACACAGGAATGTGCTGTATTTTTGTAAATACGGCGCATACCTGCATTTTCAGAAAAGACGCAGTGTGGCGCTTCCAATTTTGGTGCTGCACCTCACGCCATTTCTTTGTAAATATGCACTTAAGTCTGGCATTCGCATGGTATTCACTTTTATGTCCTTAGTCTGGCATTCACATGGTATTCACTTTTATGACAGGTTAAGGGCATACCCCATGTCATGAGAACGACTTTCTTTAGTCTTGATTTTTCATTTCTTGAAACTGGGAAATGGGCATTCTAGGATTTTGTAGGCACAAAGAAAGTCAAAAATAAAAGTACAAGTTTCAGAATGCTTAGTCTGATGTACTGAAAAACAAGGACTGGTTGGAAATCACACCATAGATATAGTGGAGTGACAGCCTGACCTACTTTCAGTGGTGTCTGGGAAAGAAGAAAAATCAAGCACTGGCAAATCCACTTGATCTGGCATAAAACGGAAAATTATTCCGCAAAGATTTGTGGTGTTGCTGGGTGAGTGGGTGACAGCAAGAATGTGTCAATAGTTTGAAAAACGAATACATGATTGAACACTTGGATTGATGAGGTAGTGATTGAATGAATGAATCAATGGATGGATGGGTGCGTGTTATTAAAGATGGATGTTTTCATGAATGTGTATTTTGTCATGCTATAGGTATTGTTCCCAAAGTTTATGTTTTTGGGTGTCTTTCGGGTGCACCGCCCCTAAAAAAGCCTTCCTTTAATGTGCAGTGTGTGCAGTAGATTTCTGCCTACTTTGCACTCCTCCAATCAGTGCCCTCCGTCTGTTCTCAATGAAACAAGTACCAAAAAGAAAGCAGTAGCTTCAGTCATCACAGAACTACCTGTAGCACCCTCACTCCTCTGAGGACCAGATCAGCATCCTCTCAACATTCAGAGCCACAGGCATTTAAGTGAGAGAAGCTGGTCTGAAAGTCCTCTATATGGAACATACCCAATTTAACTTAAAGCAGTGGTTTGGTTACCTTAAACACTTCTTTGGTATACTGTACATGGACAAGGTTATGCGCCTTTTATATCAAGATGTAGAGTAAAAATAGAATCTGTTGGCGTACGCTTAGTGTACCCGTAACAGAATTTAGACTGCTCTAAACTAAATTCATTGTCTTATCATGATGTTTGTTTTGTTCAAACATAGCTATAAACCTGCTGAAAATTGTTTTTTCCAGAACTGGCACACTTTTAAGTCTTTATTTGTAATTATCCTATTAATAATTCTCTTGCAAACTCTTGTTTTGTGGGAAAACTCAGCCTTGCCCGGTGAAATTGGGCGAGGTGCACAACTTCATCAGCGAAAATGAACTCACACTTGATTACTACATTTCAGAGCATTACAGCATAATTTAGTCAAATCGTAGAACAGACAACAACACTCAGTTCTAGCCGCTAATATATTGAATATGTGTGAAAATCCAGGTAGTGAATCTTCAGGTTAACTTTTTTCAGGCAGGGTTCTGAAAGTTGGCCAGCAGTTCTGAATTGTGTGGTTTCATGTGTCATCTAATTTTTCTTGTCTGGCTGGGATGTGTCCGAAAGAGTTTACCTGTAATTAAATAGCATGTCCAAGATGCCAGATTTGTTGGCATAGCATGCATCCCTCAGTTGACCTATCAATCACTTCCTTGAACGCTTTATTAATAGGTCCTGAGCAGACAGCAAGCCTACTCGCATTTTTAACGTTTGCTCCTTTTTTTGATTTTGTAAATTTATCTCACCAATTAAGTCTCAGACGAAAGCTTCTTGCTCCCCTTCCAAATCACTTCGGTGTTTTCGATGCATTTCGATGATTTACAAGGGCACGATTTAGATCCGCAACCAGATATTACTTAATCCGGATTAGTGCTTGTGAAACATGAGTAGCTGCTAGAACTTGAAGGATAAAGGCTTGGTCTAGCCTTGTGCCAGGCACAGCTCTGCCATGCACACTTTTGCAGCCAGGGAACTGCTGGAGAGGAACTACACTGCTAGCAGATCCTTTTCAACTTTCTAATTTGTGAGGTGTTCTGATTTGGAACGCGGCATATGTGAAGCTTCAACTGTAATCTAAGGTGCAATCAAATTCAATTTGTTAAAGATCTGAGATTTTCCAGAGGCACCGGTATAGTTTCCCCCATGTGTAGTTTTCTGGGGTAGTAGCTTTTGAGCGCCACCATTTTCACTTTTCGCCCATTACTGTTCATCCGTCAGGAATTCATGAATTACCATGAGAGTGAATCTAGTGTGAACAGCGTTGTGCCGAGTGAGCTATGAGCTCTGGCACTGTGGCCATGTACATTAAACATCAAACACATGCAATGCAATATGTCTCTCATTTACTTGAGTTACAGCTTTTGGCGTTGTGAATGAATAACTGGGCTTTTCTTGCCACATAAATTGGTGGACCCTGCCGCATAATTTGGGCCTCTCTGCCACATAATTCCAGTGGCCCTGCGTATAACTAAAGGACATCCATTTACCATTTACCTTTGACCATTTATCCATTGTTTTATGTAGAATGCAGGTTGTCAGCAGAGCAATTTATCCAACTTCTGAGATGGCAGTAAAATAACCTGTCTGAAAATCCATGATTAGATGTGAACAAATGTTAAATTAGCCACATTTAAACTTAATCTCAAAACATTAACATGATGTTCGCACAATGTTAAGGTAGATGGGAGCAACTCAGCTCTTGCGTATGGTGGTGCCATGGCAATTTAAAGTTTGAAAAGGTGGCAAAAACGCCAGCCTGTTTATTTGGCTGCCAAAGCATCCAGGTGGGCCAATACCGACTGCATGGATACTTGCTGCTGGCGAAGAAGCATGATGCCAGTTATGAAAATCAGACAGTCCAGGGAGACACGGATTGTGGGATTACCCATCACCTGTACGTAACTTGTAAGGGGTAAAGAAATAAAATTCCTCTGGAGTGAGTACCAATCTAGGGTCGATATCCTAGAATGAACCCTGTCTTTGTAATTGCAGGACAGTGCTTTGGGAGAGAGGCGGGCGCCAGGAAGGGTGGATGCAGAGGTGTTCCATCTTCACAAGAAAGGCACCATGTTGTTTTTTAACAAAAGAGCTCTATGAAGACAGCAGGTATCTCTGTCTGAGTTACTAACGGCCTTGAAAGAAGGTCCGTGAGGATCGCGTAGTGCTCATCACAGACCTCAGGACAAAGCCTTTGGGGTGTGGCATTGTTCAGCTTTAAGGAAAAGGCGCTGCAGAAAATGTTTGTCGAGTTTAAAACAAAATCACATCCGACCGCCGCCGGCTTCCTGGCCTTGCTGTGTAAGGAACCTTATAACACATGTCCCTGACATGGAGAAACTGCCATCTGTTTGGGACATCAAGTGCGATCGAGTTTGTGCTATGTAAAACTTGAAAAAGCGCCATTGCTGCCATAGAGCAAAGGAGAGAGGAAACAATGTGAAGCAACTGGTAGTTATGCAAATCGCTCCAATACTGCCGATTGAGATTGCGGTGTGTAAGACTTGAAAGCGCCATGGAGCTGGAAGAATAAACATCGTGAAGTAACTGGTAGTCATGCAAAGCGCTCCAATACTGCTGATTGAGTTTGTGCTGTGTAAGACTTGAAAGCATGAAACAAAAGGAAAAAGAGAGGCTAAAGAGACACGGTAGGTTCAGAAACAAAGTCCTGGTCCTGTGTATAGTACTCCCATCAAATATATAAATCAAAAGATATACACAGTTCCCCTGAAAAAGTAAGTTCGTATAGTTCACAGGCTCCTGGAAATCCAAATATTTTAGAGCAAGAGCTCTCACTCACCATTTGGTGACATGCTTCATCATTGGGCTATGCTCCTCGTCAGGCCGGCACTGCAGTGCCTGACGGGCCCCACAGAGGGTCTCTTTGCCAGGGATCTTTTGGTAATGGTAAATAGCCGGTCAATGTGTGTACTAATGTAGGATTGGTATGCAAAGGAAGTGCTGTTAAAAATGACTAGAGGTAAAACGTATTTTATTGAGATATCTGACCTCTGTCATGATTAAAAACAGGAGTATGGGGAGGGAATAAGATAAGGACTAAACTCCCCAAAAGCAAAAGTAAGCAAAAGGTGTTGGCAGTGTGACTTAAGAGGGTCTCACAGGACTGCACAGTCACTCACTGCACCTGCCTGCAAGGGGATCTCTCTCCCCTCTTGAAAGTGCAGGCAGCCTGTCGCCTGCACTGTAAGACACAGAGCTTTGAAGCAGCCACTGCGTATCTCACCTATATGTGCTACCCACATGGCAACACAAGGTAGCTGCAGCCCTAGGGGCAGGGCATTCTTTGTAATCCAGCACACTGTTCCTGTTTGGGCCCGGTACACTTTTTGAAAGGTATGCCATGGCACAAACAGGGAAAGTGTGCTGTATTCATCATATGGCCCCAGTGGTTGAATTATACATTTTACCCGGGGGCGCAATGGGCGTGTGTGCCTGCTTTGTGCGCCCCGGGCACAGTGGTATTATAGAAGGGGCCGCAGACTCTTGTGTGTCCCCATGTAAATAAGGGAATCAGTTTGTCTCTGAGCCCACATCCATAATATGGCACAGGCGCGGAGGCAAACATGCCTTTAGGAGACGCACTGACAGTACACTACCAAGAGGTGGTGCATTTTCAGTGCACCTCCTAAAAGCAGCCCTCTGGATGGCTGAAAGGGGTCCCGTGGACCCTCAAGACATCCCGTTACAGGCAGGTGCAGTCACTCACTGCATTTGCCTGAAAGGGTGTCTCTCTCTCTCCTCTTGAAAGGATAGGTGCGTTGCTGCCTGCAATGTGAAACACAGAGCAGCTTTTAAACAGCTGCACTGTATTTCACTTGAAGGCACTGCCTTGAGGGCAGTGTAAGTTTGCATATGCTCTGGAGGCAGGGCATTCTTTCTAGTACAGCGCACTATCCCTATTTGCACCCGGTGCACTTTTTGAAAGGTGCACCAGGATTGCATTTATCTACATCTTCATACCTCTGACGTGGCACTAAAGCAGTTTCAGTGGATGTATAGGACGCTACTCGATACCTTTTGAACTGTGAGTGAAAGCCAAGTATAAAAAATATGAACTTGTATTCTCTGTCCCAGTCTGATCTTGTTTTATTAAAAAAAGCCACTTCAAGCACCTCCTTGCCCAGTGGCCTAGGGAATAGTGAAGAAGACACTATCTTACAAAGAGTTTTGCAATTCCTGTCATAGTCACAAGAACCAGGGTTGACTAGACAAATCGGTCAATCAATTAAACAGTGTCCTGGTCTTATGAGCAGCACTTAATGACTTGTCAGCTAGCAACACTTTGCATTCCAGGGTACATCGGTTATCTTTTCTCATTTGCACTATAAGCCTACATCTCCCAACATGCAAAGAACTATCAACTAAATGATGGCAATGCTTGAAGCTGGCACAATGGCAGGGGGCTAAGTTGCAAATATATTCTCGATAATATAACAACTTACAACATTGCCTTTCAAAGCTATACACTGATATGCATCTGATGTGAATATAATTAAGTACTTTGCTTATTCACAGCTCCAGGAGAAGTAGTAGATCTCAGGTGGCAGAATGTTGTCACCGTCGCTACCATTCCATATAGGCGTTAATCTTAGTATAGCAGTAGCTGCAGGTTTTCTAATGAACATCTCTGGCATTGGAGCCTGACAAGTGTGCACCTTCAGTAAGAAACAAGAGGCGGGAGGAAAGGAAGTCTAGGAGAATGATGGCTAACCAAAGTGTGAGTAACCAATTGAGCAGACATTGTAAAATATCCATCAAGGTGGTGGTGGAAGAAAGGACATCTTCAGTAGGGCAGCCAAAGAAGACTTCAAATGCCACTGTTGAAGTCTTGAGGAAAGATCATAAACACAATCACACTTACTAGCACTCAGTTCACTTGGCATGCTAGTGAATTAAGGTCTTTAATTTGTTATTTCATGGAAGGAGGAAAAGAATTTGCTGAGCCAATTAAAAAATGCTCCTATCATGATTTTTATGCAGTTACACTTTCAACAATATAAAATAATTGTGTAATAATTGTGGAAGGAACCCTGTGCCTTTAACCTAATTAGTCTTAAAACAACAATCAATTAAAATCATCTTTGCTTAAGTGGTGGCCAGGCTTTCCATAATTGTTTGGATTGCCACCTCCATCTATGGGGAACACTTTCCATGTCAACTGGAATAGCGCATAGTCAAGTTACAAAGGCCACCGACTCACACATCTGATCTGTTTGAATGTGGCAATCTAAATTTATTTTGGATTTCAAGATCTATGCTTTGCGGACCCAGTCCTAAATGTACTGTTTATCATTTGCTGCATGAGTGCTACCAAAGGGATGGTTCCCATTCCTCGTCCTGGTAATGACCCTGTACAAATAACCTCAAGGGTTTGAAACGTTGAGACAATACTGTGTGTACTGTACTGTTTATGTAATTGTGGAGCCTGAAACTCTGTGTTACAGTTTAGATCAAACAACTGTGCATCCTCCACAGTCACAATTTATGCGTATGTTGTATAGCAGAAGTGCATCTCTCACTCACTTTCCTCACTTTCACTGGGCCATTGCATTGTTTGGGAAAACATCTTTAAATCCGAATGTATATGTTTACAGAGCTGAATGAGTTAGTTTTACTAAGATTTCAAGTGTTGAGTAATCAAATAAAATGTACTCTTTCTAGTAGAGATAGTCTATTGATGGTTATTCACTTCTAATATGACAGGCAGAATATCCATCATATTTTGACAGAATATCCCATCCTGCAAACTCTATTTAAGGCCCTATATGTTGCCATAAAGGCACAAGGGTAAAACCCTGTCCAGTAGACAAACCTCATCCTCAAATACTGATTAATTTCCTCTTACTCAAGACTGAGGGCCCAATGTATGAAACAATTTTGTGGTCGCACAAGGCCAATTTTGCCTTTTGCAACCGCAAAATGGCCTTTTCTAATGTACCATCTCTATTTTGCGAGTCATCATGCAAATACTTACTCACAAATAGGGATTACAACTCACAATTACGAAGGGGCATTCCAAGGGCATCCCTTCCTAATTGCGAGTCGCACCTGCATGTACAATTGCTTTGTGACTGCAACTGTGGCCGCAAAACAATTGCAGTTACCACCAATTTCAAACTGGTGGTAACCCATTTACAATCAGGAAGGGGTCCACACGGAATCCCTTCCTCTTTGTGAATGGAAGCGACAATATTTTTTCAGGGCAGGTAGTGGTCCCATGGACCACTGCCTACTCTGAAATAATTAAAAGAAAACTTTTCTTTCTTTTGTTTGAAATGCATCCCCGTTTTGCTTTGAGGAAAATGGGCTGCATTTAAAAAAATACTGCTTTATTTAAAAATGGAGTTCCGAGCAGGACAACATCCCTGTAAGAGCGGCTATTCCCAATGGGGTCGCAATTTGCGATCTGCCTCATGACTATTGATGGGATAGGTCATTTGCAACTCCATTGTGAATCGCAAACAGTGTTGTTGGCCCTGTTGTACATTTCGTTTTGCGACTTGCAAATGATTGGCAAATTGCGAGTCGAAAAACATACATACTTCTGCCACTGATTATTTTCTTATTTGCCAGTCCTTCTTCTGCAGGATTATCTGTGCAAATATTGGGATGACCACATTGCATAATTCACCAATTTCCTTTAGCTTGATGGCATTTCCTCTAAAAGTGTCTCCCTGGTCCTGCCTCTAGAATCAAATGCACCATCTTGTGATCAGGTGACACCATTGATCATGGGTTAGGACCCTGCACAGATAAGTGTGCTTATTCAAAACACAGGATCACAAAAGGTTTCAAGTAAGAAACCTGGCATTGGAAGTGTTGTCAAGGCTTGTGGTTTCAAAGACAATAACTTACCCATAAAACACCAGCTCCTCTTACTACATTGTATAAGTGGCATTACAGTAAAAAACAACTGCAATAATAGTAAAATATTTAATTTTTGGCTATTGCTTCATACCACTTTTTTTGCACCAAACTAGTAAGTTATTTTGTTTTTTCCCTCAACCTACTGGTACTCAGTTCCTCAACATAAGAGCAATAGCTGATTTGGGCTTGACGGAATTCAAATTTTGTGACTTGCATTCATTGACAGATGTCAGGTGTGAGCACGTAACTACTAGCATCATCTAGACAAAATTGAATTGTTGAAATTCCGGTAGTCTAAATCACAGTTTTTATTTAACAAAAGCTCTGCTGAACTATAATAAATGCTGATAGCTATTAGACTGCAACACATGTGCTCACCCTCTCAAAGATGGTACCTAGGATCAGCGTAGAATATGAGAGTGTAGCTCCATACCACAAGATGGATGAAGAGAAAAATGTTAAGTAGGAATAACTCCAAGAGCACTATGAATGGACAAACAGCAGCTTTCATCTTAAAAAACGAATTAGAAGGATTGATGTCAAAAACACAAAGGCTTCTTTTGCTAGCTGGCAGGAGCAGTAGCTGGAAGAGATACTCCGAAGGGAAGGTGTGAGTGGTCCAGTGTTTCCAGACCTGAAGTTTCTGAGTCCGGAGATACCAGACCGGTTTTAATGGGTATGGTCCTTACGAAGAAAAACTGTGGTAGGAGCTGCAGGCAGATGCATAGCCCAGCGCCTGCCCACCCTCTCAGGCACACCAGGGGAAGCAAAAAAACTACAGTCTCTTTGCTCCCAAAGGTGATCCATGCATCCCACTGCATAGCCACCTCCCCCAACCATCCCCACCCACAGGTATTTACCATCTGCTTAGAGCAGGTGCAAATATCTGTGTTAAACTCTCGGAAATCAAGAAATATCATTCCAGAGAACCTAGCACTTCTGGGTCCAGCTGGTTATTTCCCCATTTCAGGGACCTTAACTTCTGATCCCCCTTTTCTCACTTAGAGATCCCAGCTGCAATAGTTTAATTCCAGCTCTGGCAGCAGCGGTCCAGCATGATGGGCAGAGGGATACCTTTTTCTGACGCATAAAGTGTGACCTTTGCTTAGCCTGACAGACACATTTCATGTTCGGCTCAGGGATTCAGGCTCTGTACGTACACTAAAGGCACAGGCACTTGAGTGTCTGAGCTGAAATTTGCAGGACTCAAGATTTCACAGCCCGGTGACCATGAGGTCCTCAGCCTAGCAAAGTCTTCTGTGAGCTTCCTCTTTAAGGTGAGGGGGTACATCACTCAAACTCTCAGACCTGGGCCACGGTCGATTGCCCATCAGTGACGCTCGTCACAGAGTGCAGTGAGGATAGCAACTGATGCCATCTCACTCCACTACAAGGTAAGGAAGATCCTCCTCTCAGTGTCTGACCTTGTCAAAGGTGGAAGGATCTTTTTTTAACCTCTTCCTTCAGGAAACAAGAGAGGCTTTCCTCCTGCCACACAATATGCAGTGTAGTGAGGTTATTTTTTCGTAATGTTGGATGATTGCATGTGTGTATGCATGAATGTTTGGGTGTTTGTGCCTGTGCGCATGCTGTGAATGGGTGTGTGTGTATATATGTGTTGGGTGTAAGTATTTGTGTGCATGAGTGAAAGAGAGTGTGTGTGTACCGCCCCACCCCTGCTGCACTTTACAGGTCGCCACTGAACTCCCTGCAGAGATAACAGGGAACTCATAATGGAGTTAATGCAGGTCATTAATATTATGCAATGAGCTTGGAGTGGGGATGTTTCTGATCGGATGTTATTTGCTTAGGCAAACTGTGGAAATAGTGAAAGACAGCAAAGATTTTATGAAGTTAACAAATGAAAGGGGAAGGCAAAGCCACAGAACAAGAATAGTTAGTGAAGTAATTTCTTGGTAGACCTATATTTTATTATATAACATGGATACCTTGATTGAAAATAGCTTGCTGTTGTTATTCACACATGCCGCTAACCAGAGCATTGGCAACAGCAGATGTTCTCAAAAGGACTCAAGATGCCTGTCCCATTCCATATGTATCTCAAAGAAAAGCAATGGGCCTGACTTCTGCTGAACAACCCATTGCTTAATTTACCCCCTCCAGCCCCCACTCCATAGAGTAATGTACGATACATGTATGTAACAAACATTCTCAAATCGTAAGTGTTTGGCAAAACGCGGAAATAGGATTGCAACTGCAAATCACTTCATGCAAATATGGAAAATTCATACCTTCATGAAGAGGCAAAGGACAGTCGCATATAGTAATGTTTTCAATAAAGAAAGGAGCAAACCCAGCAAGGGGATTTGTGGATTCACTAACGGGGCTTCATAGCCCTTGTTTACCGCGCCCGTAGGTGCACCGGTGTCATCCTGGCGACGTCAGGAGCTGAAGGGAACCTCTGTGAGGGAAGCCTTCTTGGCAGCGGAACGCTCCCTTTGCTGTTTGCAGTCGCACGTGCACGGAAAAGTCAATCCGTTTCCCAAGCACTTAGCTATGGGCATTAATCCATCTAACGACTTGTGACGGGGCCTGTGTACCAATTGCTAATTTTCGTGATTTATAATCACTTCTGTGTGCATTTATTCATGATGCAGACAGACACGTTTAGTAATCAGCATCTCCTACTTTTTTGATGCCATTTGCAAGTGCAATTGTGGCTACTTTCCCTTAACTTTCTTTCAAAGTGTTTTCGACTACGAACAATGGAACCTCGTTTAACTTATTTCACGTTTGTATTTGCAGTGGCTTGCCCTGTGATTCAGTTCGTGCATTTTCAATCCTGTTGTTATTTTTATGTACAGTGACTCTTCCATTACATCTTAGTATGTGAAATAATCATGGTATGGTAACACGCAGATTTCAAATGTGAAAGTCTCTTTTCAGAATCCCAATTGTCAAGTCAGCATGTCAGCAACTCTTTCTTGCTGTTTTGTGTGATATGTGTCCCTAACTAGCAGAAGATCATTTCTCACAACTGTGCGAAAACCTCCAGAAATGAGTGTTGTGATGAAACGTCCCTTGGAAAGCCACTTTTCACTTCACGCTCGTAGGGATTCAGCCAAAGACAGGGTGGTGGTCGGTCAGTTCTGTCTGGATAGTATTCTGCTTTTTCTTAATGAACATGGTACAACACCCTTACAACTAAAAATAACCATGAAAGAACATTTGTCTTTGGAGGAAATGTATGGAGCCCTCTATCAGGTCCCTGCGTTTTAAATGTTATTTTTTCTGCTGGTCATTAAGTTTTTCCTGCAAATAAGCTATCCATCTCTATGCCTTATGGCATAGGTGCTCACAACATCTGTTTTGTTTGTGCACCTAGGGGCTTACTAGCCTATTATGGTGGTGTCAATAGCACTGTTTACTGTTACCTTATTATGATGGATATTTGGTTTTTTTAAACACACAATTTATTGAGGTCTTTCAGAATACAAAAGCAACAAATCAATGGAATCAAATGTACATAGGTCATGCTTATATGCATAATGTACCATAAAACAGGCACAAGTCAAGACAGGGACTCTAGGGGGAAGGGGGGATCGCGGGCAGGGAGAAGGAGTGCTAGGGGAGGAGGAAAGAAGGGAAAGAAGGGGGCAGTGGAATAGAGCAAAAAGGCTTCCTAAAGCCGACGAATGGGGGCATGCAAGTCATTCAAGGGCATTAAGAGTAAGCATAGGCGGGGTGGTCGCCCCATGTATATTGTAGAAAATTAAAGGGTCATAGATGCATTGTCCGAGAAGAGCTTAACGGTGAGCCATTCAGTCGAGGTAGAAGCTCTTCCTGTGTCTGGACCAATGGCGACAACAGACCCCTCTAGCGTCCCCAGGGTGATGTGATGTCACCTCAGCCATGGCCCAATGAGGAAATCTACATCGCCAATGCTCGGGATAAGGGATGAGGCGACTTTCAACGTGGTGTAATGGCTTTCTTAGCTAGGATGAGAGCAAGGTCTGGGAAGCAAGCTGCTACTCTACGCCTATGCAACCTGGGATGAATTCCCAATGGCCACACCTTCCAAGAGGAGATATTAGGAATTACTGTAACACGCTCCAGTTGAGACAGTATGGTGTTCCAGTATGAATGCTGCTGAGGGCAATCCCATGAGAGTTGCCTCAAGTCAGCGCCTGAAGTGCTGAATCTCTCACAATTATCCTGTGCCCCCGGAGAGATACAAGCAATGTGCTAGGGAGATAAATAGGACCCGTGCAAAACATCAAATTGAATCAATTTAAGCTGTGAATTATGGGATACCTGATGCGGATAGACCAGGGCCTTCTCTCGTTCTTTATCGTGAGGTGGTATGCCAAATTCTAGTTCCCTCTCCTCTCACAAGGGTTGAAGTGACCATTGAGTATGGTCTAGGAGAGCTCTGGTAAGCTATGTAATGAGTCTACGGCCAGAGCCCATCAGGTGCAGGGTTCTAAGAAGCTGGTGCCTGGCGAGTTCCTCGTCTTGTGCAGCATGATAGAAATTAATTTATTGTTCCCTCAGTACTGCAAGCTTTGTTTTCATTTTGTGTGCGCACATATGCACGTGGGACAGATAGTTTAATGCAAAAGACATGACTGTTTAGCGCCTCCTATGTCATGATGCACCACTTTGTTGATGTTGAAGTAACTTTTCCAATAGCAAATACAACATTTGAGGTAGCTTTATTATTTTTAACTTAATGCAGCGCAGCAATCAGTGCTGCTATACTGCACACCACAAGGGGGAGAAAACACCACAGAGTTATGACTGAATTGTGTTTTTATTGAGATGGCGTGGTAGTGCTAATATGCTGGCCTACAACCATTAGTCAACAGGGAGTTAATACCACTTATGAAGGAGAAAGAAAGGAAATGAGTATTTCCTACCCCTCTACCCAAGTCCTCTGCACCGACTGGTCTGCTGCTGCTGTCATCCACTGTGCTGGTGCATTATAACGGCTGCCTAGCACAATATACAAACTTTACATTATTGTTCAGAGGTATGTGAGTGCTAGTTACCATAGCATACCGTTCCAGTACAGAATCCTATACCTAGACAAAGTCTGAAACACCCCACACATTGTATGTGAGCTGTGCAATGCAGCTTCCATACAAAGTGTGGCACGTGTCGAGAAATGAAAGCATTTCTGTGTTAGTGTCTGCATCAAGGAGGTGTTAGATTTTGATGCTAAGCCCAGTCTGGCTATCTTTATAGATCAGTGTTAAAAATGGGGCTTCTAGTTGGCATGAGTATACACCCAGTCCAAATAGGGACCACCACTCAGGTTTAGTCAGATACACACTAAAAAGTAACCTGTGCCAACTCTGTGGTAGCTTGACACAGAGCAGTCAGGCTTATCTAAAGAAGCAATGTGTAAAGCATTTATGCAACGCACACACATTAACACAATTAAAACACCACTAAAAGATTTCACGCCGGTTTAAAAAAATAGACAATAATTTTATAAATAAATCAAGACCAAAATGACAAAAATCCAATGAGGAGTTGCTTGAAGTAGCACTGCACCAGGGCAAAGTCAACAGTTCAAGTTGACCGCAATGGAGTGCGGGCCAGGTACAGGAGTCACGCAGGCCTGGGGAACAGAGTACCTTGTTTTTGGTTGCAAACATGAGATGCATGGTTGATTTGTCTGTAGATGTGTCAATGTCACTCTTGCAGTCGAGGGATATGCGTTGATTTTTTTCTCACGTGTTGATGGCGATGCATTGGTTTCCGAAGATGAGTGCCAAAGCTGTGATGAGTTGATTCCAAAGCTGATGCTCTGGGTTTCTCCACACTATCGAAGGGATGTGTCAGTCATCCTTCAGAGATGGTGGTGATGTGGCAGTTTCATTGCTGCGTCAATGCTGATGTGTTGCTTCCATTAGGCAGGGGCTGCATTAGTCTATGTGGCGGTCCCTGAGATGCTGCTTGGGCCACAAGTGTAATGAGCCAATTTTACTCCTGCAACAGGGTTTGTGTGTTGGTTGCCAGCAGGCAGATGTATTGATTTCACTGGAGCAACTATCTGGGTCCACTTCCAGTGAACCAGGCACAAGAGCAGGGTTAGAGACATTGATATGCCTGAGTCTCTAGCAACAGAAGGCAAGCCAACAAACACTTGGATATCACTATGATTTGCAAGACAGAGTCCAGCTATCTCTCAGCAGGATCAGGGAGCAGGAGGCAGCAGGGTAGCACAGCATAAAAGCAGTAAGCAAAAAGTATTCTCTCTTCCTGGTCCTGGCTCCAGACTGTCACTAGAGGGTAATCAGCTCTTTGTGTGGGAACAGGTACTGCTTATTCAGGTGTAAGTGCCAGCTGCTCCCACCCTTCCTGCCCAGGAAAAGCCATCAGAATGAAGATGAGTGCTCAGTCACACCTAATCGTCCCATGATTGTGGTTGTCTAGAGGGAATGCACAAAGTGTAGCTGTCACCCAAACCAGATTTATTTTGGAGACAGGCTGCAGGCACACAGAGCTGTAAAAACAGAGAAATGCTTACCTTCTAAAACTAAAAAGAACAGACGATGGATGGAATGCTGAACAAATCAAGCATTCACCCCCAGTCGCAGATCTAGGTTTAATCCATCATGATTTTTCTTCACCACGGCACCCTAGTTTGGACCTAGCCATGTGCAAATCAGTCTTGATCCTGCTCCCCATGGGAACAGTCCAGCCTGAAATGCCAGTCCAAGTCCTTCCTGGTTGTGAAACAAGCATTCTGGGACACATTTCATGGTATCACCCCTTATCAGCCATGCTAGCACGAATCGAGTGGCATAGTAAGCACAGGACCCACGTCTGGTCATACCCTTCCCACTTAGGATGACAAAAGCAAAAAGAACAGATGATGGATGGAATGCAGAACAAATCAAACATTCACCTCAAGTCACAGATCTGGGTTTAATCCATTTTTTTTCTTACCATAGCACCCCAGTTTTGACCTAACCATTTGCAAATCAGTCTTGACCCTGCTCCCCATGGGAACTGTCCAGCCCGAACTGCCAGATCAAGTCCACTCTGGACATGAACCAAGCATCCTGAGAACAGTTTAGGGGTATCACCCCTCATCAGCCAGGCTAGCTTGAATCCAGTGGCACAATTAGCACCAGACCCATGCCTAGGCATGCCCTTCCCACTTAGGGCAACAAAAGCAAAAAGAACAGATGTTGGACGGAAGGCTGAACAAATCAAACATTCACCCCAGTCACAGATCTGGGTTTAATCCATCATTTTTTTGCTCACCAAGCCACCCCAGTTGGGTCCTAGCCATATGCTAGTTACATAGTACTGTGCTCTATGGGTTACCTAAACCCTACCTTAGGAGTGACATATATGTAATAAAAGAGGAGTTTAAGGCTTAGCAATTGGTTATGAATGCCAAGTCGAAGTGTCAGTCAAACTGCACACACAGGCTCTGGAGTGGCATGCCTGTGACATGTCTAAAGGGCTACTTTAAGTGGGTGGCACAATCAATGTTGCAGGCCCACTAGCAGCATTTAATTTACAGGCCCTTGGTATCAGTAGCGGCTCGAGGGGTGCTGAAGGGGCGGGGCAGTGCATGGGGGGACGGGAGGGAAGGGAATAAACATAAACATTTATTTAATTTAATACAAAAATAAAACACTTACCTTTCCTCGACGCTCCCCTGTCCCTCGTCGCTGCTGCAGGCACAGGCTCCCAGCCTGCCATGCGACCAATCCTGATGCTGCTCAGAGCGGTGTCAGGATTGGCTGGGAGCGCCCAGCCAGGGCACTCCCAAGCAGACTGGGATCCTGTGCAGGCTCTCCCAAGCCCGGCAACCCTGTTGCCGGGCTTGGGAGAGCCTACATCGCATTTGTCTCTGGCCGGCCCAAGGCGGCCGGCCAACCGTACATGCGCAGTGAGAGGGAATGCTGAGCACTCCCCCTCGCTGCTCTTCACCCCTGTGGCCCCACCCCCTTTACCGGAAAAATATCATAAATCAAGTCAATGATCATTTTCTGGTAAAGGTTTTATAGCTTCCGCTGCTGGCAGGGGACAACGCTCCTCCGCGCAAACAGAGGAGCTGCCACTGCTTGGTATATAAGTTATACCACTTTACAACAGACTTACAAGTAAATTAAATATGGCAATTGAGTATACAGCAATGTTACTATGTTTAGGGGAGAAGCACATGCACTTTAACACTGGTCAGCAGTTGTAAAGCGCTCAGATTCCTAAGGTCAACAAAAAGAATCAGCAAAAACATGAGGCAAGTAGGCAAAATGTTTTAGTGAAGACCACCTAAGGCTGATAGATTTAACAATTAGGTTTTATGTTAAAGCTATGGGAGCTTGCATAGATCTACTTAATGTATACTTAACGCAAACTGGGGCAAAGCAGTGCAAAGTGCTATTTGCACTGAGAAATTGAGACCTTTCCAAGGCAACATACCTTTTGTTCTTGCAAGACTTTGTGTTGCTTTCCATCACTTTGTATGACTTTACACCAGCACAAAGATTTAGTAAATATCAGCCTTCCAGTATTACTTGAGTCTATTGAAGTTGTGAGTAGAATGATTTAGAACAGTTTTAACAATGATTTATTTATCATTTGGTAAATCTGTTCTAATTAAATCCATAAATAACCCTCAATCAGAGATTGAATTGCATTGCATCCTCCAAGAAATGGGGTTTCTGATTGGCAGAGGTATGCTCCGAGTCCAAGCGGGGACCACATTCCTAGCCATAAATTAACCTGTGCACACCCTCTTGTAGCTTGCCATGGAGCAGTCAGGCTTAGGTTAAGGGGCAATGTGTAAAATATTTATGCAACTCTTCAAACAGTAAAACAGTGAAAACACCACACAATAAGTTACCACATCCGGTTGGTGAAATAGATCTTAATTTAATGAACAAAACAAGACCAAAATGACAAGAATCCACTAAGAAGAAGTCCTGATATGAAATTTTAAATAATAAACTCAGTTGTAGAAGCATAAAGTGACAAACGGGGCTGTCTGATCATGCTAGACCGGGTCAGATCTGAAAAGTCAGGCCAACTGTGATGGCATTTTGGTTGGATGCAGGGAACAGTCTTGTCCCGCGGAAAACAGTACCTTAGTTCGGAGTTGCATCAATGTAAAGGACAAGATGTGAGGAGAAGAAGAGATGATGCACTGATGTCAATCCCACAGATGTAGGCGGTGTGTCGGCTCTGAGCCGCACAAAGTCGATGATGCAGCTTGAATGCCGGTGTTGCATCATGCAGTCAACAAGATGGTGCTCCTGATCCTTGCAGCAGCTGCTACGTGGCAGTATCGATTCAGTGTTCTTGATCCTCGTAGTAGCGGCAATACTTAGGTGGCATTGATGCACAAGTTATGGCAGTTGCAGCACTCTATACCCACTTTTAGGGGCCCAGGACTGGATTGGCACCACTTGACAGGGCAAGACTTGCAGCAAGCAAAATCAAGGTGCTGTTGCAGGATGAAGAGAAGTCTGTGATGTCCCCGGGACTTCAGAAGAACAGGAAGCAAGCCCTTGGAGTCACTTTGGTTCTGGGCTGGAGAGTTTCAGGTCCAGTCCTTCTCACTACCAGGCAAGGAGGACAGCAGGCAGCTTTTCAGCAGTGCAGCAATCCCTCTTCCTGGCAGAGTATCCACAGGTCCAGAGGTGTACTGAGTTGGGGGTGTCTGGGGTCCATATCTTATACCCAGTGGTGCCTTTGAAGTAGGAGAGACTTCAAAGAGAGGCCTTTGAAATGCACAGAGTCCCTTTCTTTCCAGCCCTGGCTCCAGGCTCGCTACAGTGAGTTATGCAGCCCTTTGTGTGGGATCACAACAGCCCATTCAGGTGTAAGTGTTAGCTCCTTCCTCCCATCCTGCCCAGGATGGCCCAACCGGCTGTGGATAGCCCATTAGTCACACTTAAGCTCCTTTGTGGGCAGCTGTCTGGATAGAATGCACAACAGCCCTGCTGTCACCGACTCATATGTGTATTCAGACAGGCAGAGGGCATCAGATGGTAAAAGTAAGAAAATGCCAACTTTATAAAAGTTACATTTTCAGGGCTATAAATTAAAATCTGACTTCACCATAAGTTGTTGTTTTAATTGTTATTCCAGAAACTTCAAACCTGGGGCCCTATCTCTTCCCAATTGGAAATTACACTGATGGTGATGATTCAATTACACTTATAAAATTTAATAACGGGATCCCAATGTTTTCCTATGGGAGAGATAGGCCATGCAATAGAGAAAAATGAATTTAAGAGTTCACTACTAGGACATGTAGAATGTAAAAGTATATGTTCTGCTTTTTTAATACACTGCACCCTGCCCTTGAGCTGTCTAGGGCCTACCTTAGGGTTAACCTATATGTATTAAAAAGGAAGGTTTGAGGCAAGAGCGTTAACTTGCCAGGTTGGTATGGCAGTTTAAAAACTGCACACACAGGCTCTGCAATGGCAGGCCTGAGACACGTTTAAAGGCCTACTGGAGTGGGTGGCACAATTAGTGCTGCATGCCCACTAGTAGCATTTAATTTACAGGCCCTGGGCACATGTAGTGTGCCAAGGACCTGTAATTAAAGTTAATGAAATATGCTAATTGTGGATAACCCAATGTTACCATGTTTTAAGCAGAGAGCACATGCACTTTAGCACTGGTTAGCATTGGTAAAGTGCCCGAGTCCCAAAGCCAACAAAAACAAGAGAAGGAGCAAGGCAAGATGTTTGGTGATGACCCTGCTGATGGCCAGTTACAACACATCCTTTATCTTATCTTTTGCAGAGGTTCTGCACAGTACAGTGGGAAGAGATACATTTTGAATTGTGCAAAGCAAGGGCGTTGAATTACATGTTGAAGGGTAGGGTTTAGTTCAGATTTTTCTGCTTGCATACTTGCAGTAAATGATGACCACCTCTACTGATTTAATAACAATGTATATATGCCATATGTAGAAAACATGTGTATTACATGCAGTACACCCTAGCAAACCTCAGCCATTCACATGTTCTTTAAATACCAGTTGTTATTTGTACCCATTTTAATGGTGCTCAATTCACCAATCTCAGAGGGATGCATGACTGGCTTTGCGAGGCCTCAAACTTCAACATTTATTTCCTTCTTATTGCATAGATTGTTGGGGTGTCTGTTCATAACTGGGTCAATTTTTCATATGCTGAAACCGAATTACCCTTGGCTTGACACTATTTATTGAAAGGTCCACCGTTAAAGTCTGAATGGTTATTCTAGCTTTTTAAAATGGTTGTAAAAATTCTTTACATGGGAATTATTTTGTAATGAATGTGGCCGTAGAACCTTGTAAAATGTGAGCACTAAAATATAATGTATTATATACAATATATATTTATCTTGATTAATGATTTGTATACAATTAACGTGTAGGCTTAATTTTATAACTAAAACCAATAAATGTAATGTAAGAAAAAATTGCCCTAGAACATTCACCGAATCTCCCTAGACATAGACTCCAGGAGAAAACTACTAAATTCGTAATCATTATTAAACGTGTCAAATGTTGTTCACGTCAATGTAGCGCTGATTTTAGTACAGGAAGAATGACATAATGGGTGGGACAAGGAAGACTTTACATTGTCGAATGGAAGGACAAAGCAGAATAAATTCAGCAAAATCCCTTCATAATGGCGTTCGTAGCAGATTTGCACTTCACCCAGATATTGCTGGTTTCAGTTTGGCGGCATGGATCCTTCAGTCTAGCCATGTCCCAGCTCCATGCCAGAGTTTCAGGATCTTCGGCCACAGGTTGCAATGTGAAAAGGCATACGGGCATCTAAAAACTGCTGCAATATTTCTGTTGGCTCCAGGGGACTTCTTGTAATGGCTCGGGGTACTGCACATGTTGCTGTTGACAGCAGTACAGCAGACCATCGTGGCGTTTAGTAATGGCAGAGGGACTCTGTGTATAGAGATAATAATAAACACTGTTACATCTGCTTTCTCTAGCAATATAAACTCTAATGTATATTCCGTCAAGGTGAAACGCTCAGTGCCACTTCGCACAGTCAGAGGACCTCACAAAAGAGGCATATAAAGCCAAGGCCGGTTTCTACTTTTAGCAGTCAGATTTGAGAATAGGAAATTGTCTGCAGCTTCAGTGATATTCTCTACGGTATTCGTGATGTGATATGTGATTTGGCAGTCAGGGCACGAATCATGTAGTTTGTCACCTTTGCCATCACATCATTTGTAGGCTCTTGAGAAGTACGCAGTGGGTGTTCTGTGAGCTTTGCCCCCCTACAGCTATAGATTTGATGTGTTTTGGATCATTAATAACTAGATAACTAAAGGCATTTTTAATGATTTTCCATACAATTTTCAAAGTTGTAATTTGTCTGCTTCTGAAGTTTTTGTCATGCTCCTTGCAGCTTGGTTTAGGGTGACAAAGTTATAAATGGATCTGAGAAGTCGTGTTTTTATCCAATTCCCATAGGAGCATTTGATGAAGAGCACAGCTCTCCAAAGGCTGTGCCCAGTATACTATGTCTCTCCAGGACAGACATATGCCCGAGGCCATCCAAAACATCCAGCTGCATCTGGTCATGTGTATAATGCTGCTTGACGAACTCTTAGGTCAGAGCGACTTGGTTGCGGAATGGCCAAATGCAACTCCCTCCTTCTAGTGGGAACGTGGATCAAAACCCAAGAATCACATAACAAAACACAAAAATCACAGAACAGACTGAAAAGCCAGTTTTACAGTTGTTTACTCACATCACTAAAGAGTGGTTGTTATAAAACGTACAATTCCAATAAAAAAATGCAGTTGAAGGGCTGTTATGATTCCAACACCAAATCCAAAACTACTGGAATTCACCTGCTGTGGTAAGGGTTCATAACTGCACTGCTTAATAACCTCACGAATGGTGTCACGTGTTACTTTACGAATAACATTTTCTTTAATACTACTGGTTATGTCACATTTAACATCACCATTAATGTCACTTCACAGAGCTCGACCTTTGAACCCAGAGGAATGCCTAGCAATATATATGCACATGGTCTGGCACTTTCCAGACCCTGGTTTCATTGCCCCTTTTCTCAGGGTCGACTGGGTACTGCCTTCGGGCATGCCTGGTAGGCCCTGGTCGTCCTGGATTCTTTATTCCTGCTAGAGTCCCCTGGACCTTTCATTTAGCTATGGGAGCCAAGTTAGAAATGTAGGGCATGGTACCCAGCAGACCTACCCCCAGAGCCTGCCTGGCACATTCTGTGCTTGTGATCAGTGGGTTCTGAGCGCAGGCTCTGGCTTTTTGACTGGCACTGCGTCCAGCGTACAGGGCCCACACTCCATGACACCTCCCCTTAATAAAAGGTTTTCAGCGTGTACCTGTATCTGTCTGTATGTTTGTGTGCTATTGTTAGTGTGTGGAATTATGTATACGTATTTTTTATATCCAATATTTAAATATATATATTATTGAAAAAATTAAGCCTTACAATACTTTTATTTGTCTCGTCTCTCTTCCAGCACGGCTCAAGCAGTGTGCCTTGTTGATGACCCTCAGCCTGGAAAAGAATATAAGTTTCCTGAACATCTTCCAGGAGAGCTGTATGATGCCAACACACAGTGCAAGTGGCAATTTGGGGAGAAGGCTAAATTGTGTATGCTGGACTTTAAAAAGGCAAGGCATTACACACACCATTCAATCTCTTTAATTTATGTTTGTTTGATGTTTGCATTTGGCACCATATGCTTTGTAAATACTAGCATTGCAGGAAGGGACTTGTTTTTGGGCACTGGTGAAGTGGTTAGTTCTTTGTGAACAAACAGCTATTCTGTAAAGATAACCAAGTACACCCTCTAATAGTGCATGTTATGCCATCCCATTTCCCGAGAGCCCTCGCTGGACGTGAAATCCTCATTTACATCTGTCCTATCGCTGCCCCCACTACAGGTCTTTCAAGGGCAAAAGCAATGGAGAAAACCCTAACATAAAAAAAAACACATGAATACAAACAAAACCACCACCCTTGCCAGTCAGTGTTCAGGCAATCACTTTTCCAAAAGCATTGTAGGGTTCATGAAGGAAGATCTACTTATTATAAACAGATAACACGACAGAGCAATGTCCACCCTGTGCGACTAATCTTGCAGCATTTCTTACTGTACATTGTATGCTCCTTAAATCCCAAATGCCTCCTTTCACCCCATGCCAAAACACACAAATCTACCTCATACTAAGTAGTCAGCGCTTACTTTGAGCAGGTGGTTGCGGGTGGGGCCCAAAGGCACTACATTTTGGGGAATAGCCCTTATTTTTACTTATCAGATTTTGACCCAGAGCAAGAGAGAGAAAAAGCATGAAGGCAGAAAAGAAGTAAAGAAAGGCAGAAAAACAGTGACTAAACCAGAAAGAAGGGATGCAAAAGAATGTGCAAGAGTGAGGTAAAGGGGCAGGGACTGTATGGTAGTGAAAGACAAGAGTCAGATGGTGGAATGAAGAGTATGCAGCCTTGGTATCTAGTACCTTCGATAGTCGGTACCATGGGCCGCAGGCTTCTGAGCAAAACTTTGGGCCCCAGCACTCATTCTTTTGCAAATTAGGCCCTGTCAGTAGCCCTTTAGATGCCTTCAGTACCATGGTGCCTTAATAGTCTTGAAGGCTAAATGTGAGGGTAGTTATAAGCTCAGTGGCTACAAAACAAAAACCGTCATACTGCTTCATACAGCTTGCATTTGATTTAGTCTTCCCTTCTTTTGCCCTCTATCCATCTTATCTCACTTGCGCATTATGGGGCTTATATATGAGGCTTGCGCCACCGGAACGTCACATTTTGTGATGCTGTGATGGTGCAAACCTCTCAACCATATCTATGAGGCCACGCAAAGCCACTTTGCATGGCTTTGAATGGCCTCATTGATATGGAGGAAGATAAAGCAGTGCAAGTAGCTGCTTTGTCTTACTCTGCACCAGGGAGGCATTCCATAGGTATTGTAGTGGGTTTTCCCGCAACACCCATAGACTTTGACGCTGCCCTAGATTCACTTAATCACATAAACCTGGGGAATCGCCTCTTTCCATGTGTGCTGCATTCTGCAAAGTATTCTGGAAAGATGAAAACTCCTTTTTGTGCTGAATGGTTCACCATTGTGCAAGGGTGCCTATGTTAGCACTAGCCTGCCAAAATGGCACCAGAGCAGGGAGGATGGACAGGAATGCACCATATTACATAAAGACGGTGCATTCCTGCACTTTCACTTTGGGCAGCCCTGCAAGATGATTTGCAGCACTGCCCTACTCCAAAACCCCGTAAATAAGGGCCTATGTATGTAAAGCCCAACAGAACCCTAGGAATCATCAGGGACCGAAAATAGGGTCTGTAGATCAACAGTTGTACTCATGGAACATTATTTTCTATGAGACATCCCAGAATGACCCTTCCCTTTATCATCCCTCAACTGTACTATTTTCTAGAGCCATGATCAACATCAGAGTCAATAACAAAATCAGCTGTCTGCAGAAACCCAGAAGGTTGCTGTCCTGAATTGATGTTAAAAATGGCCCTGGAGTTTCCCTGACAAACATCTCTAATCCTTGTTTTTCAATATATGTGTACCAGAATTTCGAGCATTCACTCATTCGTGGATGGCCTTAACAATGAGGAGAGTCCTTATGTCCCATTGAAGCACTTCCGTTAGGTACATATGAATCGGATCAATAGGTAGCCTCTGGGATGAAGCCAGAAAAAGAAAATCTTAATGCTAGTGTTAATCTACTGATGGGAGGGAGTTATCCTTGTCTTTCTAGAGGGTATTTTCTTGGACAGTCCTTGACTGACTGATCCCGCTCACCACAAAAAACACAGATCTTGTTGCCTATGCATCTCACTTTCTCCCCCGGTGATGGGGTCCCTAACATTTCCACTTAAATGTACTCCTCACAGTGTGTCACTAAGAAACTCTCTCTGAATGAAATGACAGAGATGGCATCACAATTTTGTTGTATATCATTTCTCTTTTGTTCCCTTTGGTGTTGTTCAACATGGTGGTCTGACAATACCAGGCCGGCTATTAGGTCTGGGATCTTGGGTATCTAGGAAATAATATCTTAAAGCCTCCATCAAAAAACTATTTGACGGTGTTACTATCACTTGGTTATTAAAATGAGGTAAATATCCTGTCAATTCTCTAGACCCTTGCTGATGTCCAGTAGTTCATGATGTAGAGATCGGCAGTAGAACTGATGTTTGAACATAATTTAAACTAGCTCTAGGAATTGGACCTAAGTGTCCAAAAGATGGTCTTCTTTCATAGTCATGTTGGTGGCCCATTTTAGTGAGTTTCCTTTTAGAATCATCATGAAGAAAGCTCCTAAGGGGTACCAGAGGCATAGCGCACAAACAACTGTTCATAAAGTGCAAAATACACTGCATCAGGAAACCTTGAAAGTATTTTGGCTTCTTCTGCCCCATATTTCTCAGGCCTGGGAGAGGAATGTGTTTTAGCACTGATTCCTGGCAGTCTAGAGTTGGGAATAAACCAGGGGCAAGGAATACCACCCCTAATGAGTTCATAGTACTGGATCCTGGTAGCTGTGGGGGCAATAGCTGGTGGACTACCCTGCTCTGTTGATGGGATGCCTGAGAAAGCAATATTAAGTTCTCTTTGCTATATGCATCTACATTTGAGTGCACATTCTGGAGTGCAGCTGCCATTTCATTTACGAACTTCTCCTTATTGCATTTGCAATCTGTGAAGATGCCGGAAGTTAAGCAGATTAGATCAATACTGGTTACTGCAGGGCACCTACACCTCACAGAGAGGATCTCACCTTGGGTACCTAAGTGAGGAGTATGAGGCCCATTGTCTCTTGAGATAAGGACAGTTTACACAGTCAGAGCAATCAAGGAATTGCAACACAATGTGGGCATGTTTAGTCTTGTTCACAAACGCTAGACAAATCTCCTTCACTTAAGATACTTTTGAGAGAGCACTGCCTTCCCCAAACTTTAAATACTGGATTGCAGATTAGAAATGGTGTCCCCAAAAAACAAACTATAGATTTTCCTAGAAATACCCCCACAGACCATAGAGAAAGAATCAAAAATAGAAGATTTCTAGTATGCAGAAGGATATCGCTACTGTTATTCAGGTATCTTCCTTGGTACAGCTACTTCCGCATCCATAATGTTGCAAAGGTGCAATTCTCTATGCTCAGCATCTTTTGTGCTGGTAATTGGGCAAGAAGGAAGACACACATCTTCCTCTTATAAAACTGTGCTCCTGGAAGTGATCCCAGCAACTGAAGTGATATTGGAAGGGAATACTTTTCTAAATAGCCATTTCCCTGGTGCTAAGTGGGGAGAAAGAAGAGGAGCCTGTTGGGATGAAAAAGTCCCTTGCATGGTGACAGACGTGTACCCCTACCATGAATACCCGAGCTGCAACAATGCCTGGATCCCTGGTGTAGATTTTTGTTGTCATGTGTCTCATGGATTGCAGTATTTGTTGGTCGGGAAATGGTGAAAGGCTACTTCTTTGCCAGGAATTAAGTAGCACAGGCATAGTGGAGGCAGCATTCTGTGTGGTGATCAGTAGAAGCGAACATGCCTTCTTACCTGTGTCGCTGAAGTGAAGCATTCCGGCTCACTCATGTAATTTTCTGCTTCTATGTGATTAAGTCACCGTTGGCCTACATCATGTTAGCATGTAACTCTGTGCAGCACATTTGTTGCTGTATGCATGTGCTGGCTGTATGCATGCTTGTGAATGTTACAATACATGGAAAACTCTGGGTTCCATTTTGGTAGACCCAGGGCTGTATGGAAGGGCATGAGAAGGTAGAGGAATTCCCCAGACATATTTGTGAATTGATAAATTCCTGTGAGCTGAGTGGAACACACTGGAGAAAGATAGAGTCAGGTCACAGTGTACTTCAAAGAGCGCTCTTTGATTCAGAGAGAAGTCAATGGAAAGGGCCTCTGCACATCTCAGGAAGGAGATGGGGCTGGTAAGAGAATCATAAAGAGTAGGGCTGGGGCTCTAGGATGACCTTTTGATGCACATATCACTATGGATGACATCCAGATGAGAACTTCTAGTCATTCCCAAGCCCTATGTTGTGGGACTGTCAGATTTGAAGTCACTACATCTGTGACAGACTGCTTTCAGGAGAAAGGGCAGAAGAGTGAGCACTTAAAAGTGAAGCAGACCCTCAACATAATCCTCAAAGACTCTGGCCCTCATTACGAGGCTGGGGGTCATCAGACCGTCAGCCTCGCTATGCGGTCTTACCGCTGCGGACCCGATGGTAAAGACCGCTACATTACAAGTTGTGAGGTTTGGCCGAAGCCAAACCTCCACAATGCCACCTGGCCCTCCGGTGCAGTCGTACCGACGCAGCCCGGGTGAGAACCTCCAAGCCAGTGGCAGGCCTCAGGCTGCCAGCTGGATTACGAGGCTGCAGACCACCAGGCTTTCCGTGGCAGTCACCCCACCACAAAAACCCTGGCCAAAACGCTCCTGCAACAGGAATCTTCATTCCTGTCATCAGCACACGCACCCTCACATGTCCACACACATGCACCCACACACATCCACAACTTTACAAACATGCACCCCCTCATCCACGCACTCGCTACATACTCCCCCATTCACTCGGAGACACACACTCAAACATGCATACTGAAACACGCTTTCACTCACTGACACACATTCAGGCACACCCATGCAAATATGCACATGAAAACCCCCATTTACACGCACACACACACACAAACATTCACATTCAGTTGCATACACAACCCCCTCCACATACTCGCATTCTTATTACACCCCCTCCGTGTACTCGCACTCACACACGCAGACATACACACACAGACACCCCCCCTCCTGCACCCCATACACCCACCCACAAACACCCCTCAACCATACACATCCATTCACACACATGCATTTACATATACACACTTTCATCTGCACACTTGCACACAGACACCCCCACTCACGCGCTCACGAACACGCACTCACATACCCCCATTCGCACACATACACGCAGTGATATACCCCCATTTGCACACATACACGCACACACCACACACATGCACCCAACACTCCCCTCCAGCCCCCCTTTGGATGATCACCTTACCTTTTCCGACGAGCTGGTTGTCCAGGAGGGAATTGGTCCTGGAGTCTTGCTGCCGTGGCGGTGCTGGCAATGCACCCGCCTCTTTGGAGTTGGACTTCTGCCCATAAATGGGCGTAAGTCATCCAATGACTCCAAATATGGCGGTCAGCAGACCGCCAGTACTGACGTTCTGCTGGCTGCAGCAGCTTCTGAAGTCAGTCATAATGAGGGCCTCAAACCCTAAATGGCATTTGGTGTCTGCAAAGGGACTATAAGAAAGGGAGTTGGAGGACCCCAAAATTGGCAACAGTCAAGCAGCCAGCCTGGCTGTGACAGGCGGAGAAGCTCTGCAAGACTTTTACCTGTAATCAGGGCTGGAGACTCAGGCCTGTCATTCTCCCAGCTGGGTGAGGAGACATCACCCAGAGAATTCCTAGACCACTGGACTTTGAGCCTGGAGCACCAGTGCCTGCCTGCTTGCCAAGGCAAGTGTTCCCTGAAAAGAAGAGGAGAGTGCTAGAAGGAGCAGGTCAAGAGGGGGATCCAGGCAAGTGGATCCCTGTAGCAAGGTATGAAGAGACGGCTGCTGCACGAGTTGGTTGACGCCCCTGTGCAGGTTCAAGCCGGTGACCCGGTATGCCAGAAGGATTGGCAGTGAAGTTAGTGGAGGCTCAGACCTTTCATTCTCCCAGCTGGATGGAGGGACATTACCTAGAGAAATCCTAGAACACCAGCCCCTGGAGCCTGGAGTACCAGTGCCTGCCTGCTTGCCAACACCAGTGTGCCATGTGAGGAAGAGGAGGGCATTGGAGGGAGCGACGTCAAGTGGGGGATCCTGGCAAGTGGATCCCTATAGCAAGGTATGAGGAGATATCTGCTGCACAAGCCAGTCAATGCCCCTGTGCAGGGTCAAGCCGGCGAACCGGTAACCAAGAAGGGGTGGCTGTGAAGTTAGCCATGGTCAGAATCACCACCATGCCGATCAGGCTGTTACCAATATACAGAGTGAAGTCTGCAAACCTGTATGTCAGAGGGGGCCACCATGTAGACTAATTCCAATACGATCGGGTCACAGTCCATGTGTGGAGTGAAGTCGGCAACCCTATTTTCTCAGAGGGGCTGGTGTGAAGAATACTGCTGTGTTGGTCGGGCTGCTGCTTTTGTGCAGAGGAAAGTCTGCAAAGTCAGAGGGTGCTGTGTGTGGTGTAAGGTCAGTGACCCAGTATGCCAGAGGGGGTCCACTGGAAAGGACAAGGACCATTGCCTGGATTAAGCCTTTGTCTAGTGGGAAAACCACCGTTGGGACCCGTGCAGCCTCGGTGGCCCTGACTGAGTATTAGAACAGCAGCAACCTACCCAAACTGTGGAGAGAATCCGAGGAACTTAGTGCCTCACCAGAGGAGGTGCCATAGAGGTCCATCCACTGTCCCTGCAGAGCTGCGAGTGCTACTTACCAGCAGCAGTCGCTGCCACTCTCCACTGACACTCTGGCTACGCCATCCTTGCAGGAGTGGGTAAGACTGATTGAAGGGCTGGAAGCCCAGGAGGAACTTGTTCGGCCACATAGCGCTTCAGGCACTAGAACACTTTTGACTTTTATCAGAGTTGCTTTGGGACTCCTGCGACTCATACTACTGTGTGTCTTGTTTGTGTATGCTATACTTCACTTTGTGTTTCTATACAAATACTCTTTTTTACATAAAAAGCAAGTATTTGACTGAACAATCATTTATTGTTGCTATTGAACACATTTCTGAGTTGTAAGTCTGTGTTTACCCCCCTGTTTCGACTCCCTTCTAGAAGCCTTGGAGTGCTCAACCTGCTCTACCGCTGAGAGTCAAGTGCTGAATGGGTACTTGGGCCCTTTAATCAAGGCTCATAGCAGTTTGGGCTCCGGACATAAGTAGTAAAAGGCCTCATCCCCCATGATTGGGCCCAGTAGCTATTGCTTGCCCATTAGCCCTCTGAAAGGGTTCTGACAGAATTCCTTTTACTTAGATTTCCACCCTTGCCTCCATGACTTTTTTCTACTAAACACCAACGCCAGCATTTCTCTTTCTCACTCTTTTTTTGGGTAATTGATGTCATTATGGGTTGGTGGTTTCTCCACCCCCATGCTGTGCCTCTGTGTCACTACTTCCCACCTGAACTAACACGCTGACTCAACTTGCCACTAGTGGATAGAATCTACAATCATCCCACCTGCTCCCCATATAGCAGCTCTCATGTCTAAGAAGAGGGTCAATCTTCGAAGCGCAGTGATGTGGACCTCTGCTTGCTCCCAAAGTCGCAAGGTGATGCTTGCAGTCAGAAGTGAGCAGCAGCTCCTAAGAATTAGAATGGGTTATCAGTACTCAAAAGGGTGTCCACCACCTGAATGACCACCTCTGCGTTTCTCCTGGTAACCGCTGTCTCTCACTTAATAGCAACTTTAGGAGAGTGGAAGTCACCTATGCCAGCAGATTGTCTGAAGTCAAAGCCTTCAAATGTGGCCATACGCATCATTTGGTCAATCAGAATTTGCCACTAATTTACCCTTGTGTACATCTTACCTATGTGCATAGAAGGTTATGAGAATGATACCAATGTGTTTACTTGTGGAGGTTTTTTGCAGTTTTCTGTATCCAGTATAACACAGCGTTAATGCTCCAATGACGCTTCTGGAGTGAAAACGGAATAGCCCACAGCACAGTATGTTTTTGTAAAACATATTAAGTACCCCAGGGCATTTCTGTGAGTGCATGGATAGCGTCTGGCAGGATCGTTCTGGATTGTTAGGTTATTTCCACCCACACACACTGTTTCCACTTAGCTGGTACTTCTCATGAGATGTCAACACCCTATTGAGAGGCCTGACCCTGGACATCAAAATGTGAACTTCCAGGGCTGTTGTGAAACTTGATAAGCCCAGTTGCATGGAGACCACTGCTGTAACTGGGGCGTCACCACCCTAAATCGCCCCTCCCTGCATTACCTCCTTACACTGCTGTTGCAAGTCGGTGTGTGAAATTATTTGAAAAGTGAAAACTGCACATGCTTATTTGATTATCAAGTCGTTAAACGGCCCATATAGTGAAATAAAATCCTCTTAACCAAGTAATTGTCTCCAGACCTATCTGACCCTCATGGGGCATGTTACAAATCAAGAGTGTTTGAGGTACAGGGTATTTTACTTTTTATGCTTTAAGTATCAAGGTGTCACAGCTAATTGGATTAGTCGGGTTAGACAAAATAACACAGTTATGGAAAGGTTGCACCGTGGTGTACCTAGTAGCTTAAAAGCACCAGCTCCGCCATTTCAATCATACTTTTGTACTCTAGTTCTCCATTAATGAGCATTTTCACAGAACATAATTGCGATCACTAGAGGCACTATTGCTCACCGTCAGGGAATTAATTTAGCAGTGCACGGTCAAAGATAAGCAGCAACAAGCATTTGCAAGGCAATGGGGCTCGTGTTTGCTCGAGCTGGAGCTATTAGCTTTGTAAATTCCTAACTGGACTGGAATTGAAAATGTAAAGTAATACAGTTGACATAAGCAAGCCCATTCAAAGTGCCACAGCTGCCATAAGCAAGGAAAGACACAAAAGGAAAAAGAAGTTTGCTCGCAGTCAAACATATTAGCAAACGTACAATTATCCAGGAAACAGGGTCAGTGCCTAAGGCGGTAACAAAACCGCCCCAAGGCAGGACAAACTTACAGCATTTACAATGCCATCAAAGGATTTTTGAAAGGCAAGCCTACGAACGAGTAAAAGTGACGAGCGTGAGGTGGGTGTGGTTAAAAGCTCACATATATAACAACACGTCGGAAAAGCAGCGCTTGCGCACTGCTACGCTCGACCTAGAAAAGGTATAACTGATTTGTTCCGTGGGCAAAAATTAGGGGCACTAGGCATGTTTGACCATCACCAGAGGGCATTATTGGGCTGCTCATGAGCATAATAAAGCTGCACCCGTGGTATATTTAAGCTGAATAGGGATATACTAGGGATGTACCAAGAGTCATAGTTGACCTGTGCCAGGGTGTAATCAAGCTTCACCACGCACATAAGTGAGCTGCATCTTAACTCAACCTGCCTTTTCATGAGCCTCACAAATGGTGTGATGATTCAAAGGGACCTGTATTGTAGCCTGGTTGCAATGTGTTCTAATTCTTTGAATCTAAACTCAAATACTGAATGATTACTCCATTTCACACTGGCTCGCAGCTCATTATTGCTGTGCCTAATAGCTCTAGGCACCACTGGGGGGCTGTTATAGACAGAGGTTCTCATTTACAAGACCATTGCAACACCGCTGAGTCATTTTTTTACACAATTTACACAGCAGTGAAGTGCACTGCACTGCTCCAGATTTACAAAATGATGCATTGGGCCCAATGCGTCAATTTGTAAAGCCATGTGCCAGATTATACCTGCACCAGGTATAATGTATGCAGGGTATGCATTCCCAGGCAAAAAGCCATGCAGAACTGACGCAGTGAAATTTACAACATTTTACTGCGTCATTCTGTGACTTCACTGCGTCAGAATTTTACCACCTGCTCAGAGCAGGCGTAAAATTGATGCAGGGCTTTCTTCCAATGGGAGCCTCCTCGCATTTCTGGAGTAGCATCATGTTAACTATGCTAGTCCAACAATGTGTGAGTTTAGTGCCAAAAGATGTGTCAGACTTTCTTGAGCATCTGTGAAAATGTGATCCATGGAGCTCTGTTTTCAAGCTGCTGACCCATTCACACAAGCCTCTACACAACCAAGGACTCACATACATTAACCACCGCCTGAACATCCACCAACTGTTGAGAAGATTCTGCTCTGCCTCCCTTTCACTTGCTCATACTCCCTGCATCTACTGAAGCAGAAGTAGAGAACGTTCCTTCTCTCATGTTGCAGCAAAAACCTGAAACAGCCTCCCCACACACCTCCGGACCATCACCTCACTTCTGGAATTCCGAAAGGCCCTCAAGACCTGGCTGTTCGAATAAGCCTCCGGAACCTGCAAGCGCCTGGATACCGTATTGGGCAATTAGCCACGCTCTATAAATCCTGATTGATTGTAAATACAGCGCATTCCATAGCTTTGTTAGGGGATCTTCGGGAAGTGCAGATTCCTGTAAATGAGGCCCAGATTATGGCTAGGACCTATGCACAATAGCAAAACACTCAAGTGTAAACACAAATGCAAACATTTTACGCAGACACAAAACGAGTAAATCATGCTAAACAAGAAAAGCCCCCTTCACAAAACGACACCTTAAAAAAAGAGGCAGCTGGGGCGTAAACATTTCTCACAGGCCTCGTAACAAAAACAACCCTGATAAAAACTGCACCAGCTTTATTTCAAATCACGGAATATGTGTGATGTGCAGCAGTAGTGCTGCCCTTCCAGACAAAATACAAGCCACATAACAGGCACAACAAATGTACCCACTTCCATCACATACAAGTGGAAGATTTCACACGCACAAATGTTATGACAAATGTACAGCGATGCCTGCAGCAGTGCATGATATCAGTAAACAAACAGTAGCAGTGCAAATATATATTCCACAAACAACTCACTTGGGCTATGCAGTTCAAGCTTTGCTCAAACACTAAATATGTATAGAATGGGGCATGCTACTAGAGAAAACTTTATTCATGCACTAGACAAGTGCAGCCATGGACATTAGCAAAGCTAGCTGCCACAAACATATGAAATATTGCTTTGACAGCTAAAGTGCAACCTTCCCGCGGACATTAGATAAGTAGATTTCCTCACTCATTTAATAAGAACATCACATATAGCAGCAGAATAGGAACATAACGTATAGCAGCAGTGCAAACTTCTCAGAGAATGTACACCATTGGCCGAAGCAGTTCAAACCTCTGTTACACGCAGATATTACAGGGACAACACAGGCAACAGTACCGCAAGCATCACACAGACACAGTGCCATTGCCATCATCCTTCATATACAGAACAGGTGCAGCATGAGACATAATATTCAAACATCCTTTTACATGCAAACACTATGGCCCATATTTATACTTGTTTTGTGCCACATTTTTTAATGCAAATTCAGCACAAACCTAACTCCATATTTATATTTTGATGTAAGACACATTTAACATCATAAGATAGGAGTCTGCACCATTTTTTTGATTTTTGAACCTACCTTGCGTCAATGAGATGCAAGGTGGGCATTCCCATCCAAAGAATTATGCTACCCCCATATCCCCATATTTATCCTC
Source organism: Pleurodeles waltl (assembly GCF_031143425.1). NCBI lineage: Eukaryota > Metazoa > Chordata > Amphibia > Caudata > Salamandridae > Pleurodeles > Pleurodeles waltl. The sequence goes on from NC_090439.1 coordinate 231,763,229, forward strand.
CTGTGGTAAAATGATGCACGGGTGGGAGGAGGGGCTAAATAATGGTGCTAAGCTTGGTTCCTTCCCTAAGCCCCAGGAACACCCCCACCCCCACCAGAGGGAGACCGGAGGATGGGGCACCCCATCCCAGGTAAGTCCAGGTATGGTTTTTTCTATATATCTGTTTTACCATCAGGGGCCCTAACTTGGGGCCCCATGCATGGCACGGGGTGCAATTGCCATATTTCTGACCACTGGGGTGGTGGGCATAACTCCTGTCTTTCCTAAGACAGGAGTAATTTTGTTGGTGGTTGTGCGCCAGGAAATGCCGCTAATCTGGATAGAGGCATTTTTTTGCTTCTAACCAAGCTGGCGTCATTTGATGACACACAACCCCCTCCTTCCCGACCGCCATCCCTACCCGGCTAATAAAAACCATTGCAATATAGAACATAATAAAACTCCCATAATGGGCAAATAAAACCAACAATATAATTCCCAAGAAAAAAGACTTTAAGATACATTAAAAGTTGGGAGCAACAATTATATCCAGAAGCATTGGAAACCAAAGAACGATACAGCCAATGATATCATATAAATGGATTGCAAGGACGAAAACACTTTCATGTTCTCACTTGGTGCAAAACAATCATTTACAGTTCCATTAATAAATGTATAAAGTCTGATTTCATGAAAGAAAACGTGAAAAACTAAAAGCCTCAAGCAAGGCAAATATTGCAGCCTGTTAGTATCAAAATGCAAAGGAGTAAGAACTGAGTTCATATTCTGACTTAGTGCAAAACAATCATTTACAGTACCATGGATAATTTTAAAAATCTGATTTTATAAAAGAATACGTTGAACCTATATGCATTAATTAGCATGAATGTAGAGTGGATGCGCTGCGCTTTACTGTTGCAGCACAGAGATTCATTTTGGATTGCCTGTGGGTGAGTGGCATATAGGATGGAGGTTGGAGAGAACATTTCAGGCAGCAATATCAATGGCAGGACTCCCTGAAAGAAGAAAAGGCTGTATAGAACAGAAAGGCATCGAGGAGCTGGGCAGGAGGAAATGAACAATGGCATGCTGCACCTCAGAAAAGGTTCTGCACTGTCAGGCCATGAGGCTTTCAGACCTTGGTCTCCCTGCAGGACACCTTGGAGCACAGCATTCATGCGGTGAATCTGTGCTTGCTTGTGGGAACCATGATCTCATAAAAAGAAGCACCTGTCATGGCTTGGCGCTAAGGATGGTTTCAACAAAGGAAGCAAAAGTACTTTTGATGGCTTGGTGGTAGAAATAATTTACTACTGTATTCAGTGGTTTCTCATTGGATACACTATACTTGACAGGGATCACCACTGTGACCCATGGTAGTCTCATCCTTTGTTTGTGCTTGAGAATGGGCTTAAGAAAATCCAACAATGATCATTTCCTTTCCTGTAACAAGTGATGGCGAGCTAAACCTCAGCCAACCAAGTGGTCTTCTCTTTACGATTAAAAGCACTTGCTTGTGCATAACCACACCATCGGAGGCTGGCACTTGAGCCAGCACTTTTGCTCCCCAGGCATTGTGTGTGAGCTGGAACACTAGTGGGAGCAGTGCCTCTCCCGGCTGTATCCAGTGCAACAGTTATCTCAGAATGCTCACATAATACAGTGCAAGATCAGTGGTCCATGCATTTTGGAATAGGAGCTTAGCTGGTGTCCCAGAAGAGTGTCAAATGATTCCTTTTTACCAATTCCAACAGACGCAATTTGGCCACGTGCACATTTCCTGTATCAGTACAAAATATACCCTCACCTAGCACCCGAGAACAGCCTAAGTCATTACTGGCTGGTTTCCCCTCTGAAAGGATTGCTCCTGCCCAAGTATAAATCTGTGCATTTTTGTGCCGTCAATTTCTATGTTTATTATTGAGTTGTGTTTTATGAATAAAGAGCTGTATATTTTTTAAGTAAAAGCACTGGCTGGATAATGATTGTTTAACTATTACTATGTGCTTAACTGAGGGTCTACCCTGCACACCTCTTTGAGTAAGCCTTGAACTGCTCACCCTCACTTCCTGGAGGGTCAATTGCTAAAGGGATGTACTTGATTCTCAGTTTTGAGACCAATGGTAAGGTAAAGTTCCAGGACATCATTGGTTCCCATTATTGCTATTTGCGGCAACTATTCCCTGAATGACCTGATACTCCTGAAAAAGTTCCTACATCAACTTTATTGGTTCTGGTATTTGAGTGACCAGAGTCAAAGTGGTCTACTGATATTGTGCTTTGTTGTGTTTTGTATTATTGGAAGTTAATCATGTTGAATAGTGTCTAGCAATGATTGAGTAGGTTAATATATTGTTTAATTGTGGATTATATGGGAAGTGGTCAAATACATCCGTTTACAAACCTTTGAGAATCAATGTTTGAATGGGTGCTTATGCCAATAGACATTTCCATTTTATGTACGGCTGTCTGATGTACGGCTTTAAGTGGTAGTTATGTTTTGAGGCATCTTTGCCTGTCAGGTGACTTTGATGCCATTTCTTATATGTGTGGATGTGAGTGTTGTGTTTAAGTACATTTCTATGGAATGGTTGATATATAATTTGCAGATGTAGGTGTTCCAGAATAACTTGTTCAGTGGCAAGCACTTAGCCAACTACATGGAATGGAGTCAAATTAAGTGTGTGAATGAGTCAGGGATTATGTATAATGTGTAGGATAAAGTGTGAGTATTGCTTGATCTAAATGTATCACTGTGATGGCAACTGCACAATGAAGTAGATGGCTTAGAGTTGTACTTGTGTATATGTTTGTGTGTCAAATGCTGCCCGGCATTGTATTCAGTACATAATGAGTTGCAGAGCTATAGTGTTAATGGCTTGATATCAATAAATCAATCAGACACTTGTAAAGTGCAACTTGTCACCTGTGAGGGTACACAAGCACTGGCAGAGTCCTGGGTCTCAGTGAAAGATAGATTAGGTGAGTTCCTGTGGTGCAGGAGGGAGGCAGTTCCAAGCTTTGGCTGCGAGGTAGGAGAAGGAGAATGCTGTGCAGCGTTGTATGTGGGAGGTATCGGCTAGCATGAGGGAGGTGAATCAGAGGTGTCTAGAGGGTTTGTGAAACCTCAGGCGGTGGTTGATGTAGGGGGGTCCAGAGTTGTGCAGGGCCTTGAACATGTGGGTGATGAGCTTGAACTGCCATCTCTTCTGAACCAGGAGCCAGTGGAGTTAGTTGAGGTGGGGGGGTGTTGTGGGTGTGAAGAGGGAGATCCAGAATGAGTCTTGCAGCAGCATTCTGGATGGTCTGTAGTGTTTGAACTAGATGGGCCTCGATTTCCACGTAGAGGGTGTTTCCATAGTCTATTTGACTTGTGACAAGGGAAGTCACTTGAAAATATTATGTAGCATGCACAGGATGAAAAGGCAGGAGGATGACACTGCATTGACTTAGGACCTTATGTGAGTTTGCTGTCCAGGATGGTACTGAGATTCCTGGTGTGCTCAGCTGGGGTAGGAGTGGGCCCAAGTTCTGTGGGCCACTAGGAGGCCTCCCAGGGGGAGTTGTGGTTGCCGAAGATCAAGACTTCCGTCTTGTCTGTGTTGAACTTGAAAAACTTATCTGTCATCCTATTGGTGATGCTGGTCATGAATTGGTGGAAGTGGGTTGTGTCAGCTATGGAGGTTCCAAAGAGGGAGAGAATGAGTTTCCTGTTGTTGGCATAGGATACAATGTTAAGTCTGTGGGATCTGACTATGTTGGCAAGGGAGGGGCATGTAGATGCTGAAGAGGGTGGGGCTGAGTGATGAGCCTTGAGGGACTCCGCAGATGACAGGTTTGAGCTTGGATGTTAAGGGTGGACTTGTTGTCTTCTGTCAGTGAGGAGGGAGGCAATCCATCTGAGGGCAGCTCCTTGGATGCCTATATGGTGAAGTCTGGTGATGAGCATGTGATGGGAGATGGTGTTGAAGGCTGCTGAAAGATCTATGAGGATAAGGGCAGGTGTCTCTCCTTTATTGAGGAGGGTCCGGAGATCCGGATGTCATCAGTGGCCATGATCATGGCTGTCTTGGTGCTGTAGTTGCTGCAGAATCCAAACTGGGAGTCGTCAAGTATGTAATTGTGTTCGAGGTAGATGGTGAGTTGTTGGTTGATGACTTTTTCTATGAATGTAGCCAGGAAAGGGAGCAAGGAGATGGGTCTCTAGTTGTTGAGTTTGTTGGGGTCCTCTGAAGGTTTCTTCAGCAGTAGTTTGATTTCTGAGTGCTTCCAGTCTTCTGGGAAGGTGACAGAATCCAGCGAGGTGTTGAGTAGGGTAGAAAGTTTGAGGCCGATCCTGGATGCTCCTTGGTTGAAGATGTCGCGGGGGCACGGGTCTGATAAGGCCCCTAAGTGTATGGATTTTGTGATAGTGATGTCATCCTGAGTGGTGAAGTGGTTCCAGGTGGTTAGCCTTGGGATGGTCTTGTGCGTGGACGTATGACCATTGAAAAAATCTTCAGGCTTGAGTTGGGGGTTGATATTTCTGTAGATTTTAGCAATTTTGTTGTGGAAGAAATCTGCAAGGCTATTGCATATGTCCTGAGAGGAAGAGATGTTGGTTGTCACCGTTGCGGAGTTGGTGAATTCCTTGACTATACAGACGAGCTCCTTACAGTAATTGGCGGTAGCTTTGATGTGTGATGCTTGGGCTTTTTTTTCATCTCACATAGCTGCCAATGGTATGGGTTGCTTGCTGATTTTCTAGGCGGTTCGGTCAGCTGGGTATTTGTTGGCACACCACCTTCTCTCGAGGTGATTGCAGTGGTGCTTAGCTGTCCTGAGGTCCTTGGTGTACCAGCTGGCTTGCTTGGTGGATATTCTGTGTTTCGTGTTCATGATGGGGGCGATGATATCAGTGCAGTCAGTGATCCACATGTTGAAACCTCTGACGTCTTGGTTCACATTGTTATGGTGTTTGGGCAGGTTGAGGGTGTTGGTCCATTCGGTCTCCGAGGCCTTGTTCCAGCTGTGACAGGCAGCGCTGGGTTGTGTTGGGGTGGGGGCATCGGGGTCATGATGTTGAAGTGAACGATTGAGTGCTCGTCCATGTAAGTTTGGTGGTGTGGCAGCATTTGATGCAATCGCTGATGGTGAATATGGGGTGTGTGTGGGAGCATGGGGTTGTGCACGGTTTGGGTAAGGCGGATGTTGTTCAGGCTGTCAAGGATGTTGGCAGAGTTCGGTTTGGTTATGTTGTTGAGGTGGAAGTTGAGGTCGCCCATGAACATGTTGTCCTTCAAGAAGATGGTGAGGGGGGCAATGAAATCAGTGATGTTGTTACAGAAGATGGTTTGAGGTCCCGGTGGACAGTATGCAAGCATTCCCCTAATGGTGGAATTCTCACCCGTTTGGATAGTGACAATGTGTTTCATTGCTGGGATGCTGTTGTCTGTGGTGGTGATTCATTTGATGGAGTCTCTGTGGATGATGGCAATTTCTCCACCTGGCTTATTGATGCAGTCCTGGTGAGTGATTCTGTATCTTGCTGGTATGGCAGTGGTGATATCAGGGACCGAGCAAGGTCTCAGATAGGAAGACAATGTCGAGCGTCAGAGTGTCAAGAAGGTCCTAGACCTCAGTGGTGTGTTTGCCGTGTGAGCGAGTGTTGAGGAGGGTGCATACAAGCTGGTGGCGAATAGCGGGTGTTGCACATTGAGTGATCTAGGTGCTGCTGAAAGGGCGTGGGTATGCTTGTTGTGACAGGTAAAGTGGCAGAGGTGCAGATGAAAGGTCACACCATGGAGTGTGGTTCGGCACAGTGGCACTGTTTGTGTTGGCATCCAGGGTCGAGGGTACAGAGGGCAGTAGAAGTGCAGCTGTGAGTGGCGCTTGGAACAGAGTTCCTGGCGATGTGTGTAGTCCAGGAGCAGACAGGTTTGTCTTTGGCGTGGCCGCCATTAAGTAAATCCTGGCAGGTGGGACAGGCACAGGGAGGCAGTTGGCAAGGCTGATGAAAAGGCAGGAGGGAGAGGTGGAGGCAGTAGAAGGCGGGAGAAAGAAGCAGGAAAAGTGCAAAATAGGGGAACAGCAAAAGTGGACTAAAAGAGCCCAAACAGGGTAGAAAAAAGTAAAAAGAGAGCAAAAAGAATGAAGGAATGAGTTGGAAACAAAGCAATAGGGAAAAGATAGAAGTTGAGATTGAGAAAAATGGGTTGGAAATGGGTGGGAGCAGTAGCAAAAAGAGAGGGAAAGAGAGCATGAGCAGCAAAAGGGGCAGGAAAGGGAGAAGGAGCTGCAAAAAGGGCAGTAAAGAGAGCAGGAAGAGGCTCAAGAAGAGAGTGGGGCAGAAGCAGGAAGAGGGAGAAGAATGCAGCAGAGTGAGAGATGGCATGGAAGAATGTGGATCCTGGAGCTGGCCGAGGACCAGCAGAGGTAGATGTAGAGCTGGGCCTTGGCAAATCAGTGTAGTGTTGAGATGGCAAACATTTAACTGACTAATAGATGCAACCACAGTAGCACCATGGCACTATCACCTCATGCACAATACTTATACTGCATTAGAAACAGACCTGGTACTGCACTGCTACCAGCAGTTTAAGTTGTTTTTATGCACAAAATAGGTAAATCACAGATGCCATCACTGCAAGCTATCCTCATGCATCTCTGATATGCCATAAATAGCACCACTGGGAGATTTTCTTACGTAAAGAATAGTTGTATCAGTAAAAGCAGCAGTGAAATCTTGTCTCACTTGCACAAAGACTAAAGTACAGATGTATAGCAACAAATTTGTGCCCCGGACATATTCCCACAGGCATGTTGGAGTGTGCAAAGTAGTGCTCCTATAGTACACTTTACGCACAATAACCAGAACACCACCACAAGAGTCATACGTGACTTCCCACGCAAAATCCACAACTTTCTCCAACTCGAAAAGCCACAATGGCTCACCAATCACAAACGCATCCAATTCAAACACTTCATGCACACATTCAAAGCCTTACACAACACTGGTCCACCATACCTCAATAACTGCACACACTTTATCCAGCCTGACAGACTCATACACTAACTCACACATATCCTCTGCATTCACAATAGCAGTACAGGAGGTCGTTAGTCCTCACACATGGCACCAAAGACATGGAGCAGTTTCCCACAACACATCAGAACCTCCTCCTCACTTACTGAGGCCCACAAGAAGCTGAAGACCTAACTCTTCGAATTACTCTGAGAGGACACTCACCGACGCACCTGCACGAGCACCAGGATACTCTCTCAGGTGATTAGTGCACTATTCAAATGGACATACATACCTTTGTGAATTGGCAAAATGGAAACAAAATGGAAATACTCAGGGAATGTTCTTAGACATTTGGTAGGAATAAAGAGTTGCCTGCCTATTTTGTACTTTTACTAACAGGAGGTCGATTCATAAAGTCATGTAAGAGTATGTAAAAGATAAATCATGCAGTACTACTTCCCATACTTGTCAATGCGTTTATGGATCAGCTAATTGTGGCTTTAGTGCGTTGCTTGGTGTATCTCACTTAAGTCGCCAGCCTCAACCACAAGACTGTTTCTTTAGAAATAAACCCCAGCTCTGTTGCTTCCACAATGATTAGTTTGTAAATCTGTTCTATCTAGATGTAAATTGAGGCACTGTTGTGCTGGTGCAGATGCCCCCTTTAATACCCCCACCATTCAAGGATTAAAAAAACATGCACATGTGCCTGGAACTGAATAGATATTGTCAGAGTCATAGTCCATTTCATTGGGGTTCAAATGTTAAGCTGCTTCCAATTAGAGGAGTAATCAGTAAAGATGGAAAGCATCTGCACGCCATTGGTTAACCCGTGTTTGATATCCCAGATTTGCGATAATACTTGCCTATTACGGGGGATTATACTCCCGTCCTTCTTTTTGTATTCTTGTTTCTTTGATGTTGTTTATATTCTGATTAATACACTGTGATCCAGCTAGCACCCTTATGGAAACCCTTTGGTGCCCAGTTGTGGTAAAAGAATTAGGCACAAAGATAGCCTCAACTATGTATTTACCCACTTGGCTTAGCAAACAGAAGCTTTGTTGAAAACTGTTCTGCTAAGCGTTCACTATTTCCCACATTCCAGCTCCTAGAGATACACTATGTCAGCAATAGGCCCTCGCCTCTAGCAGACAAAACTGGACAGCTAAGAATCTCCGACTTTGGTAGAAATCGACACAGGACTACATGTGAGCAAGGACAACCCCGTCAAACTGAGGCCCATATTTATACTTTTTTTGTATTTTGTAAGTTTGTGCCGCTTTTGTGTAAAGATATTACGCAAATGTGGCGCAAAAAAGTATAAATATGAGCCTTAAATTTAAGTTTGTTACTATGACACCTCAATTAATTGTTCTCAAGGATCACAAATTACACACTACCAACAGACAAACTATTAGGAGCTAAGCTTCGACCCAAACTTTAATAAAGGTTCTATGCTACATTTTCTATAACATTGGCCCTACTGTCATAGACACATAAAGAAAAAAATGTTTGCTCGCAGTCAAACGTATTGGCAAACGAACAATTATCCATGTAACAGAGTTGATGGCCAAGGTGGTAACAAAACTGCCCCACGGAGGGACAAAGGTAAAGCATTTACCAATGTTAACAAAGGATTTCTGAAGGGCAAGCCCATGAACGAGTGATAGTGATGGGCGTGCAGTGGGCGTGGTTAAAAGTCCACAGATAGATTACAACACGTCAGAGCGCTTGCACGCTCAATCTAAAAATGAGGGCTGTGTGGGTTCAACTGGAGCCAGGGGAAATCTACTCTCGAAAAAGTAGTGGGATGGGGATCCCCGCACCCAGCAAGAACAATAGGTTTGGGAAGTGGGATTTCAAATTAGTATGCGCAGATAGCATATATTCAACATAGACATAGCCAGCCTTCCCATTAGCATTCTGTGCAGCGTGAACAAGAGGTCCAAATGGACCCTGCCTTTTACCAAGATATTCTTGAGCTACACACCTCATGTATACAAACTTGATACATGTCTTACACATGATAAAGATAAGAGACCCCATTTACAGAGACTGGATCGACATTTCATTGGGAAGAAGCAGTAGGGAGTCTTACATTTTATAAAAAAGCCCTGTGCCCCGGAACTATGAAATTGCTGCCACTACTATGAGCAATCACTACATAACTTGGGTGTAGGGGCAGTAATTGCCCTCATTAAGAAAGGAGATATACTATGAGTGCCACAAATCTCATCACTAATTAAATAGCAAGCATTAAACTAATAATAAAGAGTAACTGAGTTCACTGGAGGAAAAACACAGAGTTATTCATAAAAGATAAACATACAAGACATGCTTGTTTCCAGTCCAGACAGGACCTGGCCTGGCAGTTCTGGCTGGACTGTTCTCGTGAGGAACAAGGTCAAGACTGATTTGCAAATGGCTGGGTCCAAACTTGGGTGGCATGGTGTGCAAAAGAACGATGGATTAAACCCAGATCTGTGACTGGGGGTGAGTGTTTGCATTGTTCAGCGCTCCTTCCATCATCCTTTTGTATTGCATCATTTTTTGGAAGTCTTCAAGTGTCTAATGATGTTTGGAATTAAAATTCCAAAGAAAATATTGCCAGATGTTCTAACATTACTGCCTAGGCGTACCCCTAATGATGAGTGTTTGGCATTTGTGTAGAGACCCTGGATTGTACTGTCAGTCTACAATACATTCTTAGGGGAATCCCAGAAGAGACTGCAAGCAAATGATTCATTTAGATCAGAAATATTTTAAGCTTGAAGCTTACCAGACAGCACAGCTGTCTGGTTTGCTAATTACATCTAGGGGACATTTGGAAAGCTTTCCTGGAAATGCATTCCACCTGCTGCTTATCAATGGCTTTGTGTTTTGTAAGTTATATTTTCTTGCTTTTTATTTGCTGGCTTTATTTGTTTTAGGCTGTCAGCTTGAGTTTGTCCCTACCCTAGCCCAAATCCTATTTACAGTATCCTTCCGAGTGCTCCCTTTCTGTAAATAAGCCTTTAAATTTAAATCTTGTTCTTATCATGTCACATTTGCTGTGCATTCAAAGGGAGGTCAAATGTCAGGTTCTGTCTTCCGAGGGAGCTTTTACTTTTCTTTCCCTGACTTCTAAGTGAGAGGATTTATGTGACAATCATGATGGCTACTGGGTATAATTCTGAAGTGTGGTGGAAATAAATATCTGAATACAATCAAAACAAATCAATACACTAGGTGATGACATTTCCACACATTATAGCTGTGCGCTGTATACGTTTATCAGTAAACCTTTATGTATATGCAAATGTAATGTTCATTTCAATTGAAGATGTGTTGTCTGTACTGGCAGTGCACTACCACACCATGCATACTTCACTTTAGTCCACTCCACTCTACTCTGCACCACTCCATTCCACTGCACTCTACTCTGCACCACTCCACACTATGCCACTCCACACTGGGTCACTGCACTCTACTCTGCACCATTCTACCCTATGCCATGTTACTCTATCCCTCTCTACCCTGCATCACTCTATGACAATGCGGTCTAACTCACTGTACTCTACCATGCACCACTGCACTCTCTGCCCCTCCACCACTTAGCCCTACATTCCATGTCACTGCAAACTATGCTAGTTTATTCTACTCTGTACCACTCTACGCCAGTGCACACTACGCCATCCACTATACCTCGCTCTCATCTAAAGTGCACTACTGCACTCTACGCCATTCTCTGTGCTACTGCACTTTGCTATGCATCACTCCACCAACCATGCACGATTCCGCTCTCTGTCGCTTCTTTCTTCTCTGCAACACTCCACTCTTCCCTATGCCATGACAATCTATGCTGCACAATTTCTCTCTGGCACATTCTACTCTACTCTGTACAAATCTACTGTACACCACTTTGCTGTACTCTAACTAGTGCACTCTATGCCAATGCACTTTACACCACTTTATTAAAAAACAATGCACTGTATGCCACAGCGCTCAATGCCAATCTACTCTGTACCACTACACTCTACACCACTATACTCTGCTCTGCAGCACTACACCACACTGCACTCCACACCATCATACTCTACATCACTGCACGCTATGGGCACTCTTTTCTATTCTGAACCACTACTTTCTCTACTCCACTGCTCTCTATGCCACTCTTCACCACTCTACTCTATGCCATTCTACTATATACACCACTGCATTCTACGACAGCCTACTCTGCAACACTGCACTCTCTGCCACTGAAATCTACGCCACTCTACTCTATGCCACTCTATGCCAATGCACTCCACTACACGCAATGCTATTCTACTTTGAGTCACTGCACTCTATGCCACTGCACTTTATGCAACTGCCCTCTATCCAGCACCACTCCATTCTTCACAGCTCAACTCTAAGCCATTGCATTCTACAACATACTACTATGTAACACTGCACTCTCTGACACTTAAAAATGCACCCCTCTAAGCCACTCCACCACTCTATGGCACTCTATGCAACTAAACCCTATGCCACTCTCATTTAGTGTGCACTACTGCACTCTATACCACTGCGTTCTACACCTCTGTACTCTACCCTGCACCACTCTACTTTAATATTCACCACTGGACTCTTCGCACTGCATTCTGCATCACTCCAGTCTAGACCACTCCACTGTACTATGCACCCCTCCACTCCAGTGCATTCTACAGCACTACTGTATGCCACCCTACTGTACTCTACACCACTCCACTCTACCATGCACCACTCCACTCTATGCCACTTCACTCTACTCTGAAACAATCTACACTATGCCACTGCCCTCTACCCCACTCTTCTCTAAACCACTGGACTCTAACAAGGTACCCTACATCACTTCACTCAAAGCCATTGCACTCTACACAAACTACTCTGAACTACCGCAATCTATGCCACTATATTCTACTCTGCAACACTCTGCTCTATGCCACTGCATGCCACATTGCTCTACACTACTGCACTCAACACCACTGCACTCTACTCCACTCTATTGTACTCTGCACCACTGTACTGTATTCCACTGCTCTCTACAGCACTCTACTCTGCAGCACTATCCGCTATGCCACTGCAGTCTACGCCAATGCACTCTACACCAATGCATTCTGCACCAATGCACTCTGCACCAATGAACTCTAAGACACTGTACTCTGCAAGATTGCACTTTCCGCCACTGAATTCTGAATTCAGTGCTACTCTGCACCACTGAGTTCTATGCCACTGCATCACTCATCTCTACTCCGATGGACTCTATACCACTACACTCCACAGCACTCTAATCTACTCTGCACCACTGCACTCTAAGCCACTATACACCACTGCACTCTACACCACTCTACTCTATACCTCTACACTCTCTCCAGCACCTCTCCACTATACACCACTCTACTCTACACCACTCTACTCTACAGCTCTACACACTCTGCTGCACCACTCCACTTTACGCTACACCACATCACTCTACTCTGAAGCAATCTACTCTACTCCACCTCACTATACAGCACTCTACTTCACTCTGCACTCCAATCTATGCCACTCCACTCTACGCCATTGCACTCTACACCACTGCAATCTACACTTTGCCACTCCATTCTACTCTACACACTCTACTTTACACCAATCTACTCTATGCCATTCTGCTCTATGCCACTGCACTCATTTCCAAAACACTCTACACCAATGCACTGTACACCACTTTACTCACAACCAATGCACTCTAAGCCAATGTACTCTATGATAATCTACTCTGCACCACTATTTTTATACCACTTTACTCTAGGACACTGTAATCCACTCTACAACATTCCACACTACAATGATGTGCTCCAGTAAACTCTTCTCGACCCTGACGCTCAACTCCAGTCTTTGCCACTCCACTCTACAACACTGTACTCAACTGTATGCCACTGTATGACTCTACTCCTCTCTGCGATGGTCTGTGGAATACTTCCTCTATGCCACTTCATACCACTTTACTCCACTTTATTCTGCGACACACTACTCCAGTACTCCACTCTTTGCCACTCCAGTACTCCACTCTACATCAAGCCACTGTATGCCACTCCATGCCACTCAATGCCACTCAACGCTGACACTCTATGTCACTCCACTCTACGAAACTCCATGACACACCATGCCATTGCACTCTATTACACTATTCCACTCTATGCCACTCCACTTTATGACAATCTACTCCCCTCTAAGCCACTCTCCTCTACAACACTCTACTCCAGTCTACATAAAAATTTTGGGTTTCGTAGAAGGGTGCTGCTCATCGAAAAGCTCTTCCTTGTCTTGTTAGTGGTAGTAAGTGCTATATAATTACAATTGCAAATGGAGTTGATGTGCTGCAGTGAGAGGGCAGGCCACACATGTAAAACAAGCATTTCTGTCAAAAGAATTTTCTCCCTCTCAAGGCTTTGCTATGGACTTAAAATTTTCAAATGAAAATGTTGGGTTAAAATGGGTGTGTTAACCTTCTGTGAGCAAGGCTGAAAGGAGGGTCTAAAATTAAAATGACTGCCCTTAAGCCTTCCGCCATAACAAGACTTACAAAAGTCGTAGGTTTAGTGCCATTGAGTGACTGTGATGTTCTGTTTAACATTTTTAGGAAAAGTCCTTACCTACCAACAGAAGCAGCGCTCCCCACCCAGAACACACTGCATGCTCAGAGAGGGCAATAAAAGGGGGCACACCATTGTTTACGGTGGGACCCTATGTACTCTGCAGGAATAGCGCCAAAATGTTGCCGCTACTCTTGCAGAGTACATCAGTAGCGTCATAAAAAATTACACTATTGCCCCCCTACCCTGCGCCATGGTGCGCGGTAATTTAAATACGGCGCACACATAGTGGCAGTAGACGGCCGGTAAAGGGCGCAAGTTTCTTCAATACGTCCCACTGTATCTGCATATGGTGAAGCCTTTAGTAGGCTTTGCTGCCCATGTGGGGGCGGGAATCCTTCGTGAGGGCCATGCTTGCCCCAAAGTCTTTGTGTGCCTGTAAGTGAATTCACCTGAATGAAATCGACCATACACAATTTTGTAGTACATCTCCGACATTTGCATGTGAGGCACGTGTCCTCTCTCAATCGAAGGTGTCACAGCCTAGACACAAAGCTCAAGCCATATTTTGCTGCCTCACTAATTGAGACATTTTTTAAATAAAGAAGACTACAGAGAATGTCTGGCCTGCACTATAGTATTACATAGTCTGTGTCCTGTAAATATTTTAAAATTGTACTATTTTTCTTACCCTCTAAAATCGTATAACACCTGACAGTTCACGCAAAAGATGAAATTAACAAAAAAAAAAATCTGTTGAGCCTTTTGGCGGTAGTAATGCCAAACCAGAGTTGTGGTAATTTGCACGTTTTACTTTAAGAAACACTCTGTCAGTGAGACAGGTTGTACTTAGCCACTCAAAACCTTTTAATGACAACTTAAACCTTTTCTTATGTCTTGAGACATACCTGAGGTTCTTTCTTTTAGTAATTTCCCAGACTACTGTATATCTTTTAAAGCAAACTTTAACTTTTACAACTCCCTCGCCTTCATTTTCTCCACAAATGTCTCCCTTCAATTTTCCTGCCGTATATGCTCCCCTATTCTGCCCATGCCTTCCTTGCCTGTAGCCTACCCCTCCCCGCTCTGATGCTTCACCTCCTTGTTTTCCCCCTGGAAGGGTGGACAAACCCGCACCTGGCTCTCCACCCTCCCCCATCTCCTGCCACCCAGGGAAACCCGTGAGGCGTTTCGCTGCCCCACCCCTTTTTTATTTCCGGGTACACAAGTTCGTACCCCATATGCTTTCCAGCATTAGTCTCAGTTCTGTGATATAGTACACGTTACCTATCTGTGATAGATGCACCCCGTCATCACGGAATAAAGCTTGCTCTTGCTCTTTTATGTCCCCGTGTCTTAAAACCTTGATCCCTTGAGCCCAACAAAAAACTCTCATGGCTCTGTTCAGATTCTTTCTAGCCCGCTCAATGGCTCCATGGTTGATCGCCCCTCTCCATGCCCTTCTTGGCACAAATTCAGTCCAAACCAAACTTGTCCCGCATAGCTTCCGTTTCAAGAGCTCCAGATCCCTCTGCATCAATTGTATCAGAGTGAGCCCTGACAGCTTCACTAAATCATTCTCACCCAGGTGAATCAATAAAAGATCTGGGCATCCCCACTGCGGCAAGTTACCCGTCATAAATGGGAGCAGGCTCCCCCACCTCATACCACTCTTGCCCCACCAATGCACTTCATGGCTTCTGCTGGGCAGTCCCAATTATCTGCCGTAAATTTGCTTCTCTGCAAATTTTGCCGCCCAATGAACGAACGAATGGCCGACCAACCACGTCGTCATCTTTTCCTTCTCTGGCCCGGCCACACAGCCTGCAAAGAAAAAACATTGTAACCACTGTCTTGATAACTAACCGCAAACGCACCCCCCCCCCCAAACCGTTCGTTCTGCCCTTATCAAGGCCTGACATAACGCTCACAGCATCTAGACTTCCATCTCCCTATGGATTTGATCTTAGCCCAATCCCAACCAATATGTGCTGCCTCCGTTGCTGCGCCAATTCTGAATGAGTGTGTTCCATAATCTCCTGCGCGCCGCCCTATCCTTATAAGGGTCATTCTCATCACTTGTAACAATTGATAACTAGTTAACTTTTTCCCCGACGCATGCATAAAAACCCCTGATTCACCTGCTCCTGGCCACCTCGTCTTGAAACTGACCCATTCCTTTACCGGGCAAGCCGCCTCAACGCCCCCTTTCTCTAGCCATATCCACTTGCCCTTACCCAGCTGATCCGTTTTGGACCGTCTTAGCCATATTCCCAACCTTTCTTTGTGTATGCACACCTCTTTTCTCCTTACTCCAATATCCTTACCCACTCCCAACAACTCTGATACTCTAAACGCCCCAAAAAACATCCACAACATGCATAAACGAAATAAACCCACCTCATCTTTATCCCTACAACAACTTGGTAACACCTGTGTCATCTCAACTAACATTCGAATGTAATGGGCTCTCTTGCTGGTCTATCCCCACTCGTTCTAACCCTGCTCCATCCCTTCAGCATTTTACCCAATAAATCACTATGTGCTGGGTCATAACCGAAAAACTGTTTTCCGTAAAAAGACACTCCAGCCAGCTTTCCGCCAATTGTCGCCGGAGATAAACCCTCCCTGATCAGAAACAGCACGAAACGTCTGGTCCGTGCCTCCAGTACCGGCAAGCTTTGCTCCCAAAAATTGCCCCCAAACTGTTCAAAAGATTGAAACTCCAACCATGCCAGTCTGTAATTACGCCGCGTGGATACTGCTAATGACATCTCCACCAGCCCTGTGATCGTCATGCCCCCCATTCCCAGATGTCTGCCGGGACCACAGTCTTGTTCTGATCTGCTCCTGGGGCCAATTCGCGGAAACGTTGCCACTGTGAACGAGATAGGGAGTCTGCAATCTCGTTGTAAATCCCTGGTATATGTGTAGCTTTAAATATGACATTCAAAGATAAACATAAAAGCATAAACTGCCGCAACAAGCGCAAAACTCTGATGTCCTTTGCTCTCTGTCTATTCACCAACTCTACCACCGCCATGTTGTCTATTTGAAAAATCACTGTCCTCTTGGCTAATTCCTGTCCCCACACTGCTAGTGCCACTAAAAGGGGAAAAAACTCCAAGAACGCTATGCTTCTCCCTTGCTGCCTCCAGGATGTTGGCCAAGACTCCGCACACCACCTCCCATCCCAGTATAAACCAAACCCTGACGCTCCTGCCGCGTCCGAGAAAATTTGTACTTGCCATATTGTGTCTGACTCACCAAAAGACATTGGTACTCCGTTGAACCTCCTCAGAAAAATCTCCCATATTCTAATGTCTTCTCGTAATGTCAATGACACTCGTATCTTGTGGTGCGGAAGTACGGCACCTGACATGGAAAGTCCTAAACGCCTGCAAAAAGTCCTACCTCCCCTAACTACCCTGCAAGCAAAATTGAGGTAACCTAACAGCTTTTGAGCTGTCCGCAACTCCATCTTGCGCAGAGTGCGCACCACTGCTAAGAACTCCAGTATCTCCCTCACTTTTGTCGCAGGCAACCTAGCGACCAACATCCTCGTGTCTAGTTCAATGCCTAAAAAGGTTAGGATCGGTGCGGGCCTTCTGTTTTTTCTGGGGCCAGAGGCACACCCGCCTGTTGTGCAAGCTTCTGAAACGTGTCCAGGGCCCACCCACAAACCCCAGATGCCGCCGTTCCTACGAATAAAAAGTCGTCCAAATAATGTGTCACCCACCTATGCCCGCTTGTCTTCACAAAAACCCACTGCAAAAAGGTGCTGAATGTCTCAAACAGGGCGCAAGATATCGAGCAACCCATGGGCAACACTCTATCCAAGTAGATGTTGCCATCTAGCTGCATGCCCAAGAGGTCAAAATCTGCTGGATGGATAGGAAGCAATCTAAAAGCTGATTGAATATCACATTTTGCCATTTCTGCCAACCTACCGCACTTTAAGACCAGCCTTATCGCATCATCGACTGACGCGTAAACTACCTTAGAGTCCTATTGGGCAATGAAATCATTTACTGATGTCCCTTCGGGCCATGACAGATGGTGAATCAAACGAAATTCTCCCTGCACTTTCTTGGGTACCACTCCCAATGGTGATATCATTAGCGCGTCACTTGGCCACTTGTAAAATGGGCCTGTTATTCTGCCTAAACCTAACTCCTTTGCTATTTTGTCGCGTACAATCTGCGGGTGTTCCTTGGCTGACCGCAAATTGTCAGCCCATCTCCTTTGCCGTGGGCCTTGGTAACCTAATCTAAAACCTTCTCTAAAGCCCCATTCCAATAGTCGTGCCTTATCCATATCTGGGTATAAGCGCAACCATGGCCGCAGAAATTCCAATCTAACTGGTGTAGACCCCTTATGGCGCAGGAGCGCCATGTGCCCCTCTCCCTCTAGAGGCCCTCCACTGTTCCGCTGGACTGGATAATGAGAAACATTGTGTGACTGGATGACGACCCCCGCACTTGGAGCAGTCATGCTTGAACCTACATTGTGCTCTGGAACAAAAACCTTTGTTAAAGTTCCAGCAAGTCCCCGCGGTTGCCCCCGCTGTCTTAGTTGAATTGCCCACCCCTCCATGGGCGGGTCGCGCTTGAAAGGGCTTGTAGGTCACCGGCAGTCCGCTCGCCGTGTGAGTGGACGCCGCTGTCTGTGCCGATGCCATCCATTGCATCCACAGTTCGGAGTCTACATCACCCCATGGTTTTTCCAGGTTAACACTTACCCGGGCCCTGAACTCTTCATCGTAACTGAGCCACGCGAAACCCCCAAAACGCATTTGAGCCTTTCTAATTATATCCATGTATTTAAAAAGGGCGATAGCCCTGTCTGGGTATTTTTCACAGTATATACTTGCGAATATCAAAAAGGCCGACGTCCAGTTATCCATTGTTATGGGTACCCGGGTCCTGCGTGCCAACTCCCATTCTTCCTCCTTAGACCCTTCCTTCGCCTGTATGTCCCTATGTAATAGTTTAAACACATCTACGTATTTGTGCTTCCATATCTTACTCTTTGTCTTCTCAGCCACATGTGAACCCAGTGGCATGGCTAAACCCATGTACAGCAGCCTCTTCTTGTGACTTCCCCCCTCCTTATCTTCTACCGCTTTTTCCCCTTTATCCTCCTTTCCTGCCGTGGCCGTATCTATCGTGGCGGGACCCTCCTTCTCCTTGTTCTCGCCCTCCTTTTGCGTAATGCTATTGCCTGCTATCTCCAACACTGACCCGTCACCTACTCCGATGGACCTACTCGTGTTAGCCTCCTTTATTGTCCCCCCCTCACCCCATACTGACCACCATTTCTTACCTCCAGCGCTGTCCCCCAGGTTCTTTGGCACTCCTTTCCAGCTCCTGCCACGATGCATGACTTGCCTACTCCCAGTGGGGCCTTCCAAAGGAGCTGTAACCTGTAAAACAGAGCACGAAGAAGAGGTTGCGCTGCTCTTGCGCCCTCGCCCGCCACCCTTTTTCACAGCGCTCACCTCCCAATCGCATATTTCGCCATCCTCCCATTCATCCCCTTCCTCCTCGTAATCCAATTCCAACTCATCATCTCCTTCCCACTGGCCTTTGCGTTGGCCCACATCTCTCACATTGGTTGATGTACTCTCGTTTGCATCACTGCCCGCATAAGGCGGGTCCTCGTGACGGCGTCCTTGGTCTCTCGGTGTGGAGAGGGCCGCCATAGACCCCTCCAGTGCTTCGTGCCAACGTGTTTGGGCCGTCTTGCGCCCAGTCGGCGTTGACCGCCTCTTGCCAACCTCTGTTGTTGACATTGTTGCCTTGTTGTCCCCATGACCGTCTGCATCACTGGGTCTCCCTGCGCCAACTAACCCTTCGGCCGCTCTAGCCTCTTCCCCTGTTCTCCTCTTATCCGTGGTACCCATACCCAGGTTCCGCTCTCCTGCCCTGGCTGTTGCATCCCTGATTGCCCTCTGGCCTCTCTGGTTTTGGGAGTTGTCTCGCTGTGGGCGCTCGCCTCTTCCCTGTCTTTGCACAGCTGTGCCCACCTGGCCTCCGTCTCTAATACCACCCTGTGCTGTTCCTTGATTCTAGCCTCTAAATCCCAGGTATCTGCCTGTTCCCAGTTCCCTTGGGTGTGCGAACTCTGGCTCGTCCCGACCCTTGTTTCCTGTGGTGTCTTGACTTTTCCCCCCCCTGGCCTGGTGGGGCGCCATCTTGGCCATCCCCGTCCACCCCCTGTTTTTCCCGGCGTACTTGCCTCTTTTCTTCAGTGGCGCCCCAAACCAACCTGGGTTGGGGGCCTCCCCTCTGTGATATGACAGATCTAGGGGGGCGCAAACCCTGCTGGTCCCCGGTATGTGCTGCTCTGCTTCCTTGCCTAGTCCTTCAACCCCGGCCCCCCCCGCCGCCTGTCCGCCCGGGCCTGCGGGGTCGAAACCCACCTGTGCGCTGTCTGTGCCCATGACCTGGGAGGCTTGTGTCTCCTCGCCGAACATCAGCGGGCTCTGAGCCCCGTGCAGTAATTGTGCTGCAGTGCACTGACCGGGGGGATGGGCCCTTCGTCCTTCTCCCCGTCGGACTACTGTGACTCACAGGCCGCTACTGCTGCCGCGACCCTGCCAGATGCCGCCCTTGTGGGGCGTGTCATCCCGACCCAAGCCTGGTCTAAAACCCCTGGCCTGAGCAGATCTGCCCTGCCTGCTTCACCCAGAACGCGTAGTGCGGCCCTCACCGCCTCTGCGTCGTGGCCTGTGGCCATACCGACGGCCGGCACTATCAGTTGCCGATCCAATGAAAACCTGATCTCCTTGCCCGAGCTCTGGGTGTCTATATATATGTCTATATATTTGGCCTTGCGTGTGCACTTTGTCCTTATTTATTGTTGTATATTTATCATTATTAATATATATATTTTTTTATTTTTTGGGGGGGCCTGACCTGCCCTGGCACCCGAGCTCGATTCTCCACAGTGGCCCCCTGCTTAGGGGGGGGGGAGGGGGGAAGGGGTGGCAGGGGGATCAACTGCCGAAAATTACCCAATTCCTAAAAAAAGGGGGAGGGGCCCTCGCCGCCCTGTGTGCTTTACCGCGTGTTCTGTGTGCCCCCCCGCGGGGGAGTGGGGTCGCCGCCTGCCCGCTGGGCCTGCCGTATCTGACTTTTGATACTCGGCCGCTCGGTGTTGCCCGCGTTCCAGGGGGCCGCCTCGTGTTGCCGCGCGCTCACTCCGCGCATTGGAAAGTTCAAATTGCCCGCGGGGCCGGCTCCCCCTGGTGCGGCGCTGCCCCTATGGGCTTCCCCAGCCTCCCGGCTCCGCCCGAATGAACTGACATAAACTTGCCCTCGGGGCCGCCCCCCCTTTTCTCCGCTGCCCTCCTGTCTCTGCTGGCCGCGTCCCGGTGTCCTAACAGCCGGGTAACCCAACGCAGCTGAAAAAGGGGCCTAGCTAACCTAACTGCAACCAACTCCTTACCTCGCCTCACTTAATTAAACCTTCCCCCTCCTAAGTCGGCACGCAAAAAGGGCCGACCCCACCCTCCATCCCCCTTATAAACCTACTCTAATCCCCACCCCCACTTACCAACTATCCAATCAGGCGCCTTGCGCGCCACTTCCCCTGTCCCGAATCCACCCGCGGAGAGACTAGACTGCGTCTCTCTCTCCGCGGGTCCCTTCATTGTGGGGAAGTAGTTACATTCAGAAATTCTAAAAAAAATAAAAACACCGATGGCCCAAGTGTTATTGTGCACCCTAGTACAACTTAAATGAACAAAAATGGTTTGCCAGGGCAAACTGTCATTCCTGATTCAGAGCAGTTAGGAAAAGCTAAATTGCAGGCAAGGGCATTTCGCCAGATTGTTGGACTGCACGCACGCACACACACATGCGGTTGTGAAAGTCAACCAATGTTTTGTAGATAGTTCATTGCATCCTAAAGCCTTGCTCAATAAAACTTGTCGTGAGCAGGGGTGAATGCGTTTCCAGGTGGGAATTTGAAGGGACACTCCCACTATTGATAGATTCTTGAAGGAACATGTTATCCCCAAGGAATATATTTTCCTCTTAGAGTAAACAAGGTTTGAAAGTACACATTTGCATCATACCTCAGCAATACAGATTTTCATCCATACAAATTGTGCATAAAAACATACTTGAACAGTTCAATACATGTGGATAGCTACGAATTCCATAGATCTTTAAAAATACTTCCAATTTCTTTGCCAAAGCGTGGGCATACGCTCCAAAATGATGAGTAAACAAACAAGATTGAATTTCAGAATTTTTAATGCCGTTTTCTGAATCAGGCCCTTGCAATGCTGTACGATTCACACTAAAATGTTATTCACGGGATAAATGCAATTACTTAAATGAACAGGTACTGTTGTTCAGTACCCACACCAGTAGCAGCACTTATTTTATTTGAAAGGGAGAGTACCGGCACTTCTCTCAGGAGCAAATAGGTAGTCTGCATAGTAAATGCCAGCTCGCCTATAATTCTATATAAGGCACCGGATAAATATACATTTTAAATGTAAGAACGTCAGAGGAAATGAACTTGCTTTACGGCAGCAAGCAGCACTTAACATTCTTTCTAAAAACCAGCGAGCTACAGTAATTTTTCTCCCGCTTCAGGGGTTCCCTCTGAAGCGACCCATAAGAACTGCAGGTTTAGCACGCCCTGGCTTCCTGAAGGGCGCGAGAGCTTCCACTGACTTGTAAACAATGCACGTTTCAGCTTCGTATCTACTAATTACGCACACCTTTAATGCAAAGCAATGACTGGGGTGAAGATACTTTTAAGAGCGCCTGGGAGTGGATTTCATGGATTGCACCCTTGCAACTTGCTTTTGTTCGTATTGTATTGTGGTGTTTCTGGGACACTTTTTGCTTTGACGTTTGCAGTGCTTGATAATGGCGCTAACTATAATTGCCACAAGTGCCTAGTACAAAAAGAACATTTTGTAACAGAACTGTGAATTCAAGAGTTGGTGCAAATGATTGTGCGAATTTTACTAGGAAAGGGGCAATCTATGCATTCTGACAATTGACGTCAAAATGTGATGAATACATTGTGCTACAGACCTTTGTTTTCACACAACTGATGCTGTGCAGTAATGTTGCTTAGTGTTTGGCTCGTCTTTTCTCAGCGCTTAACTTGTCAGATAATGAATGCCAGTGCCCAAAGCACTGTTCAAAAGACAACGGGCGGTGTTATTATAGATGAAAGGCTGGACTGACCTGGCTGGAATGCTAACTGGTGACCCTCGGGTTGGTTCAGCTGGTTCGCTGGCCAAATGCACCATGTAGTTTGCCTAACAGCTGCTGTGAGCGCGAGCCCGCCCCCGTGCTAACCTCAAACAATAGGCGTTGCTGGACTGCTGTCAGCGATCTAAAAAATCCTTTAGAACATACTCTTTGTGGCCACTTCTACAAAAGGGCCAGGGCCTGATAGGGCTGGCAAACAGATAGATAGATAGATAGATAGATAGATAGATAGATAGATAGATAGATAGATAGATAGATAGATAGATAGATAGATAGATAGATAGATAGATAGATAGATAGATAGATAGATAGATAGACGAATAGATAGATAGATAGATAGATAGATAGATAGATAGATAGATAGATAGATAGATAGATAGATAGATAGATAGATAGATAGATAGATAGATAGATAGATAGATAGATAGATAGATAGATAGATAGCACTGCAGGACCCTCAGTTGCTGTCCTTCTCTCACTAAAGAAAAGAAAACAGACCTGCCTGCTGTCACCCCTCTAAAGCTACAACATTGCTACATTGCCAGAAGTCCGGTTTGTGACCCATTGCAGAAGCCACAGGTGGATACTGACTTTTACCACTGCTGCCAAAGGGCCTTGGACTCTATTGAAACGCACTGATAGAGCGTTCCGTCCTAATAAATTACCTGTATTTGGACGCTCTTGGGTCGATGAATCTTTTGACCAAGTGGGGCTCTCTTCACCCGAGATTAGTTAATTTAATCAAATCAATAATCAATAACGAACATAAGCAATGCCCTGATCAACATAACACTTCACAATTAATCCAGAAAACATTTCGGCGAACCATGACCTTTCGGCCATGAATAACCACACCAGTTCATTCAAAGTTAATGAATTTATTTCCCTATATTAACAAAGCTAGCACGATATAAATGTGTCTCAACACCAAATGATATATGTAAATGAACATTAATAGCTGTCCATAACGGCGAAAAAGATGCAATCTATGCAGCATTTGAATAACAATGCATACGATAATAGCAACGCAAACCACTAAAACTATAATCTGTAATGGGCTAATTGCATACCTTAGTCAGCATAACAAGGTCTCAAATTGCATCGTGCAACAAATGAATCCTCATCTAACCTCAAATTAGCATCTGCATGTGGGATTTCATGCAAAAAACAATTTAGCAACATTGATTTGGAAAACTCCTAACTAGGGCTCTTATCAAAAATCAGCAGTTGGTTACCTAAAAAGAAACACAATGCAATTGTACATTTTCCTTTCATATTTACCAAATTCAATCAGCATTCAAGGAAGTCTTCGTCTCACAGGTACCGGTTTCGATCAGCATGGGACGGGGGCAGAGGGGGCAGGGTGGACGGGGCAATTGCCTCACAGCGGCAAGATAAAAGGACAAAACTACTACTTTATGCAAAGGGGCAAATCAAAGTTAAAGTCTCTAGAGCGAGAATTACTTAAAGTCTCTTTCTCTCGATTAGAGAAAGCATCAAAGTCTCATTCAAAATGGCGTCGAACATCAATTGGCATCGTAGAAGATGGCAAAATGACGAGGTCGGCAAGATGGGCCATAATGGCTGCAATGGGCAATAATGTCCTCAATGGGTGCAATGGGTAATGGCCAAATGGCTGCTTTCTTCTTGTGCACCAGGTTTAAATAAACAACAGTTCAAATCCAGTAGGGTCTTCCATTGGAGGGTTCATAGGTTGGCTTCAAATTGTCCAATCAAAAACAACAATTCACAAGCTTCTACCTAGGCATACATTATCCTTGGAGTCGGGGACGTAAGTTGCAACATATTTTACCAATTAACTCACTTTCAGAGCTTCCATTGTCTGCACCTGCAGATTGACCTTGGAGCAAAGAAGAAGATGCCAGGCTGGCACGAAACCTTAAAGATAAGCATGTGAACCGATCTCACTGGAAAAGTACAGCTTCAAGCAAGAATACACGTTTTATTAGCACATTAGAAAAACACGAGCATCTAAACCGTGAGACAAGGCAACTAGGCCGAAGCCTCCACTAAAGTTATGCTAAGTTAAAACATTTCAAACAAGCAAATCATGGCACACGTTTACGGTTATGTCAGATTAGTACAATTCTAATACATCACGTTATATAAAGCACGCTTATAAATGTTGGCGAACTACTCTGAGGGCACATTTGTCCCCGTACAATCTTTATTAGTTCGGTTAAAGTCACACTTGATTATTGCAGCACTACGTTTATGCGCTAATAAATGTAAAACCTTCATTTCTGCGTCATCAATCCCTCCTCTGATGACTATTTGTCATCACACAAAACTATTCCCACAAATTTTATTCCATTAAAATTCTGTCAGTTCTCTTTGCCTTTTAGTTCCCCTTGTTCTTGCCTTGTATTCTTCTGCCATTCTTTTCATCATTTTCTCTTCCTTCCTTCTCTTAATTCTTGTCATGATCATTAGTATTCCCCTCTTTATTCCCCAAATCCCAAAGATGCAAATTAGTACTATTAGTATTCCCTGTATTATTTTTAGTAATATTCCATTCCAAATGCCACCAAGCCAATTTCCCACTGAAGCAACTCCCTTTCCAACCTTCTCCCAAACTCCTGGTTCTTTCAATTCCTTCAAGTCTGCACTCTCTTTTGTTAGATTTGCAAGCATTGTTTTAATCTTCACACTGTTGTCTGGTATATACGTGCAACAGTGACGCGCACCAAGCATTTTGCAAACGCCGCCATCCTTTGCTAAAAGAATGTCTAGGGCAAGCCTGTTTTGAAGAGTCATAGCTCTTTCGGCTGCAAGTTCAGCATCCATCAGGATTATAGCACCTGAAAACTTTGTCAACATGTTATCCACTATAGTAGACAACTTTCTTATTTTGATGGAATTCAACACAACTCCCAATGAAGGAATCATGGCTCCAAATATATCTCCTACCACAGCAGCTGCGGTCTCTCTTTTCTGGATACGATGAGATCCAGGCGTCTTTGGAATCACCGATAGGTCATTCAGTTGATAAACCTTTGGGAACACTATACCCAAATAACATCTCCCCCACCATCCCTTTGGAAGACGATAATAGGCATTATGCCCACAAATGTAATATACACCAGGTATGACAGGGTCAAGTCCGTTCAGCATGAATGTCCATTTGGCCTTAAAGATAAACGTATGTTTACATTCACTCGCTCCCACGAAAATGTTATCATAATAAGATTCACCACGATATATTTAAAATTTCCCTACATGCCAAGCGTCTAAAGCTATTTTTCCTTGTGTTTTTATTGCGGCAAAAGCATAATTATCTACTGAAGTCCTCTTACTTAGCTCTTTTTCTAATTTCGCATTCATTTGTGCCCTTCTATCATCTGTGCGATCTAAAAAGCTTATTTCTACTGCAGAGAGCGAGCAGGTAAGGTTTTCCCTATGAGCGTTAGCTGTTTCAAAAGGTTGCATTGGCTTGAAAAATTCCCTCATTATTTTAGCATCCCAATCTTTAGCAATCTGGCTTAGTTGCGTTATTATAGGAACATATGCAAAGGTAACATCATAATTTGAATAAAAATACTGTATGTTAGTTTGACCATAAAATCTAGAAGTTACTAAACTACATGTAATCCCATATGTAAGAGGCATGTGGTGATAAGTCACCCCTTCCGTTACCGATGTCGGTATCTGTGTACACACATAACAATCTTTCGCATCCATAGTCTCAACATATTCTGTTAGTAGGCGATAGAAAACATTATACGAAAGTTCCTTCTTATCATGCAAGTGTCTCTCATCTAATTCTAGTCTTTTCAATGCGGTTAGTTCAGTGACAGTAACAGGAGCAGAAGTAGAAGCATCAATTTTCTCATTCTCACCCTTACCACGCGTTGCAAGCACTATTGCCATTATTATTAGTACACATGCAGTTATCAAGCCTATACACGCATATTTACAATATTTCACTCTACTGTTTTGTGTAGCGTACTTAGTCATGATCTGTATAGAATCAGAGAGCTAGAAGCACCTATAAAGAAACGATTTAGCAATTTGTTACAAAGCTGAACGAGCGCAATGTTCACACAGTTTTCTTCAGGAGCCCAGTCACTTATCGGTTAGCAGCATTTGTCTCAATTCGGCAATAACTCAGTCTTTTATCAGTTAGCAACGTTGTCTCAAATTGGGTTTAAGAGTCAATCAGGTTATCAAAGTCTTATCAAGTTAGCAAATGTCTCATCCAGTTTAGCAATGTCTCAGCTGGTTGTATCACGTTAGATTATAGCAAGCAATGTCATTTATCAGTTTTTCAGTCAATAGTGTCCATAAAACTTTTCTTTTCTATTGGTATCTCTTCTTCTTCGTTCTCGAGGCTAAGAGATTCAAATTCGTCGGTCCAATCGTCATTGACTACATATGCCCATTCTGGACCGGAATATCTCCTGTTTGGTATCCTTTTCCTTTTCAATTTTGCATCTCTCTTTGATTCTGCCTCACTGGTACTTTCCTCTTTGGCCAAGTCCTTTTCTTCACTTGATGTTGGTACCACGACAGACACTTCCTTTCTTTTCTCTTTCACTCTTGGCCCTTCACCGTCGTTCAACGTTTCTCTAGTTCTTAGTTTTACTGGTGATATACTTGGTCTTCTCTTTGCACTGTGTCCACTTGATGGACCTGCGGTCTCTTCTGAGGAAGTTTGAACAGTTTCGTTCTGTTCTGCCTTGTCCCCTCCTTCTGGGGAGTCAATCAGGTTTTCCTTTTCTTTTTCTGTACCGTCTGCTTCTGGGAAAGCCCTCCTCTGATCAGGCTCTCCTGCTTCTTCACCTCTTTCGAGCCCTTTGTCACCGTTACTTTCTTCAGGCTCTTTGTCACTTTCAGCTGCTTCGTCGCTGTCTGAGGTTTCTCCTTGGTCTTCCCCAAGTGAATCGGTTGTTTCGTCCTCAGAGAATATTTCTCTCTCCTCTATTTCTGCCTGTTCGCTTCTAGTTCTGTTTTGCTCTGTCTCAGCGCTCGGCACTTTGTTATCAGGTACTGGCAGTTTCAGCGCTTCAACTTCCTCATCTGTGGGACACAACACTTTCTTTGTATGACTGGCGTGGATCCAGTTGGGAACTCCCGCACACTTCACAGCGGTAGTGGTCGTCAGGATCACTTGGAAAGGGCCTTTCCAACGGGGTTCCAGACACGACTTCCTCACGTGCTTCTTTATCACGACCCAGTCACCTGCTTTCAGTGTGTGTCCTGGACCTTGGATCGGTGACAAGGTGGTTGCTTCCACCTGGTGAGAGAAAGAGCGAACCACGTCAGCCAGACCTTTGCAGTAGTCTAACACCATATCATCTGTAATATTCAAAAGCGCGTTTGCGGGAACTGCAGGAAGTCTCATGGCCCTGCCCATGAGAATTTCGTGCGGGGACAATCCAGTCTTTCTGTCAGGGGTGTTTCTCATTGACATTAACACCAAAGGCAATGCGTCAGGCCATTTCAAATTTGTCGATGCACATATTTTTGCCATTCTTGATTTCAGTGTACCATTCATTTGTTCCACCAGTCCTGAGGCTTCAGGGCGATAGCTACAATGCAGTTTTTGCTCAATGTTCAGCGCTGCGCAAAGTAACTTTATCACCTCGTTATTGAAGTGACTTCCTCTATCTGATTCTAAAGAGATCGGGAATCCGAAACGTGGTATCAACTCCCTCAACAATAGTTTTGCAACTGTAAGGCTGTCATTTCTACGTGTGGGGTATGCATCAATCCAGTGACTAAAAATGCACACAATCACCAACACATACTTCAGACCTCCATGCACAGGCATCTCAATAAAGTCCATCTGCATTCTGCTGAACGGGCCACTCGCCCTGCCAATGTGGCTCACGTTCACAACCGTTCCCTTTCCTGGGTTCATCTGCTGACAAATGACACAACGATGTCAAACTGCTTCTGCAACTTGAAGGAATCTGGGGTTAAACCAATCAGTTTTGAACAATCTTATCATGGCATCTCTCCCTAGGTGAGCCTGCCCATGATAGAACCGCGCTAGCTGCGATAAGAGACTATTTGGTAAAACAAATTTTCCTTCATTTGAAACCCATAACTCATCTGGTCTCCTTGTACATTGTGACTTAATCCAGGAAACTCTTTCATCCTCCCTGACGCTATTCTGTAATGCTTTTAGTTCATCCATTGTATCCACGACCTTCAAGGCAAATGCTTCAGCTGGTTAGAGTTCTGGTTCACTTATCAAATTCCATTCATCCCTGAGCAATATACAGTTCAAGGCACAAAATCTTGCGACTTGATCCGCATATGCATTTCCCAGGGAAACATAGTCCTGTCCTTTTGTATGAGCACTACACTTTACCACTGCAATTTCGGCTGGCATCTGAATGGCGTGTAACAATTCCCTTATTCTCTCCCCGTTTTTCACTAGGGACCCTGAAGAGGTCAGGAAACCTCTCTGTGACCATAATTGCCCAAAGTCGTGCACAATTCCAAACCTGTACTGACTGTCAGTGTAAATGGTAACCTTCATCAATGTAGACAGTTGGCATGCTCTTGTAAGGGCTACAAGCTCTGCTACTTGTTCGGAATAGACTCCTTGAAGCCAGGATGCTTCCAAGACACCTGTTACAGTGCATACAGCATATCCTGCTTTCAAAATTCCCAACCCATCTCTTAGACATGAACCATCAACAAAAATAATATGGTCATTTTCATCAAGCTTAGTATCCCTAATATCAGGTCGGGGTTTTGTGCAAAATTCAGTCACCTGAAGGCAGTCGTGCTCGACGTCTTCAGCGTTCTCAATTTCAGCATTTTCACCGGGAAGCAAGGTTGCTGGATTCAACGTAGTGCACCTTTTCAGCTGCACATTCGGTGAGCCCAGAATTATTGTTTCATACCTTGTGAGTCTTGCTCCAGTCATGTGTTGCGTTCGGGAGCGGGTCAAAAGTATCTCAACTGAGTGAGGGACCATGACTGTTAATGGGTGTCCCATCACTATTCCTTCACTCTGAGTGAGGCTGATACCAACTGCTGCTACGGCGCGCAAACACCCTGGCAGTGCTGCTGCGACCGGATCCAAAGTAGCTGAAAAATACACTACTGGTCTGTTTATGCCACCATGGGCTTGGGTCAAGACAGACAAAGAACATGCATCACGTTCATGACAAAACAATGTGAAAGGCTTTGTGTAATGAGGCATACCTAAAGCTGGAGCCCTGCACATGCATTCTTTCAATTCAATAAAAGCATCCATCTCATCTCCTTTCAGCTCAATTTCATCCAAGGCATCCTTCTGGGTCAGTTTCAGTAAAGGCTTTGCTAGAGTTGAGAAGTTGGGAATCCACTGGCGACAGTAGCTCACCATCCCCAAAAACTTCCTCACCTCCCTCCTTGTCTTTGGTGGACTCATTTGAAGTACACTTGTTATTCTTTCCTTAATTATTCTCCGTGACCCTTTCTCTATTTGATGACCCAAGTATTTTACTTTCTTCTGACAGAACTGCAACTTTGAAGGAGACACCTTGTGTCCATTCCTTCCCAAATGGTTCAGTAGAGCAATGGTGTCGGCTGTGCAGCCACTTTCTGTCTTAGATGCAATCAGTAAGTCATCAATGTACTGTACTAGGGTTGACTCGAATGGCAATTCTAACGCTTCCAAGTCTTTCTTTAGAATCTGATTGAAAATTGACGGTGACTCAGAAAACCCTTGAGGAATTCGACACCAACTGTAAACTCTGTCTAAGAATTTGAAACAAAAGAGAAATTGGCTGTCCTCATGAAGAGGCACCGAAAAGAATGCTTGTGACAAGTCGATGACTGAGAACCACTCGGCATCGCAAGGGACTTGAAACATTATCACAGCTGGATTCGGTACTACAGGGCAGCATTTAATTATGATGTCATTTATTTTCCTCAAGTCCTGCACAATTCGGACCTTTCCACTCGGCTTTATTAGTCCCATGATTGGTGAATTACATGGACTGCTTAACACTTCTTTCAATACTCCTTGTTTTACAAACTCGTCAATGAGTTGGGCGACTTTCATGAGGGTGTCTTGTGCCATGTGGTATTGTGGGGTCTGGGGAAAAGTTACATTGGGTTTTATGGTCACTTTCACTGGTTCCACTCCTTTCACCAATCCCACCTCTTTTCCTGTCATATCCCACACTTTCTTTCCGACTGTTTCCCATAATTCAGCTGGAATATATTCTTCAGTTATCATCGGAAAAAGGTTAATCAGAGGATATTCTTCATCGACAGTTTCCATCTCATCCCCTTCTACACTGTCCTCTTCTTCCCCATCACTGCTCGTCTGAATTCTAATTCCATCGTTCGAACACATAATCGAACATCCCAATTTGCACAATAGGTCTCTCCCTAACAGTGCTATCGGGCTTGAGTCACATACCACAAAATTATGTGACCCTTGATAGTTACCAATTCCGACTTGTACTGGATCTGTGATTGGGTTCGTCAGGTGCCTGTTTGCTACTCCCACTACTTGAACTGTTCTCCCTGAGAGTGGCAAATTTGGTACTTCAATGCTCCTAACAGTTGAACGTGTGGCTCCTGTGTCAACCAAGAATGAAACACGATGACCCATAACTCTTCCCTCCACATATGGACCCTTTTGATCAACTTCCAAGGATGCTGCAAGCACACAATTTCCCTCCTCATCTGAACTTTCACTCTCCCATACATTGTTTATTCCATTCTCACTGTGTAATGGGAACTGTTGTACTGTGCCATTTGTATTCATCACCTGACCCGAGACCTGTGGAGGAACCATCACTTGCTGCTGACTCACTGGTGCCAAAGGTATTTGCATTTGCTGATTAGGTACCATGGGAAACTGCTGTTGCATTGGCTGCATTTGCGTCATCTGCATACGGGGCATCTGCATCTGCTGCGGCTGCATGGGCTGTAATCCCTGCAGCTGATTTATGGTCTGAAAATTTGGGTTTGGACCTCTCATTTTCGGTCCCCTCATTGTCTGGAATGCATTGACATCATTGTTTTGCTGACCAACACCGGCACCTTCCTGCACCACCATCGGGCACTCGCGTTTCCAATGCCCGACGATTCCGCACACGTGACACGGCATCACCCTTTTCATTGCCTGCACACCATTCGGAATCGCAACAGTGTTCAAATCCGGACCATTACTCCCAAAGCCTCCTCTGCCTCTGCCTCTCGCCTGTGGTTGAAACACCATGTTTCCCTGCGGCTGCGGCTGCGGCATCTGCTGTTGGAACCCTTGCAACCCTTGCAAACCTGTCTGAGCTGCTTTAAGTTGCATCACCATCACTTTCTCTTTCAACCTTTTCTGTTTCACTTCAATTTCGTCGCTACAGTATTTCGCATAATTCAACACCTCATCAATAGGTTTCGACTGCCAACAAATCAAATGCGTCTTTATCATCTGACTTATCTCTGGTCTCAGCCCTTCCACAAATCTAAACACAAAATTAAGCATGTCCTTCGCCTCTATTGTTTCCGTGCCACTGTAGTTCTTGAACGCCTTCAACAACCTCTCATAGTAACCATGAATCGACTCTTTAGCCTCTTGGGCAGTTCGATCAATCTTCTGCCAATCCACATTTTTCGCGGCAACCTTCGTCTTCAAATGCTCAATCACCTTATAGTACAAGCTCATCACCATAGGTGATGGTGCACCCGTATCCCTGTCCCTCTTTGGTTCACTTGTCGGCCAACCTACAGCCCTTTTGCAGTCTTCCCACAAATCTGCCGGAACCACAATCTCAAAGAGGGTGTTCAGGTCTTCCCAAAGACATTTTGCAAGCTTCACAAACCTATCAGTCTGTTGATACCATTCAATCGGTTTCTCTCTCAGTTTGGGAAAATCATCCGTAAAAGACTGAATGTCGCTTCTGTGCCACGGTACATGTATTAATTTTCCCCCTGCTGTCTCCCTCATTGGTAACATGGTTATTGCATCACTACTCTGTGGTCTTTTCTCCTTATGCTCTGGGACACTATCTTTCTTCTTTTCCTTTTTCTTTGCCCATCTACTTTCCCATTTGTCTAAGCACCTCCACACTTGTGCACTCTGCAGCAATTCTCTAAGGTGCGTTTTCATGCCTGCTGACCTCATGTGTTCAAAGTCTGTGGTCCCGAAATCCAATCTATAGCTCCTGCTCAAGTGTTTTGTCTTGTCTATCTCAACCCCATTTTTGTCAGCTATTTCTTGCAACCTTCTATGTACCTTGTTCACTTCTCTCGTAATCCTGGGACATAGATACCTCAGCTCTTCTTCCGAGTAGGACTCTAACGTATTCAAACCCATAGTCCCTTCCACCAATTCTTCTGCTTCCATGTTCAACCTGACCCTATTCAGATAGTCCTCTCCCTTCCCACTGGCTGAGCTTTGTGTGGAATTCAGACTGTTGAACCACTGTGTCAGCTGTTGCGCATTCAACCCCATCAGTGTAGCATTCACATCGACTGCCATTGATGGTTGCGGCAACTTTTCAGTGTTCGATGATAGCGGTATCATCAGTGGGGGACTCGACCTCACCACTGTTGACTGAGCACATATGGGACTAAACTCCATCAAGGACCCAGATCCAGTTGGCAGAGCCGCTATCGGAGTTGTCTCTGGAGTGTTTTCTATGCACCTCCTTTCCGTCCCATTCTGCACCACTGATCCTTGACCGCTCATACCTGAGTTAGGCTGAATGTACAAAGGTACCGGTGGACCTACAGTAATGGGTAAGGATATCGCATCTGGGTTCTGTCCATTCCCCAGGTTCTGAGGCATGTTCATTCCCACACTATGGGTCATCATTGCCGGCATGCCCGTCTGACTCCCCGTCATCTGAGCATGTGCGGTTCCCCCCTGCATCTGCTTTTGAGGCATCAAAAGCTGAGTTGATTCAGCTTGTGCCAATGTTGGGTTGCGACCATTCTCTACTCCCATTACGGTTGGATCTAGAATCATTCCCGTACTGTTGTCACTGCTGTAGTACCTTGGGACCTGCGGCTGATAATTTTCTGCTGTTTTCAATATAGGCACATCTGGGTATATTCTCCTAACCTGCGGTATCTGCGGGGTGAACAGTAAACTCGGGTCCTTAGCTCCCGATGGCATTTCTGAATTCGGAGTTTCATTATTCTGTACCGGTGCCGGAGGGGCAGAACTGGTACTTGGACCTTGTTCACTCTCTGCATAAGGTGGTGGACGGTCGTTCAGCAATTGCATGATGAACTCCTCATCCTCTGACTCGTCTTCTCTCCTTAACTTTTCCTCGTCCTCTCTATCTTTGGAACACCTCCTGTTTGTCTTACAGGTAGCTTTCTTGCCTGTCGCCTCTTCTTCCTTAGCAATTGCGGGAAACAATTTTATCCCCTGCAATATATCTGACTTCCACACCTTCTGTGCATTATCCCACCTAGCGTCCGCTAGTGTCTTTTCTACTTTTCATATCCTGGTCTCGAACTTCTTTTGCTGTTGCTGTCTAGCCATTAGTTCCCAAATCGCTAGAGCCTCAAACTGTGCTGGCCTTGGAGGTACCTTCATGCCGTACATCGCGAATCTCAAATTCTCTAGGATCCTTATATTGAATGTCCCATGGATCGGGAACGCTACGCTCCCATGTCTCTCTGTCAGCTTGTGCCATTGCTTTAGCCAAAGGCACGGAGCTACCCCCCTTTCCTCCATTACAATGTAAGCTGGTGTACCTTCGGGTGGCGTTTCCTCTCGCACGCTCGCTTTAATGTAAGACTCCCCCTTCATCGCACTCTTTAATGCTTTGAAAAATTTCATTTTCTCGTCTTTTATTTCACAAAGTTTGTAATCAATAAGTGACTTTAATTCCCGGAATACTCTTCGCTTGCCTTTCCCCTTCCAATCGAGCCCCACGGACTGCGTCCAATCCGTGCGCGACCCTTCTCTGCAACCAACCTATCCCAGCGCGGCTCCTAGTGACGTCACACTCACACACACTGCGGCTGACAAAGCCTCGCGGCTTGTCCTCCTTCACTCAGCTCCTCTCGTAACAACTTCTGGCATGTATCGCGAGCAACCAAATAATAATAAAACAGATCTGTCGGTTTACTACAGGAAGGGTAACACAATCGCTTCAGGACCTTAGGGATTTTTCACTAGCCTCGGCAGTTATTCCATCTTTCTCGGTCCCCACTTTCGCAAGCAAATTCTGACCCGCAGACTCTGCTCTCAACTTGTCAATGATCTATTCTAGTGCACTTAGAATTTGTCAAAGCCCGAAGTCGAAGTTTTCTTCCACTCCCTTAACACACGTACCGACTCGTTGACCACGCCCGGTCAACCTATTAAACCGACCAGACCACAACATAAAACAAGTGTCTCATACACTTTTCAACATACTCCGGAGTCTCTTGACCTCGCAGGGCCCGTCTCAAGAACAACAACCACGTGGACCTTTTTCTGCACAAAGCGCCACATGCACATGAAGTTCGACGACTTCCCTACTCTCACACTCGGAGTCGCACCTCCGCTATTCTCTAAAATCCTCGCAACCTTTTCAAACAATCTGCGGCAATAAACTGTGCAAGCGCAAAATCCTGACTTAACTCATACCGTCACTAGTACCGCCAACGCCGATTTCACACCTCCATTCCTTCCATTCGCAAGCTCCGAGATCCCGGGAAAGTCGCGGGGGACTTAGGGCATCATCATTCTCCCAATCTGTTTTACCCAAGAAAATCTAATTCAACACCATATACTTCTCGAGTGGGGTCTCAAAGAGCGTAACCTTCAATTCAACACCATATACCTCTCGAGTGGGGTCCCAAAGGGCTGAACCGTTACCTCTCGAGTGGGGTCCCAAAGGGCGAAACCGTTACCTCTCGAGTGGGGTCCCAAAGGGCGAAACCGTCAATTCAACACCATATACCTCTCGAGTGGGGTCCCAAAGGGCGAAACCGTCCTCTGCTACCATCTACTGATAGAGCGTTCCGTCCTAATAAATTACCTGTATTTGGACGCTCTTGGGTCGATGAATCTTTTGACCAAGTGGGGCTCTCTTCACCCGAGATTAGTCAATTTAATCAAATCAATAATCAATAACGAACATAAGCAATGCCCTGATCAACATAACACTTCACAATTAATCCAGAAAACATTTCGGCGAACCATGACCTTTCGGCCATGAATAACCACACCAGTTCATTCAAAGTTAATGAATTTATTTCCCTATATTAACAAAGCTAGCACGATATAAATGTGTCTCAACACCAAATGATATATGTAAATGAACATTAATAGCTGTCCATAACGGCAAAAAAGATGCAATCTATGCAGCATTTGAATAACAGTGCATTCGATAATAGCAACGCAAACCACTAAAACTATAATCTGTAATGGGCTAATTGCATACCTTAGTCAGCATAACAAGGTCTCAAATTGCATCGTGCAACAAATGAATCCTCATCTAACCTCAAATTAGCATCTGCATGTGGGATTTCATGCAAAAAACAATTTAGCAACATTGATTTGGAAAACTCCTAACTAGGGCTCTTATCAAAAATCAGCAGTTGGTTACCTAAAAAGAAATACAATGCAATTGTACATTTTCCTTTCATATTTACCAAATTCAATCAGCATTCAAGGAAGTCTTCGTCTCACAGGTACCGGTTTCGATCAGCATGGGACGGGGGCAAAGGGGGCAGGGTGGACGGGGCAATTGCCTCACAGCGGCAAGATAAAAGGACAAAACTACTACTTTATGCAAAGGGGCAAATCAAAGTTAAAGTCTCTAGAGCGAGAATTACTTAAAGTCTCTTTCTCTCGATTAGAGAAAGCATCAAAGTCTCATTCAAAATGGCGTCGAACATCAATTGGCATCGTAGAAGATGGCAAAATGACGAGGTCGGCATGATGGGCCATAATGGCTGCAATGGGCAATAATGTCCTCAATGGGTGCAATGGGTAATGGCCAAATGGCTGCTTTCTTCTTGTGCACCAGGTTTAAATAAACAACAGTTCAAATCCAGTAGGGTCTTCCATTGGAGGGTTCATAGGTTGGCTTCAAATTGTCCAATCAAAAACAACAATTCACAAGCTTCTACCTAGGCATACATAATCCTTGGAGTCGGGGACGTAAGTTGCAACATATTTTACCAATTAACTCACTTTCAGAGCTTCCATTGTCTGCACCTGCAGATTGACCTTGGAGCAAAGAAGAAGATGCCAGGCTGGCACGAAACCTTAAAGATAAGCATGTGAACCGATCTCACTGGAAAAGTACAGCTTCAAGCAAGAATACACGTTTTATTAGCACATTAGAAAAACACGAGCATCTAAACCGTGAGACAAGGCAACTAGGCCGAAGCCTCCGCTAAAGTTATGCTAAGTTAAAACATTTCAAACAAGCAAATCATGGCACACGTTTACGGTTATGTCAGATTAGTACAATTCTAATACATCACGTTATATAAAGCACGCTTATAAATGTTGGCGAACTACTCTGAGGGCACATTTGTCCCCGTACAATCTTTATTAGTTCGGTTAAAGTCACACTTGATTATTGCAGCACTACGTTTATGCGCTAATAAATGTAAAACCTTCATTTCTGCGTCATCACCACCGAAAAATCGATATATCTCCTTTGTCAACTTGACTCTCTAAAGCAAGCAGTCGTGGCACTGCTTACCTTCAGATGAACCTTTTCAAGTGATGCTTATGGCCCAGTGTATTGATGCTCTATAAACTATTAAAATAAATATCATGTTTCCTGCTCATTTTTGCTATTGTTGGCCCATTAAGAGTGTATTTATGAATTTGCTGAGCACAGGAATCCCTATCACGTGTATTTGCACTCTGAGCTTGTGAATGCTTAATATCGTTGATAATGAGGCCCTCTGTATTGTTTTCTTCACCTCTCTTAGATGCAAAGAAAGTGCCCGTTATCTCATTAGAAATTCAATATCTAGTTGGAAAACCAGCTACTGGGCGAAATTCCCACGTCCAGGTGCCAAGATGTAATCAGCCAGTAACTATGTACCACACCTACAGATACCAGAGCAAAAAAAAATCTTTTTTTTTCTTCGCTTTCTCGTGGGTATTGATATGTTAAGACTGGAAGTGACAGAATGGATATCGAGAACAAATAAAAGCTTATATTTGTCTAGTGTGTAATGCCGCAACTATTCTTTGGCCAGTTCTCTTCTGTGCCTTTGATTAGTATTAATGAGGAAAACTCGCATTGTGTTTTTTTCTACATCTGATGTCCTTTTTTTTCTTCTTTAAAGGATATTTGTAAGGCACTCTGGTGCCATCGAGTTGGCAGAAAATGCGAGACGAAATTCATGCCAGCTGCTGAAGGAACTATCTGTGGGCATGACATGGTAAGAAAGAATGCCGAAACATCGAAAATACCAGCAATATCTGCCGTCATTGTCAAGAATTGTCTCCTTTCGCTGTTTGGACATCTCTTCGAAATTCACCTAAAGTACCCAAGCGCAATTTTTTCCTTCTAAAAAACAGAAAATACAGGGCTGGATTTAAGAAAAGTGGTGCTAAACCAAGCACAGTGCCACATTTCTTGTGCCTCTTAGCGCCCCTCTAACGCCACCATGTGTGCGCCGTATCTAAGATATGGCGCACTATGGCGATAGGGAACACGCTTCAACATTTTTGACGTTTTTTTGGAACTTTGCAGGATTAGCCCCATATTTATATTTTTTTAACACCGCATTTGCGTAATTTTTTTACGCAAAAGCGGCACCTCTTACAAATTTTTATTTTATTTTATAAGTTTGTGCTGATTTTGCGTAAAAAAACGATGCAAATGCGGTGCTAAAAAAGTATAAACACGGGCCTTAATATCAAAAATATTGACGCTAATCCTGCAAAGCCCATTGAGGCCCATCGTAAACAATGGTGTGTCTCCTTTTAACTCCTACTCTGAGCAGGCGTTAAAAGTGCTGAAAAAAATGAGGTAAAGAAGTCTCTTAGATTTCTTTTCCTGACCCAGGCGTTAAATAATGGTGCATAGCAAGGTTTGCAACATTATTTGACCTCTCCTTCATCCCGTGTGTGATTTTTAGTACAGGGGGCTAAATATGGCGCTAAGGCCATAGAGTAATTTTTTGCACGGGAACACCTACTTTGCATCTCATTGACGCAAAGTAGGTTTCCACATCCCAAAAATGATTTAACTCCTTAAATTTGGCGCTAGACGGGTCTAGCACCAAAGTATAAATATGGAGTTACTGTTGCACCGAATTTGCATAAAAGAATGATGCAAATTCGGTTCAAAACAAGTATGCCCCCAAATATTGAAGAGGAAAGTGGTTGCCAACCATAGTCACTGCTTTTGAGTTTAGCTCACTTGCACTTGTGGGTATGTGAAGTTGAGCTCTTTGTCTTTGCTCAGTGGCTTGCAGGTCTTCTGAGGACTTTAGGGGGGCTATACTGGCCTCCATGGCATTATGAGGCACTCCATGCAGACAGTGAAACAAGCAAAGGCAGGGCATGATAGCAGTTTCTCTGCAGAGCGCCACGCCTGCTTGGACTCTAGAGGAGAAGGGCAGCACATAGCCTTACACTTCCAAGGAGGGACCCACAGATCCAGGTAGGTCTTGTTATGGTAAGTTTTTCCATAATATCAATACCCTGCCCAGCGACCCTTTTCAATCATATTAGGGCTTGTTTCATGTCCGTATTCATGCTCTGGAGGGCAGATGCAAATCCCGTGATTCCTTCCAGAGAGCTTGTTGAGGGAAAAGGCTTCTGCCGGACAGTACAGCCTTGTTCATCTCCCAGTGTCCCAATAAGTGACCATATTCACACCACCTGGCTAACAGAGATCCCTGGGTTAACAATGGGAAGTTTGGCTCAACTTGGTGTTCTGTGAGCAGTATGACTCTCCCATCTTAGACGCACCACACATACACACACACTGTGAAATGCACCTTCCACACACTTGAAGGGGTTCGCAGCAGTAGGTTTGCTGGAACATGATTCAAATTCCTTTGTACTGTGCTCAAACCTCCTCCTTCTTACCCAAGCTGGATGCATAAACCTTTCCAACACGCTTTCCTGACATACATCAGACCGAGTTTTTCATGCTGACAGCCACATCTACAAAATCCATAGCTATCTTTACCACATCTCATGCTTTCTCCGATCTATGTAAACTTCTCATGATAAAGCAGTCCAGTCTGCCTGTCTGTCCTACTGACCTATTTATCATGGTACTGACATGCTTCAGGGTAATCCACAACTATTTGACAATTCAGTTACACTTGTCTGCCCTGTTCCTCGAACTGTTCCAAGACACTCTTTGTTATTTTGTTTCCGGGAGGATTTCCACTCATATTTATTGAAATGATTCATGGTTCGAGAAACAAACCCATCGTATTCAGGTCTGAATAATCTAGGCCACTGAGATTATGCATGCATGTTAAAATGTGTGTAAGCGTTTGGCAGCAGCACCCGAGATAAGCAACTTGCTGTTACTTCCTCCTTTTGTCTTTGACATTTTGAAGACAAACCAGCACTGTTCGCACTCTTTGTCCTTCATTGTGCTCCTCAAGTGTACTGCAAATGTTACCACAGTCCTTGTAGTTTAGAACTCTATTTAAGTCTTGACAAATAGGGCCATCCAGGGTATGACATGGAGATGCGGCGGCCTAGAACAGGCTGCGTTGCGACTGAAGATTGCCAGAGTCTTTCTCTTTTCACCCCATGGAATCCCCATCCTTTGTCATACTCTGGTCACTTAGGGAATTTAAGATGCGAGGAACAGTAAGTACCTTGCCTCCCCATTTCCCTAGCTCTGAGTTCTCCACGTAAATATGCTTAAAGGACGAGAGAGCAAGAAATGCCAGCCCTTGTATCCTTCTTAAACACTCTTCTTCTTTACTTCAACCCCCGTCACCCATACTCACCTCTCAGTTTTCTTTGTCTTTGCAGGGTTTTGACTTTCCCTCCCTCCCCACACACCTGGTACAACTCCAGTATTCCCATACTCACAGGCAGCACTTCACAATCCTATTATGTTCCCATTTTCAGTGCTTCCTATCTTTATTTCTATGACTATATTTCTTCTGCTTCGGTTTCCTTCTATCACAATATTTCTTCCTCTTCGACCATCTACTGTGACAAACGTGTCTAAAACGCTAAAAGAAGCAAATATATTGTTATTGTAGTAATTACATAGCTAGTAAGTGAGTTGGTGAACCACCATCCGATTTATAATCAGCAGATCTCAACAATAAAAACGTATGTTTCAAACTCTAATTGACCTAAAGTTACTAAAAAAGCTCTACATAAAATGTAATACGGTGCCTAACACTCATCATGAATTAACTGGCTGCATTTAAACTGTTGATTGCTCTATTCAGGAATTCACAATTTGAAAATTGAACTCTAAGGGGCACATTTAGTAGAAGTGGCGCAGCTCAGCCACTGACCCAAAATTGGCAGTACCGTGCTGCGTCACTTCTAAAACGCCGGGATGCGCCGTATTTGAAAGAATATGGCCCATCCCTGTATTTCTCCCTGTGCCAGCTGCAGAGCGCTAATGCAGCCACCCTTGTGCCATTGTGCAAGGATGGCTGCGTTGCGGGAGAGATTGTTTTTCTGTAGGAAGGGACACCTTGGTGCACAAAAACAATCTTTAATGGCAATTTGCTCCTTCTATGTGTGCTGCACAATGCAGCACACATAGAAAGAGCAAAAAACAAGGAGAATTGAAAGCATTTCTCCTTTTTGCACCAGGCTAACCCCACCCCTGAGGTGGCGTTAGATTTTGGGGCTGCCTCAGGTTTACAAAATCTTGTAAATCTGAGGAAGCGTCAAAAAGCAATGGGTGTTGCTGTGCAACACCCATTGCACGCCCCTTACACGCAAAGTGCCGCGTGCTAAAGGACCGTATTTACAAGGAGGCATTAAGCCACAAAAAGTGGCTCAATGCCGCCTTGTAAATACAGCGTAGTGTACAGCACCACTGGAGCATTAGAAAAAGTGACGCTCCGGTGGAGCTAGGGGTTTGTAAATATGCCCCAATTGTGTTAATATGCCTAATATTCTGTACCTACTTATTGATTTGAGTAACTTTTGTGTTAGAAATAGAGAGCCATTGCTACATATCTAAATATACTTCAAACAGGATGAAAAGAATGATTAAAGAAAATGCTAATGTCACCGTATTCTAAAGCAAAATTGTACGCATTTTGAGTATTACTTGAGTTGAATGAGAACCCACCTCAAACAATAATTACAGTCCTTGTCTGGGTGACTCACAAAAGTCCCTAAATAAACCTGTGTCCAACCCCCTGGTAGCTATGGCGAAGAGAAGCTAGATTTAACTTAGAGGCCATGTGTAGACTATTTATGCAGTGCTCAAACAGCAATAAAGTGAGAACAACATGAGAAAAATCCCAAACCAAACAAAAAAAAGATAGAGACTATATTGAGTTATGAATTTTTAAAGTTTGTATTTAAAAAT
Organism: Pleurodeles waltl; assembly: GCF_031143425.1. NCBI lineage: Eukaryota > Metazoa > Chordata > Amphibia > Caudata > Salamandridae > Pleurodeles > Pleurodeles waltl. The sequence continues at coordinate 231,805,479 of NC_090439.1, forward strand.
AGCACTAAAAAGCATCAGCTGCCAACCACAAGCAAATGGTCACAATGGACTAGGACCGGGGTACAATATAAGGCGAACTATGATGTAACTCTGGTCAGATACAAGGATCAGGGTTATCCCTGCCACAAGTTATCTTCACACTTAGAAACTTTCATTAATGCAGAAAGTTATCAGTAGAGCCAAGCAGCCAAGTTTGAAAGCTGCTGCATGAGGTCATGGAGTCAATCGGAAGGTGCTTGGCATCAGGCCTGGTAAAGCTGCTGACGAAGGTTGTTGGTGTTACTTAGATGCTGCTCAGCATAGATTTCAGTGAGGCCGTCAATTGATTGCCGATCAGCATCAAGTCTGGGAAAGCTACTGATATGATGCCATTTGGTGTTGAATCCGGATAGCCCGGCAATGGAGGTTGTTGGCGTTGCTTAGATGCTGCTCAGCATCAAGTCTGGTGAGGCCATGGATTAAGAGCTGCTTAGGTCCGGAGAAGCTGTCAATCAGGTGCAGCTCAGTGTCAAATTCAGAAAGGCCAGCAACATAGGTTGTCAGCGTTAATGCTAGGCTTCAAGTTTACTAACGATTTCAGTTATGCAGGATCGTGTACACTCTGACCACAGCCAACAGTCCAGGACCTTGTAGGCAATAATAGGGAGTCAGAACTCAATGCCACAGAGGCCAGCAGAGGGAACCATGTCAGATCTAGTTGTAACTGGTCAGGTGTAGAGCAACTAAAGACCATTGGAAGCATATCAGAGCTCCTTAGCTCAAACAAGAGGTCAGCCAACTTCTCCCTGGAGTCCCTTCTGTGGTTCTGGGTTTAAGACAGGCAGATCTAGTCTTTCATCAGGAGCTTCAGACAGTAGGGCAGTCCTTCTTCTGATTCTTCTCAGGTCCACGACTGTTCTGAGGAGGGTACTGGGGATCCAAAATGTGTGCCCAGTGCCAACCTGTTGATGGGGAGCAACCACTGGCCACACCCTAGCCAATGAGGAAAGAGTTCTCAGAGCTGACCCTGGCCACCTTTACAGAACTCCCTGTGTTCATTATTGTAAACTATCTCACGGTGCCCCTCTCTACCTAAATCCAAGACAGTAGAATATTTCTTCTTTGAGTTGGTGCTCCCCAGGCATTACCAGAGGTGTGGTTCTGATAATGTGCAAATCCTCACTTGCTGTCATTCCAAACTAGTTCTGGGGTAGCTCCTCCTTACACTGGGTTTGGAACCACATTTACTGGAGGGACAAAAGAAGGGGGAAGGCTGATGTCAGGTTCATCTGCTTATGGTGGGGTAGGCCTCTTAGAAATGTAAATAGTCCTTGGACACAGCCCTCAGGCCAGCTGGTCAAGAGAAGACCAACACTTCCCCACAACCAAGCGCTTTGCCCTCTGTCGGAGAACAATCCACATCTCACCCCAGTGGAGTCATCAGCAGTCGAGTGACAGTTGGATACTGGCAGAAAGGACTATAGAGGGTTAGGCAAGGGGAGGCAATGTTTCTAAAAGTACATGTTCCAATATAGTTAGTCAAAATTCAATTTCACCCTGAAAATGGATTTTGAATAACTATTAAAATGAGTCCTTAAATTATATTTTTAGCAGCGTCAAATCTGAAATTATCATTAGAAGGTGTTATAATGTAATTCAGACTTATCCTATGAGGCAGTTAACCTTGCCAACGTGAGAAGGGCTTTTGGGACCCTTTCACTGTCAGGAAATGTGTAACATTAATTTATACATATCCTCCTTTTAAATATCATGTACGCTACCTTTTTGAGCAATATTGTGTTTTTTTAGTGAATGCCATTGTGAATAGTATCAGTTGGGGTCCATTTTGTAGACTTTCGTTTGTGTGTAAAAGTAACATAATAAAAAGATAACTCGCTGATTGCAGCTTGTAATTTGTTATTAATAGCATAATCTGACACATAGTTTTTAGTTACCTTGATTTCTAATACAATGAACCCAGTCATATAATTTGATTCACCCTTGCAGCCTCCTTCCACTGATCCTTGATCTGCTTTTCAGACGTAGGCCTATTTCCTCCCTCCCACATTACTTTATACTATACAAGGAAACATATGTATGTTTGAATTTCTTATCAGCAAAACTAAATTAAAACTGATGTCCCTGAAAAAAGTATTGTTAGAAATTAGGTCTCTAGTTGTCAGGGGTATGCACCATATCCAAGTAGGGACCACAATCCTAGTCAGGGTAAGTCAAATACACAATCTAATTTAACTTATGTTCACTCTCTGGTAGCGTCCCACAGAGCAGTCAGGCTTAACTTAAGAGGCAATATGTAATGTATTTAAGCACACTTAAAACCCACTAACCCAGTGAAAACACTACAAACAGACTCCACAATGATTTAGAAAAAATAGTACTTTTTTTACTATGGAATACAAGACCAAAACAACAAAAATCTAATTACTAGTTTTCAAGTTATGCACATTTTCAAAAGGTTAGCACAGTGCTTAACATAATTGTCTATTGCATGTTGAATGTCAAAGATACAAGCAGTAGATCGATAGACTGGTTTCCGCAGAGCTCCTACTTGGGACAGGGCTTAACTGCCACAAGCAAGTAAGAAGGGATATGGGGCCATTCAGCCCAATGCCACTTCGGAATTAAAAGCCACCCGTGAAGGAGTGCAGGTCGGCTACAAGCACCCACACAGGCCCGCAGCTCATGCAGTACCTTTCCTCGGGAGGCGGTGATGTAGAGGGAACAAGACATCTGACTCACTTCACGCTGGTTGGAAGGTAGGCCTACAGAAATCCCCTATCGTCTTCAAACCTTCGGCGGGGTGGATGCAATGTGGCATCCTTGACCCAGGGAAGACAGGCTCAGCGTTGTTAGTTAACCCCATGGGGGAGGGGCTTAGATGTAGCATTACAGATGAGCCCTGGGATTGCCAAGGTAACTCGTCATTGAACTCTGTAGGGAAAGGAGATAAAGCGTGGCTTCGTAGGGGAGCCCTTGTGTTGCCAAGCCAATGCTTTGCAGTCGGGCAGTGAGCCACGCTGGAGTGTCTGTCCAGGGTACTGCAGAGTCTTATGCAGAAGCAGAGAGCTTGGGCTTTAACAAGGTAAAGCTTCGATCTTTGTCCAGGCAGTCAGGCGGGGCCATGCTGAATGGGCTTCCTTTGGTGCTCCGGCATCTTTGGCGGAAGCAGGGTGCTTGTTCTTTGCCAAGTGAAGCTCTCATTCTTTTAACAAGGCATGCTGGCAATCAGGCATGCGCTGATCTTTTTCAAAGGTACAGCTGCCGGACTCAGGGGTGGCAGAGTGCCACAGCAAAGATATACAGGTGAAGTCTTTGATGGCCCTGAGACTTCATGAACAGGGGGCAAGCCAGAAAGCCCTTAGAGGTATATAGGATTTCAAGAGGTTTTTGAGAGTAATTTCAGTCCATCTCACTGCAAGAGGCAGCAGGCCAGCACAAGAGAACAAGTTGCAAAGTACCATTCCGGCCAGGCAGCACAGCAATCAGCCTGCACCAGGCTAACACAGCAAAGCAGTTAGCAAAGTGGCAGTACCTCCTGGCAACACAGCTCCTCTTCTTGGTAGAGTCTCCTCAGGACCCAAAAGCTAACTGGCTTCATGATGCCAGAGGTCCAGCACTTATACCCAAATGTGCCTTTGAGAGGGGGAGACTTCAAAGAGGCCTTTGAAGATCACAACGTCCCTGCCTTTCCTGTCCAGTCTCCAGGCTCACTACATGGGGGTATGCAGCTCTTTGTGCGGGGACAGGCACAGTCCTATTCAGGTTCAAGTGTCAGCTCCTCCCTCCCAATCTACCTCAGGAAGGTGCATCAGGCTGGTGATGGGCCTTCAGGATGCAAATGTAACACCCAAGCTCCCTTTATGTGACTGTCTAGAGGGAATGCACAAAGCCCAGCTGTCACCCAACCCAGACATGTATTCAGAGACAGGCAGGGGCACAAAATTGGCGCCTGACTGTGGCAGTCCAACCATTTTTGCTGCTAAATCCTAAAATTAGCCTACAACTCCACATGTCTTTTTATATAAATATACCAGGATTTTGTGCTAATTTTCCACTGCTTCTGTGGGGTTCACTCTTGGACTCTGAAGTGGCATGCAGTCAGAGTCTTGCAAAGAGTGGCAGTGACTGGAGCTGCTGGTGAGCCTGAGACCTGGCAATGCTCATATGATTCTGTCAATCTGGCGGCAGCTCTGATGGCTGGCTGTGTGGACTGCTCCTATCAACACATTCTCCCGAGGCAGCAGGAAGCAAATTTCATCTTGCAGAATATGAAGGTGGTTTCCATGAGTGGGAGAGCTAGAGGCGCTGGACTTGTGCCCTCTGTGTTACTTGGTTAGTAGCTGTTAGGGAGTCTAACACTGTCAACAAGATGCTTCTCCAGAAGTCACTAATTTGCTAAGTGGAGGGCCTCCACTATACTAAACCTTGACAGGTAGTGGAGGTGAAGTGAATTGTACGCCTGGTCCCAGGTGTCTGCCTGTCTACCACTAACATTATTCCCCTCTTGGACCCTACGCTCATCTAGCTCGGTGCTGATGGGAACATATGGAGATTTTAATATCCACAACAGGTGAACTGCAAGTGGAGTAATTTTACAGTCACTGCTCATGGAACATTAAGGCCAGCATCTGCTTGGAGTAGAGACTAAGCTTGTGATACCTCCTTCCTGTAGATTCACAGAGAAAAGGGTCCTTATTGTGGCCATTGCTTCACTATGCACCATCCAAACCTGCTATATATCTTGCCACTCAGGGGGCACTAGTTAGAACCTCTGTAGGAGAAGAGTAAATGACAATCCTCATCCTAGTGTGAAAAAAATCACAATATTCTGCGGGGACCTAAAGCGAGGTAAACTGTGATTTGCCCACCCTTTCCTCCTAAAATACTGGAGTGTAAAGAGAGGGGCCCTGACAGCACTGTCGAGTGGGACATGCCTTGGGATTCGTATCCCTGCTATTAAAATGAGGAGCGGCCCAAGGTTCAATTATAGTAAAATAGACAATATAACTATAACGAGGGGAACATCTCAAGGTATGGGTAGACAAGCACACCACCAAAATAAAATTTTTACGGAATGTCAAATGTCAGCTCATACGAAGAGGGTAACCCTAATGCACATGACAAGAAAATTCTCTACATGGAAAGTTCCTTGAGGTCATTAGGGCCAAACACAAATATTTCGATAACTAGTCTGGCAAACCCTTACAATATTGGAAAATATGAACAATTCATTAGGAATCACCTTTCCAGAGATTTCGTTCAAATACAATTTTCTGACAAGGCTCCTCTCAAAGGGTGCATTGCTAATTGGCTTTCAGGCTACCCCGCATTAAACGCTCAGCTCCCTTATTGTGAAATTATGAACTATTGGGACATTCGTCTCACATGAAAAAAGAGTAAATTGGCCTACCAGTTTGCAGCAATTTCCATTTATCTAGACTTTATGGTGTGGTAGAGGATGCTTAAAAAACATTTACAGACGTGAAACAGTGACTCTCACCAAATGGAATACATTATTCAGTGTTGTACCTGGCTAGAATCAAGGTACTGTTGAATGACAAGCTAAAGACGCTTCCAAAATATTGGTGGCATGCATTGGTAGAAGAGCTGAAATAAGAGAGCATTAGAGCAAGGCCGAAGACAACTGCTGAGTGACATTGAGTAGGTCTGCGGTCATTTGGAGTGGTGCATGGATAATTCGTATTTGAAACAGGTAATATAGTTTCCTCTATCTGAAAACGGAATAAACATGAAGAGTTGGTATATTGTTGGGGACCAGCAGTGAAACCACGTTTCCCTGCTTGTTTGTTTTCTTACTCTCTAATTATAGTGTCTTTGCCACCTATATTTCAGACCCTGTATTCTATACTCCAAAATAGAATTGTTATTCCTCATAATCTAACAAAGATTGAAGACTCTTTACAGTTTAACCATATTCTTGCTAGGGTATGTTTTTAATTTTAGTGCAGAGGGTCACTGTTAGGATATTGAGGAATTGATACTGACTTTAGAAGTTGGATTAATTTGAATTTGAAGAGATCTGTTACAATCTTATTGCAATTCTGGCATTCCACCAGGCTAAAATGTTAATTTGTACCTGAGCATATGCGTGGACTATTTACATCCACCCATATAGAGGTTACTTCAAGTTTGATAAATCAGGTTGGTAAATCAGGACATCCTCCAAATAGTTGTCACATATTCTGTTTGCTCTATTTAGAGTACCATTGACATGAGTGCACTTGTAATTCGGCAGCTGGAACATCTACCAGTTTTTATTGGATGTCTAACATCCAACCAACTGTTAATATGTCCCTTAATCCCTAGGTAAATGGCTGTTATGCTCGAATGTTAGTGGGCATAAGGATGCTCCTCAAGCAAGAGGGATGTTAACATGCTGTGGTGCAATAATTTTGATACATCCCTTATTTAAGGGACGCCATTTCCACCTGGGGTCAGAATCCACATTTGTGAAGAAATGAGGCACACAGGCATGTCTCATCCTACACGTCTCATGCCTGAAAAGTGGTCCTACTGTTCAGGAAGATAATGCATTTTAGGTGTATGCAGATGGTGATGGATGGAGAAGACAGGTACTAAATGCTAACAGAGCTGTTAGAAAATCTCCTGATAATCCAAATTCACAAATATAGCCTTAATTTAGGTTGGCCCCACATTTGCCGAGAGCTATCAAAGCAAGTTGACAGCCTACTTCCCCACAATTCTCCGCCCTCTGCTTACCAACTCTGGCATTTCCCAGCTGAGGGACTCCTTGATTCCCTTTTTAATAAGGAAATGAGGGTAACCAATATAGAGCACTTTGGGGCTGATTTAAGAAACGGGGTGCTTCATCTTGTGCAGCACCACTTTCCTTGTGCCCCTTAGAGCCCCATACTGTGACCATTTGTACGCTGTATTTAAAATACAGCACACCATGGTGCAGGGTAGGGGACAATAGCATCATTTATTTTAATGCTAATGATGTACTCTGCATGAGTAGCGTCAACATTTTGGTGCCACTCCAGCAGAGTACATAGGTGCCCATTATAAATAATGCTAGGCCACCTTTTAACGCCTGCTCTGAGCAGGCGTTAAAAGTGCTAAAAAATGGAGCAAGGAAATCTTTTAGATTTCCTTTTTTTTTTTTTTGTCCTCATTCCCTTAATTCCCTGGTCAGGACCGCTTCCTAATACCTTATCTAGTTTATCGCAAGAACGCCTGACCTGGGAGAAGTCCATCTTCGGGCTTTGTAACCCTCTGAAATAGTAAATATACAATTTCTTGGACCTCAAATGTAATCATAGGACCAGCTGCAAGTTACTACTTCGCAAACCAGTTGATAAATGGCTCCCAAAATCCCGAACCTTTACTAGTCCCCCTTCTCTAGCGTCACATACTAACTTATAGAATAACAAGCCTTTCCAGTCTTCAAAAGTTGGGGGCAGCAGGCTGATCCACTCCCTGCATATCTCTCTTCTGGCCAACAAAATCATGTAAAACAACAGCTTAGCACAGTCTTTTTTTTATCCTGTTATCTCCTTGAGAACAATCAAAAATGATCATTGAAGGGCTTACCTTGCAGTCCATGAGCAAAATCTGGTTAATACTTTCACCCACCTCAGACGTTGGAGACAGGGACAGTTTACAAACATATGCAGGTCCCCTACCGACTCGGCCCCACACTTGCAGCAGCATATCTTATTGCCTGACTCCAGTCTTGACAGCTTCTACAGGGTCCAAAAAACCCTGTGAATTGTAAATAAATAGTTCCTTCTGAAACAAGCCGGTTTGACTGTAGAATACAACAAAGCTACAGATACTTGCCACAACTCTGAAATCTGCACTCCTGGGAGATGATCTTTCCAAGTATCTTCTGGCAGCACAAAATCCCGATGCAACGTTTCCAGGAGGGTCCAATACCATAGTTTTTTTTGCCAGTTTCCTCCTCCTGTAATAACTCCTCCACTGGATTTGTGCTGCCCACTCCTTCTTTGACTTGCATCACCCAGCTCCTCATTTGCCAATATTTAAATTTAGATAAATCCTGCTGTACCCCTTAAAAGTTTGCTATAAGACCTTCTTCCGTACTTAGCTTCCCCCATTGGAACAGCCCAGACTCCCACAACGGAACAGCCAAAATGTCCTTTGTCCATTCAGGTGACCTTGGAGAATTCCAAATGGGTGCCCATTTACTATAATGTGGCAGGTTGGTACCTCTCCTTACTTCATACCAGATTTTTGCTGAGTCGGCTAATACTCTGAGCCACACTTTCTTGAAAAATTAGGGTCTCCAAATTTGTACAGAAAGCCCTCCTCTGGAACCTTTGCCACCTTCACCATTACTTTGAAAAGTGACCCAAAATCAGAGGAGGCAGCGCCGCTGCAAGCCTTCCTCATATTCTTTATAAAAGTTGCCCACGCATACAGCTGTACATCTGTACATCTGGTAGTGCTACACTCCCTTTCTCTCTTCCTCCATTCAACTTCCTCCATGCTATACGAGCACTTTTGTTGCCCCAAATAAAGCTACTAATCTTGCCTTGAAATTTATGTATCCATTCTTTATTAAATCTCAATGGTAGTGCATTGAAAATAAACAGCACCCTCAGCAAGAGCATCATCTTAACCAAGTTGACCCTACCTAAAATTGTAAGAGGCAGATTAACCCGCTTCTTCATTTGCTTGCATGCCTCACTCGTAACTCTCACAACCACAACGTTTCTTTCCACAGTCATCCCCAGGTCTTCTGTTATCAAAATGCCCAAATACTTCACCTCTCTACTTATCCTGACGTTTCCCATAGCAGTAATCTCAGGCATGTTCCAGACCATGACCTCTGTTTTATCTCTATTAACCATATATCCTGCCATTCCCCCAAATTCCATTATCAATTTTTCCAATACAGGTAGGGATTGACTTAAATTGCTCACATAAACTAACAAATCATCTGCATAGAAAGCTACTTTCTTATACCAGCTCCCATGCTGGAAGGGGAGTATCGATGAGTTGCGCCTAATGATATTAGCCAGGGGCTTGATATATAAATTGAATAACAAGGGGGTTAGCGGACACCCCTGTCTTGTTCCTCTCTCAATCCTAACAGGGCTGGTTAGGGAGCCGTTAACTAAAACCCTTGCCACCGGGTCATGATATATCATCCGTAATATCCTTATAAACCTGCTTCCCAAATTAAAATGTTCACAAAGCGTAACCAGGAAGGACCAATTAACAATGTCATATGCCTTGGCGGCGTCAATCATCACAACCACAAGAGGAAGCCTACACGTACTCGCTAAATCTATTGTGCCTATCAAGCGTGTGCAAATATCTACCCTTCATGAACCCCCTTTGATCTGCATGAATCAATTTACCAGCGAGCTTACCCAATCTATTTGCCAGGACTTTTGCAAAAGTTTCATAATTTTTATTCAGCAGGGAGATGGGCCTATATGATTCACACCTTGTAGGGTCTTTCCCTGGCTTAGTGATTAAAGTAATCATTGCCTCCCTCCAAGGAGGAAATCGTGCCCCTCCTTAAAGATACTACTACACTACCCCACCAAAACATCGATTATGCTGTCTCATAAAACTATATACACTTCCAGAGGTAATCCATCTGGGCCAGGCGTCTTTCCGGATTTCCCAGAGGCAATCACTCCTTCCACTTCATCCCGCCTAATTCCTTCATTCAAGTTCCCTCTATCCTCATCCTCATTACTCAGGGACAAGAGATCTACACCCTGCAACAAGGCTTGGACCCGCCCTGGAGTTACCTTTAACCTTTCTCCATAAAGATCCTGAAAGTACTCCCAGAATGTCTCCTCTATTTCCTTATTCCCTGTACAGGAAGCTCTTCCATTCCCCCCTTGAATCTCCACCACTCTATTCCTCATCTGTTTAGCTTTTGTTTGCCATGCTAGTATTTTTCTGCAATTGTCCCCATATTCAAAGAAGGTCTTCTTGTTAGCCTCACACCTCTCTTTGACTCTTCTGTCTAATTCAGCTACAAGTTCATTGCAATATTCTTGGAGTACCTTAGCTAATTGTTCCTTTTCTTTCCACCTGACCATCTTTGCCTAACAACTGTTCCTCTGCTATCTGGATAAGCTCTTCCAAACCCGCAATCTTATTTCTATATACTCTCCTTTTGAAGGAGGCTGCTCTCATCAATCTGCCTCGCCGAAACACCTTATAGGCATCCCAAACCACTTCTGGTGCTGCTGAACCTTCATTTAACCTAAAATACTCTTCTGTGTCCTTCTTCAACTCTCCCACAATAGCTTCATCTAAGAAGAGGGTCCTATCTAACGTCCACCTAAACTGCCTGGCACTCCTGCCAAGCTTAAAGTACACCCTCAATGCTGAGTGGTCAGACAAATGCACACCAACATGCAGAACCTCTTCAACGCACTCCCTCACTCTCCCATCCACTAACACATAGTCAATCCTGGATTGATGTTTATTATTCTTGTTATTAAAAGTATACCCCCGCCTGGCTCCCATCCTCTCTCTCCAGAAATCATGTAACCCAAAATGGGACATCATGTTAATTACCTGAGATCTCATTTTCTTGTTCATTTTTGCCCTGCTCGACTTGGACCGATCGAGGTCATAGTCCAGCACAATATTAAAATCTCCCGCCCATATTATTGGATCTGTATACTGGAGCAGGTGATAGTATAATTCTTGCAGAGGTCAGACATCATCCCTATTTGGCCCATAGTATCCCACTAAAGTGAGGGGACCTCCCTATTACCCATCCCCCAGCCCTGTCCACTATTCCTCCCTGGAAAGAGATCTCAGGATGGTTCTTAATTATTAGAGCCACCCCTTTGCTACCTCCCACCTGTGAGGAGCATAGAATATGCTGAATCCAACTATGCGGCTTAAACAACTTACTACACTCATCACTGGACAGATGCGTTTCTTCCAAAATTATCACCGTAGCTTGGGAGTCCCTGCAGTATTGCAATAACCTCTGTTGTCTGGCCCTTACTCTCAAACCATTTACGTTCCAAGAAAGAAGCCTTAGTTCTTTATCCTTCATCCCTATTTCCTCTCTTCACACACGCTCTCACCCTTGCCCTGAAAAGAATGACCATTTCATATCTGAATCAGGACAAACATTTTTTAGTTTTTCGCACATGCTCCCCACCCTGTGCCCTCCTCCAACCTCCCCCTCAACTCTCATATCCCCTAAACCCGCCACCCTTTCCCTGAGAGAACCTACCCTTTCTCCTCACACGGCACCTCACCGTGAAAGGCTCTTGCCAGCCTGGAGTTAACCTTAAGAGAAAATAAATAAATAATACATACACACGGTCCTAATCCCAAAGGCTGATAGTCCTTATCCAATGTCTTAATCAGACCGTCTACCTCTCGAATGTCTCTAAATACATAAATTTTATTATTTACCATCACCTTCAGAGCTGCAGGGAATTTCAACTGGGCCGTAACCCCTAATCGCTTCAGAACATCAATTCTTTTCCCTAGCTCCCATTGTCTATTCAGAGTTGCAGTAGATAAGTCTGATCTAATCTCAAAATCGATACCCTCTGCAGTTAAAGTCTTATTCTTCAATGCCATAGTTAAAATCCGTTCTTTAATGGCATATGTGTGGAAGCATACCAGAATCTTTCTAGGTTTATCCCTATTGTTTGTTTTCCTAAAGGTGTCTCTATGCACACGCTGAATATCTTTTAATAAGACTTCCTCCTCCTCTTCAACCTGGGTACCCTGCTTAATCAAACGGACTACCAAGCCCTTCAGATCCCCTTTTTCCAGTTCCTCCAGGACTCTCAAAAGTCTCAAATTGTTTCTCCTCATTCTGTTCTCCATTGTTTCAAGCTTCACTTGCAGACTTTCCTCCCCCAGTTTCACCTGCTGAATCACCTCCCTATTTTCTTCAGTTACTCTCCTCAAATCGAAAACCTTGAATTCCAGAGCAGCCATCCGCTCAGCTAAATCATCCAATTTTTGCCCAAGAGTTTCACATAAACCTCTAATCTCTCTTTGATTAGTATTTGAGGTCTCAAAACCTCCTCTCACTTCCCCTGCTAAGTCCCGTATCATCCCTGCAATAGAATTGACAAGAGGTTCATCCCTTGGGGACTAGCACTGGGTGGGAGCTACCTCGTCATGGTGCTGAACCTCCTCCTCACCTTGCTTCTCTGTTGGCATCCCATCCTGCCACATAATAGGGCCCTCAACAGAGAGTTGAAGACCCGCCTCTTGACTTGAGACCCTGCCACTCTCGCTTCTCTGGTGCAGATTATGAGATTCTAGCAACTGGAACCTATTAGGTGAGAGTTCAATCTGCGAAACCAGGCTGTTCTCCACCCCTCCTTCTGGGCTATCATCAGGGGTCCCTGGACCTGCTACCTCCATCCCCTTCTCTTTCTCCTGTGTGCCCGGGAGGATCTTAAAATATGGCCTAAGTGACGGGGTAATTCTTGTCCTTCTAGAATCTGAAACTGAATGTCGAGGATTCGGCCTGACCCCTCCTAGCTGACTGGAACAGCTGCTCTTCCCTGCTGGCTGCTGCTCGACCACGCTGACTCACTAGTTCTCCAGCTCCTTACAGGGGGCGGGGGTATAACCCGAGGTACTAAACTTCTTTTTATGTTTGTAATCACCTTTCTTCCCACCTCAACCTCCCCCTCTCCTTCTACCTAGGCTCACTCCCTTTGTACTCTGCATCCTAGAGTTAATAGAGGGATCCACTCCATACCGGATTGTGGGGGTTCATAAAATATGGGTGCCCCCCCAGGAAAGTTACAATACCTCTTTCCTCTATAGGAGTCAAATGCAGGAGCAAAATCTTCCCTGTACTTCTATCGCCCTTGTTCGCGTCCTCCTGGTCCAAAAAATGGGAGTGCAGCTTGTGCTGACACTTCCCTTGTTCCCCCAGAGGGGAACTCTGGTCACAACGCGTCTTCCATGCTGTACTTCCAGGACGGCCCGCATCCAAATCGCGGGCCGCAAGGACGCCGTTTCACCGTTGGTTCTCGCTGTCAATTCACCGTTCTCCCTCACCTACACTGTGGCCGCGGCACCTGCGAGAAACTGGGCTGGGGGCGGAGCGCGATCAACATGTGCACCTCCAGACCGGCTCAGAGCTCATCCGCGGCCCCCGTCAGCAGGCCGCCATGTAACTTCCCTTAGATTTCCCTTGTGACATTTATTCATGCCCCCTAATGGGGGAACGCCCCCCTTGCATAAATTATGCCAGGTGCAGGCATAATGTGGCACAAGGGTTTACAAAGTGGCTTAATGCCTGCATTGCACCACTTTGTAAATATGGCGCAGGGAAAATGCCACTTTAGCACAGCCTTAATAAAAAAATGATGCTATGGCGGCGCTAAGGTGGCACTAGGGGCTCTTAAATCTGTCCCTCTGAGTTTAATATTGGTTCAGTGTCTAAGCCACATGCTGTCTGAGAGCCATTCAGGATCTGTGTAGCCAAATCTTCAGAACTGCTAAAATCCATAAGTCTCAGACTCAATAAGCTTGAATGAGAACTGAAAGACTTTGAGATTCAGGCTAAGGACAGGGTCATTTTGCATGATCTGAATGCCAGATTGATTAAATGCAGAGACAGGGGTTACCAGGAGATGACACTTCTGGACAAATATGGGGCCACAAGGGTATACAGGGAAGGGGAATACCCCAGACTCAAGCTAGCTATGACAATGATGAGTACCTAGGCATCTGCTGAACTGGTAAGCATTAAGAAGAAGGTCGGTGGCTGAGTTTATGACATTACTAGAATTTTGAGAGAATTCACTGCTTTTTTTCATACATTGTTATATTCCTCTAGATCCTTCTGCTTGGAAAGAGTATACTTTAATATCTAAAAGTAGTTTCACTGGCCTGACTAGACGATGCAAATAGGACCTTACACACCTAACCCATCTCAATAATGGTGATAAATACTGTAGTAAGAGAAAAGTGCAGTGGGCGCTCTCAAGGTAGTAATGGGTTATTGGTAGCATTCTATTAAGAGTACATGGATATCTTAGCTCTCTATCTAGTGACAATGGTCGAAGAGGTGAGGGTGGAAGAAATATTTAAATGAGGATATAGGAATAGTGATGATAACAACATTACTAAAATGGGTAAAACTGAGTCTAGGTAGGCTGCCCATGACATTCCAGTTTGGACCCAGCCATATGCAAATCAGTCTTGACCCTGTTCCCCATGGGAACAGTCCAGTCCAAAGTGCCAGGCCAGGTCTTCCCTGGACTGGAAACAAGCAGCCTGGATGATGAAGGGTGAAACCCTGAAACCGGTCCCAGGTTGCTTGTTTCCGGTCCAGGGAGGACCTGGCTTGGCAGTTCGGGCTGGACTGTTCCCATGAGGAACAGGGTCAAGACTGATTTGCATATGGCTGGGTCCAAATTGGGGTGGCATTGTGAGCAAAAGAACGATGGATTAAACCCAGATCTGTGACTGGGGGTGAGTGTTTGCATTGTTCAGCACTCCGTCCATCATCCTTGTGTGCTGCTAATGTTGCCCTAAGTGGGAAGGGTATGCCCAGACATGGGTCCCTTGCTCACTGTGCCACTGGATTCAAGCTAGCATGGCTGATGAAGGTTGAAATCCTGAAACCGGTCCCAGGATGCTTGTTTCCGTTCCAGGGAGGACCTGGTTTGGCAGTTCGGACTGGACTGTTCCCATGAGGAACAGGGTCAAGACTGATTTGCATATGGCTGGGTCCAAACTGGGGTAGCATTGTGAGCAAAAGAACAATGGATTAACCCCAGATCTGTGACAGGGGGTGAGTGTTTACATCCTTCAGCACTCCGTCCATCATCCTTGTGTGCTGCTAATGTTGCCCTAAGTGGGAAGGGTATGCCCAGACGTGGGTTCCTTGCTCACTGTGCCACTGGATTCAAGCTAGCCTGGCTGATGAAGGGTGAAACTCTGAAACCGGTCCCTGGATGCTTGTTTCCGGTCCAGGAAGGACCTGGCTTGGCAGTTCGGGCTGGACTGTTCCCATGAGGAACAGGGTCAAGACTGATTTGCATATGGCTGGGTCCAAACTGGGGTGGCATTGTGAGCAAAAGAACAATAGATTAAACCCAGATCTGTGACTGGGGATGAGTGTTTGATTTGTTCAGCACTCCGTCCATCATCCTTGTGTGCTGCTAATGTTGCCCTAAATGGCAAGGGAATGCCCAGACGTGGGTCCCTTGCTCACTGTGCCACTGGATTCAAGCTAGCCTGGCTGATGAAGGGTGAAACCCTGAAACTGGTCCCAGGATGCTTGTTTCCGGTCCAGGGAGGACCTTGCTTGGCAGTTCGGGCTGGACTGTTCCCATAAGCAACAGGGTCAAGACTGATTTGCATATAGCTGGGTCCAAACTGGGGTGGCATTGTGAGCAAAAGAACAATGGATTAAACCCAGATCTGTGACTGGGGGTGAGTGTTTGCATTGTTCAGCACTCCGTCCATCATCCTTCTGTGCTGCTAAGTGTGCCCTTGTTGCCTATGTCATTCACAAAAGCAGTCGAACCACTGGCCATCTACTTGAGAGAGCATCATCTCAGCAGGGACCTGCGGTCAATTCCCTATAACCACTCAGCCCACTGCCATGCATGGCCTTTGGCCATGCACCACAGGGGTTGGCTGCAGGGTCCGGCCTGTGGCCAGGCCATCCAGCCAACCCCCTACAACCACATCATACCAGCACCACGCAAGGTCTTTGCCATGCATGACAAGCGCTAGCTGCAGGCCAGGACCTGCGGCCAACCCCCTATAGCCAACCCAACCCAACGCTATGCACGGTTTTCACCACTGCACGGTTAGAGGTTGCTGCGGTCAACCCATTTTGAGCTCCAAACCCCATGCCACACTCAGGCTTCGGCTGTGCACTGCACAGATCGGCCACAGATCCTGGTCTACAGCCGGGCCTTGCGTGCTACCCTTATAAGCAACCAACCCCACACGGCCTAAGGCCATGCGCGATGTGAGGTTTGGAGCTTAAAGGGGGGCAGCATTAGATATATATATTTGGGGCAGCCCCACAGCCCCCCCCATCCAACGACAAACACCTTCCCGGGGCTCACTAATAAAAATTGTTGGAGGGCTATATGAACCCCCACCAGGCCGCAGGGACCACCACTTCCTGGGACAACACATTAAAGAAAGTTAGGATGGCTGCACAGACCACGCCCCAGGACCCAGGGATCACCACCTCCCTGGGGCTACATAACACAGTTTTTAAGGGGGAGGTGTGCTGGCCCCCCCAGGGACCACCACCTCCCTGGGGCAACATTGAATAAATATATGGGGGCTGTACAGACCCCCTCATCCCCACTACTTCCCTGGGGCTACATCCTAAAATTTGTTAAGGGGTGCCATGTGGACCCCCTGAGCCCCAGTATCCGCCACCTCCCTGGGGCTACATTAAATAAATATAAGGGGGGGCCACGCGGAACCCCCTGGGGACCACCACCTGTTGGGTCTGCATTAAATAAATGTAAGGGGGGTGTGTGGACCTTCCTGGGCACCAGGGATGGCCATCTCTCCAGTGCTCCCTGCTAAACAAATTTGGTGAGGCCACATTGACCCCCCCCCTAGACTCCAGTAACCACCACCTCCCTGGGGCAAAACATTAAAAATAGGGGGCCACGCTGATCCCCCGGGCCCTGGGGACCATCACCTCCCTGGGCCCCTTTTTATTCTTTAGAACAGGAAGGGGACCACTCGGCCACCCTCCCTAGGCCAATTTTGGCCCTGGTGACCCCATCCCTCAGCCCGAGCCACATCATCCTGGATGCCCTAGCCCCACCCAGGCCACCAAGTAGTGTTTAATGGGGGCAGCGATGGGAGCCTCAAGGCCCCTGTGATCCCAGCTAGCTCCCAGCCTCCCAGCCACTTCTCAAAATGCAGCTCCCTGTGTGTGGAAGCAATGTTTTCATCTCTTTCCCTATCCGCATGATAGTGGGCAGGGAAACAGATGAAAACTCTGCTCCTAGTATAAGGGTGCAGTTTTAACTCTCTGACTTTCTGGGACTGGAGTTATGTTTGCTTTTGCAAGGCGGGAGCTGTCAGCTCCCACCAAGCAAAAGCAAACAGCTACCTCATGAGGGTGGGCGCCTCAGGAGGTAGCAGGAGCAGACCCTGGGGGGTGGCAGTCCCCAGGGCAATGTATGGCTCCAGGAGGGGGGCCACCCAGGGAGGTGGTGGTTCCTGGGGCTGTATATGGCTTGGTAAGGGGCACCTCCATCTTTTTTCAAATTTCTGTGTCCCCAGGGAGGTGGTGGTCCACAAAGCCAGTGGGTCCATGTAGACCCCCTCTTTAAATCCCTTTGCAGCCATGGGAGGTGGCAGTTTGGGGGGTCTGAGTGCCCCCTCCCCAACAATATGTAATAAAGTCCAGGGGAGGTGGTGGTTCCTGGGGCTCAGGAGGGTCCGAGCAGGTCCCAGTTAATTTTTTTACTATAGCCCCGGGGAGATGGTAGTTCCCGAGGCTTCCAAAAGGACTAGGAGGGGGCACCATGAACCCCCCTTCCTGATTTTAAATTTCCCATATCCCTGGGACCTGGCCCTCCTGGGGACAAAATGAATTAAAAATGTTGTAGATAAAATTTTTAAAAAGTTTTTCAGTGAAATCCATAGATCCAGCAGCTGTTTTTTTCAAAAATTAAAAAAAACTTTTTTTATCCCTAGATATCTATATTTTTAGCCTCTAATATCTCTGAAACCTTTGAATGGATTTACACCAAATCACAAAAAGCACACTCTGCGCACCAAGATCTAGCTTCTTTCCAAATTTGGTGTAATTCTATTCAGCAGTTCAGGCTGTAGGTATGTCTAAAGAGCCTACGGGTCTGCTTGACGGATTACTCCAGCAGCTGAACCGACTGTCATATTAGTTATTAGTTTTAAAAATGTAATAAAGGTTCGTCAAGTTATGCCAAAGTTATTGGTAATACAAAAAATGCCTTACCTAATGTAAACTAGATCATAACTATAACTGGCAACCATATATATATATATATATATATATATATATATATATATATATATATATATGTGTGTGCAAAAAAAGAGAGAGCTTTTCCCAGACACAAGTATAAGTTAAAAAAAAACCTTTCAGGTGACACATAACTTGTGCAAAAAAGGAGAGAGAACTCTGAGTAGTTCCCAGGTTAAGACGGAAAGCACTCCAATATAAAACACCCTACAACACCAGCAACACTAGATTTGCTCACCTCAAATATCTGTTTTTCTAGCAATTTTTTTAAGCATAGGATTAACACAGTGCTAACCATGGCGAGCTAAAAAATGACAATGTCTTTTGCCATTTATACAGCAATGTCATTTAACATAGGATCAGCAGAGAACTATCATTGCCGGGCTGTACATGACAAAAGCCTTTCACCCCTCCAGGCACAGTATTACAGATTTCAATTGGTAAAATACCATCCAAGCCAATATAGAATGAGCAAAAGCAACCCCAGACATGAGTTTCACTTTCATTGTATCTCTTTAAAAAGGTTTAGCTTTGTTCAGACACAAGGGACCACCCAATATAAGTCAAAACAAAACCCTTTCAGAGTTAGAGTGATGCATAAAGGAAAGAGATATCTGGTTAGTTCCCTAGTTTAGGTGGAGAGCAGTTCCAGTATAGAACTCCCTACAACACCAGTGACACTCTAGACTTGCTCACCTCAAATGTGTTTTTCTAACAAAGATTTTGAGCATAGGATTAGCACAGTGCTAAGCACACTGAGCTAGAAAATAACAAAGTATTTTGCCATTCATACAGCAAAGTCTTTAAGCATAGGATTAGCACAGTGCTTTCCATGCAGAGCTGTAAATTACAAAAGCCTTTCATCACTCCAGGTACAGTATTACAGCTTTGAATTGGTAAAATACCATCAAAGCCAACATGGAATGAACAAAAGCAACCCCTGACATGTTTTGCTATTATTATAGTTCTTCAGAGAGGTTTAGTTTTTCCCACACACAAGGGAGTGTCTAGTCTAAGTCAAAACAAAACCCTTTCAGAGTTAAGGTGACAAATAAATTATGCAAAAAAGAAGAGAGAACTCTGGGTATTTCTCAAGGTTAGGTGGAGAGCAGCTCCAATATAGAGCACCTTACAACACCAGTGTCACTCTAGATTTGCTCACCTCAAATGTTTGTTTTTCTAATAACGTTTTTAAGGATAGGATTAGCACAGTGATATCCACACCAACCTAGAAAATTAATGGCTCCAGGAGGAAGTGAGGGGGGGCTGCAGGGTCTCCCTCCTTTCTCTTTGCAAGGGCTGGCCCCAGGGGGGTGGTGGTCCCTGGAGGGAAAAAGCAGCCTCAGGAGGGGGGCTGCACTGCACCCTTCCCCTTTCAATATGGCCATGCCCCTGGGAGGTGTCTGTCCCTGGGTCAACTTCAGATACAGGAGGGGGGTCTGCACAGTCCACCTCATATTTTCCTCTCAAGTCCTGGGGAGGTGGTGGTCTCCGGGGCCCATTTATGGAGGGGGTCACACGGCTCCTTCCTATTTCTCCATAAAGCCCCAAGGAGGTGGTGGACTTTAAGGCCTAAACTGGCCTTGGGGAGGGGTACTGCATGTACCACTCCCCTTGTCCCCCTGGACCACCCAGGAACTGAAACAAAAACAAGCATAGGAAACTGCACTTTAAAAAAATAAAAATTCAGGGATCTACTATGGTTTCATGTGAAAAATGTAAAAAAAATGCTTTTTTGCACTTACCCTAGCACCAGGCCTAGGGGGGCAGGGTATTCCTTCACGGCCCCCTTTTCTCTATTTTTTTACTTTATTTTTGGGAATCTGCTGAATCCAAGTCCCAAAATGGCTGCCAGCACTTGCTGGTTGAAGTTTTGGCAGCCAATCAGATATCAACATGAGGTCTGTTGGATCCAAGGAGGATCTGGGTCCCTAGATGTCTATATTCCTTTTTCCAATAGTATTGCAAAACTACAGAACAGATTTATGTCAATTAACAAAAAGAGCTCTTTCTGGGCCAAGAGTTAGGTATGTGCCAAATTTAATGTAATTCCATCCAGTGGTTCAGGCCATAGTCATGTTAAAAATCCATATGGGAAATTGCATGGGGAAAAAGTGTTTTGGTACTGCCCCTTTCTCTCCACCCACACTTGACACATAGCACCCCGAAACGTTCAAGACAGCGGCTGAACTGAGCTGAGTGGCATACTAATTTTGAAAATTTCATGAAGAGTGGCAGTTTTATATATATATATATATATATATATATATATATATATATATATATATACATATATACATGTATATACACATACCTAGTGGTGGTCGCACTAGGTAGGTATAGTGAGTACCTAGTTTCTATTTAAAAAAAAGTTTTTTTTTGCAAGTCTATATTTTTGGCGCGCTTGGTGAATCTTCACAAAAAGTTCCCAAAGAGATCAACGGTGGCATGAGCTGCTGTCTGAAATGTTTCAGGGTAATCTGTGAAGCAGGGGCTCAGACCCTTGTGTACCCACTCACAGCCCCACTCAGACCCTCAAGCACCCACTCACAGACCAACTCAGACTCCCACACACCCACTTACTGACCCATTGACACCTTCATGCACCCAGTCACAGACCTGCACAGACACTGACACTCCCACTAAAACATTGATGCACGCACTCTCACACCCAGAGACTCTCACAGCTGCTCTCATCCTGAGATACACCCTCTCACATCTATTCTCATGCCTGAGAGATAGGCTTTGGCCAACTCCCACCACACACGGCCAAAGGGCCATGCGCAGTGTGGAGTTGGGTGACTAGGGGAGTTGGCCGCAGGGTCAGGCTGCAGGCTGCAGGCTGCATGCTGCAGGCCGGGCCTTGCGGGCAACCCCTGCCACGCATGGGTGTAGGGCATAAATGGTGCAAGATTTGGTGCTTATAGAGGGTTGACCTCAGTTTTGGCCAACTGCCGCGACACACAGCCAAAGGCCAAGCACTGCAGTGGTTAAATTAATGTGTAATAATTAAAATTACTATGCAGTGAAAAAATCAAAGAAACTCACTGAAAAATCCAAGGGTTACAGGGACATTACAGTTAGGAAATAAAATGAAAAAAAACATAGAAACTCACTTTAAAAATATCAAAGGTTACAGGAACGTTATGGTTAGGCTCACATTTTAAACTTACAAAACCATAGAAATTCACCAGTTAGAGTTATCTCAAGTAGCTATAACTCGTTCCCTAAGGTAACTATAACTCGCACCCTCGCCATGCACTGCTAATTACCCCACAAATTACAGCAATTATGACATCTTTGATAACATCATTAACAATATCACTGTAATATCTGAAATCATATTTTTGACGAAAAAACTGTACATGGCGGGGGCACAAGTTATATACTTATACATGTTTGTTTGTGTTACTGAGTGGCAGTTGCCACTCTGTAGTTATAGTTTGGTCAGCTTTTGCTATATGAGATGCGTTTTATGGATTGCTAATAACTTTGTCCACACTTGACGAATCTCTACAAAACTTTCCAAAATGGCACTACTTTTGAATAGTTTGTACAGCTAAAGTTTCAGGATGATCCGTCAAGGGGTGGTAGAGACAAAAGTGGAGGCCCAAAACACAAAATCCCCATGCATTTTCCACAGATTTCTTTCAAAAGCACTAAACCAAAAACTGCTGAACAGAATTACATCAGATTTGGCAGGAAGCTATATGTTTGTCCACAGAATGGGATTTTTGTGCTTTCCTGTGAATCCGTTTAGTAGTTTTGAGAAATTAAGGTTTAAAATTAGTTGGGTCTGCGGGGATCCCTCAGGAATGTCAAGGAGTGCCAGTTTTATAATGGATCACTCTGATTGGCCCAGGGATCTTTTTTTTTCCCTCAAGCCATCTCACGCTCAGGGGAATCAGACTTGCGCAAGAGCAAACACTCTCATTGGCTGTCCGCAACATGAGAAAAATGTTTCTTGCAGCCATTACAGGACTTGGGACTTAGGAGGTCATTACGAACCTGGCGGTCAGTGGTAAAGCGGCAGTAAGACCGCAAACAGGACGACAGAATTTTTTTTTTAATTATGATTGCGGCGGTCATCCGCTACTTCACCATTTCGACCGCCATGGCGCTGAAGACCGCTGGGCTGGAGATTGCGGTCTCCAGCCCGGCGGTCGTCACTAGACCGCCGACGGTATCAGGACCCTGCATACCGCCATGGATCTTGGGTGGTTGGGGACCGCCATGAGATCTATGGTGGTAGGCACTCTCAGTGCCAGGGAATTCCTTCCCTGGCACTGATAGGGGTCTCCCCCACCCCGCTACCCCCACAAATCCTCCCCCCACACCTCCACCCCTCTGCCACCCCCCAAAGGTGGCACAACCCCCCTCCCCACCCCGACCCCAAACATGCACTTATACACACCCCTATACGCACACATACACCCCGACAACACATACCCGCACACTTACAAACAGACATGCACACCGTCCGACCTGCACACATTTCACATACACACAGCACCCCCCGCACGCATACACTCACCTCACTCACTCACCCCCTCTACACTCTCACACGCACACCCCCATGCACACACACAACACCCCCCCACCCCCTTCCCTAACGGACGATCAACTTACCTTGTCCGTTGATCCTCCGGGAGGGGACGGGATCCAGGGGGGCAGCTCCGCCACCAGAACACTGTCACCAGAACACCGCCACACCGAATCATGGCATGTGATTCAGTGGGCGGTGTTCTGTTGACGTGGCGGTGGGGCTGAGCAACCTCCACTTTCCCGCCGTCCACCAGTATGACTGCTGGCGGCTTTCCGTACGAAAAAGGACGGCGGCCTGCCAGCGGTGATAATACGCGGCGCGGAAGACCACCACCACTGGCAGTCTTCAGCATGGCGGTACCTCGGCGGTCTTGCGAAAAGACCGCCGAGGTCATAATGAACCCCTTAGTCCTCTGTCCATGGAGGAGCTAAAGAGGGACCTGAGAGACCCCCTGGGGCCAAAATACAAATAAAATGTGTCATTTTTGCTGAAATCCAATGGGATTCCCTATCATTATAATCAAGGCCACATAACATAAGGGCAGGAAGGTGCGCATCCCCCCTCTTCGACCCATTACAGACCTGGGAGGGACTCCACCAGGGCCAAAATGTCCATAAAGGGGAAGGTGACTGTGCAGCCCCCTCCCTGAAACTCCAAAGGTCCGAGGACCCCATCCGCCAGGCCAGATAAACTTTTTAAAGGGAGAGAGCCATGCTGTCCACAATCAGTGACCGTTTAATGGCTGCAGGGACCCCATCCCCTGGGTTTGGCTTGCTTGCTACATCCTTGGGAGCCCAGCCTCAGGACCCAGTATTTTTCCTGCCCACAGTGGCAAAGGCAGTTAAACATATTTGCTCCCACCTGGCAGGAGCATATTTGAAGCTTCTGCCAAAAGGGAACAAACACAAAGTCCGCTCCGTGCAAGCAGGAGCTTTAAAAATGCTGGAGCCAGCTGGGAGCAGACTTGTATTCTGCTTCCCTGCCGGCACTGATTTGGTCAGGAAAGCAGAACAAGATACTGCTTCCACCATGAAGGCGCAGCATTAATAGCTGCTTTCTCCAGGTGAAAGCAATGCCAGCTCCCACATCATGGGGGGAGCGGACTGTGGCAATAAGGCTCTCGAGCTCCCCCCGCAGCCCTCAACTTCTGCATAATGTGTACCTTGTGCATTTCCGCTCCCTTTTTAATTAAGATGCAGCCATGGGGGATAGGGTCCCCAGGGCCTTATTAGGCTCAGGAAGGGGGGCATGTGACCCACTCCCATTTGAAAAAAAAATACAGCCGTGGGGCATTGGATTGCCGGAGGCTAATAAGGCTTGGGGAAAGGGGAAACACGGTCCCCTCCCCTTTAAATAAAAACACACAGCCCCAGGGAATTGGTCCCCCTGGCCGGATAAAGCTTGGGGTGCTGGGCCATGCAGCCTCCCTGCCGTTTTAAACCAAAAATAGCAAAAGGGGATGGTGTCCCTAGGTCCTAATAAGGCTTGGAAGGAGGCTGCACGTCCCCTTCCGGGTTGCTCTCGGAGCATAGGGTTCCCAGCGCCCAAGAAGGCTTCGGTAACAGGGCCATTCAGCACCTCTTCCATGTTTTATTGTATCTGGCCACAGGGGATGAGGTCCCCAAGTCATATTAATGCTCGAGGAGGGGAGCTGCAGGCCCTCCTTCCCTGATTAATTGTATTTGTCCCCGGGTGATGGGGTCCCTAGGGATAATTAAGGGTCAGGGGGAGTTGCATGCCCTCCTTCCCTTAATATATATGTCTTAGTGTCAGGGGATGAGGTCCCTGGGTGCCTAAAGACCAACGCTACATTGCGCACATCAGACGCTGTGTGCAGTCTGGTGTTGGCAGCCTGCTGAGGGTTTCGCCATAAGACCTGTGGCAGGCCAAGCCCTGTGACCAACACTCTGCTGTGCATGGCCAAAGGCTGTGCACAGCGAGGGGTTGGCTGCCTCCAAGTGGCTGCCTGAGGGGATTTGGATAGCAGGCTTGGCTGCAAGCCAGGCCCTGAAGCCAAACCCATGCTACGTGTGACAAAAGGCCATGCACAGTGTGGAGTTGGCTAGATCTGGGTGAGTTGGCAACAGGGCATGGCAGCAGGTCAGGCCCTTTTGCCAACCCTGTGTTCTGTATGGCCAAAGGCTGTGCACAGTGTGGGTCTGGCTGCCTGTAGGGGTTTTGCCACAGGCCAGGTCCTGCGGAGAGAACCCACTATGCACAGCAAAAGGCAATGCACATTGGGGGTTTGGCTTTACCTATGAGGCTAAAATTTTCCTTTAAGTTAAAAATACCTAGAAATTCAATGAAGAAAAACAAAGGAGAAAGTAACGTTATATTAGGTGTGATAAAAAGATCTTTTTTTGTATTAAAAAAAAGAAATTCACTTAAAAATACAACCGTTAAAGTAACATTAGAGTTAGGTGAACATGTTGGTGACAACATTAACATTTTGAACACAAAAAGCACATAAATTCACCAGTTATGGTTAGCAGAGCTAACTCTAACTTGTGCCTCTGCTTTGCACTGCTAATGGACGTGTATATTACATTACTCATAACATGACATCATTTATGACATTACTGATGACTTCTCAAATTACATCATTGATGACATCACTGATGACATCATCCAGTGAGTGTGCTAGTTTATTTTATAATTTACATAGTTGCGGGTAACTACCATATTATTTATCTACCTAATTTTGTGCAGCCTGTGTCCAGCTAATTGGTGTGTTTACAAAATATATGTACTTCTTATGTGCCATAAACATGCTAAATATCTTTGAATTGAAGAGCAACTCTGTGTGCTCTGAGTTGATGACTTGTGACCAGTATGTTCCACACAAATGTTTTGGTTCTGCAGAAAAAGTTTCTAACAGGGCAAATATTCTACGTAGTAGATACTAAGGGGCATATTTGCAAGCCCGGTGGCCACCTTGTTTCACATTAGCTTAATTTTTTAGGCTAATGTGGTATTAAGGTGACCTTTTGTTCCGCCATATTTACAAAGTGGTGCAATGCATGCATTGCGCCTCTTTGTAACTCCCTTGTGCCATATTATGCCTCTGCCAGACATAATGAATGCAGGGGGGGCGTTTCCCCATTAGGAGGCTCGTTAAAAATGGTACAATGAAATTTACAAGCTTTCACTGTGCCAGTTTTAGCATCATTTTGCTTTAGGCAGGTGTTAAAATGGTGCTCCCATTGTTTTAAATGGGCCTCCCTTTACTTTGCAGGTTTAGCGAAACCATCATTTTTGGTGCCATTGTCCTAATGACCACCATGATGCACCATATTGTAAATACGGTGCAACCATTGTGTCGTTAGGTGGCTGTAGGGGCAAGCAGGAAAAGTAGTGCATCGGGACCAATGCGCCACTTTCTTGTAAATATGCCTCTATGTATTGTAAGAAGCCTTGAGTTATTAGACAGAATAGTCTCAGCATAACAATTTCTACATAACATAGAAAAATGTGCACTAAGTGAAAAGCTATGTACGTGTGCATGTTTTACTTCAGAAGATGGGCTACCTATAAAGTTTTCATCACAGTATGAAGGCTGAAGGTAGAATGATCTTTAGCACCTACAGACCCTGGATTTTTAAGTGAATAGTGTCTATTTTGACTGGTGCATTAAGTGTACACTGTTCTTAGTAGATTCTTTTTATTACACTCTGGTGTATTTCTCATTAGAGTTTCACTGTCTGCGAATAGTGTGGTTCAGAGTAAACTCTTTCCATAGAGTAAACATTTGTTAAAGGACCAACTTTTTCACTCATTACTTCATTTCTCAAATTAGATTCGGTGACTGTGAAGGGCTTCATACAGATAAAAGCTGTCCATAGTAGGGCATTAATTTTGGAACAGACATTGAGTATCTTGAGGAACTTGGCTTTCTCTGAAAAATTGTATACATATTGAACATTGTGTGCAATAAGGGCCTCCTATACATCTGCAGTTGATTGGTAATGTGATCTAGACTACAAGTAAAGTGTATGTTATAGGGTGAATGTTGCACATAGCAAATTCTTGCTGCACCTAAGGGAATTATATCTGTGATGACATTAAAGAGTTATTTATGGAATTATCACTGATTATCGGCAAGGAGATTGAACCGTCTACTTTGTGGTCCTCTTGGAATGCATTTATGATGTTTCACCTTTATTCCAGAAAGTTGTAGCATTTGCTCTATTTTTAACTAGGAGGAGGGCTGAAAAGTGCTGGGGTAGGAGCTAGCAATTGTTAGATCAATTAAAGTCCTGGTAAAATGTAACAACATGCCAGATGGAAGAAAATGAGAGTACTATATGGCAAGGTTGGGGCTTTGTCATGCAGTACACTCGCATTTGTCTCCTTGGGTCCAGTCCGAGTTAGTTGCTCAGCCCTCAGCTCAACCGTTTGGTAGCTATGGTACAGAACAGCAACGCTTAGCAAAGGAACATTGTGTAAAGCATATAACAACACCAAACAACAAAATAACAAAGCCACAAAACAAGAAACAGACATAAAACACTTTATAAAAATAGAACATATTTGTAAGGATTTTTAGAGTCCTTGATGAGTAAAATCCACCAGCGGGTTCAGGAGCTATGAATTTTGAAAGCATTTAAAAACATTATCATCAAGTGCAAACAAACATTGACAAGTCAAAGCTTCTCAAGCAATTGAAAACTTTGTAAAAGTTTGATACACTGTGTTCTGTGACTCCGACCCGGGCTGGATGACCAAATCCGACAGTACAGAGGTCTAGAAGTCTAGAAAAGAAACTATGAATAGTTACTGGCCACCAGAACATCTTTGAAGCAGGTTCCAAACTTTACCTGACAACCGCAATTGACTTCTATAGAGTGCTCCTGATGCTAAAGGATGCAGAGTTAAGGATGCTCAACAGATGCTCCAGAAGCTGTGAGGTCCAGTAGGCTGAAGCCCGGTCGAGTCCGCAGTCCACAGGTGAGTGGGGGCAACTCTGGTCATGGATCTCGGGATCCACAAAGTCCACTATGCAGGTGGAAAAGGGCTGCAGATGCAGACCTTTCGTTCTTGCCACACAGCAGTTCTGGTGCAAACTTTTGGTGGGGGTTAGATGAATCTGGTCACAACCATCACCCACAGGACCAGCAGTCTCGGGTGTAACTCCTGGATATTCCCAAATTATCTGTTGAAATGCCCACCATCTAGTAGCAGCAAAACAGCTGTGATGGCTAGCAGGAATGCTGTTTAGTGTCTTCCAGCTTTAATCTCCCCAGTGACGTTGGCGGCGGTGCAGCCTATTGACCAATGGAGTCTCTGCTTTGGACTAGGGCCAGGAACCAAATTTTCCCCAAACCAGGCACCCAGAACAGGACCCAAACTCCACTAGCCCAAAGTGCAGCAGGTGCAGTCGCTCCAGCGTCACAGAGTCTCTCTTTGAGCTTCCAATGGGTGTAGAGGGGTCTTCTCCTTATACTTGGTCCAAATCCAGTGAGTATTGAAGTCTCAGGTGCCAGGGGTGCTCATTATATCCCAGTAAGGTGCCCAAGGGGACAACGGGGTCACCAGCCAATCGGCTAGTAGGTCCCCTCCTACTTTGTGACACAGTTTTGATGATATGTGGCATCTGACTATCCCAGTGTGCACTTTGCATGTCACAACCAACATGGCTGAAGTCTTCCTCAAGTATGAGGTCCTCGGTAACCCACTCCTGTTGCTACAATGGCCTGCACACCAATCAAAACTAGTTCTGAAAATGGTTTTCCTTTCTTTGGCTCTGGCTCTATGCTGTCTATGGGAAACAAAGGGCTTCCTGCATGGGAGTGTTGTCACAGCGGCCTTTCAAAGGGCGCATCACCCTTTGATGCTTGCTTTTCGGGCTAACACCTTTGCAGCCTATCCTCTGAGTTGGAGTTGCATCTCCAGTGCCTTTGTTCTCAGACTGGGAGTCGTTCAGATGCCTTCTCTGAAGCCACAGGACTAGCAGGGTCAAAATATGGCAACTTTTGCAAAAAAGTTGCCAGCTTTAAAGTGGACACAAATTTAGACTGAACAATTGAGTCACATTTGAAATACCCTTTAAAGTGATACCTTAGGTGCTGCACTGATGAGTGGCCATGCAGTCAAGATGGTGACCACGCGAGAGGCCTGAGCCGCTGCATCACCACGTCCTGTTTTGTTCTGCAGGCCCCACAGGATAAGGCAACTCGGTTGCAGGACCAGAGAAGCCCTTCTGGCACCAATCTGCACAGAGGTACCACACTACCAGCCTGTCCTGAGATGACACTTGTGGAGGCCCTGGATGCAAACGCTACAGGGGACTGAGACTCTGATCAGGTACTCTGGACTATTACCCAGACACGGCCCATCTTGAACTGCAGGGCCTCACCCCCTACATTCCACACTGTCCTGCCCTGGGTCGGAGCTTCAGAATATCACGGGCACTGGGTTGCAAAATAAGCTACATGGCAAGGCTGCCTGCCTTTGTTTTCTTGGCCTGCAACGCCGGGCTGGCCCTCTGTGCACACCAACCTCCTGGTGGCCTATGACACTGGCCTCTTCACTCCTGCATGTGCCCTACATCTTCTCCACCTTGGTAAACATTTTAGTACCCTAACTGAACCCGGATCACCGGGAGGGTGCACTGATACTGGGGGCACCGGATTGAGTAATGATGTGTTTTCTTGCAAGACCGACAGTGCCTGGGGTCTCCTTGTTGCTGGCTATGGTTCCACAAGCTGCAACCTCCCCCACCTCAGTGACTGGATGGGGACATTTCCAGAGCTGGCTGTAGCTACTCAGTGCCTATCCGGCCTCATTTCATCCATTGAGGATTTGCAAGTTCTTCAGGGGGTTGCATGTTCATAGCACTGCACCCTTCCTTAACATGCGCCCACTACAGGGTCTCCACATACATGCTATTGAAGGGGATCCCTTGTGGCCCTCACCAGGAGATAGTTACACCTCTACTCATTTGCCTCAAGCCTCTGGCTGCAGACACTGGGACATATTGCCTACATGCAGAGGTGGCATTAGATCCTGGTGGATTTCCACAACTATGCCAAGCGAGTGGCTGCTCCGCAATCATACCAATGCCCCCTCTTCTGCTCTAAATGAGCGTGACAAGTGAAGCGACCATGGCTTCACAACCCAATGCCAAAACATACACCACGTTTAATAACATCTTCGCCAAAACCTCCTCAAATTGTACCAGAATGCACTATGATGAGCTCTCAGAGTGACGAGGCACCACTCACAAAGGCACTCTTGGAAAGCCTTTTGGTACCCTCAGGGAGGGCATAGCAGCAATTAAGCAGGAAACAGCATCAGATGGGAAGGACATTCAAGGGACCTCTGTGAGCTTAGCCAACGGGTCGACTCTCTGGAACAAACAATCAACTCCTGAACAGAAGTACTGGAGGAGCATCATCAGGAACTTCTTGAACTTCGGGATAAGAAATTGGAACTCCACTACCAGCTGGAGGACCTTGAAAATAGACTTGCCGTTCCAACATTCACATCCGGGGCGTCCCACTGCAAGCAGTATCGGGGGAGCCTGAGAGACTTTGTGGTTCGCCTGTTTCACCATATGGTTTCAGAACTCGTGGACCAGACAATTCACCTTGACTGCACTCATAGGGCAAGTCATCCTGCCTGGTCACCAGGCCAGCCACAAGACATCCTTATATGTCTCCACTATTACAGACAGAAGGAGTCATGTCTGCAGCCTGAGAAAGGAATGCCATTGGCTTCAAGGACCTTAAGATCGGGCTCTAGAAGGACTATTCTCCCTTCAGATTGCAGCACCACCGATCCCTGCAACCCTTGACTGGCTTCCTCTTAGATAAAGGGATCAAATACCAATGACATCACCCCTTCAGGCTGAGACAATGAGACTAGGATCATCCGGACCCCTGAAGAGGCCCGCTTGCTTTTAGACATGGCTGACTTCTCTGGGGAACACTCCACTCAGCTGCCGATGCAACAAGCAACATCTCCCAATGCAGGCAAAAGTGGACCTGTCTGTTTGACAAAGAAACCTGTTGGAAAACACTCATGCAAGGATGAGCCAGCACCTTGGATCCTGATAGTGATCATTGAGTGCTTGGAGGTCATTCAGATGACCCTGTTTTGACAGCTGGCGAATGGTGCCTTCTTTCGTCTCTGGCCAGAGATGCTTCCGGCATGCTCAATCAAATACCTGGGGTCTGGCATCGCCATGTTGATTGCTGATTTTATAGCAGCGGAGCTCCATGGCTCCATTAGTTCGAAGGTTTACCACTTCTTGTTGCCACTGACATGGACCCTCAGGTTTTGATCTTCTATGTTCCCAGGCGAGGGACCCGCTTCTTACACGTTTACTTTTTCTCTCCTTGTTCCTCGATCTCTGCTCCTCTCCCACCTTCCATGAATACTATATCGCACCACTCCACACACTTTTGGACACCACACCACAGACGAGCATAAAGAGATGCATGTATGCACTCTGACCCGTCCATTACTCTATACTGCTCCTAACACACCCCATATACGATGAATATACTTAGCCTGAATGTTTGGGGACTTAATGCTCCAAAGAAGCACCTTTCGCTCTTATCCTTCCTTGAAGGCACCACATGTGACATCTACCTTCTCCAAGAAATGCACCTAATTAAAGCAGACTGGCTACGCCTACGATCCCGATAGTTCGACCGTCAATATTTTTTCCTCAGGGCAAGGGAAGAAGGGAGGAGTAGAAATCCTTTTTGCCACTCCCAGGGGATGTGACTCAGACATATGCAGATCTACATGGTAGGCTCTTAACGTTACAAGTGGACCTCCAAGGGCATACTTTCACACTGGAAACTCTTTATGCCCCAAATGAGCATCAGGAAACTTTTATCAAGGACACAATAGACCGCATTATGACTATAGCAGCCACAGATATTATAACTGTGGGAGACTTTAATATTGTACCTGGCTCTCATTTGGATTGCTCCATCCAGAGGGTGGGAGAGACTGGGGCCCCTTCTGTGTCCTGCAGACAGTGGCTAGCTGATGTGGGTCTGGTGGACATGTGATGACAGAAGAACCTAACAACACAGGAATATACCTTTTTCTCTGTGGCCCATCAGACATATGCCATAATTGACCTTTTTCGTATCTCCCTGCATATCACTGCTATGACTGATGCACTAGACATTGGGGTGGAAGTCCTTTCTGACCATTCCCTCATCACTCTTTGCTTTCCCATGCTCTACAACTCCTCCTTGTTTATGGCATCTTAATCGCAAACTTTTTACCTACGATAAGATAGTGACCGAAATCACAGAGGCACTCACCTCATTTTTAGCTACCAATGACATCCCTAACATGGCTATAGATCTCCTGTGGGACACACTGAAGGCAGTGAGGAAGGGCCAGTTTATTGCAATAGCTGCCTGTTTCAATAAAGACAGGTGCGCTACTCGCGCCAAGCTAGAATCCACCATAAAGGACTTAGAAGCCACCCATACACAAATGTGCTTGTTCGCTACAGGGCACCAGCTGACGGTGGCACACAAGCAATTTAAAGACCTCAACATAGGCATATCAGAATACACCCTACTGAGAACAAAACAAATGTTCTGTGCTGGTTGAAACCACCTGGGGCAATTACTAGCCCACCGTTCGTGCACCCAAGCGATGCAGTAACATGTGAACGCTATTGTAGCCCCTGACAGGATCACAATACATCAAGATGGGCGAATAACACAGAAATTCAAACTCTTCTGCACCACCCTTTACACAGTGGAGGATTTAGAGCTGGGAGTGGCCAAGCCCTATTTGGCACTGGTCCCCCTGACTGGCATTCCTCCAGGGTAGGCCACCAAGCTGAATAGGGACATCTCCCCTGCCAAGGTCCTCATGGTCATAAACTGCCTCCATGCTGGCAAGGCACCTGGGCATGATGGCCACAACTCAGAGTTCTATAAAGTATTTGGGCCCTATTGGGCCCTATTTTGGAATGCCTTTATAATTCATTCAATTCCTCTGGTACCCTAGCAGACACTGTGCAACCTGTGACAATAACAGTCCTCCCTAAGCCTGGTAAAGATCCGGTGCAGTGCTCCTTCTATCGACCCATTTCTCTACTTAATGTAGAAGCCAAGATTTTCACTGGAATTTTGGTTCAGCATCTCATCCCATACATGCAAGGATAAGTAGACCCAGACTAGACCAGGTTTATACCAGAACAAACCTGAAGTGATAGTACAAAACACATTTGCCATTGTTAAACAAGGCACTGTGTTCCCATATCCCAGCACTTGTCCTCTCCATAGATGCTTAGAAGGCCTTAGATTGGGTCCATTGGCCTTACTTGCGCTTGGTATTGGAGAAAGTTGGCTTTGGTCCACAGTTTCAATGGTGGACCCAATGTAGTTATGTCTTACTTAAGGCAATGGTACCGATCAGTGGGGTATATATCTCATCGATCCTCCATGCTACAATGGGAGTCTGGGAAAAGATACAAGTCTGGTGGTAACTGCCTACTCCCATCTCACCGCAGGCGTCCGTCATAGGGAATCCAGATCTCCCCCCACCGCATTACGGGCCCTCATTCATACAATGGCAGGAAGCCAATTGCAGGAGGGTAGGTGACCTATTTAATGCAGATGGCCTTATGGACTTCCCCCCACTCCAACGCGATTATGGGCTACTGACCTCTGCCTACTGGCAATACACTGCTATTCAGCACTGGGTGTCTAGCCCCCTGGTACATTCAGATGCAGGTAGGCACTCACAGTCTTTGAGAAATGGCTTCTTACCCATTCCTCTGACAAACGTATCCTTTCTAACATCTATTTGTTCCTCAACAAGCCCTAAGCCCTTACCCTATCACTGGCACAGTGGAGGTGAAAGGTGGAATGTGATCGCACCTTCACCACAATAGAATGGCCCAACATTTTGCACCAAGCCAGATCCTCAGCTTGCAGTACTGCTAACAAAGAAATGTTCCTCAAAATCGCTCATTATTGGTGTATAGAATAGCACAGTGGAAGAGGGGCAGTGATGATACTTGTTGGCGTTAATGTGGCCAGTTTGCTACTCTTATCCACCTCCTGTGGCACTGTCCCCAGATAAAACCTTTCTGGACAGAGGTCTTCCAAGTGGTTGATGACATATGCAACAAAGGCGTCCTACGTTTTCCGGCTATATTTTACTAGGCCTTCCGAACCCTTTGACCTACCGTTTTAAATCCGCAAAAGGTTGTACTATCACTCCGCTATTGGGAGCGGCCAAACACCTGTGTTGGTGGGGCACAGACAAGATCCTGACGAGACTCAACAGATTCCATAAAGTATGGGAACTCATGGGTATGGAGAATTTGACGGTAGATATGACAGAGACACTACCACAGTTTGATAAGGTGTGGGGACCATGCATACGCTATCTGTCCGATGAATGTAGGGAACTCACCTGCCCGAAATATTTACACATTCTCCGACCAACACACTCCGATCATGCTCCTGTCTGACCCACTATTTAACACGATCTTTTTTGTCTTACTGACCCTACCCCCTTTCTTTTATAACCCCTGGTATGTTCCGACTGCAGACTTCAGCTACCCTCCTGTGACCTGCCCTTGATGTTCCCATTGTTCAAGTTACTTGTTTCCCACAAGCAAGTGGATGTAGGTCAGTGGAATATTGTATATTTTTGTTCAAAATCAATAAATAAATGGATTTAAACCATATATTGATACCTTAGCATGGCATGGTTAGGTAGCGTCTGTCAGAAGTTAGACGCATTGGTGTGCAAACCGTTAACTCTACTATTACCTTATACGGCTACTTAACCGTCCTCAGCAAACACTTTAGGGCTTTGCTGTAGAGACATATCAGAAAATATATGTCTACCTTAACAATATACAGCTCCTTGCCATGGGGTTTCATAGGCCTGCCTTAGGGGAAACATATATATAGTTAAGGGACTTAGGGGACTTTGATGTTAGTGATAATGGCAAAGTCTGCTGTGCAGTGCATGCACAGCCTCTTCCGTCTGCAATGGAATCTGAAAGTCGTGTTTTCACCTTGTCACACAGAGTGGCACAACCAGTGCTGCGGCTCTTGTGTGGAGACAGCCTTATGTGTCCTTGGTAACTGGGTACCATATACTACGGACTTACACGTAAGTCTGCACGTGCCAATTGGTGTATCCAATTCTCCACAACACTTCAGAAAGGGAAAGAACACTGGCACTGAGATCTGGACAGCAGGCCTCAGTGCGCTCCCAAAGTCGAAAACCAGCAGCCAGTAGTCCACAATGGGACACAAAATTGAGAAAAACCTTTAAAAAACGTATTTTCCTAAACCAGATACATACACCTCGTTGCTTCCCCTAACTTCCCATCGAAAAGACAATTGGAGCCCCTTTTGGCAGTATCTGAGTGTGAAATTTGTCTCTGAAACGTAATGCTTGCCTTGAATTTAGCCTTTCTTTTCTCACAGCAGTGGCTCCACTTTTTTTGGTTGGTAACAAAGTTTTCTCAATTGAGTAACTCATGTAAATTTTCATGACTAATAGGCTGGACAGATGCCACTCTACCAGTAATCAGTACTGTAGAGCTAATTTAAGGAAAACATTAATGCCTCAAAGCTTACATGTAACAATTGCTTTACTCAGGGAAACATCTTTCCTAATAGTCAAGATGGCTTTTCAATGTCATTTTATCTTACTGCACTGCACGAATGTAACCCTTAGTTTTGGTCAAATACCTTTTGTTAAACAAAATCATATGAAAAGGTGCCTCGGCAGAGCCATATATGCAGATGAGGAGAGAATAATATGCTATTTATTGCAGTCAGTCGTTAATCTTTTTTTCAGTTTATATGCTGTAAAAATCCAAAACTACAGCATCGATAAAGTTCATTAAAGCACAAGTAATTAACATAGCAATCCTCTAAATGCATCAAGGTTTACCTAAAAAATCTCATACACATCACGCATCACCATTTTGAGGGCGGGAAGGGGCAACGTGGCCCATTCGAGGCTACACATTGTGCGAGTCATGGCCCTTCCCTATACTCAACAATGCTAATCAATGACATATTAGACTCTGCTCATCTGCATATGTAACATGTAGGCGTTTTATTGGCATGCATGCCCTTATGCAGATATATTCTGAACAAATAGCTAAAATAGGACACCAGTGCCTTGACCAGGAAAATATGCCAAACCGATACTTGAGCTCATGACTCCGAACCGTGTTCTTTACTTCTAAGTGAACTTGCGTTATTTTTCTCTACAGCAAATGGCTCATTGGAAAATTAAAATGGAAACTCCCTGGCGACGTTAATGTCTATCTTTACCATTGGTAAAGCTCTGCCTCCTCAGTCGTTTTTGTATTTTATTTATTTATAGTTTAAAGTAAGAAGAATCGAGAGTGAAATAATTTAGCACTGGATGCTTTCCCTTCCTGTAATGTGTGCACACACCAAGGTAAATGGGCGAATTAACAAGCCGGTAGTTTTGTACCGGAATGTACCTCCCATTTTAAAGCACTGGGACAGTGATGAAAAAATCTACCTTTCCATGTCAGATGCGCAAGACATTTCAAGTTTGAACATTCTTCGCGTCTGTGCTTGTAGCATCAGAGCCCCTATGGAGAAATACAACTTTGCATTGCAACCTACTACAGTAGTTGAGTGCAGTTACATTTCTCATATCCATATGCCTTGATGAGGGAGGCTAAAATGCCTTCCTGAGAACAAACCCTTTAAAAAGCGCATCGCACGCTTTCTACATGAACTACGAGTCCGGCAATTTGAATAATGTTTATTTTAACGGTAGAGTGCTCGGTAATAAAACGATCATATTACCGTAGCTAGCTACCAAGGCATTCAGGGTTGTGACCTAGAGCCTGTTCTCAGACTGGGAAAGTCGAATAGATTTGAGGAATTGGACAGAGGTAGGATCTGAAAGCAAGTCTCGAGGAGTAGGGAAAGGGGCGTGGGACAGAAACATGTAATGCAATCCGGTTTGTGCAGTCTCCCAGTAAGGCACCCTGACGTCGGTCAGGCATTCTGCCAATGACGCAGAGCCAGGTGTTTTTAGGACAACGGATACAGGCACGTTCCTGTAATTCGAAGGTGCTGAGCTGAAAGTTGGGCGGTTTTCAAATGTGGGTCGACAGCAAGGGCTCCATTCACATGATGAAGATGGATGATAAAATCATCCTTACCGCCATGATTCCCTTCTAACTTTACAAACACAACATTCAAACGAGACCTGCCCTTGTACTTTCAAAGCCTAGCTTTGGCTTGCTACTTCTCGGCATAAGTGAAAGGGAGAAATTAGCTGGTCGGTGGCTTCAAATGCAGGCAAGTCTTACTTGGTTTGTGGAAAGGCAGTGTGACTGAATCCTATTCTGAATGGGACTGATGGTGTTTGAATACTGAGAATCTTCTAATGTAATCAGGACTTTGCCACCCATGAACCGTAGAGGTCAAGTGACCCCAGGTCTTGAATACATTCTTCACTCGCTCCTGGAATTTTAGGCGTTAGCGTTTCCACTCTGAGGCCCTCATTAGGACTTCAGCAGTCTTTTTCAGAGACCGCCAAAGCCGCTGCAGCCAGCATACCGCCAGACCGCCATATTTGGAGTTGTGTGTGGACTTCCGCCCATTTATGGGTGGAAGTCCGACTCAGTCGGCCTGACCGACAGAGCTGAAGAGGAGGTTGCATCACCAACACTGCCACGCCAGCAAGACTCCGCCCTCAGTATTACAAGCTGTAAGACGGCTTGGTGGAGTCTTGCTGGTGTGGTAGAGCTGGCGGTGTAAAACCGCCAGGACCCATCCCGTCCTGGACAACCTCATTGACAGAGAAGGTTAGTGATCATCTGACAGGGGGATGGGGCGTCTGTTTTTGCGTGTCTGCGTTTGTGAGTTGGAGTATGTGGAGGGATTGTAGTGCGAGTATGCGGAGTGGGGAGGGGTGTTGTGAAGACATGCTTGTATGCGATTGAATGTGAATGTTTGTATGCGTGTGTGCACACGAATGGGTGTGTGTGTGCGTGTGTGCATTTGCATGGGTGTGTCTGAGTGCGTGTAAGTGAGTGAATGCATGTTTCAGTGTGCATGTTTGAGTGTGTCTCCGAGTCAATAGGGGTGTATGTAGCGAGTGCTTGGTTGAGTGAGGTGTGTGTTTGTAAGAGTGTGGACATGTGTGGGTGCTTGTGAGCATGTGTGTGGATGTTTGGTGGTGCATGTGGTGGTGACAGAAATGGGGATTCCTGTCACCGGGTGCATTACCACCAGGGTTTTCATGGTGGGGGTGAGGCCTGCTGCCGGGCTGGAGGAGCTGAACCCCAGCCGCGTCGGGCACCAGCGAGTACTTGGGTGAGTGAGGTGTGTGTTTGTAAGAGTGTGGACATGTGTGGGTGCATGTGAGCATGTGTGTGGACGTGTGGTGGTGCATGTGGTGGTGACAGAAATGGGGATTCCTGTCACCGGGTGCATTACCGCCAGGGTTTTCGTGGTGGGGGTGAGGCCTGCTGCCGGGCCAGGCGGTGTTGTGACGGTTTGGCTTCTGCCAAGCCCCGCCACTTCTAATGCAGCGGTCTTTACTGCCGGGTCCGTAATAAGGACCTGAGTCTTGTACTGTAAATTTTTCCTATAGGCCCAAATATCCACACATGCAAAGTGTTGCTGGCTTAGACGCAAGTGTATCACATGACACATGGACACAAAATT
Organism: Pleurodeles waltl; assembly: GCF_031143425.1. Lineage (NCBI taxonomy): Eukaryota > Metazoa > Chordata > Amphibia > Caudata > Salamandridae > Pleurodeles > Pleurodeles waltl. The sequence goes on from NC_090439.1 coordinate 231,843,691, forward strand.
ATACAATTCACTGCAGGACTTTGTAGATTATTTGAGGATGGTTAAATTGGGAGAATAAGTTGGATAACTATAACTTTTTTACTTTGCTTTACACAATCTGACTTTGACTGATTGACTTTGCTTGTTCATTACAATGTTGATGATGCCTCTTTTGAGTTGTTTGGGCAAAATTGGGAGCTTACAATTCGGGTTTAATGCCATTTTGCCCTGCCTTTCTGGTACAGTCTCTCTAATAAGCTCCCAATAAAATACCCCAGGGTGCTGTATCCTAAATAGAAAGATCATCTGATATGGTAACTCAAGAAAGCCTGACGTGACTTAAGTATTGTGTACAATGAGTAAAAACGAAGGGCCTCATTTACTAGGCCCTAGTGGCACACTTCACCACCGAACTGTTATTTTTTTGTATACTCCGGTGGCGCAGTGTGCCAGCCCTAATTTACAAGGCCGCGCAAAGTCACCTTATGTGGCTTTCATGGCCTTGTAAATATGGACCTCTTTCACGCATAATACTGTGTGAAAGGGCTGTTCAATGGTTGTTGCTTGGGGTGTTCTCATGCAGCAATCATGTAACTTGAAGGAACCTGATGCATTCCCAGATTTACAAGTCTGGGAATGTGTCACATTCCTACACCACCACAGGGGCAGCATCAAAATGACATAACAGGGAGAAATATCTGTTTTTCTCCACGTTTTTTCCTCTTTCTATGAAAGAAGAAAGCAATCATGCCCGCAATGCAGCTATCCTTTCACCATGGTGCAAGGATGGCTGCATTGGCACTAGGCAGCAATTTGTGCATCAGCGCAGGGGGAGGGGACATAAATATGCCATATCTTGTATCTACGGTGCATTTCTGCCCCCTTCCGGTGGCGCAGGGTGGCGCAGCAAGGCGTAAGAATTTGTTACGCTAATCCTGCAAAGCGCCAGACTAGCATAAAAAATTCTGATGCTAGTACCTTAACTACTGCCATGGTGGCCATATTTTAAATAGGACACACACATGGTGGTGATAGGCGGGCGCTTTGGTATGTAAGTAAAATGATGCTGCACTGTTTTCAGCACCACTTTTCTTAAAAATTCCCACTGATTTGTAATTGGTGGGCAAGCCCCATATTTTGTAGTGGTGCCAAACACCCAACATCATCATTTAAAAGCTCTTATATGGCACCTGGCAGTGAAAGGGTTAAAAGACCTCAGACATTTGTTCAAAAGTAACAGGCTAAAAATAATCAGCATTAGGTTAAATGCTCAATGCAAAGTTGAGATAGCCCTGCAAATGTTTGTTTGCAACCATCATTTTAAACTGTGCCCTGCACTTAGAAAACTACTAAGATTAGTCTGATAACTGAGGGATCAGGAATGATCTTGCAAATGTAAGTAATAGTTGATAAAAGAGTAATTTCATACTGAGAGGTGTGGTAGATGAGGGTGTGGAAAAACAAATCAGAACATTAACACATGTGAGGATGACATGAAGGGAAGCAGTGTGGTACAAACAGGTTTGAGGTACGGATATCAATTAAGGGTAGCTAGAGCTAACTCTAGCATGTCAGTTGAAATCCCTGGCATTGCCCTTGGAACCCCTAGTCTCAGGGGTTGTGAGGACTGTGGTGTATTATATAGTGTGTGTTAGACTTTTCATCCTTGGTGTGGTCTCCCTTAACTTATTGCCTCTGCGTCCCAGGTTGTTGATGTGTGCTGAACTCTAATTTTGCTGTTTTTCTTACTCTGGGCACTTTACCATTGCTAGCCAGTGCTAAAGTTCAAGTGCTCCTTTACAAAATGTCTATGTCATTGGCTTATCCATGATTGGCATATTTGATTTATTAGTAAGTCCCCAGTAAAGTGCACTAGAGGTGCCCAGAGCCTGTAAATCAAATGCTACTGGTGGGCCTGCAGCACTGGTTGTGCAACCCACATAAGTAGCTCTGTAATCATGTCTCAGACCTGTCACTGCAGTGTCTGTGTGTGCAGTTTTAACTGTACATTCGACTTTGCAAGTGCACCCACTTGCCAGGCCTAAACCTTCCCTTTTCTTACATGTAAGGCACCCCTAAGGTAGGCCCTAGGTAGCCCCAAGGGCAGGGTGCAGTGTATGGTTAAGGTAGGACATATAGTAATGTGTTTTATATGTCCTAACAGTGAAATATTGCTTAATTCATTTTTCACTGCTGCAAAGCCTGTCCCTCTCATAGGTTAACACGGGGGCTACCTTTTAATCTGATTAAAGTGTAGATTTCCTTTGGGAGCAGATGGATAAGTAGAGTTTGGGGTCTCTAAGCTCACAATTTAAAAATACATCTTTTAGTAAAGTTGATTTTTAATATTGTGTTTGAAAATGCCACTTTTAGAAAGCAAGCATTTACTTGCTTATACAATTTCTGTGACTCTGCCTGATGGTGGATTCCTTGTCTGGGTCAGTTTGACAGTTGAGCTAGTTGCACCTCACACTAGACAGTGACACAAAGAGAGCTGGGGTGTAGTCTGCATTTCCTGATGAGTCATCTGTGCTAGGAGGGAGGAGTGGTCACTCACACCTGAAAGGGCTGTGCCTGCCCTCACACCGTGCAGTCTCCAACCCCCTGGTGAGTGCCTGGGGTCTGGCCTGGGCAAGGCAGGATTTCACATTCAAGAGAGACTTTACTTTGAAGTAGGCCTACTTCAAAGGAGAAATTGGGTATAGGAAGGACACCCAAAACCACAGACTTTAGAAAACTTCTGGAAACCAAGAGGAACCTCTGCCTGGAGAAGAGCTGAGGAAGAAGAGCTGCCTGCCTGTGACTGTGCTTTGTGGAGCTATCCTGCAGTTGCTGCTTCTGCCAGAGTAAGAGGGCAAAGACTGGAATTTGTGTGCCTTCCATCTTGTGAAGATCTCCAAGGGCTTGATTTAGAGCATGCCTCCTGTTGTTTGAAGTCTCAGGGACAGCAAAGACTTCTCTCTGCCAGCACCTGGAGTCCATGGAGAGGCTCCTACTCTGCCCTGTGGTGCCCATCCTGTTCCTGGGACCCTGAAAGGAGAAGCTGGCAGCCTAAGAGCAAGAAATCCACACACAGAGCGCCGTGCAAGGAAAAGATTGATACAACTCCAATCTGCGGCTGGGAAATCGACACGCCACGGGCTTTGCGGCTGAAAATCGATGCTCGCCTGTAACCGGACCGAAGAATCGACGCACAGAGCTGGAGAAACGAGGCGCAGCATCGCTGATGGAGGCTGGGAGATCGCAACCCGTGCTCCGTGGTTTTCGGATCATCATGCGGCTGTATTTCCGACAAAAGTACTGCTGGGCGTGTAAAAACAACGCAAGGTCTGCTTGGCCCCGAGAGTGCTGCTGGATTGACGCACCACTCTCCTGCGGAGAGACGAAACAACGCTCCCCGACCCAACAAAAAGAGAAATGACGCAAGGTCTAGCTCGTGAGTGAAATTGACGCATCGCAAGCCATCTTTGACGCACATTCTCCAGTGTGGGGTTATTTTTGATGCACCCAAGGTACATTTTCATGCTAACAGTGTTAGTGTGTGTTTAAAACTACATGAAGACTCCTTTTGCTTTTTAATTGATAACTTGACTTGTGTATTGTGGATTTTTGTCGTTTTGGTCTTGTTTTGATTAGATAAATATGCTCTATTTTTCTAAACAAGTGTCATTTTGTAGTGTTTTCATTAAGTTACTGTGTGTCGATACAAATACATTATACCTAGCACTCTGAAGCTAAGCCTGCTGCTCGTGCCAAGCTACCAAGTGGGTAAGCAGGGGTTAGCTGAGGGTGATTCTCTTTTACCCTGACTAGAGTGAGGGTCCTTGTTTGGACAGGGGGTAACCTGACTGCCAACCAAAGACCCCATTTCTAACAGTGTGGTAGTGTGAACTCACTGTGTAATACACTAACAAAACCATCTTGGGTACAGTCAGGCTTGTTTGTAAAACCTCTAGCTCAACCCTGGGTATCTCTGGCTTCAACCAGCAAGACTCAATTTAAACAAAGGAACTAGTGTAAAGCATTTGGGCGCACCAAACTACAGAACAATAATAAAGTCACACAACATGAAAGAAATGTGACACCAATTTAAAAGAACAGATTATATTTTCATAATTTTGTTTTCAATATTTTTATTTTTTTCATTGAGCAATACAAAGAATAATGTACAAGGGCATGCTCAATACCAACTCTCTCATAATGTTGCATGTAAGCATGTATCACATGTAGCAGTCTAATTCTCATTTCTTTTGCCTTGAGCAATTGAACTGCAAACAATTTGCACATAATCATGTCTCATTACTTTAAGACTCCTAAGTTGCATTCTTGCGCTGTTATAGTATGAACAGTCATCATATTTATTCCATAATAGTTACACCAGAGATCCCAGATCTTAGTAAATTTTCTTGGGCAACCTCTGGCTTTATACGTGACCTGTTATGCGACCACGTATAGATCCATCCCCCACCGCCATTCCACTAAGGTGGGAGTCTCTGGTGCTCCCCAGTGTTTCGCTAGGTCTCTTTTTGCCACTACGAGACCGATGTTGCTAAAGAGAAGCTGGGCTCTCGGGATGTCTTTCTCAATAGGGATACCAAGGAGTATGTACTTTGGGTCTTCCAGTATTGATATATTGAGAACCTTACCTAGTTTCTCCATAATTGCTCTCCAATATGAGTGTATAGCGGGGCAGTCCCAGAGTGTGAACGATCCCCCATGGTCCCCACCCGAATTTGTGTAGGCGGACCCAATCATAGTAGACTCTGTGGAGGATCTTATAATGTATCAATCGGAGTCTCGATTTAATCGTTACTTCTCGTGGGTGAATGAGAGTCGCTTCCCAGTCTCTGTTATCCAGTCCACCCAATTCGTCCTCCGACTTCCCCCTTAGTTTCTTTAATTTGTCCCCCTTTCCCTCTTGGGCAGCACTTAACTGTTCCGTGGAGCTGCTCTGGGAGGGGACGGGCTCCTAGGATGCTGCTCTGCCAGCTCCGCCACACCTCCATTCACTGCGCCTCCATTCACCGCCAGCCTATGAATGCATCATTATAGGCATGGCGGTGCCAGGACTAACGTGGCTGTGAGGGTGTAGCAGCACCCACCCCCGCCACTGACCGCCAGCATGGCGGCCATCACTGCCATCAATGGTGGTGAGGCTCCAGGCATCAGAATATGGCAGGATGTCTGCCACTGCCACTGGCGGTCTTCCGTCAACCGTCAGCATGGTCAGCAGTGGGCTATCCCACCATGTTTATAATGAGGTCATAGTCTAGATTGGAGAATGCTCTATGGGTGCTGGAGTAATAGGAGTATTTGCAACATTGAGGGTGGCATCTACGCCAAAGGCGAGTGCGTCCTCGGGTATCTGCAAAACTAGCCAGTGGTGTATCTCTTAGGGAGTCCTGAGGGCGTTGTGACCTATCCAGGTTAGGGAATATGACGTCATTAAAATCTCTCCCTACCATGTGTAGTGAAGAATCTGTTTCAAGTAATATCTCTGCCACCTTTTTCAAAGTGTTCTGCTGTAGTCTTGGGGGTGTGCACACTAATAAACACGATGTCTCTTCTGCCCCACAGTCCCCCATTGACACATATTTCTCATCTAGATGTTTCCATGTCTTTTGGGCTCTAAATGGGGGGCTTTCTAATTAAGATCGTTACTCCCCGGGACCCTGAGGTGAAGCTGCCCTGTGCCAAGGTGGTGTAGGGGCAAACAACATCTGGTTTCAGTCTCCTGATGTATGCGGTCATTACTCCCCTTTTCATTTTGTTTCCTACGCCTTTTACATTCCAAGATAGTACAGAGGTTAAGCCCAGGTCTAAATCCTCACCTCCTGTCATTTATGTGGTTTGACTATGTCTGACTGCCCCTGTAATTAGCTATGTGATGACATTAGTGCCTCAACTGACTTGGTGTCCAGCTCTGAGAGAGATGACATGAACTGGTTAAGCAAACTGTAAACCATTTACCCCTGTTCCCCAACCCTACCCCCACACCCCTGAATATGCATATCCCATATTTCCAAAACAACTGCATTATGGGTTGCACTTGAGAGGTCTATAGCCCACCCTCATCAACACCCCAACAATTAACTTTTTAAGTCAGAAAGAATCAAAACAATCAATTAATTCTTTCTTTACCTCCTTCGGTCATACACTCCACTTTTACTCTTCCAGGTGTACTTGTGTTACCACAACGTCCACTCTCACTCATCTCTCACTGTTCCTCAAACAGCCTTGAACAAAGGGGAGGGAGAACAGTTTCCAAATCACTGTAACACTGTCTGGATCATCTGTTCCTGTTCTCCATGAGTTTAACTCGTAGATCAGTAAGGTGCCTCTCTTCGGCTCGCTGAGACATTCTCACCTGGGCTCGATGGTGTTCTGGCAGTCATTATCTAGCCCCTGATCTCATAGCCAGTCCCACAATCATTTCACTGCCTTTAGTCCTGCAGCTCTGCTGTCTAAGGAATGAGTTGGAGGCTCTTGTTCAAAATGTGCTATGGCAGCTGCCAAAGGATGGGGGGCATCCGATCCAGTCTCCTGATCATCCCCCCTGTAGTCATGTATGGATTCTCCATCCAAGGCATCGTTTTTGATTATTTGGTGTCCATAGGCTATTCTGAAGTGAGTTCTTGCTACCCCTCAATATCTATACTTCTCCACGGTGTTCCTCCTGATTGCAGCGTGGGTGCCTACCTCTACTCTTTGCCTCTGCCAGTCTCTTTGGCAGGCCCCTTCTTCTCCAGCTGGATGTACGTTGGCCTCTTTCCTCATCCAGGTGGGTAATGTGCAGTGTTCTTCTAGCCACTCCCAGGCCTCTTCTGGAGTTTGGAAGAAAAAGGATTTCCCCTGGAATAAGACATTCAGGGGGTCATTCTGACCCTAGCGGTAATTACCGCCATGGCGGAGGTCGGCGGTAGCACCGCCAACAGGCTGGCGGTGCACCGCTGGGCATTCTGACCGCGGCGGTTCAGCCGCGGCCAGAAACGGAAAGTCGGCGGTGTCCCGCCGACTTTCCTCTGCCCTTGAGAATCCTCCATGGCGGCGGAGCGCGCTCCGCCGCCATGGGGATTCTGACACCCCCTACCGCCATCCAGTTCCTGGCGGTTCTCCCGCCGGGAACAGGATGGCGGTAGGGGGTGCAGCGGGGCCCCTGGGGGCCCCTGCAGTGCCCATGCCAATGGCATGGGCACTGCAGGGGCCCCCGTAAGAGGGCCCCAAAAAGAATTTCAGTGTCTGCCAAGCAGACACTGAAATTCGCGACGGGTGCAACTGCACCCGTTGCACCTTCCCACACCGCCGGCTCAATTCTGAGCCGGCGTCCTCGTGGGAAGGGTGTTTCCCGCTGGGCTGGCGGGCGGACTTTCGGCGGTCGCCCGCCAGCCCAGTGGGAAAGCCAGAATGACCGCCGCGGTCTTTTGACCGCGGAGCGGTCTTTCGGCGGGAACCGCGTGGTGGGCGGCGACCGCCGTCCGCCGCGGTCAGAATGACCCCCTCAGTTTTGTGGGAAACAGGAGCATATAGCTCTGGTTAAGTCCTCGCAGTTTAGCTTTGACAGGTGCGATTTGGTTTTTTGTCTCCTCATGTATAGTCGGGGAAGTCATGATCTTTGTGTTCTCATGGAGCACTTCTCCCTTGTTGCTTGATTCAGTAAGGATCATCTCCTGATCCTGAAAGTTCAGAAATCGCGCTATCACCGGTCTTTGGGGGGGGGGCCCCGGTGGAGGTCTTTCCCGCAGCACTCAATGTGCCCACTCAATTATGAAACAGGTGGAGAGATGTCAGGGGACAGGGTGAGTCTCAGTCACTTATCCAGGAACTGTTATCATATTGGGCCTTCCACCCCTTCATGGAATACCACAAATCTCATATTGTTTCATCGGGCATGGTTTTCAGCGTCTTCCAGTCTCCATGTCAATTCCTTTGTAGTAGCTCGGGCTTTGGTTCTTTCTTTACGAATGCCCTGCACTGTGTCCTCCAGCTCCGAGATTCTCAATTCCACCAATGTGACCCTCTCCACCACATTGCGAAGATCTTGGCACAGGAGAGAAACTTCTGAATGCACTTCACCCATCTTTCCCTCCAGGGCCTCTTGGGAGGATTGTATCGCCAAGAGGAGGGCAGCATTGTCAGGCATAGCTGGTGGCGCAACCTCCGCCAGTGAAGTAATGGCTTTCATGTACCGGTCCATTTTCCCCTGCCGAAGGGGGTTGGGGTCTTTTTCCTGAACCATCCCCTCCCCTAATGTTCTCTCAGTGGGTTTCTGTGCTTAGGTAGGGTCTATCCTCTCAGGATGACTCCCCCCACAGTCTCTCTAGCCCTCACCAGATACCACATGAGTCTTACCAGGTCTATAAGGAGGGGACACTAAGTGTTGCAGCCTCACTTCTTCTTTTCTTCTTCACTCAAAGTCTTGCTGGCCTGTGGAGTGTTTGTCTGCTGGTATGTGCAGACTATGTGGTTGACCCCAGCGCAGTCTGGTCAGGCCAATGTGTACAGTCAGAGGGGGGGTCTCCTCACCAGTGTGGTCCTGTCTGCAAGGTGGCGGCTAACTCCCCGCTTCTCTCTATGTGCCCTCGTAAATTTGGCTTCTCCCTCCAGTTGCTGGTTTTACAGGCTCTCACCCCACTGGATCATCCACCTGGGGAGGGGAGGCAGGGTTGGGTGTGCGCTTGCGCCACTCCAGTCCCTCTGTCAACTCTGGATGAGATCAGCAGCCTCTGCCCTCTCTGTCTGCCATCCTGGTGTGGCCTGCTACAATCAATTCCCTCTTGTGGGGCTACCTCCTGTCTCTCAGGAGGGACATGTTGTTTACAGCGCAATCACGTGGTGCTCCCAATGGAGGCAGTTGTGTTCTCTTGGGCCTCCGTCCTACCCACCTCCCTCCACTGTGTTTGCAGCCAGAGCCAGCCACAGGCTGCTCCCTTGTGGCTCCATGTCAGCAGCTGTTAACTTAGGCCATGTGGCCAGGCCTCAAGCCCCGCTCTGTCACAGTAGCAAGCAGAGCGTTTTGGGGAGAGGGGATAGGGGTGATGAAAGTCTCTCACCAGGTTCTAATCACTCGGCCCTGGCCGATCAGTCACGCAGGAGTCACCTCCGTGAGCCTCTCTCAGGCAGCAATCATCTAAACCCCCTTCAGGAATCACTTTGCCAGAAGTCTTCTGTGGCAGCTGAATTTAGTCCCAGGGTGATGTCCGCAGTGTCAAGATCATGGGATGGAGAAGGATGTTGCAGGATTGACTGGTAGGCCCAACATGGAGCTCACTCAAGAAGCACCCGTCACTGCCACTATCTTGGCCACGCTCACATTTTCATGAATTTTTAGACACCAAGATGAGCAAAATCTACAAGAAGGTTTCAGAGATATATATTTTTTAAGTAAAATGTGAATCTCAGCTTTTGAGTCCAAACCTTTTTAAGTTGAAAACTTTAAAAAAATGTTAAAGAGAAAGGTTTGAATACTCCGGCCTGTACTGGGCAACCAATTCCAACAGGAAGAAGGCCATGGGGGCCAATAGGGATTATTTGGACAGTTACCTGGTCTCCTAAGCAATTTGAAGTCCTATTTCACGCTTTATGCAAGGAACGCCATAGACTTCAGTGGGGTTATCCTGTTGCTGAGGGTACAGGATTCTTACGGTGCTGAAAGATTCTCTGAGTGCTCTGCGGTATATGGGGGCCCTTCCTGGGGGCATTCCTCAGGTCCATGGTTGAGGTGGGGTGAGTTGGGCCAACGGAGATGATACCCTTCACAGTCCCCCTTGATATAGCAGAAATCAAGTTATGACTGAGCTACTGGTCTCTGATCACAGCAGGTCCAGCTGTTTCCTTTGGTGAAGGCTAGTGTCTATCTATGGTGACCAATTTGCACTCTGACCACTCACCTGGATCAGACAGACTCAAATGCATCTACTGAGCCAGAGGAATGGTCTTCTTGGCTGGATGTCAGCTTTGATTGGATCAAAGGACTTGTAGGAGGCTGGCCTGGCTTGTAGTGGGTACCAGAGGTAATTACACCTTGTGCCAGGTCCAGTTATCCCTTATTAGTGTAGAAGAGGTGTTTCTAGCAGCTTAGGCTGATAGATGGTAGCTATGGCAAAGCAGCTTAGGCTGAACTGGGAGACATGTAAAGCTCCTACTATACCACTGGTGTCATATGCACAATATCATAAGAAAACACAATACACAGAAGTACTAAAAATAAAGGTACTTTATTTTTATGACAATATGCAAAAAGTATCTCAGTGAGTACCCTCAGTATGAGGATAAGATATATACACAAGATATATATACACAAACTAAATTATGCAGGTAATAGCAAGAAAAGTAATGCAAGCAGTGTAAAGTTACAATAGATTGCAATAGGAGCACATAGGTATAGGGGCAACACAAACCATATATTCCAAGAGTGGAATGCGAACCACAAATGGACCTCAACCCTATGTGAGCTAGTAGAGGGTTGCTGGGACTGTAAGAAAACAGTGAGGGTTAGAAAAATAGCCCAACCCATGACCCTGAAAGGTAGGTGTAAAGTGTACCTACTGCCCCCAGAGAGCACAGAAGTCGTGATAGGGGGTTTCTGCAGTAAGAACAAACACCAGCAATGCAACAACAGTGGATTTCCGGACCTGAGTACCTGTAAGACAAGGGACCCAAGTCCAATAGTCGCAACAGTGTCGAGAGTGGGCAGGAGCCCAGGAAATGCCAGCTGAGGGTGCAAGGAAGCTGCCACCTGTTGTAAGAAGCTTGGAGTTCTGGAAGAAAGAAGAAGACTAGGAACTTCCCCTTTAGAGGATGGATGTCCCACGTCGCAATGAAGCCTGCAGAGGTGTTTCCATGCAGAAAGACCGCAACCAAGCCTTGCTAGTTGCAAGGGTCGCGGCAGAGGTTTTTGGGTGCTGCTGTGGCCCAGGAGGGACCAGGATGTCGCCACTTGGAGAAGGAGACAGAGGGGGCACCCAGCAAGTCAGGGAGCCCTCACAAAAGTAGGCAGCATCTGCAGAAGTACCTGAACAGGTACTTAGAAGAAAAGTGAACCGGAGTCCACCCGAAGTCAAAAAAGGGAGTCCCACGATGCCGGAGGACAACTCAGAAGGTTGTGCACTGCAGGTTAGAGTGTCTGGGACACAGGCTTGGCTGTGCGCGAAGGAAATCCTGGAAGAGTGCACAGGAACCCGAGCAGCTGCAAATCACGCAGTACCCAACAATGCAGTCTAGCGTGGGGAGGCAAGGACTTACCTCCACCAAACTTGGACTGAAGAGTCACTGGACTGTGGGAGTCACTTGGACAGAGTTGCTGAGTTCCAGGGACCACGCTTGTCGTGCTGAGAGGGGACCCAGAGGACCAGTGATGTAGTCTTTTGGAGCCTGCGGTTGCAGGGGGAAGATTCCGTCGACCCACTGGAGATTTCTTCAGAGCTCCTGGTGCAGAGAGGAGGCAGGCTACCCCCAGAGCATGCACCACCTGGAAACAGTCGAGAAAGCCGGCAGGATGAAGCGATACAAGGTTGTTAGTAGTCGTCTTGCTACTTTGTTGCGGTTTTGCAGGCGTCCTGAGCAGTCAGCGGTCGATCCTTTGGCAGAAGGTGAAGAGGGAGATGCAGAGGAACTCTGATGAGCTCTTGCATTCGTTATCTGGTGAGATCCCCAAAGCAGAGACCCTAAATAGCCAGAAAAGGAGGTTTGGCTACCTAGGAAGGAGGATTGGCTACCAAGAGAGGTAAGAACCTATCAGAAGGAGCCTCTGACGTCAACTGCTGGCACTGGCCACTCAGAGCAGTCCAGTGTGCCACAGACACCTCTGTTTCCAAGATGGCAGAGGTCTGGGACACACTGGAGGGGCTCTGGGCACCTCCTCTGGGAGGTGCAGGTCAGGGGAGTGGTCACTCCCCTTTCCTTTGTTCAGTTTTGTGCCAGAACAGGGCTGGTGGATTCCTGAACCGGTGTAGACTGGCTTATGCAGATGGGCACAATCTGTGCCCATCAAAGCATTCTCAGAGGCTGGGAGAGGCTACTCCTCCCCAGCCTTCACACCTATTTCCAAAGGGAGAGGGTGTTACACCCTCTCTCAGAGGAAATCCTTTGTTCTGTCTTTCTGGGCCAGGGCTGCCTGGACCCCAGGAGGGCAGAAATCTGTCTGAGGGGTTGGCAGCAGCAGCAGCTGCAGTGGAGACCCCGGAAAGGCAGTTTGGCAGTATCCGGGTTCTGTGCTAGAGACCAGGGGGATCATGGAATTGTCCCCCCAATGCCAGAACGGCATTGGGGTGACAATTCCATGATCTTAGACATGTTAAATGGCCATGTTCGGAGTTACCATTGTGACGCCGTACATAGGTAGTGACCTATGTCCAGTGCACGCGTGTAATGGTGTCACCGCACTCACAAAGTCCGGGGAATTTGCCCTGAACGATGTGGGGGCACCTTGGCTAGTGCCAGGGTGCCCACACACTAAGTATCTTTGCACCCAACCTTCACCAGGTGAAGGTTAGACATATAGGTGACTTATAAGTTACTTAAGTGCAGTGGTAAATGGCTGTGAAATAACGTGGACGTTATTTCACTCAGGCTGCAGTGGCAGGCCTGTGCAAGAATTGTCAGAGCTCCCTATGGGTGGCAAAACAAATGCTGCAGCCCATAGGGATCTCCTGGAACCCCAATACCTTGGGTACCTCAGTACCATATGCTAGGGAATTATATGGGTGTACCAGTATGCCAATGTGAATTGGTAAATTTAGTCACTAGCCTGTTAGTGCCAAATTTGGAAAGCAGAGAGAGCATAACCACTGAGGTTCTGGTTAGCAGAGCCTCAGTGAGACAGTTAGGCATCACACAGGGAACACATACAGGGCACATACTTATGAGCACTGGGGCCCTGCCTGGCAGGGTCCCAGTGACACATAGACTAAAACAACATATATACAGTGAAATATGGGGGTAACATGCCAGGCAAGATGGTACTTTCCTACAGGGCTACTGACAGGTTACTTCAGCTTTTATGGCTCTGGTGCTAGAAGGAGAGGCAGTTGCAGTCCAGTGGTTGGTGCAGCCTCTCTTACTAGGTCCAAGAGTCAGCAGAGCAGTCCTTTTTCGGTCTTCTCTCCAGGCCAGCTGTGATCTAAGGTTCAGGGTGCCAGGGGTGCCATATTTGTTCCCAGAAAGTGCCCTGGGGATGAAGTGGTCACTAGCTATTTGGCTACCATGTTCATTCTACCTTATGATGACTTCCAGCTATGTGTGGCATCTTAGCAATCCCATCCGGCGGTACTGGGAGCCATATTGCACTTTGTCACACTCAGGGTGGCACAATCAGTGCTGTAGCCCAGGGTGGACACTTTAACGTACCTTGGGTACCTTGGTACCATATAATAAAGACTTATAAGTATGTTAACTTCTGCCTACAAGGAGTAGCAAATTCAACATATACTTTGTATAGGGTTAGAACACTTCCACTGAGATCTAGTTAGCAGCCTCAGTGCACTAATAGAGGTGAACAACCACCAGCAGCAGTAAAAAAAAACTTTGAAGTGATCATGCAGAAAGAGTATTTTCCTAACAGGGGTCATGAGGGAATACAAATAAAATAGTTTGACTTTAAGAGCCTTGTTAACTTTCTGTAATTTCCATTCCTTGACTTTCTCTTGCCAGTCAGCAAATAAGAGTCTGTTGAGGGAGCATGGAGTGGGGCATGGTTTTATAACTGTGCTGTCTTCAGTAGTGAAAGCATACCATTCTCTTTTCAGCTGTGAGCGCTGAGATTTCTGCTAATAAATATTTCATGTATTCAGTAATTTGAATTTGCATCGAAAATGAATTTACATAGAATATAACGTGCAACTCAGTATGTCCACTTGAATGGCTGCCATTTCCTATGAAATGTTTATTAAAAGCGTATTAATGTTTATTCAGAGCTTATATGAATGTGAAGATGTAGTAATATGCCATACTTATGATTAAATGCTATGCATTTGCTTATATTTACTATAGGCCTCAAGTTAGTGAGGTCTAGGCCTTAATAATGCACTGCTTCATATTAGAAATGCAATGTCAGAATAAAAATGATCTCATGCTTGCTGAAAAATAGAGATGTCTTTTGCTAACTGAAGGTTGACCAAGTCACCGTAGTACCAAAATGTTTTTCTCACGAAGAAATGTGTGTGAACCTAAATGTTCTCAAATTGTTATAAATGTTAACTCGAAGCGTATGAGAAAGCAATGTTCCCAGGAACTAGCAATGGATGTACTGACGGAAGGACGACGAGTCGGACGATGTGCATAAAAGAAAAGAAGCCAATCATCAACCTGCGAAAGACTGTTTAATTATATCTTAGATTTAAAAAATAAGTTCTATTAGACTAAATGGCTATCGCATGATTCTTTGACCAATGACAACGTGGGACAACTTTAACGTAACCACACTGCATTGAGTTCTGGGTCATTCCGGCATTTGTCATCATTCCAATCTCTCACTTTTAGCAGAGTTTGACTCAATATTCCATTTTTTCTTGTGCTCCATGCATGATGCTGGTGCTTACCTTTGAACTCGATGCTTAGAGCTTGTAGCGCCTTTTGATGTCTGTCTTCTAATGGTTCAGAGAACTTAAAGTCCCCAATTCTGAACCATGATACCAGCATTGTTAATCTAGAGAAATAAAATTTCTAACTGATATTAAAGGTGTGGTTATTCATGACAAAATGGGTCATGGTATGGGAAAATTACTGACTCCAAAGAATTTATATTGTTTGTTTTGATGATATTGATTTTATGTATGGACTTCCTTAAAGGAAAACGGGATGTGTTTAAAAATGAAAAAAGAAAAGTTTTCTTTACATTTTTTAACAGTAGGCAGTGGTCAGTGGGACCACTGCCTGAACCTAAAAAACATTTTTGCATGCATTCACAAAGGGGAAGGGGTCCGTTGGGGACCCCTTCCCCTTTGTGAATGGGTTACCACCAACTTTAAGTAGGTGGTAACTGTGATTGTTTTACGACCGCATTCATGGTCACAAAACAATCATACATACCTCTGCTATTCGATATTAGGAAGGGATGCCTTTGACATGCCCCTTCCTAATACCGAATTGGTATGTAGTCGCAAATCCAATTTACGATTCAGTAACAAGTTACCAAATCGCAAATTGGACTTGTTACATACCAAAACGCATTTTTGCGATCGCAAATGGTCCAATGTTTGATACATCTGGCCCAAAATGTGTACCTAAAAAGCCTAGGATGACTTTCCAGGCCCTTGGAGTTTGCCTATGCTTGTTTGAAAATGTTCTCAGCGGTCTAGTGATAGTGTGAAAGAGATAGGTTTTGCATTTGCATAGCTTGAGCTTACTGCAGGTGAATTGTGATGTTTGTGAGGGTTAAGGGAGTTTGCGTACTCCAAATACTATTGTTGAAGGAGTTTGCGTTCTCCGAAGTGCGATAGTAGGGAAGTCGCCGAACTTCACATGTGTGTGGCGCTTTGTGCTAAAAAATTATCCACGTAGTTTTTTGTATATGGGCCCTGCAAGGTCTAAGACTCTGGAGTATATTAAAAGTGTATGAGACACTTGCTTTTCGTTGATATTTGTCTGTTTAGTAGGTTATCGGGCCTGGTTAGCAAATTTGAGAGTGAGTGTTAAGGTGAGTGAAAGGTTTTCAACAGAGATCTGGCGAGTCCTATGTGCACAAGGACAGACCCACTCATCAGTTGAGAGTAAATTTTGCTTGCGAATCAGAGGAACTGAGAAGAAAGAGTAACTGTTAGAGCGAAAAGCCGTCAGTGAAAAATCTGTAAGGTTTCTCAAGTGACTGTGTTACCCTACCTGTAGTAAACTGACAATTTGGGTTTTTCTATTTCGTTGAACTGTTCGCAACAATTTTGCATTAGTTCGGTGTAAATCTAAGTTTAGGAGGACAAGCCACAAGACTTTGTCTGCCGCTGTACGTGTGAGTGTGACATCATTGGAGCCACGCTGGGACAGGTTGGTTAGTGAGAAGCGTTTTGCACGAATTTGCGGACAACCGTGAAGCGTAATTGGTTGAGAAGTTTGGCGAAGAGGATTTTGGGATTAAAAGTCACTTCCTGATTTTATTGAAAGCAGCATAAATTAGCAAAAATGACATTTTTCAAAGCTCTAAAGAGTGCCCTAAGAGGAGATGTGTATATTCCAGCAACAATGGGGGAAGCTACTCCATCAGAAGATACACCCACATATGTTGTATTCAAAGAGCAGGGTGCTGCGCCATGCACTTGGTTAAAATAGTGGTGCAAAGCGACAGAAAAGGATGGGAGTTTGGCATTTCCTACCCATGGGACATTTAATTTGAGGATCTTAGATAACTTGAGAGGGTAATGTACGATTTGAAACCCCTCCAGAGACCAGCACAGTTTGAAGCATTAGCAGTTTTGGAACTAGTAGCTAGACTGTAACAGCAGTTAAAATTTGAGAGAAAAATGAGAAAGGCTGAAAAGACACTAGCGGAGGCTAGGTAGTATAGTGACCAGAAGTTCTGGAGATCTGAGACTTTACAGGGAATTAAATTGTTTTCTGCAATTACACAAGATAATGAAAATATTGTGAGGAAAGCTAGCAGAAAGAAAACCCCAGGTCCTTCTGAGGGTAAAGAGCAGAAATTGGCAGAAACTAGTAAGTCTTTGACTCTCAACAAAGACTCAGATGAAGATGAGTTCATTTTACAGTTATTGAAGAATAGTCCTCCACCATATGCAGCACACATGAAGGGCTCAAAAACAAATGTAAACCCTACAGCTCCGATACAAGTTGGACCGACCCAGAGTCCAATACAGAGTAGTCCTAATAGATCTAATACTTTGGCAGCTCAAAACATGATGCCGCACTCGAGTACTCCAAGAAGTTACCCAGATGAACCCATTGCAGGTACTACAACAAACCTAATAGTGCCGACAGGAGAGGTGTACCCAAAACCAGCATTGGTTCAGATGGAGTGAACTCCTCAAGTAGTGCCTTCAATGCAGAGACAAACGATTCCAAGGTATACTTCCATAACAGGAACGCAGACAGAGATGTCTGTGCAGATGAGCCAGAATATGCGAAAATGTGCCCACGAGAACCAAATGTCAGACCAAATCCAGTTGCAGTGTTAGTACCCATTACCATTGGTCAAGTCATTCCATTGTTTGCCCAGGGAAATAGTGAGACTAGCGGCCAGAGAGTCATAAGCCAGAACTTATCAAGGGAAAGACTGGATGAGAAGACCGGATTGGTGTCCCCCATGAGACCGACCCTTGATGGAACAGGACCTTTAATGGACTTAAGTTCTTACAGAGCTCCCCCAAACATTGTGACAGGGTCATACATAATTTCTAACTTGAACTTAGGTACACTAAAGACTCCAAACTTAACCTTACAACAGTTGCTGAAATGTTAAGCCCAATCAAATTTCATTGCAAGGTTTGACAGCCCAACAACTAACTGAATGGCTGGTAAAGTTGAGTAGCCCTCAAGGTGCTTCTGGAGGAGGGAATTGCTTAAACCGTACTAGACGTTTGATGGAAGCTGAGGAATTCATAAAAGGAACAATGGGAGTAAACAGACTTGAGTCATACACAGAAGGCAAGCTGTGTTACTTGTGCCCATTAATTACAGAATGGGATTGGTACACCAAACAATTGGTAGACATGGCAGATAAATATGATATAGGCATTGAGAAAACTAAACATTTGAAGAGAAGTTACAGGTTAGAGTTTGACACAAAAGATTTTGAGCACATGAGAACTTCAGGAATGAAGACGCACCCTAAAGAATTGCTTCAAAGCCTTCAGCAATAGACAAATGGGAAGACAGATGGGTGAAGAAGAGGGTTACAATTAAAAGAGATTCTGAAACTCCTTCTGCAAACATGCAGCAGGCTGGGGACCCAGTAAAAATATTACCAATGAGAGAAATTCAGGAGGGAACTTTGTTCATGTCCCTTGGAGCAGAAGTGATATTTTGTCATTTACAAATGACTGTCCCAGATTGAGAGAGAAACCTGTAGAATAGTACCAACAGATGGATAGGTTCCTGAAGCTTGTGGAATGCATATAAGAAGACTTAAACACTCTATTAGAGATAGTAGTTCCTGCAAACCTATGGGTGGAATGCAAGAGGGGTGTAGACTGGCAGCGCAAAGACAGAACAGCCCAGGAAGCTAAGATGTCCATACATGCATACTACGAGAGATTGTTGCAGGCGTTTAAACATTACAGTGGTACAGAAACAATTGAGCCGAAAGACATGATTCATTTTGTGTTCAGATTTTTTGAAGGACTGAGACCTGAAATTAGTCAGATGATTAAGAGTCATTTGATTTGCTGGCAAGCAAAGCCGATTGATGAAATGTTGCAGTATGCAAAATAGTGTAGTGACGATATTGAGTTGAAGCAGAGAAAGTTGAAAGAAAAGGCAATGGTGATGCAGATTAAAATGGCACAGACAGGGTTACAGGAAAATTTTCCACCACAGCAGCAATAGGGAAATGCGCTGTTTCAAAGTCAAGGCAGAGGTAGAGGTCATGGAGGAATAGGAAGTGCGAATCATGGTCCTGATATAAGCACAGTAGTGGTACAAGGAGAAATGCAAGGAACGAAAAGAATGTTGCCGTGTCACGCTTGTGGAGGCCTTGAGCATTGAGGTTTAGATGTTACTGACGCACAGCTCGATTGTATTCTTGTCGCTTTGATATCATAAGGAACGGTATGATTTTATTCTTTTTTGTAAATTTTTGTAGAGGTGTCACTGCCCCCTGATAGTCCTGATGAGGCCCTGACTGAAGAGGCCGAAACGCGTTGACACATCTTGCGAGATTGAGGGCTTTTTGAGTAAATTTACTCAGACAAGGAATTTTAAGATGCACTACATAATACCTTTGGAAATAAATGTTTAGGTATTTGACAGCTGGGTGCAGCTAAAAACCTTCAATTATCGCATTTCTAGTGGATTACAACGACAATCTTGTCACAGTGACCACAATGTAAAGAAATGGTGTCGGGCATAACCCTCCTTTGGCATATTGCCAATACTGAGATTCGTTACTTAATATGTTTGTAATGTTTTGTATATATTCATGTTTTGTATATATGTATGTTATGTATATACTTATGTTATAGAGTGTTCACCGACGAGCTACTGCTTACCTTTTAGAATGATTTAAATAAATAAGGGGAAGTAATTGACCCATGATATCAGGATTTAGCACTGGTCTCATAAAATAATGGTTTGATTCATCCCTACCTGCTGATTATTTGTGTTTATGGGTCAGGGCAGGCTTTAGGGGACAGGGGGGAATATTTCCATGGTGGAACACTATGGAATAAGCCCACAGGTGCCCTCGCTAGGCCCCAGGGACACCCCCACCCAAACCAGAGGGACAGTGGAGGATGAGGGACCCCATCCTAGGTGAGCACGGGTAAGTATTTTATTTTATTTTTTAAAGTGCCATAGGGGGCCCTGAAATGGGCCCCCATACATGGCACAGGGTGCATTGGCCATGCCCAGGGGACCCTGGTACCCTGTGCTGGCCATTGCGGTGGTGGGCATGAATCCTGTCTTTTCTAAGACAGGAGCCATGTGGTATGGATGGTTTTGCATCAGAAAATGACTCTAGGCAGGTTAGAGTCATATTTTGTTTTACTCTAACCTGCCTAGTGTCATTTTTTGGTGCCAAACACCCTTCTTCCATATCAGCAGCCCCACCCAACTAACGTCATTTATTTTTTACACTAGCCTACCCTTTGCTCCGGCTTGCACCATTCCATAAATATGGTGCCTGGCTGGTGCGCCGAAATGGTGCAAGCCGGTGCTAAACTTTTTGGGGCAAAATTGCGTTAGTGCATTTAGCCCCAAATAGTAAAAATCAGGGCCTTTGAGTCACTAGAAATGCCTCACCAGTTGACACTGGTACAGTATATTGATGATCTGGTGATCACATCCAAAACAAAGGAGGAATGCAAGCATGATACGATTAAGGGAAAATGGTCATAAAGTGTCTCCAGCTAAAATGCAGTAGAGGGAATTCAGAAAATATCAAGAGAAAGGGTTCCAGCCATATTGCAGATGAATCCTCCAACCACTCAAAGAGATATTAGGATGTTTTTGGGAATGATGAGCTACTGCCGCCAATGGATCCCAAATTGCTTGGTCATTTCAAAGCCCTTGCAGAAGCTGAATCACAAAGAGGTTACTGATCCTCTAGTGTTAGACCAAGGATGTATGAATGCCTTTGTGGATTTGAGAGAGAGCCTGTGTCGAGCCTCAGCTTTGGGTATGCCTGATTACACAAAACCCTTCATGTTGTTTTGTCATGAGAGTGATGCATGTTCTTTGCCTGTCTTGACACAAACACATGGCGGTGTAAATCGCCCAGTAGCATATTTTGCAGCTACTTTGGACCCAGTTGCAGCAGCATTACCAAGCTGTCTGAGGTCTGTAGAAGCAGTTGAACAGAGCCTCACTCAAAGTGAGAGCATTGTGATGGGGCTCCCATTAACAATCATGGTCCCACACTCCATTGAAGTTTTGCTCACTAGATCCAAAACCCAGTACTGGACCAGTACAAGATTGACAAAATATGAGACAATGATCCTGGGGTCCCCAAATGTATCAATCAAAAGATGTACAGTGCTTGACCCAGCAGCATTGCTTCCAAATGAGAATGCTGAAATTGATAAAATGGATGATATTGAACATGACTGTCTAGAAGTAACTGAATTGTGCACAAAACCAAGGCCCGACATTAGAGATACCTGTTTGGAAGAGAATGATCAAATTGTCTTTGTTGATGGCTCCTGCCTGAGAGAAAACACAAGCGTATTGAGAACAGGGTATACTATATGTACTATCTCTGGTATATTAGAAGTGCCTGTCTTCAAGGAGTATATTCTACACAAGTGGCAGAGTTCGTAGCTCTTACCAGAGCGTACCATGTATCTGTACAACTTAAGGTTACAGACAGTCAAAATGGATTCAGAATAGTCCACGACTTTGGTCAATTGTGGTCACAGAGAGGTTTTCTGACCTCTTCTGGTTCACCAGTGGGAAATGGCGAGATAATTCATGTACTGTTACATGCCATCAAGTTGCCCGAAAAGATTGCTGTGGTAAAATGCAGTGCACACTTCAAATTGCAAGATTTTGTTTCAATGGGAAATGGATATGCGGCTCATGTCACAAGGTTTGCGCATTAAACTGTATATCGTTCAAGGAAAAATAGGAACTGTTATCTGATGACAATGAAATGTACTCAAGTTACGCATTGCACATTGTAGATACTATGGATGAGTTAAAAGCATTACAAGACATTCTGTCCAAAGATGAAAAATGAGAATGGCTCAAAATGAAATGTGTTCAGAGGGAAGATGATGTTTGGGTTTCAGGAGAAGGAAAGGTGGTCTTGCCAAATAGTTTGCTGACTCAAATAGCTAGATATTATCATGGTCAAGCACATGTGGGAAGGGATGCTATGGTCCATACTTTTAAACAGTTTTGGTTCAATCCAAAGGTTACACAGGATGACGAAGCAATTTGCCACAGGTGTGTTGTTTGTCAATAGATGAATGTGGGAAAAGGAACAGTAGTTAATATGGGCCACAATGGAAAATCTGGAGGTCCATTTAGCACAATGCAGATGGATTTCATTGAGATGCCTGTGTGCACAGGATTGCAATATGTGTTGGTGATTGTGTGCATCTTTAGTCATTGGATCGAACCAGTCTCACCTTAGCAAAGCTAGTGCTTAGGGAACTGATACCACGTTTTGGGTTTCCGGTTTCTTTAGAATCAGATAGAGGAAGTCACTTTAACAACGAAGTAATCAAATTGTTATGTTCACCTTTAAACATTGAGCAGACACTGCACTGTAGTTACTACCCTAAAGCCTCGGGACTCGTAGAACAAATGAATGGTACATTGAAATCAAGAATGGCAAAAATGTGTGTGTCCACGAATCTGAAATGGCCTGATGTCAATGAGGAGTGCACCTGACAAGAAAACAGGACTGTCACCTCACAAAGTCCTCATGGGCAGAGCAATGAGGTTGCCGGCAGTCCCTGCAAATGCTCTTGTGAACATTACAGATGATATGGTGTTGGACTACTGCAAAAGCCTGACTGATGTGGTTCGCTCTTTCTCTCATCAGGTGGAAGCTGCCACACTGCAACCGTCTCAAGACCAAGGACACAACCTGAGAGCAGTTGACTAGTTTGTGATCAGAAAGCACGTGAGGAAGTCATGCTTTGAGCCTCGGTGGAAAGGCCCCTACTAGATAGTGTTGATCACCACAACAGCTGCAAAGTGTGCTGGACTTCCAAACTGGATCCACGCCAGCCACACTTGAAAAGTACCCAATCCTTCAGACAGTGAAGAAGAGTTGTTGAGAATACCAACAACGTCCAAACACACTCCAGGGTTGGAGAGAGGAGAAAACGAACTAGAGACTGTACCTGAGCAACCCATATCCAGCATAACCAATCTTGTAAGACACGAAGTGGAAGAGATACAGGAGAGTGACAATGAACCCACCTCAACTGAGGAAATAAGAGAGACTGGTCAGAGGAGGGCTCACTCAGAAACAGACGGTCTTGAAAGTCTAATAGAACAAACGACTGACCCCAGCGAGGAAGGAGTTGAGGCGGATCAGAGCCAAAATGATTTGACTCCTCCGGAACCGGTTATGGGTATGTCAAAAGAAGATTTTGCAAGTCTGACACTAAAAAGAGCATTGACAAGAAGACCATTGAAAGGAGATAAGTGGCCAGAATCACAGCCAAAAGTAAAGAAAACAATTACAGTGACAACAATTGAGGAGGAAGTTGACACCACAAGAAAAGAGGATTTGAGCGAAGGAGAATTAAGTGGAGATTGAAAGGTGAAAAGAAAGAGAGTTGCGAATCGAAGGTACGCAGGTCCTGAATGGGCATATGTAACCACCAGTGAGTGGCAGAAGGAGTTTTTGTTTTTTTTGTTTTGATCGAGATAGTTCAGGTCCATATTTTGGCTCTTGAAGGAAACCAATGAACTGAACTCTTGAGAATTCCTATATCTCTGAAAAAAGAGAAAAAGAGACTGTTGAAAATGAACCGGAAAATACTTTTTTGATAACCTGATTTGACAAGCTGCTAAATCAATTTTTCATGAAAATTACCGATTTGGGTCCTGGAAGAAAAACTGAAAGCTGTAAATAATTACCGAAGGTTTGAAGATTTTTGTTTTTTATTTTTGCTACATAGCTGTAAAATTTGTCTTTGCTTCTACTTTCTGATTCTTTATAGACCATGAATAACCCCAACCAGCAGAGTAGGAAGAATAGGTGCTGTAAGTATATGGGTATTGGTTTGGCCATAGTATGCATGATATTATGTTTGATATTGATTGTAGGTGTGCTTGTTTTTGATAAGAGTGAGGCCAACCATACCTCAGTTTTAGAGACAACTACTGTATTCACAGAAGTAGATAAGTTTAGGATAGATGAAAAATATTTACATGCAGATGACACCCCAGGAGAACTTTCTTCTAATGTTTTCTATCACTTATTGAGTGAGTATGTTGAGACGATGGATGCAAGAGATTGTTATGTTTGCATATGATAGTTTGTTATGATAGTTTTCCCAAAAATGTACCAACTAGAAGACATGAACAAATTACCTGAAATGAATAAATTACATAATGAAAGACAAAAACGAGAACCAGTTTCTGGTACTGCTGGAGACATATTTGAAGCAATAATTACTTCAGTGGGAGTTGTTCTGAATTCTATTAAAATCCTAAAGTTGTCTACTATTGTGGATAACATTCTGACAGATTTTTCGGGAGCCATTTTCCTCGGGATACAGAGATGGCTGCGTTAAGAGCTATGACTCTTCAGAACCGCCTTGCGTTGGACATCCTTTTAGCAAAAGAGGGCGAAGTTTGTAAACTGCTGAGTCTGCAACATTGTTGCTTATCTATACACCAGATAATATTAGATAACTTAAAGGCCTTATAACAATCTAATCAAAGATAAAGCTGATTTAAAGGAACTAATTGAACCAAGTTTATGGGAAAATGTTGGCAAAGAAATTGCTTCTGTGGGGAATTGACTTGGCAACCTGGGAAAAGCGATATTATTGAAAATAATACAAGTGATTCTAATTATTATGATTTGCTTATCTGGAGTATGGGAAATATGTAAATTGTACAATGTACTTAAAATGAAAAGATTGAAAAAGGATCAGAGGAGGGAAGACATTAGAATGGAAAGATTGTTTAGGGAAAATTCAAAGGGGAAAGAATAAATAAAAATGTAAAAGAGACAAAGGGGGTCATTATGACCCTGGCGGAAGGCGGAGAACCGGCAGTAAGACCGGCAAAAGGCTGGCGGTCTTACTTTGTGAAATTATGACCATGGCGGTTACCGCTATGGTCATCTGCCGGTTCTCCGTTCCGCCCACCAGGGCGGAGACGACCGCTGGGCTGGAGACCTGGGTCTCCAGCCTGGCAGCCATCACTATACCGCCGGTGGTATTTGGACCCGGCGTACCGCCGTGGATTTCCAGCGGTTTGAACCGCCATGAAATCCATGGCGGTAGCACTATCAGTGCCAGGGATTCCCTTCCCTGGCACTGAAAGGGGTCTCCCCCACCCCGACTCCCTCCTCTACACCCCCCACCACCCCTGCCACCCCCCAAAGGTGGCAGGGCCCCCTTCCCACCCCGACCCCCAACATCACATCACCCGTACCCACACGCACGCACGCAGGCACCACCTACACACTTACACGCACACATGCCGACATAAATTCCTACATCCACACACACAGTCAGACACGCACACCCACATTCAAACATACAGGCACACATCCATACAGACATACCCCCAGACATAAACGCACTCATTCCCATACACACAACACCCCCGCAAGCATACACACACTCACACACCCCCTCTACATACAGAGACGCACACCCCCATGCACCCACACAATACCCCACCACCCCCCTCCCCTCACGGACGATCGACTTACCTGGTCTGACGTTCCTCCGGGAGGGGGCGGGAGCCATGGGGACAGCTCCGCCGACACCACACCGCCAACAGAACAACGCCATGGCGAATCACAGGACGTGATTCGCTGGGCGGTGTTCTGTTGGCGTGGGGGTGGAGGTTGAGCAACCTCCACTTCCCTGCCTCCCGCCAGTATGGCTGTTGGCGGCTCTCCGTCCGTAAAAGGACAGAGAGCTGCCAACGGTCATAATAGGCCGAGCGGCAAACCGCCACCACTGGCGGTCTTCCGCACGGCGGTCCCTCCGCGGTCTTCAAAAAAGACCGCCGAGGTCAAAATGACCCCCAAAATGTTGAAGAAAGTATATTGAAATAAATAAATATATTTGGAAATTGTAAGTGTGATGACATATTTAGTCATCAGAGGAGGGATTGTGAGTGCTGAGAATTCTACTACTAAATATTTCATGAATTTGCATAAAAAATGAATTAACATAGAAAATAATGTGCAACTCGAAATGTGGCCACTTGAATGGCCGTAATCTGCTATGAAATGTTTAATTAGAAGTATATTAATGTTTATTCAGAGATTATATGAATGTGAAGATGTAGTAATATGTCATACTTATGATTAAATGCTATGTATTTACTTACATTAACTGTTGGCCTTAAGGTAGAGAGGTCTAGGACTTAATAATGCTCTGCTTCATATTAAAAATGCAATGTCAGAATAAAAATGATCTCATGCTTGCTGAACAATAAATATGTATTGTGCTAACTGAAGTTTGACCAAGTCGCCATAGTACCAAAATGTTTTTCTCATGAAGAAATGTGTGTAAACCTGAATGTTCTCAAATTGTTAAAAATGTTAACTCGAAGCGTATGAGAAAGCAATGTTCCCAAGAACTAACAATGGACGTACTGATGGACGGAATGATGTCAAAATTGATTCTTGACGAGTCAGACGATGTGCACAAAAGAAAAGAAGCCAACCATCAACCAGTGAAAGACTGTTTAGTTATATCTTAGATTTGAAAAATATGTTTTATTGGGCAAAATAGCTATCGCACAATTATTTGACCAATGACAACGTGGGATGACTTTAACTTAACTGCACTACATTAAGAGTTTTGGGTCATTCCGGCATTTGTCATCATTCCACTCTCTCCCTCTTAGTAGAGTTTGACTCTACTTGATATTCAATTTTTTCTTGTGCTCCATGCGTGATGCTGGTGCTTATCTTTGCACTTGATGCTTAGAGTTTTAGAGATATTTCCTTCTAATGGTTCGGAGAGCTTAAAGTCCCTGATTCTGAACCGTTACCCCCTTCATGCCCCGATGTTGATGCTAATCGAACTGATGTCCACCTGACGAAGACTAACAGCTTGCTGATCCATAAGGAGAGGTATACTGAATTTGCAAATGTCTTTGTTGTTGGTTTTTCTTTTGTTTCTAGGTACCAACTGATGCTTTTTGATACAGCTATAGACAGACATTTTCAAAATTTATGTTAACTAAATCTTTTGCATGAAGTCCAAACATGCTGATGCTAATTTGAAGTTAGTGAGAGTCTCCTCTACTCAACTAAATTGGTATTTGATGTTCTTCAGTTGTTGAATTCAAATGGACGTTATTTCCATTGCGCAATTACTCTTGCTGTTGATTTGTACTTTGGCTTTAGCAAGATTAGTTATCAATCCATTAGTTAAGTTCAGATTCTTTAGAAGATTTGGTCAACCACTGTTGTTTTTATACATATATCATGTAGTTTTGAGACTAATTTATGTGATACTAGCATTGTTAATCTAGGGAAATAAATTTCTAACTGATATTAAAGGTGTGGTTATTTGTGACCAAATGGGCTATGGTGTGTGAAAATTACTGACTCCAAAGAATCTCTATTGTTTGTTTTGATTATATTTATTTTATGTATGGACTTGGGTTTGAACATCTTAACGGAGTCCAAAGGTCCATCGACCCTTTAACGCATCCCCTTGGCAAATTAACTTTAAGAAACAAACAAGGCCTGACGTGCTAGCACACCTTGCATTTTAACAAATTGACTACCGTCCATGATCTGAGGGAGAAAAGGAGAAAGCGCACTTGGTAATTTTCTTTCTGTATAGTAAAAATGTGTTTTCCCCATGTAGATGCCCCTTCCCTTCTACCCGACCACCCTAATTCTGGGCATGTTCCTGCACATTGCCTCAATGTATCCTGAGTAGATCTTCGATGTGCAGAAAATTGCTAGGCAATCTGAGCATCTGACAGCCAGAGCTTTCAAATTAATATGTTCACTTCACATTACAGACTGATTGGAAAATGGTGTACATTGCCCAAAGTGCTGAATGCTTTATTGACCCTAGATTCTTCCATTGAAATCCTTCTGAGACCTGAGCCTATCGGTTTTCACAGTAGATATCATAACATCTGAATTTTGCTACACCAAGCTTGCTCTGATACATGTTCTGGCCCTTCAAAGTGATCCTATACACTTTAGTTCTCTTTTCCTGGACTTTTCCCACCACACCACACATCTTCAAAATCATCCAGAATATATTGTAAAACTTAGGTTGTGACCCCCTATTTCATGTGAAATGACTCCAGTTTTTTTATGTTGATTGTAATATAGTTAAGATTTAAATAAACTAATATTGGAATCCTGAAATATTGCAGTGGTGCCGCCGTGGACAGTGTGTGAAGTATGGTGATCAAGGGCCTGTCCCAACACATGGGCAGTGGACAGACTGGTCCAGCTGGTCACCTTGTTCAAGAACCTGCGGGGGTGGAGTGTCCCACAAAGAGCGGCAGTGCAATAATCCACGGTAAATATACACCTTTTCACTTCATTTCTTCAAGTGGGTGGTTAGTTAGGGTCCATGATGCTGGTTTGTCTATTGGTGGATGGTAATTTTTGCTTCACTCTGGTGATTAATGTTCCTGCAGGAGAGGGATTGGAGTTTTGCTTAGTGGCTCTTTTGACTCATCATAAAGTAGCACAGAGGGCTAATATGCCTGCTGCAAAGAATGTGTACCAGGCAGATCATAGAACTGTATTTAATCTGGATAGTTCAATGGGATATTACTTTTGTCACAGAAATCCTTTTGCTACCTACAGTTCATAAGCTACCGTCCTAATATTGTACAGTGATCTATGAACTGTCATTCAAGAACAAGGTATAGGTTAGAATGTTATGTTTCTTCCCATTCTTTAATTATATTGATGTTTCTAAAAATGGTTTGTCTGTGTAGAAATACATTCTTACTGGTAACGCCACCCCAACCACTGTGGTTAGACAATACACCCTTAAAATGTACTGCATACTATTCTGGATGTTAGGTGAATCCTTCACGGTGTTATCCTCATTGCTGTATGTAATATTTACCATAGATTGATTTACACATCTCTGATTCATTGTTTCTGTAGAATGTGTCTATGATGTAAACTGTTCTGACACTCAGTAGAAGTAGCGCTATAAAACAAATGAAAGAGATGTGGAAGGGGAGCTATGCAGGGATGGGGGGTACTGTTGATGGTAGTAGCGAGTTAATCTATGTAGAAAAGTGAATTGTTTGGGGGGGTCAAAAACGTTTGTTGCACCGGGCGTCACAAGAGCTAAAGCTGGCCCTGTTAATTCCTAATAGATTACTGTCTTGTTCACTTTTAAATTAACAATTTTGATGTGATTGCTGTTGTCGAGAATTTTATGTGTAATCTCGCAAACCAGTAAACAAACCGCAGTGTCCAAAGAACAGGTCATATCTCAGGTGCCATTCTTGCACTGCCCGGCAATGCAACCCGATTTGTTTTTGTACTGCTTTCGATGTATAAATCTTTCACGGCAAAAAAAGCACATTCACAAGAATCCTCGGAACCCCTGCCTTACTAATATTGATGCAGTAGTATTCCTGCTACAAATGCATCCTGAAGTTGTGCATGTAGGGATATAGCTCTGCGTAGAACAGTTGAACTTCATCACACCATTCTTCTTTACAAAACACCATGATTGCAGTATCTGTTTCTAATTAACTGTGTAACCACTTAGGCATATGGGTCAAGGCATTAGTCAATGGTTGTATGTCAAAATATCAAACACAGAAACATTGCACTACCTAAATATCTGGGCCAAAATATTAAGGACTAAAATATCTAGAAAGTAAAGACATATAGGTAGGTATAAACTAACTATTCTTAACTCTGCATATACGTATTCTAAAAGTATTTATACCATCAAGGTACATATATATGAAAGTAGGTAGATAAACCTATACTCACTTATACATAATGACCTTGTTGACAATTTGGTCCTTAATAAGCTCTCCGCTATATTTTGGTAGGACAATATTTTTGACTTGATATTAATATGGAACATCTTGGTGAAGGGAGTATCCTGAACATCCAATAAGTAGGAGTGCTTATGATACTGTCCACACTTTACCCATTATAGAATCTCTGAAAGGTGGCAAATGGATTTCCTGGTGGTTGTTCATGTCTAGGAATGTATATTGAAAGTTCCAAAGCTGGGAATTGTAGGTGCAGTGTAGGGACAGTGGTATGGGTTTTAATGGAAGTAGTGCTTCATGGAAGAGGCCAAGATAGGAACAATGTCACCTAGAAGTGTGACCCAAGACAACAGATTTTGGATACAATTGTATTTTGTAATTGAGAGAAAAAGGTAATTTTCTCAGGGATCCCTTGCTAGTGAATGTGCCATTGTGTTTAAGAAATGAAAAAGCACTGTAATAGATGTTTTCAAATAAAAATTCAGAATGTTCACTAAGACCATGCATGAAATATTATTAAACATGTTTGCATCTCATTACTACATACTAATGCCATATCAAAGACCTTGTGTCGCTCTTTAGGTATGGGGTGGGTGTTGAATATGTCTTCTACTCTCACTCCATACTAAGAGCATGATTACAACTTTGGCGGAGGGGGTTAATCCATCCCAAATGTGACGGATATTCTGCCCGCTGTATTACGAGTTCCATAGGATATAATGGACTCGTAATACGGCGGGAAGGATATCCGTCACATTCGGGATGGATTAACCCCCTCCATCAAAGTAGTAATCAGGCCCTAAGTATCTTAATGGCAGGTGCTGTACCTAAGTCCTTGGCTTTGAGAACTTGGGTTCCCTAAAGTATAATCTGCTCCTCATAGATATCACTAGTGATCAAATTCTCTTTAAAATGAGTTAATCGTTGTGCTTCACACATTCAAAATATGACAGTAGATACTCTTTATTTTAATGTGTTCATGCACTGCCATGGTCAATTGAGGAAATTCAGTGGAAAATTACAACACTGGGCTTTTAGTTTGAGGAAAGGCAACATTCTAAAATAGGAAGTTAAGCTATATTTAGCTAATTTAAATCCACTGAGACAGGCACTTCCATACACAGATTCAGACTCATTTGTTACAAAATCTAAAACAAGTGAGGTATTAGGAAGAAGCTGTATTTTAGGAGAAACACTGGTAAAGAAACTAGAAGGTGTTCCGCGAACTGCTTACAATTCATCATAAGGCCATCCATGCGGCCATGTCTATTTAATGTCGAAAGGACTATTTGCCACTGTGTTGCACTGCTCAATTTATCTGTAATGCTGTTCTTCTCACAACACCTTTGTTCACAACACTGTAGTCATGCTGCTCTCTGATTAAAGATTGCTTCCTCTACATGGAACATTACAGGTATTAGCTCAGCTGGAAAATGATATGCAATTTACTTTTATCTTAAACGCAGGGGGACACAAATAGTGCTTCTGGAGGAGCCACACATGGCTGACCCAGAGATAGCCCATCTGCTGAGACTATGGCATAGCCACCGTAACTCTACAAACTACTCAACTTACTCCTGCAGCACATTGATGTGGGCATGTGCTGGAGTTCCCTTTCTGCAGTGCACAACTGTCTTGGATGGGGAGGGGAGATTCAGCCTGCTGGAGGGAAATCTTGATGCCAGACCGCTGGTCTTGAGTAGCATATATGCCTCAAACTCAGAATAGGCTACACTCTGAGGTCACTGGTCTGGGGTCATGGCGCAGTGGGTAAATCTTCATTGGATACTTAGTGGGGACTTAAATAGTATTTTAAATACTTCTCTGGACAGTTCATTCCCTCCACTTCCTCAAGCACTCACTGTGCACAATCCAAAATGGCTGGCCCATTGGTTGTACCAATGGTCCCTGGAAAATATCTGTATGCACCTCCAAGAGGGCTTTTGAGTATACTCCTTCTTCTCACCTCCTCACATTCTACATGCACAGATCAAGCCTATTTTCTGTACCATCTCCATAAGCTCACTATTTACACATACTGGGTATGGAGGTAGGATGGTTTCTGACCACAACACTTTGTGAGACTCAAGTGGGTAGCACCATGTCACCACATCCTCACATGAAAGCTGCAGCCCTCCCTTCTGGAGGACAAGGTATTCTGAACCACGATTCTCAAAAACAAAGAAGACTGTTTTGACCATAATCTCAAAACGGCCTATTCCTGGGCCACAGAGTGGGATACGTTCAAAGTCAAAATACATGGGCTTTGTACTGCAAAGGCGGTCAGGGAATGTGGAACACATGGCACAGAGCTACGTACTTGCGAGGAATCCTTGCTCAGGGTGGAGACTTGAGTGTTTGGGAATGATGCACACCAACAGTCTTGTCTACCAAAATGAAGCACTCCAACTTTTTTGAGTGGCTACACGGCCTCAATTGTGCAGCAAACGTGGTGAAAACACACAAGGGAGCAGACAAGTTCACGACCCTCTTTGCATGGTTAATAAAACACGAATCGCCCCACAACCCCATCCTTTCTATTCAACTTACTCAAGATGCATGTGCACATACTGAGGTAGACATACATGAGGCCTTTCAAGACTACTACACGATCCTCTATGCAGCTCTACAGTCTCCGTCACAGGAGACTGCACTAGTCTTAAAGGGCTCTCCTTTGATTCATATATCAGAGACACACAGAGGACCATATTTGCAAGTGGCCTGCACCGTGGATGTGACACTTTTTTCGATGCATCGCTGACGCAGGCTGCTGACCCATAACTACAAGGCCATGCAAAGCCACTTTGCGTGGCTCTACATGGCCTTGTAGATGAGGAGTAAGGCAACACAGCACAAGTCGCTGCGTTGCATTTCTTTGCATCTGGGAGGCATTTTCATTGGTGTTGCGTGGATGTTCCCATGCAACACCCATGGATTTTGATGCATTCCCAGATTTATGAGGTTTTGTAAACCTGGAAATGCGTCAAAAACACTACGCCACCCCAGGGGTGGCACAGAAGTGATGCAACATGGAGAAATATCTTAATTTTTCACAGTTTTTTCCTCTTTCTATGTGTACTGCAAATCAAAAAGGGGTGAAGGAACAGGGGATTCCTAAAGGGGATAATTCAAAGTGATAAAAAAAGTTTTTAAAAAGTACATCAAACTGTAAGGAAGTAATTTAAAAGTAAACAAGGTGAAGGAATAGCATACTTTTTCTGCAACAAAAAGTAGTTTGGCCTGTGGTTTATGGATTTCTATTTTGCAATCTGGTAAATTGGAAATTTTTAATGGTCAGGAAAAGTCTTTTGGCTTCCTTTAAAATAGAACACAACCCCTCGCCAACACTTGCTGGGATGCTTCATCATATGGGTGCACCTCACCTGCAACAGCTCTTAAGTTGTGTGTGATTTTGATGGTACTGTGGAGTGACCTTAATACTCATAGTTTTTATGCTCCATGTTTTTTGTGTTAAAATTGTGGGTAGTTAGCGTAATTATAGGATAATTATTTTTATTCTGGTTCCTTTCTATCACAAGAATAAAAGTTGAGAGTTTATATGCGTTGCATGACCATTACTGCATACAGGCTTTGTCTTAGGCTTTCCTCAGGACCTAATTGCAGCTCTATATATTATTACTTTCTAGCCTGTGACTGTCTGGTTGGGTTATGTGAGAGTGAGAACAGAGACATATGACATGTTGTTTTGCTACTTGTCAGTTGTTACTCTGTACTTCCTGTATGGGATTAGCTAAAACGTCATGAGTCACATCAATGTGTTAAAAACAGAGCAACATTTTTTACTTCACAAGAACTAGTCCCTTATAGGTTTACCTTACCCAGTACACTTACACGCACCTCACACACTATGCAAAGTGTTCTTTCTATGTGCATTTATGAACACTCACTTAACCAATATTGATTTAGTATATCATAGCCAGGTGGTGGTAGGGAAAAGTATTCAGGGGCATATTTAAGAGCCCCTAGCACCACCAGAGCATCACTTTTAGTGACAGTGTGGTGGTGCTATGTCCTGCTCCGTATTTATAAGGTGGCATTAAGACACTTTTTGTGGCTTAACACCACCTTGTAAATACGGCCCCTATACATGCAGTCCTTTGCGTGGAAGGGGCTTGCAATGGATGTTGCTGTTGGCGGGCCACAGCAACACCCATTGCATTTTAACGCTGCCTCAGATTTACGAGATTTTGTAAGTTTGAGGCAGTGCCAAAATCCAATGCCACCCCAGGGGTGGCGTTAGCAAGGCGCAACGAGGAGGAATACTTTTATTCCTCCTCGTTTTTTGCTTTTTCTTTGGGTGCTGCATACTGCAGCACCCATAGAAAGAGCAAAATGCCAGACATGATTGTTTATGTGGGGGAAAGTGTCTCTTCCTGCACACAAACAATCATTTCAAAATGATGCTTTGGCACTTCTGTGGGTGCTGCATTCTGCAGCACCCACAGAAGTGCCAAATCGCTATTAATGACTGTTTATGTGTAGGAAGGGACACCTTCCCACATATAAATAATCAAACTCCTCAATGCAGACATCCTTGCGTGATGGTGCAAGGATGTCAGCGCTGGTGCAGGCAGCTTAATTTAGCTCCAGAGCAAGAGACAACACAGAGGTGCGCCATATTCAAATAAATACAGCGCATCCCTGTGTTGTGAAAATGACAGAGCGCGGCACTGCCAATTTTGGCGCAGCATCGCGCTCCGTCTTTTTCTTTTAAATATGGGCCTCAATGTCGGATAGTTTCCTATTTTGCTGTAGAATGCAGAATGTTTTACAGAATTAGGGCCCATATAAATTAAGGCCTTGCTAATTTCTTTGTGGTGAATTGGTCCAAATAACCTATTATTTGCAGTGCTTCTGCTTAACTTCTTTCCGGTGCTGCGTCTCGCTGACCATTGCTGATAGTGACCCATTTTTATGCAGTGAAGCATCCATGGTGCATATGCAGTCTGCTTGGATGTATGTCTGACTGAATGATGATGCCATGACATCGCCATTTGCATCAGTGTGTGGTATGTCTATGTGGTGATGTACAATTTTCCTATAATTTTCCTGGGAATTGTGGTGATAATTTGGATACTCTTCTATCTCTGAATAAGGTTATCATGGGTGATTGAACTAAAGAACTAATCCCGCAGCTCTGATTTGAAGAAACCTTTCTTAGATAAAGACATCTCATCACAGTTTTTGTAAAACGTTCTTAATGTAACTATGTTCTATGCTGCTATTAGGCTGTAATGACTTTGCTTTACAATTCTGTTTCATGTTACCTGCTTCAAAGGCTATTGATACTTGGACCCATATTTATAAGAAAATGACAGAGCGCTATGCTGCGCCAAAATTTGCAGCAATGCGCTCTGTCATTTTCACAATGCAGGGATGCGCCATATTTAATTGAATACGGCGCACCCCTGTGTTGTCCCCTCGTGCACCATCATGCAAGGATGTCTACGTTGAGTGGTGTGATTGTTTATGTGCAGGAAGGTGTCCCTTCCTGTACATAAACAATCACTTAAGGGGATTTGGCACTTCTGTGTGTGCTGCAAAATGAAGCACACACAGAAGTGCCAAAGCGTTATTTTGAATTGATTGTTTATGTGCAGGGGGGAACACCTTCCCGCATATAAACAATCATATCTGGCATTTTGCTCTTTCTATGCGATAGTAAATGCAAAAAACTAGGAGGAATAAAAGTACTCCTCCTAGTTGCGCCTTGCTAACGCCACCTTTGGGATAGCGTTAAATGTTGCAGCTGCCTCAGGATTACAAAAACTAATAAATCTGAGGCAGCGTCGAAATGCAATGGGTGTTGCTGTGGCACGCCCACAGCAACATCCATTGCATGCCCCTTCCATGCAAAGGGCTGTGTGTGAAGGGGTTGTATTTACAAGGTGGCGTTAAGCCACAAAAAGTGGCTTAACGCCAACTTGTAGATACGGCGCAGGACATAGCACCACCAGTGCATCATGAAAAGTGACGCTCCAGTGCCGCTAGGGGCTCATTAATACACCCCTTATAATCTTCTTCCAGGCATTTGTTTCCTCCGTGTTTAGCTTCACGCTAATGTTTTTTTTCAGTACGAAGTCTTATTGTGTTGACAACCTTTAAAATGAGCTTTGTTCAATATGGTGATTATATAGTGTTATAGCTAAAAGTTGGTTCCAGTTGGTCTTGCAGACTTAACTTTGAGTGTTCTAGTTTTTGGCACTACTTTTTGAAACCTTGCCCTGGGTCAAAAGTTGTTGTATGTACTCCTCCGTGTTAAGATAATGCATCCCAATTGACTTCTTCTTTCAGTCCTCTCTTTTTCGTGGATAATTTATATAACGATTTCTTTTTCAAGCAAAATCTTGGTCATTTTTTAAATTTCCTGTGCTGCTAAAGTGTTCTATTATTTTCCTACTCACGCGTTCTCCATTATGTTTCATCCTAGTGTAAGGGTTACTAGATTGGTGGTGAGTTATGCACACCTGATGCTGATTTTAGGTTCTACAACCTAAATGTAGGTTTTGCTGGTTGTCATCTCTATTTAATATAAATGGTGGGGTCATGTTATTCTGTGGATTACATTTGGTGTAGGATATTTGTTCCCAAGGAGTAAACATTCCCAAGTCAATTTCTTTCTGTTTGCATGTTAAGTCTACACATACTACAAGCGTCAGATTCCTTAATGTGGTTTGTGTGATGTTAAGTTGGATCATTGGTGTGGGGCATATTACTTTATTTTGTACACTAAGACCCCCTTTGAAGGTAAGTGAACACGCTTCAGTGCCTATATTTGAAAGGCGCCTTGTTTGTTGAGTATCCTTTTGCCCTCTTTAGACAGAGTAGGGAAAGTGTTTACGAAAGTTTCTATGGTACTGTTTAATTCTGTATGTGTTTCTGAGAGAGCATTCTGATATTATTTGAGGTGTGATTTCATCTTTCTTAATCTATTTTTCTCTTAAAAGGGTCGGACCTGTTTTTTTTTATTTCACCTGTGGTCTAGAACTATTGGAGGTTGGTTTTGAAAGCCCAGGTCCCCTCATTGGTTAAGAAATGAATTGCAGGAGGCACCTGGAGGCTTCAAGAGAGGGAGAAATGGGGGATGAGAAAGAAGCAGAAAGTAGTGAGAAAGCGATCAGAGAGGAAAGGGAGAGGCAAGAGAAGGAGAGAGCAAGAATGGAAAGAGAGCTGTAGCGTTAGAAGAGGAAGAGAGCGTGGCTGGGACGAGCATTTTTGTCAAGTCTGCTTTTGGTTTCCCAGTCCAGGGCCGTTGGGTAATGTCACTTTGTAAAGACAAAGGCAAAACATTCAGCTTATGGTACTAAGAATGCCAGCTCCTCATGCTATACCAAATTTCCTCGGTCAAATCTCGAAACAGGAGGTGTGTATCACTCCTAATAAATACGTCACCTCGGGGTATCAGTACTTACTGGGTGCTGTAAATACCACCAACTCTCCCAACCACCTCATAATGAGAGCCTGAGAATGTCATACTCTGTATGGAGGGTAAGACAGGAGCTGGTCCTTTTAAACTCGTTCAAAACAGGCTACAAATAACTGTACTGCCTATACATGAATGCATTCATTGTTGATTGCTAGTTTGTTACGTGACACCTGTAGTATTGAATGCACAGATGTGTAAACCTGCCTCAGATTTGACCTGTGACCAACAACGTGTGCACATACCTCCAACAAGCTCACGGGGCTGAGAATTGGGCTGCAAATACCAATCTACTCTGCGTGCCTGTCCGGTTTAAAATTATTTAATGAACAAACGCTGACACAGCTTTGATGTGCGAGGCACTGGCTGGCACACATTTAAGTCAAGTCATCAATCCATCAACAGATGCTCAAGTTTCCAAATTGGTTAATAAGAGGGATGTTTCCCAGATCAAAGGCAGATCTAAAGGTGGACTTGGGAGACAGACACTTTCGTGAGTCACGCTCAAAAGAGACGGCATCATCATACCACTGTTTAATAATCACAGGGCTACCTCAGGCGAGTGCTTTCTATGTGAGGGCAGCGAGGGCTATTTATGCTTAAATTCAATTTAGTTTGCTATTTCAGATCAAAACATGCTGGAGATGAAAATGATGTCATAAGGCAAATCGACAGATGTGAAGAAAAACGGTCAGGATCATCTCTACTGAAGAGCTCCCTCCCCCAGACTGGGTTTATTTTGAAATTACAAAGGAGCACACTTTGACGCATACATACATTGCAGAGCATACTCACAGTGAGCGTCCACTGCTCTTTTTAGACCTTGTCTATGACAGCTAATTGGCTGTCTTTTGCGAGACATATTGTTATCTTAAAGTGGGTTTAGAGCGCACTCATTGCCTACCATCAGTTTTGCTCCTCTCAACCACTTTAAAAAAACTGAATGTTTTTGCACATTCTTTTCTTTTTAGTTACGATCCAACTTAAATCAATAACTGAAAAGCAGAAAATTGTCCATGTCATTTTGTAAGCACGCACATGTGTAGTGAATGCACCTATAAAATTATGCGGTCGGACTCTTCTAAAGCATTTTTTTTTTTTACATTCTATAGACTGACAGCATGGGATCAGGGATGCTTTGAAACATGGTTAAAACCATTTGCAAATTCAAGAGGTCCCAAATGCCAATTCTAATGCCTTGGCCAATGTTTGATAATATCATGAGGTGTGCTTGATCAGGGAATTCTGCAAATCTTTCAAACCAAATGGAGTTATTTTTAGGGCGAAATGGATACTCTGATGACGAAGAAAATACGAACTGAATTTAAAATGCGTTCTGAACAAAGAAGTTTTTTAATTTAGCAGTTTGACCAACCGCAGAACCAATGGAAACTGGTGAGTTGAATTTGAGGTATGCTGGTGTCTGACAGTAAAATGTTAGGACAAGCCTAAACAATGGCAATTGCCTGATTGATGTTTACATGCTGAAGTACAAGCAGCTAATGTCTGCCTGTTCCCATTCCAACCATGGGCCATCCAGAACCTCAAGTTCTCTATGCCTATCAAAATGTGATTGATTCCTATCGATCCTAAAGGGAGCTGGCATCATCTGCAGGATCTTGGTAATGCACATGATACCCAGCAGTGAGGTTCATTAAGGTTTTCATGTAAATACTGAATATGAAACGTCAGTGGTGGGTCCAGTGGGAACATGCCAGCGACAATCGTGGTAAAAGATGAATGATCACGAATTCCCCCCCTGCCTCTCTCTATGTGCTTAATAAAAAAGAAAGACAGAGCAGTTCAATTAATTATAGCTTAAGCACATCATTATATGATAGCTGGCAACTTTGAACGGACCTACATAAAAGTTTCCCAAAAGCATTTTTTTTGCCACAATATGATTTCTCTGAATGATTCTGTACACAGTGGTCGAGCAAGGCAAATGTTATACTGCAGTCCAAAAATGTGTGTTTTCAAATCAAATCCAAATCAATGTTTCAATCAAAAACTCAGAGGAAGGTTGCTCAAGGGCATAATGAAAATTACTGGACAGAATTACCCCAATTTTGTCAGAAATGAGACGGATGATCCAAATGAAATCCTTTTGTGTTTAGCTAATAATCAGTTGAGTAGTATTTGAAATATCAGAAGAAGAGATAGTATTTTACAGACACTTCACTCACTGAACTGAGGACCAGAAAGGTAATGAAAAATCTAATTTGATTGGCCAAGGCAATAAAAAACTATAGCCATTGATAGTCTTGCAAAGCTCAGGACAGAAGTGGGTGGTCATGCAGTAGGGTATTGGAGATGATGCAGGGTTGTGTTCATCAATTAAGTATTTTAAATATTTGAATTGAACAATAATATTTCATTTTGGATATCAAAAGTTGGTAGGAAACATTGCAGTTACTGACAAAACATGTTGCTCTAAAAACGATTGATACAAGGTCCGGTGAATGCGAAACAAATAGCTGAAAAAAATGAAGAACTGCTGGTCGAACAATCAAAAGAGATGCCAAATGATGAATAACCTGAGCTCAGGAATATAGGGGTGAATGAATACAATTGTAATGCCAATATTGCCTCAGATTTTATATATTTTGAGTAATTTAGTAGTTACAAATCCCCACTCTAAGCATAAATACATAGAAAAAACTTTTTGACTTTCATTTGGGGGTAAAGGAAACAAAGCAAAATTTTGCACAGCAAAGGCTCAACATTTCTACATCTAAGAGGATTTGGATTGCTCCATTTGGAAAAATATCACCATGCTTTTATATTGCAAAAGTATAAGTGATCGCTTAATGTCCAATGTCAGAAAGACTTTGCTGAGTGTATATATAGAAACACAATACAGAAACAAGCCAGCTATTTTGCTCTCAGTGTGCTCAGAACACATGGTGAGAACTGAATGCAACGAATTCCCAAAATGTTATGAGATATAATTGGAAGAAACTGGCTAGAAATGTTGATATACATCTGGATATCTGTGTATTTGCCCCGGCAAAGTGTAACTCGCACATAAAATATGCAGGTGGACTGTTATAACGGGAAAAATGGAAAATAATAGATGGCATCTGCAGTTTTCGATTAATATGGAGTGATGAGGCAGTGGTCTCTTTAAAGAGAATAATGAGAGAATTTGGCCAATTCGAACAATATAGGGTAAAATTCAGAATTATCCAATATTGTTTGTAAGAAATTATACCTTTAGGCAATGACACATTTGCCCGAAATAGCTGGCGCTATCAACGGTGACAAGGATTCAGCTATTACGCGGCTCAAGGCATCAGCTACTCGCACAAAATAGACTCCACCACAGCCAGATCTTACCATTTCAAAAATATAGGCTGGAGTCAAGATATTGCTGGTGAGTACACTTGATTCATGGTCCAAATGCACATCTTATCGGCAGTTTATAATTCCTGATCTCAAATTGAGTTTATCAGAAAGAAAATCCCCTGGAGATTGTATTGGACACCTATGGAACTTTCAAAGTTAATGCTGATGGAAACAGATAAATGCTAGAAATCAGGGTCAAGGCATCTTTTACTTTCTTTCCAAGTAGAACAGTGCTTATGGGAGAATGTAAATGAGAGACTAACTGCTTTGATGTTGAAATTAAAATCAGGATATTGATGTTTAAGACACCCCAACAGTGTAAGACTTCCATTAAAGGAAAACGGCTGTGGACACAAAAGCATTGATGATCGGCAACAGAATCATTTTGAAAAACAAGAAATGTTAAATTAGGCTGAATATAAACTGCTGGATACAAACATACACAGGTAGCTTGTAAAGAAAATACGAGTTCGCTAATCCAATATAGTTTATTATCTTGCTTTAGAAGAAATTACACCAATCAAAAGAGATACCTTTGAATGTTATATCAAAGAACTGGTTGTGGCAGCATAATTGCAAGACTAGAGGTTGGTGGTTGATGCCTACGGAGTGGCAAAAATAATTTTAAGCAAAAAAGGAAAATGGGAAAGGGAAAAGGAATTCTCTGAGCACAAATCATCTTAGATCCTATACCCAAGAAGTTCACTGGACTGGGAGGCTTGGATTTTACTCTGGCTTCGGGAGGAATAGACTTGTTTGCAATGTTTCTAGTGTAGAATAGCCTGACTTTTAGACAATACGTCTGTTACAAATAATAACTGATGGAGACTTCTAGCAGCATATTCCTCACATTAACATTTTACGAGGCATCAGACTGGATCCAGGAGATTTTTCATGATCAGCACCCCAGCAAGTCGGTAGGTGGCATTGTATAGCTCAGTGTGCACCGTCTGCATCGTCCCAGCTGGAAGTGATGTCCGTGGCACCTATATACGCACCACTTAGGTGCGTTGACGTCAGTTCCTTCTTTTCGCACATAAGCCAGTGCTTATCCAGAGAAGGGCAACCCCATCAGTCACTTTTTGACTGAACGTTTTCAATGTTTTGTCAACTCTTTTTGAGGTTTTTACTACTTGTGTGGCAGGGATGTCCTCTAAGAAGGCTAGCTTCAAACCATGTGGCACCTGTTACCTAACATTATCGGTGATGGACTCGCATCTTGTATGACTGTGGTGCCTCAAGTGCGACCACAGCCCGAAGCTGTGCCCAGAATGCTGCGCCATGAACCCCAAGGCCTTGAAAGAGCAATCACTCAAGCTCCTGCGGCTTGGCATGCAACGCCCAGACGTTCAAGTTCCTGGTCGAGAGGAAGGTCCCAGGAGCAGTCGCAGACTCCGAGGTCCTTGTCGCACTCCAAGTTGTAGGGTCACTCAGGTAAGTCCCACCATAAGAAGAAGAAGTCCAAGAGGTCTTTGACATCCCCTCGTCTGTCGGCTGATGAGACGCAATAGCTTCAGCATTCAAGGCCTGGCTCCAGGCTCGAGCCTGGTCCTGGGCTGACTCTACAGCTCCCTGAATTTCTGGGAGCCGGAGCAGCCCCCACCCAACTTGAGGGGAGTTCTATGTGGCATGGACCTCATTTTTAGGTAGGCATACTCCTCTGTCACACCTTTGGGCCCTGAGAAACCAGCAGGGGGCCCTTCTGGTTCCACACTGGTGGCTCTGGTTCCAGCTCCATTTGGGTCCTAAAGATCCTTTCCTGGATCCAGACTGGCACCAGTCATACCATCTTGAACTACCTCAGTGTTGGTTCCCAATGTCAATGCTCCCAGCGGTGCCATCACCATTCTGAACCTAGACTCCAATTTGTTTCCAGAGGGGTACCGATTCCGGTGCCATCTGGCACCATGCCTTCCAGGTCAAGGCCTGAGCCCCATTCCTATGGGCTAGGATTCAGGTAGGCTGTGATCCCTGAACTTCAATAGCTTTTGGTGGCAGTCGAAACTAACATCTTGATGGAGGTGATGCAACCGGGAGTTTCCCTCTCAGAACAGCTGCTACCATTTAACAAAGCCTTCACTGACGT
Organism: Pleurodeles waltl; assembly: GCF_031143425.1. Lineage (NCBI taxonomy): Eukaryota > Metazoa > Chordata > Amphibia > Caudata > Salamandridae > Pleurodeles > Pleurodeles waltl. The sequence goes on from NC_090439.1 coordinate 231,885,816, forward strand.
CCTTCTGGGGACTTGGTCAAACTCAGCACAGTGGCTCCTGTGAATAGGGTGATTGCCCATCACCTCCACCAAGCTCTGGGGACCCGAACTTCCTCACCCAACATTCTACTCCAGAGAGCTTGGTGGTCCAGGCCTCTACGTCTCATGTAAATCCTGGAGCATTCCTTACCGCACCTCGGGACAAGGAATCGAAGAGGCTGGACACTTTGGGGAAGATGTTTTCTTCTTCAAGCCTTGCTTTGTGGTCCATGAACACAGCATACCTTTTGGCAGGCCATTACCATGTTCTATGTGTCAGGGTTGTGCAGGTGCTGCCTATGGTCCTGGAGGGTGCCCGGGCCATGGTCTCTCAGGCTGTTGCTGATAGGAGAGATACAGTAAAGTTCGCAATATGTTGTGGACTTGACACAACCAACTCACTTGGCAGAGCGGTTTCACCAACAGAGGTCTTGTGGTGCCACACCTGGTTGAGGATGACAGGCTTTTGGGAGATGTTCAGTTTGCCCTGATTGCCATGCCCTTTGATGGCTCCTGTCTCTTCGGAGACATGGTGGATTTTGTGCTGGAGCACTTTAAAGACAGTCAGGCAATGGCCAGGTCATTGAGCCTTTCTATAGCCCCAAGTCACCCTCAATCCACCTTTTGCTCCTTTTGAAATACATCACACAGGTTTTGCAGATCATGCACAGGGGTCACTCCTTCCCCTTTGTGACCATCCCTCCCACCATGCTACCCTCTTACGACAGGCTGATGGGGAATTATCTTTCTCTTCTCCACTAGGAAGTTATGGCTCTCTTGGCCAATGGAGACATAGAGAAGGTGCCGATGGCAGAAGTGGGCTGTGGATGCTATTCATTCTACTTTCTGGTGCTGAAAAAGGTTGGAGGCTTTCATCCTGTTCTAGACATATGGCCCCTTAACTAATTCCTCAAAAAGGAGAAAGTCAAAATGCTCACATTAGCTCATCCCCTGTCTGCCCTGGATCCAGGAGACTAGATGGTGGCACTGAACTTGCAGGACATATATTTCAACATCTTCCTCCTGCCTGCTCACAGGCATTACATGGGGTTCACGGTTGGCCACAAGCATTTTCAGTTTTCCGTGCTCCCTTTTGGCCTTACCCACGTCCCCGAGTGTTCACTAAGGCCATGGTGGTGGTTGCAGCTCAGCTGCAGAGATCAAGGGTGTCAGTTTCACCAGCAGGCTGTTGAAGGTGGGCTCGTCCCAAGCTGTCATCTCCCATCTCCAGACTACAGCAGACTTCCTGCATTCACTGAGGTTCACTATAAGAGTCCCAAAGTCACACCTGACTCCCTTTCAGAAGCTCCTCTTCATCAGAGTTTTTCTGGACACAGGGCGGTTTCAGGCTCATTCCCCCAAATTGTGAGTCAAAGATATTCAAGCTATGATACCAATGTTTCAGCATCTATCCTGGATTTCAGTGAGACAGACTCTGAGGCTGTTGGGACTCATGACCTCATGCATCTTGTTGGTAACACATGCGTGAGGGCGTATGCAGGCTCTGAGTTGGGCCCTGAAGTTCCAGTGGACGCAGCATCAGGGGAATCTCTTTGACATGGTCCAGACCTCAAAGGGAACTGCAAAAGATCTGCAGTGCTGGCTGATGAACCATGATTGGGTCAGTGGCAGGCCCCTCTCCCTTAACTAGATCTCACAGTAGTGACAGATGCGTCACTTCTGGGATGGAGCAGTCATTTGGGAGAGGTGGAGATCAGAGGACTCTAGTCCACCAGTTGGAGCTCTGTGCAGTCTGACTGACATTGAAGACCTTTCTACCCTTCATCAAGGAGAGGCAAGTGCAGTTGTTCATGGACAACACCACTGCCATGTTGTACTGAAACAAACAGGGTGGGGTTGGGTCACGGACCCTTTGTCAAGAGGTTCTGAATAGCTGGAACTTCAGAGCATATCCCTGATGGTTTAACACCTGGCAGGTTTTCTGAATGTAAGGGTGGACAAACTCAGCCGAAGATGCTTAGTGAATCACAAATGGCGTCTCTATTCAGAGGTGGTCTAAGTTCTCTTTCAGCAGTGAGGAGAGCCTTGGTTAGATATGTCTGCTGGCACAGAAAACTTTCAATGTCAGCAGTTTTGCCTGCTGGAATTTCCAAGGCAGCTCTTGCTCGGAGAAGCTTTTGGCATTGAGTGGAGCTCAGGCCTTCTCTATGCCTTTCCACCAATACCACTTCCACCCAGAGGTCCCAAGAAAATCAAGAATGACCGGGCCCAAGTCATCCTTGTGGACCCGGACTGGGCTTGGAGAGTCTGGTATCCTGAGCTAGTGAGCCTGGCTATCGGTCCTCCGATCAGGCTGACCCTGTTGCAGCAGCAGGGGAGGGTCCTCCAACCAAACCTGTCCAGCCTCCATCTTGTTGCGTGGAGATTGAATTACATCAGTTCACAGCTTTCAACATCCCTCCGGAAGTCTCTAAAGTAATCTTGTTGGCAGGTGGGCCTCCACTAAAATGGTATACACCTGCCGATGGAAAGAATTGTGTCATGGTTTGCAGAAAAACAAGGTTATCCTCTTTCTGCCCCTCTTTCACAGGTTCTCCTTTACATACTTGCTTTTGCCCAGCAGAGCTCTGTGTTGGGCACTCTCAAAGGCTACCCCTCTGCTATCTCTTCTTTCTTGCAGTTGCCTGACCAGCCATCCCTCTTCAAGTCCCCTGTTGTAAATATGTTTCTCAAGGGTTTTGCACATCTTTATTCCCCTTCACTATTTATCATGCCTCAGTGGGACTTTAATCTTGTGCTAACATTATCAATGTGTGCTTATTTTGAGCCTCTCCATAATTGACCCCTCAAGCTCCTTGCCAACAAAACAGCATTCTTTGTGGTGGTTGCATCTGCCCAAAGAGTGAGCGAGCTTCAGACATTGTCATCCAAGCTTCCTTACCTACCAATCTACCCTGACAAACTGGTGCTTCACACAAAAGCCTCCATTCTTCTGAAAGTTGTCACTCCATTTCCTGTAGGCCAGTCCATCACCCTCCCTACTTTCTACACTCCTCCACATCCATCTAAAGAAGAGGAGTGACTCCACCAGCTAGACCCAAAAGAATTGTTGTCATTCTACCTCGAACGAACACAAGTGTTCCAACTCTTCGTGGGGTATGTTGGAGCCAAGAAAGGTTGAGCCATGCACAAGAGGACCATCTCCAGATGGATCTGCTACGCACTGGCCAAAAACTAACCCCCTGAGGGTTTGCAAGCTCATTCCACCAGGTATAAAGCTGCGACCACTGTCTTGATCTGTGGAGTTCTGGTCCTGGATATCTGCCAGGCAGTAACATGAGCTGACAAAGCACTACTGCCTGTGCAGCCAGGTCCATAGAGATGGGCACTTTGCCCATTCGGTCCTGCAGGATTTCCTCACTTGAAATTGGTCCGCAGACCCCTCTCGGGGATGGTATTACTTGGGTAGCTTTTCTAAAGTAAGGATTCAGCAGCTAGAAGTCTCTATTAGATGAACAAGTTACTTACCTGAGGTAACGCCTTATGTGGTAGAAACTATGGGCCTGATTATGAACCTGGCGGTCTCATGACTGCCAGGTTTGAGAAGGCGGGTGGACAGCTGCCAATGTGGCAGTCCGAGCATCACTTTACGACCGCGGTGGTCCCGCCGCGGTTGGACCTCCAGCACCACCAGGATTAGTCATCCCAGCGGTCTGGCGGTCATGGCGGTTCTAATCTGCCAGAGCAGTACTGCCCTGGGGAGTACCACTTTGTTCTCCGGCAGCAATTTAATTGTGGTAGCACTGACATGAAGAGGCTCTCAGAGAAGAGGTGCAGGGGGCCCCAGGAAGGCCCCTGCACTGCCCATGCACTTGGCATGGGCAGTGCAGGGGCCCCCCAGGCCAGCACCGACGCAATGTTCACAGTCTGCCTTGCAGACAGTGAACATTGAGAGGGTACTGGTGCAACCTGAACACTACAGCATTGCCATTGGCTCTATTACGAGCCGAGGACAATGCTGTAGGCTGTTTCCCGCTGGCCCAGCGGATGGAAACTGAGGTTTGCGCCTGCTGACCCAGTGGGAAACTCGTAATGGGCCCAGCGAGGAGGCAGCCACAATTGCGGCAACCTCCCATCGGGATTTCGGCAGACGGGCTTTTCCATCCTCCGAAATCGTAATAAGGCCTTATATCTAGCTGCAGATTCCTTACCGACCCACCCATCCTCTCCACTCTGCGAATGGGTATTTAGGGACAGGTCTGTTCCTGCTCAGGGCCCTAGTTTTTCACACCACTGGTCAGTGTTTTTCATGGCTTCACGCTTCTGGCATGGAAAGTAGTAAAAAGAAACTGACATCAGCACGCTTGGGAGGCACCTATATAGGTGCCGGGAACATCATTTCTGGTGCGGATGACACCAATGGTGTAAGCAAAGCTGCATGCTGCCACCTACCATGGTGCAGGGGTACTGCTCATGAAAACGTCTGGGAATGTTCTAAGGTAAGGAATCTGCAGCTACATATTGTCTCTGCCAGGTAAGGCGTTACCAAAGGTAAGTAACCTGTTCTTCAATCAGGTAACCTAAAAGATGTTGTTTTCTCCTAAAACCCATACATCTGCTAGCCCAAGCCTCTTTTCTTACCCAACAAATGAGATCGGGGACATTAGGAGAAGCCTTCTAAAAGTCTCTTCAATGACTCTCTGAAATCCAAAATCATCTGAAAGGAGGATTTTGGAAAACATATATATGGCTTTTATTTTAAAGTATTAGCCCCAAGGGCAATAGATTGAGATAATAATATTTACAGATTCTCTAAAGATAATGTGTCTGGTGAGCTTATTGCTCCCTCAAGACCATATCGTTCTTAGGCTAATAAAAGTAACTGGGGCTATAAAGGATTTCACATAGTGGGGAATTGAGATTTAAAGGTCACATTGTCCAGGGTACCTACATTGTCTTTGCCTGAAAGTATCTAAAGTCAAGAGTTTCCATTCAGTATCTATTAGAATGAATTAGTAGACTTCTATTTTAAAAAAACATTGGGTCCAGAAAGCTCACATAGAGCCACCCAGAACAATGTGAAAATGCAATGGGAGGCCACAAATAATACTAAGCTAGGTATTAGCAACCAATTTATAAAATTCTAATAGTGGTGAGCTGAAAGACTGGTCCCAGCTAGCAGGGGAGGAAGAGCAAAATTGCCCCATATGCCTATGAAGTACACGCCACATGATTTGGATCCCCCTAGTCAATTGATCTTGTGGAACATGACTGACTGGTTAGCTAATATTTAGTGTTCTTCTAACATATTATGCCTGTAAGCAACTTAAGTGGATCAATTAGTCATTTCACAAACGTTAGAGTGCACATTGTTCCACGTATCCAAACTTCTGGTAGAGGTTGCTACATTAAATGTAAGAGAGTGTACTGTCCTGGTACGTACCTGGTGGATCTAGGGAAGGGTGCACTTGGGCATAGAGTGGGAAATGCACCTTACCTGGCCCCTGCTCTCTAATGAGCAGGATGCAATTTTATCCCAATGTGAGAGGAAGGTTTCGTTTAACAGGAAACTTTACTATAAATATTTTGTTAACAAATTGAGGTTTGGAGGTGATGGAAGAGATTGATTATTTTTTGGCCATCCCCTGAGAAGTATGCCTGTACATAGGAAGAAATCTGAGGAAGAATCTTTTTTGGCTAACTTACATGAGGTAATTACTCAGGCTCTACATGATAGAGTTGAGTCCGATATCCCAATTCAGGACACTCACCAATAGTACTTTTCGCCTACACTTTTGTGACTTGCAATATGTTCAAAGGATGAACAGTTTTGAAAGCCAGGTGCATCTTGAGAATAACTATTTTGACCACTTTGTTTTCATGCTTAATTGCAGGAAGCATCTTCATCCATATAAAAACTCAGGGAGTTTGTAAGATTTAATCCCCTTTGTGGCTTTTGCATTGGTCAAAAAGACTGCTGCCAAATTTAAATTCTTCAAGAGAAAATTTGATTTCTCAGTGGATGGTGGGTTTTGGTAATGGGTAAAGGCAGCTTACATGTAAGCTCACCTTTGAGAAGATCTGTTGAAGGAACGTATGGAAGGTTTAGAGACAAAATAAGGGTGTGGAGTGGAGATAAAGGGATCTCCTGTAGAATAACTTGGTTTTCCTCATTACTGCTGAGTGCAAATGGTCCTTGATGAGGCTTTCTAAGGAATGGAATAAATCTTCCATCAAGTTGAAACACCCATCAAAATATATCAATATTGATTCAATTTTCAGCACAAGGCACCACTGACTTGCCATGTGTGCCCTCTCTACTATGTAAATCTTTGACAATGCATAGGACATAGGCCCTCATTCTGACCTTGGCGGGCGGCGGAGGCCGCCCGCCAAAGTCCCGCCGTCAGGTTACCGTTCCGCGGTCGAAAGACCGCGGCGGTAATTCTGACTTTCCCGCTGGGCAGGCGGGCGGTCGCCTTCAGACCGCCAGCCAGCCCAGCGGGAAAGAGGCTTCCACGATGAAGCCGGCTCGGAATCGAGCCGGCGGAGTGGAAGCTGTGCGACGGGTGCAGTTGCACCCGTCGCGTATTTCACTGTCTGCGCAGCAGACAGTGAAATACATGTAGGGGCCCTCTTACGGGGGCCCCTGCAATGCCCATGCCAGTGGCATGGGCACTGCAGGGGCCCCCAGGGGCCCCGCGACCCCCCCCTACCGCCATCCGGATCCCGGCGGTCCGACCGCCGGGATCTGGATGGCGGTAGGGGGGGTCGGAATCCCCGCGGCGGTGCAGCAAGCTGCGCCGCCGCGGAGGATTCAATGGGGCGGCGGTACACTGGCGGGACCCCGCCAGTGGTGCCGGTCCGACCGCGGCTTTACCGCCGCGGTCGGAATCCCCATTGGAGCACCGCCGGCCTGTCGGCGGTGCTCCCGCGGTCACCGCCAGGGTCAGAATGACCACCATAGTCTTTTTAGTTTTTTTTCAACCTACAGTGAATTTTAGTAGGCAATTACCTGCTCCACTTGCCTGTATTGCTTCCTGCACCTACCTGTTTAAAACTGATTTTCCATGTAGCCCTTTGGAGGGTGGGGGAGTTTTCATATCCACATAAGATAACTATACTTTGAGTAAAGCTAAATAGAATGTTACATGTTCAGTGGTACTTCTGTAGATCTGGTGTGGATGAATTCTCCTGGACATTTGGTAAAAACCCATAGTCTATGAGGGCACATGTTGTTAATAAGGGTAATTAAAGTAGCCCTTTCACATGTTTATGCATGTGTATACACACACACTCTCACAATGACTTCAGAAATGAATTAATGACATCACTGGTGACATTGAATATGACTTAATAGATGACCTTACAGAAGTCACAATTGGTATCCGTTTTCCACATCTGTTTGCAGATGCTTGTTTCATTATGTGTCTAGTGTGGGACGTCTGTATGTTGAAAGTGATCCTGCAGCTTCCCATCTACAGTTAATGTCTATAACACATGCTTTTTCCTATGAGGGTAATTATAACAATATTTTCTCCCCACAAATTCTTTATCAGTTTGCAATTAGTAGTACACTATTTTAGTACGTATATTTCAAGATACCGTTGTCGACACATAGGGGGTCATTCCAACCCTGGCGGTCATCGACCGCCAGGGTGGAGGACCACGGAAGCACCGCCAACAGGCTGGCGGTGCTTCCTGGGCTATTCTGACCGCGGCGGTAAAGCCGCGGTCAGAAAAGGGAAACCAGCGGTTTCCCGCCGGTTTTCCCCTGGCCCACGGAATCCTTGCAGCGCCGCCATGGGGATTCCGACCCCCTTCCCGCCACCCTGTTTCTGGCGGTTCTTACCGCCAGGAACAGGATGGCGGGAACGGGTGTCATGGGGCCCCCTAACAGGGCCCCACGAAGATTTTCACTGTCTGCTTAGCAGACAGTGAAAATTGCGACGGGTGCCACTGCACCCGTCGCACCACCGCAACTCCGCCGGCTCCATTCGGAGCCGGCTTCATTGTTGCAGGGGCTTTCCCGCTGGGCGGGCGGGCGCTCTTTTGGAGGGCGCCCGTCGGCCCAGCGGGAAAGTTGGAATGGCCGTCGCAGTCTTTAGACCGCGGGCGGTCATTCGGCGGTGACCGCATGGCGGGCGGCGACCGGTGACCGCATGGCGGGCGGCGACCACCGCCCGCCGCGGTCAGAATGACCGCCATAGTCCCTGGGTACAGCTATAGGTGGAGTCCAATGGTCTCTGGGTTCTACGGACATTGTAAGCTCCAGTGATTACATTGATGATGTAATAGCAATTTGATATGTGATGTCACTAGTGGTGTCATTGATGATGTCATTTGTACTATAATCTGTGAATTCATATGCAAAATTATGAGCGGTGCATTGATGGGAGATGAGATTGCATAGTTCCCCATAACTGAAAAATGTTAGTGTCTTTTTGTTTTTTACATTATGGATGTAAGATCTCCCACTGAATCATTTTAGGGATATAACTGGGTAGTACATGGTCAAGGAAGAGATACACCACAGGGTAGCAATTGCAATCTCTGATGACGACTAATGACATCCTTGAATTCAATACTGACTTGCCATGTCACTGAACAATAGTAAAAAACAAAAGTAATATGACAACCAGGTAAGACTGTGTGGTAATGGATAATTACTGTGCATACAGAAATGTATTCTGACACAGCAAAAGACTAAGGATTTACAGACTAGGAATTGACCAGAAGCGCATCTCTGATTGTAGAACAAGTTTTTCTTTAAGATTTGATATCTTAATTATTGCATCGGCCCGTTTGTTTGTTTGATTTTTTCAATGTGTAAGATGTTTCTTTTCCTCTTATAATTTCAGTCCTTCACATGGTGGAAAGTTCTGTGATGGCTCCCCTCGCATGTTCAAACTTTGTAATACTGAAAATTGTCCTAAAAACACAGTTGATTTTCGGGCCCAGCAGTGTGCAGAATACAATAGCAAGCCATTCAGAGGATGGTACTACAACTGGAAACCTTACTCCAAAGTAGAAGGTAAAACGTCTATTGATTCTGTCCATTGATTTACAACGTGTTCATCTCTGGAGCCCAACCTCCACAGCTATAATAACGTTCCTTCTTTTCAGGCGTAGGCTGCCTGCTTAAGCGTGCAGACAGAGATATTACAAACGTTTCAATGATTTAGTTATTTATTTGTTTATTTATCTGTTTATTTCTTGTTTATGTATGTATTTATATATTTATTTTTCTCGAGGGTGTTTGTGGTTGGTGAAAACAAAAAAGTGGGAAAATACCACAATGACAAAAGACGAAACAGAAAGAGAATTTTTAATTTTTTACCAAAGTTAAAATAACGAAGAGACAAAAATGATCTAGAGGACCTCAAAGGCTGGCCACTATCAACAATTACTGAACAATTACGAAAAGAGCTAAGATAATGACAAAAAAATACGAGTTCTCAAATGGCTGTATGGAAAGACCCGGCATCCCTGGCTTATCATGAAATTAGCTATTTCATTTGTTAAACGGTAGATTACACAGTGAATGGCGCTCCAGTAGGCAGTGGAAGGGCTAGGGAAAACATCTGATCAGCTTTGGTGGAATTGCTGCATCTGCAATCTAATTAATTTGCCTTATGCCAACTTCAGCTTAAGCTACTTCATCTTGAATGCCTTGTGATAAGAGCAGACATGTATGAAAGTAATGAAGCAATTGCCTGAAAGCTGTTTCTACATTCTTGGCCAGATCATCCAGATATAGAACATATGGAAGTTTACGGTTCTCAGAAATGGCTAGGATATATACAACAAATTAATACCCTTTTTGTTAATAGCAGTTGGGAAGAGTGTAATGTCTAAATACAATTGTGGGGTTTATTTAAAAGCTGACATTATTCCAATATTACATTATTATTAAATATAGTTGGTAGCAATGACTTGTCCCATAGAGGAAGCTCCCCCTATCGACTGTTGGAGTTTTATATAGTTTCATCAATTTAGACTATAGATTCAAAGAAGCACAGACAGCGTTCTACTTCACTTCAGAAAAACACTGGAAACTGAGAGTACTGCCATGTCCATAGGGATAATAGAAGGTAGTGGTAAATGAGTAGCAAGTATTAACTCCTAAACCATGAGGTTCAAACACTAACCCTAAGCCACTGAAAAGGAGAATGTACTCTCTGAGAAGGCCAAACCTTCTTTAGGAGTGGACATTTAACCCCTTCACTGCCAGGCCTTTACCCCCTTCTGTGCCAGGCCTTTTTTTGCCTAATTGGTATAGTTCTTGCTTAGGCCCTCATAACTTTTTGTCCACATCAGCTACCCACGCCAAATTTGCGTCCTTTTTTTACAACATCCTAGGGATTCTAGAGGTACCCAGCCTTTGTGGGTTCCCCTGAAGGAGGCCAAGAAATTAACCAAAATTCAGAGAAAAACGTTTTTTTGTTGTTTTTTAAATGGGAAAAAGGGACTGCAGAAGAAGGCTTGTGGTTTTTTACCTGAAAATGACATCAACAAAGGGTTTGTGGTGCTAACATCACCAGCTTCCCAGCTTTCAGGAACAGGCAGACTTGAATCAGAAAACGCAATTTTTCAACACAATTTTGGCATTTTACTGGGATATACCTCATTTTTACGATTTTTTGTGCTTTCAGACTCCTTCCAGTCAGTGACAGAGAAGGGCATGAAACCAATGCTGGATCCCAGAAATCTAAACATTTCTGAAAAGTAAATAAAATTCTGAATTTAGCAAGGGGTAATTTGTGTTGATCCTACAAGGGTTTCCTACAGAAAATAACAACTAAAATAAAAAAATGTTGAAATTGCGGTGAAAAAAACAGCAATTTTTATCTACGTTTTACTCAGTAACTTTTTCCTGCAATGTCAGATTTTTGAAAGCAATATACCTTTATGTCTGCTGGATTCTTCTGGTTGCGGGGATATATAGGGCTTGTAGTTTCATCAAGAACCCTAGATACCCAGAGCCAATAAATGAGCTGCACCCTGCAGTGGGTTTTCATTCTATATCGGGTATACAGCAATTCATTTGCTGAAATATAAAGAGTGAAAAATAGCTATCAAGAAAACCTTTGTATTTCCAAAATGGGCACAAGATAATGTGTTGAGGAGCAGTGGTTATTTGCACATCTCTGAATTCTGGGGTGCGCATACTAGCATGTGGATTACCGGACATTTCTCAAATAGATGTCTTTTTTACACACTCTCTTATATTTGTAAGGAAAAAATGTAGAGAAAGACAAGGGGCAATAACACTTGTTTTGCTATTCTATGTTCCCCCAAGTCTCCCGATAAAAATGGTACCTCACTTGTGTGGGTAGGTCTCGCACCTGCGACAGGAAATGCCTCAAAACACAGTTCTGGAATCTGAGAGGAGCCACAGATTTCCTTCCACCCAGTGTTCCCCCAAGTCTCCCGATAAAAATGATACCTCACTTGTTTGGGAGGGCCTAGTGCCCGCAACAGGAAATGCAGCAAAACACAACGTGGACACATCCCATTTTTCTACAGAAAACAGAGGTGTTTTTGAAAAGTGCCTACCTGTAGAATTTGGCATCTAGCTCAGCCGGCACCTAGGGAAACCTACCAAATCTGTGCATTTTTGAAAACTAGAGACCTAGGGGAATCCAAGATGGGGTGACTTGTGGGGCTCTCACCAGGTTCTGTTACCCAGAATCCTTTGCAAACCTCAAAATGTGGCTAAAAAAACATGTTTTCCTCACATTTCGGTGACATAAAGTTCTGGAATCTGAGAGGAGCCACACATTTCCTTCCACCCAGCGTTCCCCCAAGTCTCCAGATAAAAATCAAACCTCACTTGTGTGGGTGGGCCTTGTGCCCGCAACAGGAAATGCCCTAAAACACAACGTGGACACATCAAATTTTTCGACAGAAAACAGAGGTGTTTTTTGCAAAGTGCCTACCTGTAGATTTTGGCCTGTAGCTCAGCCGGCACCTAGGGAAATCTACCAAACCTGTGCATTTTTGAAAACTAGAGACCTAGGGGAATCCAAGATGGGGTGACTTGTGGGGCTCTCATCAGGTTCTATTACCCAGAATCCTTTGCAAACCTCAATATTTGGCTAAAAAAACACGTTTTCCTCACATTTCAGTGACAGAAAGTTCTGGAATCTGAGAGGAGCCACAAATTTCCTTCCACCCAGCGTTCCCCCAAATCCTTTACAAACCTCAATATTTGGCTAAAAAACACGTTTTCCTCACATTTCGGTGACAGAAAGTTCTGGAATCTCAGAGGAGCCACAAATTTCCTTCCACCCAGCGTTCCCCCAAGTCTCCTGATAAAAATGATACCTCACTTGTGTGGGTAGGTCTAGCGCCCGCGACAGGGAATGCCCCTAAACACAACGTGGATACATCACATTTTTCTACAGAAAACAGAGGTGTTTTTTGAAAAGTGCCTACCTGTAGATTTTTGGCCTCTAGCTCAGCCGGCACCTAGGGAAACCTACCAAACCTGTGCATTGTTGAAAACTAGAGACCTAGGGGAATACAAGATGGGGTGACTTGTGGGGCTTTCACCAGGTTCTGTTACCCAGAATCCTTTGCAAACCTCAATATTTGGCTAAAAAAACACTTTTTCCTCACATTTCGGTGACATAAAGTTCTGGAATCTGAGAGGAGCCACAAATTTCCTTCCACCCAGCGTTCCCCCAAGTCTCCTGATAATAATGATACCTCACTTGTGTGGGTGGGCCAGGTGCCTGCAACAGAAAAAGGCCACAAATTTGTAGAGATTATGGGGATAGCACAGCGAGTTGATAAGCACATATTCTTCTTTTATACATCTTTAGGCGGACTCTGCTTTGGGGACCCACACAAGTGAGGTGTCATTTTACTTGGGAGACTGAGGGGAACGCTGGGGACTAGGAATTTTGTGCTGGAGCAGTGAGCGCACAAAGAAAAGTCAGGAAAATATGCTTTTTAAAGAAAATTTTGAGGTATACAGAGAAGTCTGGGTAAGAAAATGTTGGGGAATCCACACAAGCCACACCTCCTTGGACTCCTTGGGGAGTCTAGTTTTAAAAAATGTCTGGGTTTGGTAAGTTTCCCTAGATGAAGGCCACACCCAGGACCAAAACCATAGGGGCCCCCTCCCACCCAAACACAGGTAGGTTTGTAATATATCATTTTGATGTGTCCACATATTTCTGTGATGTGCCAAACACTAAAATTGTGAAAAGAAACGCACTTAGGTTATGTGAAAAAGACCCCTCACCCACCAACCAAGTTGGTGGCATGCTTTATCATTGGGGTCCCACATGAGACACCTAGCGTGTCACAAGTGTGCTGTGACGCCTGAATACAACGGAGCAGGTTTTTTAATTTTTACCACACATACTGGTTGGATTTGGCACAAGGGTGAGTGATGGTTCAGTAGATCAAATTTTATTAACAAGAGATTTCACAAAAGTGAAATGCACTGTTAATAACTGAAAGGCCAAAAAACTGAACCAATGACTCACAGCTCGTGAGCTGTAAAGCCACGGCAAGGCACCAACCGCTTTACAGTCCATTCACACACCTTTCGTACATGACATGCACAAGACCATTCACGCTGCCAGCCACGGGCCCAGCACATTACAACTCTCGCATTGACAGACAGCGCCACTCAAGGGCCCATCACTTTCATACGCCCACATGCCTGATACAGCAATCACACCAGCTGATGAGTGTGTAGACTGGCGTTGGGCTGGCACCGTCAGCAAGCGCCACCACACGCACACCGCCAGCCAAACGCCACCCCACGCAAACTGCCAGCCAAGCACCACCCCACACACACCGCCAGCCAAGCGCCACCCCAACCAAACCGCCAGCCAAGCGCCACCCCACGTACACCGCCAGCCAAGCGTCACCCCACGCACACCGCCAGCCAAGGGCCACCCCACGCACACTGCCAGCAAAGCACCACCCCAAGCACACCGTCAGCCAAGCGCCACCCCACGCACACCGCCAGCCAAGAGCCACCCCACCCATACCGCCAACCCACGCACACCGCCAGCCAAGCGCCACCTCATGCACACCGCCATCACTTTTTTTGTTTATAAACAACAAAGAAACCACTTACTAATTATAAAATAAGTACAAAACTACAAACACAAATGTTCTAACTAAATACATGACAGTAATGCCAACCATGAAACTGAACATATTAAAATATAAAATAGGCAGTTTACGCTCACGGTATTTCCCAAACGTTTTTCTTGGTGTGGTAACTTCTAAAACAACCAGGCACACACAGCCCAGGCTTTGAAGGGCAATCGGGGCAGTACATCTGGCTCTCCCTCCGGATTGCTCTCTGGGCACATACTCTGCATTTCTTTGTGGGCAAGTCTTTTTTGGGAGTGGGAGGAATGTGATCTGGAAAGTGCAGATCTTTCAATCTAGCCACATCCTTCACCACTTCTACTCTAGGAACTCTTGCCTGTCCACCACAATAAGGCTCTCTGTCACTGACTCCTGAAATTTAACAAATGTCATCCGTGGCTCAGGTGAACCATCCTTAACACAATAAAAGCATGAAAAGTTGCCAAATGAAATAAATGTAGGGCCAACTTTTTATACCACACGCAAGACTTACGAAGAGCAGTGTAAGGTTCCAACCTCTGATCTACTCTATCAACACCACCCATGTGCCTATTATAGTCCAAAATGCACGCAGGATTGCGCACTTCCGCAACCTGACCCCAAACAGTCACAGGGGAAGTACTCTCATCATGGATGGTAGATATCATGTACACATCCCTCCTGTCTGAAAATGTCAGAGCTAGCAGCTCATTATTCCACAAGGCACTGCACTGTCCCCTCTCAAGTTTTTTATAGACAAGCTCCCTTGGATAGTCTTTCTGGTTAGAATGGATTGTGCCATAAGCAACAGTGTCCACTCTAAACAACTCCTTGAACAACTGCACTCCAGTGTAGAAATTATCTACGTACAAATGGGGACCTTTGTTAAACAGTCATCTAGAAAGGTCCCACACAATTTTTTCGCTAACTCCAAAAGTGGCCGGACAACCAGGAGGGTCAATACTGGAATCCCTACCAGTGTAGATCCGGAAATTATACACATATCCTATACTGCTTTCTGACAGCATATACAATTTAATCCCATACAGTGCCCTCTTACTAGGAATGTACTGCTTAAAAACTAAATACCCCTTGGAAAGGACCAAAGACTCGTCCACACTTATCTCTTTGCCTGGAACATAGACCTCTGAAAACCGATCTACAAAATGATCAAGGACTGGCCTAATCTTAAAAAGACGGTCACAATCAGGGTGATCTCGTGGCAAGGCTAAAGCATTGTCTACAAAATGCAGCACACGAGAAGAAGCAAATAGCGATCACGTGTCATAGTTGCAGGAAATATAGCCGTTGCCATCAAGGGACTAGTAGACCAATAAGAAGCCACTGACGGCTTCCTGATCAACCCCATCCAAAAACTCAAACCTAAAAACTGTTTCATCTCTTCCAGATATGTGGGAACCCACTGAGAAGCTCTAGACTGAGGCCTAAGTCTGGCAGCGTTGTCCCTCAAATATTGCTCTGCATACATATTAGTCTGCTCCACAATCTCTTCCCAAAATACATCGTCCATAAACAAGTGAAAGAAATGGACAGGCAAAAAGTTTTCCGTAGTGACTCTACACCCTGGGAGACCAGTAAATGCAGGTAACTGTGGCTGCTCCATGTTTGAGGCAATCCAGGTGTCAGCTCTTCTAATGGGAAACCCTTCACCCTCAGGCTGCTGCACTCTTGGCACATCATTGTCCTCCTCTAAAACAGGCCCTTCATCTGCACTGAGAGTAGCTTCCTCATCAGAAGAACCCTATTGGACAGAAAACACACTGCCAGAAAATCTCACTTCCTCCTCTGCCTCAGATGCAGAGTCAGTCTCGTAATCATGGTCCGAAGACGACTCAAAGAGCATGCCAACAACCTGCTGAGTGGTCACTCTGCGGCTAGCCATGATCCTCACTAACAACAAATGTATTGCCAACAACAACTAGCACTAAAATAAGTAATAAACAAAGTGTAGCTTTATCACAAAGAGTTATGTACTAAAAAACTATGCCACTCACTTGCCTGAAAAAGCTACTCACCAGCAACTACTCTGCACAGACACAGCAATCACCAATGATATCCCACTAAAAAGAAAAAAGAAAATTAGACATATGACAACACAAATATCATTGTGCTCAAATCTAAGGACAATTTGTCACACAATACTGCATTTAGTACACCACCTACAAACATGTCATTCATGCATGTTAACAATACTCCTTTGGAGTAAATTGCTTTCACTTACCTAAAAACATTCAACTATGCAAACCGCAGGACCACTACTGCCAAAACCACAAGGATCCACAGCAAAGGAAACAAAAGCTTTGAACTAGAACAAAAAAAGAAGAAATAAACTGTTATAATCACAAATACTTTGCCAGTTGACAAACACCCCGTCACCAAGAACTTAGAAATTCTCCTGCCTAAGAAGAAGAAATTCTGGTGCCTAAGTGGCTTCTGCCTCACTAGGAGGCAGATGGGCCTAAAAATAAATAGGCTGATCTGCCCCCAAGTGAGGCAGAAATGGCCAGAAGCTCTGTACCCTGTTTGGTGGGGCGGCCCTTGCCAACGGGGGCGAATGGGGTGCCCCAAGCACAAAAAAAACAAAGGGAACCCCCAAAAAAATCTCTGACATATTTGTGCCTTCTGCCCCCTCTTGGGTTAAGGTTCAGGTTAAGGAACTGTAAATCTATTAGGATATCTTATATCCCCAGATAGAAGAGTGTAAAATAGTGCCAATATGCTGAAAATGAGGATTTGTAGAGGAAGGAGTCTGCATAAGTCGAAAAAATAAAACAGAATAATAGTGTTGACCTAGTTGACCCCACCATTAAACATAAATGTCTGTTGCCCCTCTTCCACTGTAAACTAGTACTTATTTTAAGAAATATATTACTCTTGTAGTGAACTTAGTGGAACGAACTCTGGTAAGATGTTCTATGAATAAAGTAACTCAGTTACAGAGGCAATCAATTCCCTCTAAAATTAGCACTTTGGTTTTGGCCACAGTGAGTTTATTTTCTGAATGAGAGTAAACTCAGGAACAGTTTGCTCATAAGCAGCAGCTCCTTTAGAAGTTTTTTTATACACTGTGACTTCAAAAGCAAACAGTGTTATCCGAATTGCCACAGTAGAATATCAACTGGGCAGAATAACAGAGATATGAGAAATGTATTTTGTATGTGGTCCCATATAGTGTATGAAGGTCTGAGAAGAGAGGATAAACCTGGTTTCTTGGAAAACTGACAACTGTTCTGCAAATTCACTGTTGATAGAGACAGTAGATTTTGACACTGAATAAAGAGTTTTAATCCATGAAATGAACTCAGAGCCCAGGTTGTCCACATCCAGTACATTCAACAAAACATCCACTATTTTATCAAACACCTTGCCTGAATTTAATTGATTACTAGTTTTGCAGTATATTCCTTCAAAAGGATTATGCTTTGGACAAGGTAGATAGATCTTTTCACCCAGCATAGGGGTGTGGAGACAAAGGCATCAAACTTCACAACAAATCATTTTAAAATGACAGTATGACCAAAGTTTCCACACAAGGAAAACTTCAGTCTGAAATAAAGTCCACGGGTGTTTATTACAAATAAAGGCTCAGAGTAACATAGATTATTCTCAAAACAAGACTATAAAGATTCAGAATCATCACAGGCTGTCCAAACCTCCTAAAGAAGTTCAAACAAATTAACATCATAAAGACTAAACACTCGACAGAGGCTACACATAAAAGAAATAAGAAACTCTGAAAGAGTGGAAACAAATGCTGTGTAATTCTGTTAATCATTTAGCAGTTAAATTCTCAATTTAATAACCCAGGCAAGGGGCAACTCTACAAATTAGCAAATCCATAACATTGTGTACTGGGTCAAGCACATGTGAGCAAAAAGGCAAAAAGCACAAAAAAGACAAAACATTTTTTTTTAAAGTAAAGACAGAAGTCATGCCCCCAGCCCAATGGCCATGCCCAAGGGACTTAAGTCTCCTGGGCATGGCCATTGGGCACAGTGCCATGTAGGGGGGCCCAGGTTAGGCCCCCCATGGCACTTTGCAAAAAAAAAAAAAAAAACTTACCTTGACTTACCTGGGGTAGGTCCCCCATCCTTAGGTGTCCTCCTGGTGTGGGTGTAGGTGGGTGGGGGTGTCCCTGGGGGCAGGTAAGGGCACCTGTTGGCTGTTTCCGTGGTCTCTGACCATGGAAAAAGGCTCACAGGTCCCCTAAAGCCTGTCCTGACCCAGGCGTTAAATAATAGTGCTAAGCAGACTTAGTGCTATTATTTAAGGCCCTCCTCCTCCTGTGTGTGATTTTTGAATGGGAGGATAAATAAGGGGCTAGGGCCTTTGAGTCATTTTTTGCCCAGGAACACCTACCTTGCATCTCATTGACGCAAGGTAGTTTTCCGCAGGCAAAAATGACTTTAAGTCCAATATTTTGGCGCTAGTCATGTCTAGTGTCAAAATATAAATATGGAGTTAAGTTTTTGCCGGATTTGCATAAAAAACAAATGTCGCAAATCTGGGGTATACATATGCCTCTTAGTTTTCTAGGCTCTGAGTCTGTCTTTCTCATACAAACACACAACACACACTCCAAAGAATTAGGACTTTCAAGTTGGCATGAAATCAAGTTTGGCTTATATGTAACATGTATGTATTACGAAAAATCGACCATGCACAACTGTATCAAGTCATCAATTGTTTGTCTAATTTCTTTCGTTACATATCCATTGGACTTTGGCTCTAGGGCAACTGATCTGTCCCAATAATTGGCCAAAATCCATGGTGTTACCTACTTATCACAGATGCGTGGGACCATTCAAGATACAGAGGTCTTAAGCTTTATACTTATCTTTATGTATAGTGTTTTATTACATTTTGTATAGCTTCATACTATAAAATTACCTCCTACACACATAAGCTATTCTTTTCATTTCTTCTCTTTATCCCACATAATTTTAAATGGGAATAAAGGATTGTGTATAACCACTTTTAAAGTTTCCCGTGCTTAAATAGGTCAAGGTGCTGGTTAATAATTTTATAAACTTCTATATGTTTGGTTTCCATACACTGATTCTCTGAGCAGACATTGATTGCAGGACCAGAATTTATTAGATACAGTAATCATTTCTCACTAATATTAAGGATAATGAGAGAGTGGTCAGAGACCACAGTGAGATGACTCAAAGCTGTTGCTATATCATGGATGCAGGGAAGTGATCAATGTCTGAGTGTTGAGCATGGTGTGCAGAAAAGAATGAAAAGGCACTCCCATTGCCAATATTTCATTTTAACATGTCCATGAGCCCAAGTACCAATGTAATAGCATGAATACAAAGCAAAGCTTTCCCCTAGGTAGATATATACAATATTTTAGTAACAGTAGACTGAGTAGTGATTATAGAACTAAAATCCACATGGAAAATATTGGCTCCTTGCTGCATCCTCTATTCAAAGGTTGAGAATTGTTAGGGTCAGAAACAATACCATTTTTAAACACCCCTTTTTAGATATAGGATTATTAAATATCCAATGCCACTGAGTCTCTATCTGATTAAGCCTTTAAATTCTATTATTAGAATTAGTGGTTGTGGTTTGTGGGGTACAAAATGGACACTAACTGGAAAATGTATTTACCTTTCCTTGCACAATATGTGTGTTTCTTATAGACAAGCAATGTGAGTTTGCAAATTAGAAATGTTTTGTCAGAACAAATGCTGTTTGGACTTATTGTTGAATACTTTCACATTCTATGTTAATATTGTCAAAAGGAATGTCATGTCACAGAAACACCCAGTATAGTTATGTGATCTGCTAAAGAAAGATTGAGCCCCACCATTGCTTATCAGTTACTTTTCTGTACCTTCGGATGTTGACAAGTAAGTTACAAGATTGATCTAATTAGCATTGTGAGCTAAAAGGAAAACATTAAGCCCTTTGGTATTTGTTTTTAGAGCTGTCACATTCAGAGAATATTGGGAAGCTTTGTGGAAAAGGTTTGCAAGTATTGTTTTGGAACTACTTCTCCCAACACACTGTTCCCAGTAAACAAAAGGTAACTGCAATGCTGTCCATTTTACATGTGAACAAACTTCAGGAAGAATAATATTTTATGTACCATAAGTAAGGAGACTCAGATAAAGTCTTAGAGGTGGTCACAACCACTAGATTTCACGTGCAGCGATGTTCCTGTCTGTTGAAGTTGGTTGTGGTAGGTAAGAATGTAATGATACCCATAATTATTTACTCACAGCTTTTGCAAGGGTAGCCCATGTCTGCCGCCTTCACATATGGACAGCATTGTAAAATAGTGCCAAGTGAGCTCCTCCTTGCTAGGTTCTTTTGTAAGCTCCCCCCATGACATCACAAATTCATGACTATCTGCATTAGCAATATGACACTCTTTCAGCACTGCAAGATTATTATTACTGTCAAGGCAGCTGGTCCATTTCCATTGCCTAGGTCTGATGAGAAGAAACAGCTGCATTGTTGTGCTTGCCTGACATTTCTGAGGGACAAGAGAGTTTAATCTCTACATTGCAGAGTCTGGTGCACTGGTTCATAGTTATATGTTTCTTAGACCTCTGAATAGTTTTGTTGTGGAAGTTGTTAGAGAACCTACTCATGAGTGATGCAGGCAGACTATGATTTTGGAATTGTCGCCATTTGCAGAGACATCATATAATTTGATTGTATAGAAGGGGAATTGCCTTTGCATGGATAAGGTCTTGCTTAGTGGTAGGTCTTGAGGTATTTTAAACTCTGCTTCTCAGGCAGTGGAGATAGAATGAAGTTGACCAATGCCAGTGTGAAGAGGACACCCACGTCCATAGGTGTCATGGTGAACAGCCCAACTGAGATTTAAATATGGAGAACCAGAACTGAGGTCCTAAGAAATGGAAACGTTTTCTATGACCTGGAAGGTCCTTTTCTTTAAAGGCATTGGACTTGACATGTGTAAAGATGCGACGTAGAGACTTGGTGTACTTCATCTGTATTTTATTCCATTAGTAAAAAGGAGACGCGCAGTGCTAGCAAACGAGCTAACCGCCCATCCCTCAATCCTCGCCGATCTCCACATTCTTGAATGCCACTCCGTCATTCTCACATCCGCGAGAAGACATAGCGTGAGGCATTCAGGAATGAAGAAACCGTCACTACATATCTTCCCCTTTTACAATATATAAAAAAAACACAATACAACCAATACAAACAATACAACCAATAAAACTAAACAAATCAGACATATGAAACTACTTCACTTCAAACAATACAATTAAAGATCATTTAAAATATACCTTTAAGAATAATAATCTTCCAATCTTTTAGGTTTACAGATTCTTCTGCCAGAACTACTCCATTTCACATTCCTACTAAGAACACCCTGTGATCCGCATGCATCGCGAGAAGACATAGACAAGTCATCTGCATTACTAGGTGCACTAGGAACGTTCTTATGTTGATTCAAACATTCCTGCTCACTCCTCTCACCTTGATTCACACACTCCTGCACATTCATCTCATCTTCCAACCATTCCTTACAATTCTGACCATCCCGAACACTCCCTTGTCTCGTGTCACTTGTCCTTTTACATAACGACAACACGGCCATGTGCCGTATTTTGCCATCACTTAACCTTACAGAATTATCATACACTGCCTCTACTCTGAGGGGAGATGAAAATCTACTTTGACATTTACCTGTGTGCTTACTAGTTTTAACCCTCACTACATCTCCCACACACAATTTGATTTCTTTACTCTTGTGGACGTCATCAAAATATCTTTTGTATTTATCCTGAGCCCTTTCAATATTCTTCTTCACCTCTTCCGGACTCCATTCCACTCTTTTAACAACTTTTAGCCATCCCACATTGTCCTTCGACATAGGTGTCCTTCCTCTCATGAGCTCAAAAGGACTAGCATTAGTACTCACACATGTGGTAACCCTAAAAGCCCATAAGGTTTTCCATAATTCTGTTTCCCACACTAATTGGTTACAACTAGACAATTGAATTATACCTTTAAGTACTCGGTTGAATCTCTCCACAGATCCATTACCCGCGGGATGATATAACGAGGTAGTTCTATGCTGAATACCATTCCTTCTAATATAATTTTGGAAAACAGAAGATACAAATTGCGAACCATTGTCCGACACGATACATTTCGGTAAGCCTTTTCTCACAAATACTTCATCCATAAATCTAATGATACTAACTGCATCAGCTTTTTGTACAATACTCACCTCCGGCCATTTTTAAAAATGATCCACCATAACCAGCAGAAACCTTTCATTCTCACCAATAGGTCCCATGATATCAATATCTACTCTTTCCCAAGCCATATTGGGACAAGGAATGGGATGTAAAGATGGTCTCAAAACTACTTGCGTCTTATCAGCATTCTCACAAGCAAGACAGTTTCTAACAATTTTCTCTGCATCCTTATCTATACCTGGCCACCAATACCAAAACTTTACCCTGTTCTTGGTTTTTCCTATGCCAAGATGTCCTTCATGACATATTTCAAGAATTTTCTCTCTTAATGCCACAGGAGGTATAACTTTCCCATTTCTGAGAATCAACCCATCTTCCATGGACAACTCATCCCTTACTTCCCAGAAAGGTAGCAAGATTTCCTTAATCTTTTTTTTTTAATGGCCATCCCTTCGTAATTGCAACACTCAAATCATTTAGCACATCATCACCCTCTTGTGCTAATTTCCAATCATTGCGTGTAATGTCTCGACACACACCTTCTTCCACAATAGCCACCCACACATCTTCATTTATGTCATCTTCCTTATTTTTGGTTGGTAAAGGCATGCGACTTAGAAAATCTGCAACAATGTTTTTAACACCAGGCAAATATTGTACAATGTAATTATATTCAAACAAACAAACTGATAATCTTGCCAACCTAAGCGAAGCTTTGTACAACCCCTTCTTGGTTAGAACCTTCACTAACGGTTTGTGGTCACACCTTAACGTGACCTTAGTACCCCACACATACTGTCTAAAATATTCCAACGCCCACACACATGCCAGTGCCTCACGCTCAATAACTGAATACTTCTCTTCAGTCGGAGTCAATGAGCGTGACGCGAAAGCAATAGTATCCTCATTACCTTCCATGTTTACCTGTGTCAGAACTGCTCCTAAGCCTTTACTGCTAGCATCTGTAGTGATAATACACTTAAGATTCACATCAAAATCTTGTAAAGGAGGTGCATTGCAAATATCATTTTTTAACACCTCAAAAGCATTCTGACACGTTTCCGTCCACTCAAATTTGTTCCTTATTTTGAGCAATTGTCTCAAACAATACGTTTTAGTCGAGAAATTTTTAACACATTTTGAGTAGAATTCTACTAACCCTAGAAAAGCACGAACCTCCTCCTTGTTTTGGGGATTGGGCGCCTTACTTATTGCTGATACTAACGCCTCCTTGGGTTTAATGCCGTCAGCAGATACTACATGCCCCAAATAATTGACATGGTCACATGCAAATTTACACTTGCTAAACTCCGCTGTCAAACCTTTCTCATCTAAAACATTTAAAACCTGTAATAACGTTTGATCATGATTTTCCTTCGATTTTCCCATTACGAGAATATCATCTTGAAACACCATGACATTGTCAATTCCTTCCAAAATTGAGCTCATTAGTCTTTGGAACATTGCAGCCGCTGACGCCAAACCAAATGGCACCCGTCTGAACCTATAACACCCAAAGGGTGTAACAAAAGCAGTCAAATTCCTGCTGTTTGGATGCAATCGTACCTGATGATAGTCTGCTTTCAAATCAATGGAAGAAAACCATTTCATGCCCCTTGTGCGAGACAGCATCTCATTAATATGAGGCAAAGGAAATTGATCTACAAGTATATTCTTATTGAGATCCCTCAAATCTATGCATAGTCGTAAATTTCCATTAGCTTTTCTTACTACCACCAATGGAGCAATCCACTCCGACGATTCTATGGGTTCTATGATTTTCTCTTCCTGTAGTTTATCCAATTGCACCTTAACGCTCTCTTTCAGAGGAATAGGGATGTTTCTCACTTTGTGCATCTGTGGCTCAACCTTGTCCTTCAAATGAATGAAGTGCATGAACCCCTTCATCTTACCAATTCGCCCAGAAAATACTCTCGGAATTTTTTTAAAAACTAACTTGCTAATATCCACTTCCGTTTCACAGTTAAAACTGGTTCCGGATTGTTAGGATCTAAAACAATGCCTAATTTACCTTGTTCAACCCAACTCAAAACAGAGGGACCTGTTGCAGCCACATATAATTTTCCTACTGTCACTCTATCTTTGTATTGAAATTTCAATTCCTTGAACCCCAACAATTCAATTACTTCGCTAGTAAATGTCTTAATTATTATGTCTGGCGCACACAACTGCTCCCCCACAATGTGTTTAAAATTCTTTTCCCAAACATTCCTATTAACAATAGTATAGGGAGACCCTGAATCTACAACAATACATAAGGTCACCCCCCCAAATTTATTTCACACGTTGGTCTTTTATTCCTTTTCTTTTCTTCTCCTCTTGCGCACAAAATGGTGTATTCATTTGTGTGTGCATCAGCAGTGTCTACACATAAAACACACATATTCAAAACATCTTCATCAGATGAGTTGGAGTCTTCCAACTCCAACACCCTACTGTTGCTTGCCATTTTCTTCTGACAAACTCTTTGAAAATGTCCAATAACACCACATCTTGAACACTTCTGCTTCTTAGCAGGACATAACTTGTCGTTTGCCAAATGGTCATAACTGCCGCATCTGTAACACTTCTTTCTTTCATCCAGTTTATGATCCTTCTGTTCTGCCACTGGTTTCCCTGGCCATTTCTTTTTGTGCTCAAACGATGTTCTTTTCCCCTTCACTCTTGCAACGATACTCTCATCACTCTTATTTTCATTAAAAATTTCCTTGGCACACCTTCCAGTCAATTCTGCCCTTTTCACAATGTCAATAATTTCTTGCAACAAGCTCTCTCCTTTAGCCCATAGGTTGTCTTGAATACTCGAGTTGGACGCCTGCATGACAATCTGGTCTCGAATTAGCTCATCATGCAAAATACCAAATTTGCAGTTGATTGCTAACATTTTTAAGGCAGCAACATAATCCTCCACTGGTTCGTCCTTCCCTTGTTTACGATGGAAGAATTTACAGCGATCCACTGCCACGCAGACCCTGGGCCTATAATAATTATCTAAATCTTCAAGCGCATTGCTATACAAATCTCCTTGACCATCTTGTCTTAGTTTTTTATTGATGTTTTTAAACACCTTCAGACCTCCAGGCCCTAAACAATGTAAAAGAATTTTGTACTTTTTCTCCGCAGAAAGTTCCTCTTCATCATCAATCGCAGAAATATAATTCTTAAAGTATTCACACCATTCCTCCCATTTCAACGTAGGTGTGCCAGAAACGGATATAAATGGTTGGGGAGGTGTAAGATTCCATGAATTGCCCAAAGCCATGCTGCACAGTCTCCTTAAATCTCCCTTGAAAAATAAATAAATAAATTAAAAAATATATATTTCTTTTTTTTTTTTTCCTTTCCTTTTCTTTTTTTTTTTTTTTTAAGAAGGTACTCAGAAAATGTTGAGTTTCCAAGTTCTAGTGTTTGTGATTAAAAAAAAAAGCGAATGCCTTTTTGCCCGATCCAAAATGGCGGCACGATGCCCAATCCAAAATTGGGTCGCAATGCACATCCGAATAACGTAGCAATACTGGTTGTTAAGGACAGGCCTTGTGACAGGCTTTCAGGATGTTGTGTGTTGTACCAGGGCTCACCACAAGGTGTCTCCACCAGTTGAATTCCTAGAACTTCAGAAACCGATCAACGCTGATCCTCGTCAGAAGGCGAAGGTTTAAAACCTTAAAATCAGCGTCCACACTCCAACGTCGCAGGTGAATCCCATCCTCGTCGCCAATTCTGTAAAGATGCGACGTAGAGACTTGGTGTACTTCATCTGTATTTTATTCCATTAGTAAAAAGGAGACGCGCAGTGCTAGCAAACGAGCTAACCGCCCATCCCTCAATCCTCGCCGATCTCCACATTCTCGAATGCCACTCCGTCATTCTCACATCCGCGAGAAGACATAGGCCCTCATTCTGACCCTGGCGGTCTTTGACCGCCAGGGCGGAGGACCGCGGGAGCACCGCCGACAAGCCGGCGGTGCTCCAATGGGGATTCCGACCGCGGCGGTAAAGCCGCGGTCGGACCGGCACCACTGGCGGGGTCCCGCCAGTGTACCGCGGCCCCATTGAATCCTCCGCGGCGGCGCAGCTTGCTGCACCGCCGCGGGGATTCTGACCCCCCCTACCGCCATCCAGATCCCGGCGGTCGGACCGCCGAGATCCGGATGGCGGTAGGGGGGGTCGCGGGGCCCCTGGGGGCCCCTGCAGTGCCCATGCCACTGGCATGGGCATTGCAGGGGCCCCCGTAAGAGGGCCCCTACATGTATTTCACTGTCTGCTGCGCAGACAGTGAAATACGCGACGGGTGCAACTGCACCCGTCGCACAGCTTCCACTCCGCCGGCTCGATTCCGAGCCGGCTTCATCGTGGAAGCCTCTTTCCCGCTGGGCTAGCTGGCGGTCTGAAGGAGACCGCCCGCCAGCCCAGCGGGAAAGTCA
The DNA here is from genome assembly GCF_031143425.1 of Pleurodeles waltl. Classification (NCBI taxonomy): domain Eukaryota; kingdom Metazoa; phylum Chordata; class Amphibia; order Caudata; family Salamandridae; genus Pleurodeles; species Pleurodeles waltl. The sequence continues at coordinate 231,912,568 of NC_090439.1, forward strand.
GAATTACCGCCGCGGTCTTTCGACCGCGGAACGGTAACCTGACGGCGGGACTTTGGCGGGCGGCCTCCGCCGCCCGCCAAGGTCAGAATGAGGGCCATAGCGTGAGGCATTCAGGAATGAAGAAACTGTCACTACAACATGCCACCTAAACAGTAGCAATTGATACAGGAAGATCCTGATTTGGGTAGGGTTGCCAGGCTCTGAGAAAGAGGGCTTTATGTTATAGCTTTAAAGAATGCATCACCCCTTCAAATGGTGGTCCCTATTCATTATAATCCCTATTACTGAAACAAATCATGAGGTGAACCATACCATACTAAGAAGTTTTTATAGAAGCTACATCATAACATTGAAAATGCAAAAGCATCTGATTAGGATGCATTACAGAATTGGTGAAAAGTCATCACTCAATAGGGAATACTACTATTATCTGAAGGCTCAGCTTCAAGATCCATGAAATTCGGAAAGGATGATTTGGAAATTGTAATAAAAGTAAATGTGAGTTTGCTAGCCCAAGCACCATGGGTTGCTTTCGAACCACTTTGGAGGGTTATCAGCGTTTTCCATTTGTCTGGCGGTCTAGTTGAAAGAAAGCAGCCACACTGTAGGGGCCTGCCATATGAAAATGGTAGCATCCAGCCTCTTGCAGAGAGGTAAGGTCATCATGTTTTTTTTGACTCCCCTGTCCTGCAAAAGTAGATGTAAACATATTGGGAATATAACACTGGATATAAGCTTCCAATACAGAATTCTGGTGCAAAGAGCAGAATGAGATCACAAGCTAGAAAAGCAGCAGTGGAGCAAGCACCTGATTAGCTGAGTTCCCACTGGTGAATGTGAATAAATAAGTTGAATCGAAAATGTGCTTCTGGGAAATTAGGTAAAATTAGTGCATCAGAAGGCAGGGGGGCTACAAACCTGAACATCCATACAGCCACTATCTTGCCCCCTTTCCTAGCATTTACAGAAACATTTAGGTCTGAAGATAATTCTATGAGCATTGAACAGTGAAGCAAGAAGCAGTTGTTGGACCTGGTTAAATCCCTGGTGGCAGGTATGCTTTGTTCAGTGATAGAAACTCCCATATGCATGTAATGTTTTAGTAAACATATCCTCCTATAGGACATAACAAATGAGGTAACCTGTCTAGAACGTATGTGAAAGCACAGAGTTTTCATTGCATTTGTATTGAAACTGTTAGACACTTGATGGAAAGTCATTACAGATTGAGGTTCAATACTGTTGTCAGATTACTCTGCCTTAAGGCATATGACTGGCTCAGATCATATAATTAGTCATCTCCGATAATATTTGCCTTGTCCATGCTGTCCTAGAGGGGCCTCTAACCTCTAGCAGCCTTAGCAGCTTTTCACCTCATTGTGGGCCCAGAGGTCCAATGGGAGGCACCCAGCTGTTCTATGCTGACCCACCACAAACAGACGCCAAGCATCCAATCCTATGTGGCAAGATCTTTGCCCTGTCTCAGCTGCCTATAGTCCATAGAAGCAACACAAGCAGATCCAGAAATGCAGCACTGTATACAGATATTGGAACACAGCACTGCGGTTTGGAGATTAGGACAGGATTGCAAAATTGAAATATACTGGTAGAACAGCCATTACATCCTATGTTCCTTAATGTGAATGCAAATAAACAACTTGTCTACCCTATGAGTACATGAGATGTTACTGCATTGTCTGGCAGACAGTTTTGTAAAGCTAGTCATTGTGGAAGGCATGGACTTGTTGCATTCAAAGAATATTTTCTTCCTTAATGTTAAGTGCTTAAACCTAAAAAGAATTTAAGATTTATTGAGGCAGAACATTAGGGCCTAGGAACCAATAAAACTCGGAGTAGCGAAATAACTTTGATTACACATGTTGGCAGAATAACTTGGAGCAATTTGTAGTTCACTTTTGATTCCTGCCTGTTTTCACAATCTTTCATACTGAAATCTTCTCCATCTTTAAAAACAAAATGTTTGGGGCGTGGCTACAGCACTGATGATGGCGGCCGCAACCTAACGACGCTCCACGCCATGCAGCCCCAAAATGCCACCATCCTGCCTCATCTCTCCACCTAACGAGACACGAGACAGTCCTATGGAGCATTCTGGCACCCCTGCTGCTCTGAACTGTTGGAGGCTGGGCATTCACTCTGAGGGGCATCGGGAGTATTCTGAGGCAGGGGCAAGGATCTTAGACCCACACGGCCTCTGCCACAACTAGCTCCGTTTGACTGTTGCAGAAGGTGGGTCAAGCAGCAACACTCCTTAGGCATGTTAGTTTCAGCCCAGGAGCCACTGGATTGGTTGTTGCTGAGCCTCCCTGACCGGCAGGGGCAAGCTCCAGGTGTGGAATCATCCCCTGTGGCGAGACGACTTGGGCTAATGGTGATAGCAGTCTGGGCAGTTTGACGCGCACTGTGCTTCCAAAGGCCTTACCTGGGTTCCAGAGACTTCTTTTAGGTGTGGTCCCTCTCCCCCATTGACATTCATGGGGTGCCTCTGGGACGAGGCTTGCCCCATGCCCCCTGGGTCTCCAAACTGCCCTCTACAGGACTGGGTTAGGCCCAATGGCAGTTGACTGCTTGTGTATCCTGTGATCACCATGGGAAGCTAACAGGTCTCTGTGGGACGGGGGGCTAGCTCTGGAAGTGGCCAGTCTGTTCCTGTAGGGCCCACCCGATGGCTGTCTCTTCTACACCCTGTTCCGAAGGGGGGATATATCTCTCTGGTTCTGCTTGTTATGCTTCAGCCTTCAGGTTTTGGCTGCTGGCGGTCCCCTGCAAGATGACGTCTGATCTGCCGTGGACTGGCAGTTGTCATGGGGCCTCCTTTATTCAGGGAGCAGGTCTCTCCCTGTTGATCCTGCAGTAATGACTGGGTAGTGATTGTTGGACTGTTTGTGCCGCCTTGTGGAGATAAAGGGGACTGGCGGGTCTACCGGGACTAAAGACAAACTCTTGAGGATGCAGCAGAAACACAACTTTCTCCATGGTGAAAAATAAAGCACCCTCCCAAAGGGCAAACAGGACACACTGGACAAATTTGATCACACTTCAACAAAATCAGTAGGGATAGATGGTGATGACAATCCCTATGCTACAACCTTGGATACCAACATGATACTGGAGGTGATTACCCAGTCGTGCACCACTCCGGAGGCAAAAATTGGTACAGAGGGGTCTGATGTGATGTTATTGTATAAAGGGGTCGACTGGATCATGGACACAGAGACGCAGGCCTCCACCATAGGGCATGCAATGTCTGAGATGGAACTTAACCTCTCACATTTATCCTCAATAACAGGGACCTGGCTGCATTGTTGAAGGATGCCGAGGGGAGGGCCTCTCAGAACAATCTATATTTTGTGGGGTTCCCAGGGAGCTGTGAAGGAGCCTCACCTTAGAGGTTCCTAGACCAATCGATCCACTCTATAATGCCCGCTGCCTCTTTATCTTCCCGTTTTGGCATTCAGCAGGTGCAATGAGCTCTGACCGAGAAATTGTCCCCAGGGGCCACTGCTCGGCCCATGATTGCACGCATCCTCAACTCCCTGGATAGAGATGCCACACTCCATCATGTGCAGTCACAGTATTCACTGCAGTTTCAGTCCCGCAGAATAATGATTATCCCTAACTACACCAAGCTGGCCCAGGATCAACATCACTCATTCCTTGAAGCCAAGAAGAGGCTACGCAGTCTAAAGTCAACTTTGCAGGGGGGATTATTAGCTATCTGACTTCAAAGAAATGCTTGAAACTACAAACAATCCAGGACCTGGAAACTTTGATCCTAGGGTTTGAGACATGCTAATCCTGCATCCCCAGATTATTCTGCATACATTTCATCTCCAATTCCAATTGTGCCATCTTCTTCTCAACGAGGCTAAGATGTGTGGTTGTCCTCACAATCCTGGATCTATCAGTGAGGGAACAAAGCTAGCAAGCTATGACACCCTCTCTGCTCCAATATTAGACATCATTCCTGGTCCTTTTTTACTAGATGCTGTGGGTTCCAGGGTCACTGGGGATGAAGCTCTAGCATGTCAATTTGCCCATGTTTATGCAGCCTTTTATGCACCACAAACTCATCTGTATGACACACAGATTATGCGATTTGTGTCAGACCTACCCGTCAGGTTCCTGTCGTTGTCAGATAGGGCAACACTGGACGAGGAACTAACTTCTGAAGCACTAACAGTGTCTCTCAGTGAGTTGCACTCTGGTAAGACACGGTGCCCCTACAGGTTGCCCAGTGAATTCTTTTAATTGTTCATAGGCAAACTTGGGGAGACCCTGATGGCCACCCTCAAGGAGGGGACCTCCGCAGGACAAAAACAATAATGATTCCTAAGTTGGGGAGAATCCCAGACCAGTGCTCCACCTATCAGATGATTTCTCTAATAAATATAGAGGCCAAAATCCTGGCTAAAACTGTGGCTAACTACTTACTTAGGGTCATTCCTTCCTTGGTCCACTGTGACCAGGATGACTTCATGCCTGGAGCCTACTATGCGCTTGCCCCCCTGGCAGACCAGCTGGATGGCTCTGCAGCAATACTGCTGGCAGATATTGAGCAAGTGTTCGACTCAGTGGCCTGAAGTACTTCTTTGTACTCATCCACCAGCTTCATGTTGGGCTCAAGTTTCAGAAATATGTTAAACTCCTCTATACAGACCTCACTGCTCACGTATGAATGGGCACTGCTCATTCTAGGTCCTTCCCCATTGGATGGGGCACGCGTCAGGGGTGTCCACAGTCCCCGCTGCTCTTCACGCTTGCTCTAGAACCCCTGGCTGAGTGGCTTTGTATTGGTTCACAGATCTGAGGATTCTAGTGGAAGGGGAGTCTGATAGATAGGATTGCACTCTATGCTGATGACGCCTTGATCTTCTTGCCTCAGTCGTAGACCTCCGACCTTTGTGTGCTCCAGATCTACCAGATCTTTTTTGAGACCTCCATGAATAGGACCAAATTTATCATCTTCTAAGTCCCCCTACTATCAGGGCTTGGGATGGGCCTCTGGTTTCCAGATTTCCGTGCATAGCTTCAAATATTTGGGATGTTCATTTCACCCCAGACCCTTCCCAAGCATGGGAGATGGATATCTGTCCGCTTGAGGATACACTGGCAGTAGAGTACAGTCTATGTTGTGAAGCTTTCTATGGAATTCTGGCACCCCTCACCAAATGTATCAAATCCACAAATGATGGGGGGATTGCCATTGCCGAAATTGAGTCTTATTAAAGGGCAACCCACCTCATAATTGTCGATAAATGGCTGGGCGATATTCAAGATTACCCCGCTTTTACATCAGAAAAGTGGGCGCTCCATGGTACCCCAATCCTCCACTTATTATACAGGGAAAGACATGGCTTTCGCTCCTCCCAGCAACATGGGTAGTCCTGCAGAGTTGGGGAGAACTTTGGCCAAGATAGGCTGGAAGCGGATGCTTACGGTGCATACCCTATTATGGATGGGTGGCTTGCTACCCCAGGTGGCAGCACTGGAGGGTTTCTCCAAATGGGATACCATAGCCATTTTGATGCTGGGGGATGGTACGTAGGGTGCCACACTAAAATGCTATTCTACCCTTTACGGCCAAATTTGGTTTACGTTGTTGTTAGTTCCATTGCTACCAGCTACTACGCTATGCCTTGACTCCATATATTTGCAAGTTGGAGCCACTACCCCGAATACAACCCCCTTGAGGCCAAGCTACTATCAGGAGAATTAAACACACACAAAATCACCCAGGCCTATTGGTCCCTGATTCACCACAATCCTGATCCATTTGCTGAACTGCATGTGGCCTGGGTATGGGACACCAAGGCATTGACAGATGAATACTAGGCAAAGACAATGGAATCCCAAAGATACTCAGCCATTGTGCCCTGACTGAGACTCACAACATGCCTGATTCATTTGCTGCACTGCATGCAGTCTGGGTATGGGACATTGGGCCGTTGACTGATGAAGATTTTGGAGGAGACTAGTGCATCCCCGAGATACTCAACCATTGCACCCTGACTGAGAGTCACACAGCTGACATACTGTCATCACACATTCTTTACACATCACAAACTCTGGCCTGTGGGGAGGATTGCTTCCCCCTCATGTCTTCACTGTGCCTTCCTGCACACTGTGTGGGAATGTGTGATAATACAATCATACTGGACTAAAATTGTGGACTGCCTGGACTGGGTATTGGGACGTCCCACTCCACCGGATCTTAAGTTGATCCTTCTCCACACATCAGCAAATTTTGAGAACGATCGTTACACAACCACCTTCCTCTGGCTCAGCTTCACTGTAGCTAAGAGAGATATAGCTCACCACTTGAAGGATGTCATACCACCTCAGCTGACAGAATGGATGGGGGGCTGGATTAGTGTCTAGACAGGGAAAATCCAGTATACGAAGCCCGGGAATGTCACCAAAAATATTTGAAAATTTGGCAGTGGTGGGCTCTCTATATAAGGATCTCTATTGCACAACCAAAGCTGCGCGGACCCAGCTTGGATGCAGATATTCAATTGTATGGTGGGCCGAGCCCCTGATGCAGCTATTGGTGATACTCCGGGACTTACCCTTGTCTCTGTTTAGGGGACCTTAATATTGTTGGTTGGTGGGTTGAGACTATGCGATGTGTGTTGTGTCTGTTTTGTGTGCTTACCACATCATGTGATGTTGTAATGTTTTTTGCCTGGTGAAATTATATAACAAACTTAATAAAATGTGTTTAAAAAACATACTATTCCAATGGGTCTAGCAGCTCTAGTTACCGAGCGAATCAGAATTTGTAGCCACACTACTCATAATAAGGCCCTTTATGGTATAGAATGTAAAGATTAGGTAACGACCATGCACACCAGTCATCCGGTGGGTGACAAAACTGGCAAAGTGGAAGAGTTCATGATTACTGACCTGCTATCCATGTTTCTTTTCCTAAACAAATTATATTATAAAGAATGCACGTAATGTTGAGGGATCAGATGATTAGCAAATCTTTCTTGGGCAAAGTTTAGTCATAGAATTTCGAACTGAAAATAAAAAATCCATGATTCTTTAAATTGAGGAAAAATATATGCCCGAATGAACATCAAGGTTGGTTTTATTGGAATTTGAAATTTGGTGCCGGGGTAGGTTTAGAATTGTGTTTTACAGACCAATGAAAAACAAACCTCCAGAGGCAAAATGTTCTGCAGTCCTTACTGATTTGTCCATTGGTATTTTTTTTTAAAGTCTTGACACGTCAAAGAACATATGTCAATTATTCTGGAGTGTCCATTATATCATACCTTAATGATACCAGTCCAGGGGGGAATAAGAACTACTTTAAGGAGACCTGGCGTTTTTTTGTCCCACGAGAATTAGAAGCAGAACATGACGCAAATATATCGAATTTCGATGATACACTTCCACCACTTCCCACCAGTCAAGGATGGAAGAAAGGTGGGAAGTTACTGGCATCCTACAGCAAAGCAAAAATCGAACAACCTAGATTGTTGGTAGTCACTGTGTCTCCAGTGCTTTGTGGTGGTTCCTTGACCATGTTTTGTTGTCCAGTGAAACACACCCAAAAGGAATGAAATGACTGAAATCCTCCTGTTTCTCTCTTTTCTAGCCGTGGAGATTTGGACTTTTTTATTTTGTTTTTGCTCCCGTAAACTCTTCAAATGAAGTGGGAAAAGGCCGCATTTCACTATTTAACCGATCTTTTCACCAAGACATAGGCTCTCATTTCAACCTCGGCGGTCTTTTCTTAAGACCGCCGAGGTTCCGCCAGGCCGAAGGCCGCCAGTGTTGGCGGTCTTCCGCCAATCATATTATGACTGCTGGCGACCCTCTGCCCTTTTTTGGATGGAAAGCCACCAGCAGCCATACTGGCAGTCGGCGGTGTAGTGGAGACTGCTCCACCGTCACTGCCACATCATCAGAACACCGCCCACTGAATTACGTCCCAGTATTCGGCGTGGTGGTTTTCTGGTGACGGGGTGCTGGCGGCGGAGCAGCCCCCATGGATCCCGTTCCCTCCCGGAGGACCACCGAAACAGGTAAGGTGATCGTCCGATAGGGGAGAGGGAGTGTTGTGTGGTGTATGCATGCATGGGGGTGTGCATGTGAGTGTTTAGAGGGGGTGTGAGTGCGTGTATGTATGCAGGAGGTGTAATGTGTGTAGGGGAAATGTTCAGTGTATGTATGTGTGCATGTGTGCATGTATGTGCGTGTGTATGTGTGTGAGTGGTGTGAGCGTGCGTGAGGGGGGTGGGGGGTATGTTTGGGGGGTTTATGTGGGTCAGAGGGTGGGATGGGGGTCCTACCACCTTTGGGGGATAATAGGGGGGTCATGGGTGTTGGGGGTGGATTCAGGGGAGGGGTGAGGGGGAGACCCCAATCAGTGCAGGGAACGAATTCCCTGGCACTGATAGTGCCTCCCGCCATGGATTTCATGGCGGTTCAAAACTCCATGAAATCCATGACGGTATGCAGGGTCATGATACCGCCGGCGGACTAGTGATGTTGGCCGGGCTGGAGACCGTTGTCTCCAGCCTGGCGGTCGTTACTGCCGTGGCGAACAGGTGGTACATTGGCAGTTTTGCATGTGCCAAACCACCAATATCATAATGGGGCGGTAATGACCGCCAGCCTATTTGCAGTCCTACCGCCATCACTGCATCGTCCGCCAGGGTTGTAATGAGGGCCATAATGTTAAAATCACCCATAAAACTGGGATGGTACCTGTGAGTTGACAGCAAACTCTCTCATCCATTGGGCACGTTTGATCAGGTATCGTCCTGAAATTCTATTTCCTGTTGTAGTAGAAATGCACCATCTAACGTCCATTCGTCCCCCCCTGTCTGAAGAATATGTCATCAAACAGTGTACTGTTATCACCCTTGATGACAGCACCTGATTTATATCAGATATTAGTGTGATGCTGTTACATTGGTGGATAAATTGTATTGCTATGTGCAAGATAAAAACTAAATTACAAAATTAAATGTTGTTGCGTAATCCCAAAGAAGGCAAAACACTCCTTATTATTGTACTCTTTGCATAAAAGGACATGGATTGTCAGGGCCGAACTGGCCGTTGCGGGCATCGGGCTCTCCCCTAGAGGCTGGAAGGGTGGGGGCCGTTTTGCAGCAGTGGGGGCCTGATTTGTTATTGGGGGCTGGAATTGCAGCAGTGCTGCAAACTCAGCCCCCAGTAACAAAAGCAGCAGTGCTTCGCACTTACATACCCATCCCGGGCTGCTTTGGGTTTCCCAGTCCGCCCTTAGGATGTGTCTAAAAGGCCACTTCATGGCACTAATGTGTATACTGCTTCTCAGTTTTTATATGCAACTTTCCTGCAGACAATAACACCCCGATTAGAAATTGGGTGGAGCAGTATCCATTGTTGGGTTACCTCTAGATATTCTGGAAAGCCCGGAGCGAGAACACTAGGCACCTCACCTGATGATTTACATGGGCATCCTTTATTGTGTCAATGTTTAATTGGGTAAGTTTGTAAGTTTGTGTCAGTAGACTGGCATTTAATGCTCCTACTCTAAAGTTTTATTGCCTAGGGACACATTTATGGATGTGTTTCCTTGCTTGGAAGTCTAATCTTCGATAGTGAGCCTCATCCCGATGTAAAAGATCAGCAATGCATTGATTTCTTTGGTGATAATTTGTAACCCAACACTCTTTTTTTCTTTTCGCAGAGCAGGATCTCTGCAAACTGTACTGTATTGCAGAGGGATACGATTTCTTCTTTTCACTTTCGAACAAAGTCAAAGATGGAACACCATGTTCTGAAGACAACCATAATGTGTGCATAGATGGGACTTGTGAGGTAATAATGAAAATAAGGTACTTTGTTGCTCATACAATTCAGATTTTATAAGAAATTGTTTTTTGTGTGATACATTTTTTTGTGGTGCATGAGAATTACACTTGTACAGGAATGGTCTGTCCACATGTTACTGTTCCACAACTTGGACTCTACATAAGAAAATTATGCTTCCTGAATGGAATATTGACACTGCAGTGCAATCCAGAAATCATAGTTTTCCTAACATACTGTTCCTGAGGGGAAGGAACTCCACTTGTAGACTTTCCAGTAATTTTAGAATTGTCTTCAGATGTCAAAACATTTCCCATCACCACTTAACTCCAAATCATGCGCCAAGTGGCTTGTGTATTCATTAGGCATTTAAGGTATTTTTTTCACTAACTACTTGCATTCAGTTTATAATTTAGTTTAACTCGTTCCTTAATCTATGACTGTTTTCTTTCTAGAAGTCTCTTAACACCTTTCACGGTGTGATTGTCTGATCTCAATCAAACTAAGGCCCATATTTATACTTTTTTAGCGCCGCATTTGCGTCATGTGGTATGCATGGTTTTGCGTCAGAAAAGGACTCTATGCAGGTTAAAGTCATATTGTTTTTTTACTCTAACCTGCCTAACTTAATTTTTTTGTGCAAAACCCCCTTCTTCCATACCGCCACACCCACCCAACTAACGTAATTTATTTTTGATACTGGCCTACCCTTTGTACCGGCTTGCACCATTCCATAAATATGGTGCTTGGCTGGTGCACAGAAATGGTGCAAGCCGGTGCTAACATTTTTGGGGCAAAACTGCGTTAGTGCAGTTTTGCCCCAAAAAGTATAAATCAGGGCCTAAATGTCAGCTGGAATAAAATGCTTCCACCGATCACTTTTCCACATTATACATACTGATATAGAATGAGTTGAATAGTAACGTTCTTGGACAATGGTACGTTTTTAATGGTAAGGCCAATCATGCTACCAATAGAATTCCCATTCCTAGTACAAACACACATATTTAGTGAAGTGAAGATAAAAGCAGAGAAGTAGTTTAAATGACTTTCTCAGTCTGAACATTACATGTGAAAGGGTGGGGCTCTGACCTTGATACTTTTTAACCCCCCCCTTAATATTCTTCCAGGACGGGCATTTAACCACCTATACCCTTGTACTAGTCGAGGTTCCCCACTAGTCACTCTAGTACATTCCCTCTTCTGGGAAAGAGTTGCCTAAGTATAACATAAGAGTTTAAGAGAAGGAAGAAGGTCCGAGGTTGCCATAGCAGATTCAGTAAGGTTACTTTTGCTGGGTACCATTACATATAACCTTGTGAGTGGAGAAGTACATTGGATGTTTTCATATTTTCCATTTTTCCATAAACAATACTGAAATGACCTCATGAAGGGAGCCAAACGATGTTTTGCAACCCCCGGGCCCTCCGTTAGTTACATTTCCTTTAGCTCCAGATGCCGTTGTCTAGCCTGTGGATCTAAAGAGCATAGAAAGCAGAGAGGAATCTCACTAACCCACCAGTGAGGATAGTGTACAGATTTACCAGTATGGAGAATACCACAGACTCAGTATGGTACTTTTATAGGCCTCATATCCCCATTTTGCTGTAAGAAGTTAAAGACAAACTCAACTATATTGATATTTTACAACTGTTCATGTAACAATAAAGTAGAACATAATAGATTCAATGCAATTGTATTCTACATCCTCTAAACATATTAGTACGAGTAAATATTACAAATGTACTCACATAGAAGTTAACTTACACTTTATTAAAAGCCAGCAAGGGCCTGAATTTGAATTTCTGCCAGTCTGTCAAGTGTACACCATCTACACTCTCATACCTCTCCCTAAGTCAGCTGTGATGATGAGCAGAACCTTCCCTGACCCGTTGGTTCATGTGCGGGGCACTCAAGCAAATACCCTTCTGTCCTCTAGAAAACCGGGTAGTCCTCCTTGAACCACTCATAGTCCTCATCCACTCACAGAAAAGGTATGAACAAACATTCTGTCACAGTAGCCCTGGGTTTCTACCTCACAGTATTTTAATGTATCTGATTAATGACATAAGCCTAGCATGTACAGTATAGTTCTATGAGGTGCCTCCATAAATACAGGTTTAAGAGGAATGTAGGGCTCTGACACTCTGTATCTTTTTTATTATTTCTAATAAACAATATCACTGCCTGAGAGGGTACAGCTAGCATTCTGGGGCTTTGTAAGCAGATCCCTGCTGCCCAGTTTTTATATGGACCTAAGCTGATTGAGTAATCATTCAGAGGGGTCTCACATTCTTGAGGTTGACTGGATTATTTGTGAGCTGAAACCAGAAATTATGGGCCAGATGTACTAAAAATCTGGATTGCGCCTCGCAAATTGTGAGTCAGAGCGACTCACAATTTGCGAGTCGCAATCCAGAATATAGAATGTTGGATATTAATGAGGTGGGTCTCAATTTGCAACCCCCTTGCGAGTGGCGGCACTCACAGGGATGGTGGCCTGCTGGAGACAGCAGACAACCATGTCTGTGACTGCTTTTAAATAAAGCAGTTTTTTTTTGTAATGCAATCCGTTTCCCTTAAAGGAAAACGAGATGCATTACAAAATGAAAAAATGAAACGTTTTCGTTTCATTTTTTCAGAGCAGGCAGTTGTCCATAGGACCACTGCCTGCTCTGAAAAAATGTTTTTCATTCCATTCACAAAGGGGAAGGGGTCCCATGGGACCCCTTCCCTTTTGCGAATGGTTTACCACCAGTGTGACACTGGTGGTAACTGCGATTGCTTTGCGACCGCGTTCGCGGTCACAAAGCAATGCAGCATCGCTCTGCGACTCGCAATTAGGAAGGGGAACACCCCTTCCTAATTGCGACTCGCAGTCCCGTTTTGCCAGGTTACCGACTCGCAAAACAGGGATTGGGCATCGCGATGTGCTTTTTACACATCGCAAACAGAGAAATTCGCTGTTTGCGATGTGCAAAAAGTTTTGTACATCTGGCCCCGAGTTACCGACTTTATAGGGTCGGCTATTTTGCCATTGCTGAAGCAAAGGCTTTTGCTCACTGGGTCTCTCGTGATGACATCTCCCAAAGACACATTCTTCAATCAGTGAAGAAGGGGACGTCCTGAGCATATATGATCAAACGCCCTTGAATAGTGAGGCTTTCACTTATTTTCACAGAGACCTGGTACGCTGCTGATAAACACTGATTTGGACAGGGTGTAAATTCCAGGATATATTTTAGCACAGTGATAGTAACTAACAACACTGCCATGCTGTGAGTATGAGATTACGTCTAGGAAGGTAAACTGGAATGTCAAAGTGAATGAAAGAATGCGTGATATCATGTGTTAGAAAATATATAAGAAACAGTTTTGGATAGAAAGCTTTCTAAGAGGGTAAAAAAAACTGAGAAAATGTGACCGCCTTACGGCTTATGTTAAATCCCCTTATGCTAAGTAGAATGTAATAATTTCTCACCTGTTTCTCTCTAACAAGGTCGGCACTTCGGTATGTAACTCTGTTTCAATGAGCAAGCACAAGCGCTATAATTAGTTATTTGTCACAGGACGTTGTGACTCTCAGTGGTGAAGAAAATTGCTTTGCGAGATGCAGATCTCCAAATTCTAACTGATGACTTGTCTAATAATTCTCTTCATGCCTAGGAATGAGAAAGTAAATGAAAAATATGCAATATATTGGTGGGTTTCTCTAAAATCAGACAGTGCTGTTCATGTGTGTCAAAGTTCAGCTGTAAAAACTGGACTAACTAAAAGATCCATGTTATTCCTACTGATGTCTATTATGCAAAAATGAATTGAGGATGGAGAAATTCTTCAGGTTGTATATAAATGTTCATGTTATTTAAAATGTATGTATTACACATGCTACACGCCTACTCTCAACACAAAGGATGTGGATGTAATATTTCGTAAGGATTAGTGAACGGCTGGGAAACCTCTCTCCTTGGGTCAATTATTAAGTGAAGTCGAGGTAGGAGCAAAATGTGAAAATAACGAAGTATTTACCTACTGGGGCCCTGATTTATACTTTTTGACGCAATCCTGTGTTAGTGAAGGTTTGCGTCGAAAAGTATACTGCCGGTCATATTTAAACTATGACGCTAGCCGTAAGGCCCAGTTAGCATCAATATAAGTGACGCTAACCGGGTGGGGCAGGCGTAGGGGAAACTGGAGGTTGTGCGTGAAAGAATGGCGCTAGTCAGGTTAGACAATTTTTTTTTACTGTAACCTGATTAGCGTCATTATTTCCACACACAACCCCCATGGACATGACTCCTGTCTAAGTAAAGACAGAAGTCATGCCCCCCTGGTCATGGGCATTGGGCACAGTGCCATGTAGGGGAGTCCAAGTTAGGCCTCCCTATGGCACTTTGTGAAAAAAAAAATACTTACCTGGACTTACCTGGGGTGGGCCCCCCATCCTTAGGTGTTCTCCAGGTGTGAATGCGGGTGGGTGGGGGTGTCCCTGGGGGCAGGGATGGGAACCTGTGGGCTATTTCCATGGTCTCTGACCATGGAAAAAGGCCCACAGGTCCTCCAATGCCTGTCCATACCCAGTTGTTAAATATTGGTCCTAAACAGGCTTAGCGCCATTATTTAAGGTCCTCCTCCTCCCTTGCGTGATTTTTGCATGTTAGGATAAATAAGGCGCTAGGGCCTTTGAGTCATTTTTTGCCCGGGAACGCCTACCTTGCATGTCATTGACGCAAGGTAGTTTTCCACAGGAAAAAAATTACTTTAACTCCAATATAAATATGGAGTTAAGTTTGCGCTGGATTTGCATAAAAAAAAAATTAGCGTAATTCCGGCTCAAACACAGTATAAATATGCCCCTTGATTCTTCATGGGGCACTTCAGTCCTTGTACAGGCCACTTAAGCTCATGCAGCTGGGAATCAGGAACCTTCTATTACCTCACAGCTTGATGTAAAAAAGGTCAAGGGTGGACATTCTACATTATCGTGACAGATGTCTCAAGTAATTCTTGACTTGTGAGTGTACTGCCGGCTAAAGTATTTGTAGTAGGGCTGCATATGCATATATAGAAACATAGGCCCTGATTTAAGAGAAGTGGTGGTGCACTTAGTCCAGCATCACTTTTCTTGCACCCCTTAGCGCCCCCCCTAACGCCATCATGTGTGCCATTATGTGTGCCACCATGCGGGTAGTCAGGGGAAGTATCGTCAAAAATGTTTGCACTAGTTTGGAGCTTTGCAGGATTAGTGTAAAAAATGTTGACGCTAATCCTGCAAAGCCAATTGAGGCCCATTGAAAACAATGATGTGCCTCCTTTTAACACCTGCTCTGAGCAGGCGCTATGAGTGCTGAAAAAATGGTGTAAAGAAATCTTTGAGATTACTTTGCGCCATTTTTTTGCCCCCCCTAATGGGGGAACGCCCCATTTTCATACATTGCGCCTGGCACAGGCATAATGTACTCCAAAGGGTTACAAAGTGCGCAATTCATGCATTGCGTCACTTTGTACATTTGGCGCAGCAATTTTAACCTCGCTGGGCCGCAGTAGCATAAAAAATTACACTAATGTAGCGGAAGGAGACACTAGGGGCTCTTAAATCAGTCCCAGAGTTCTTTCCTAACAGTCAGGGCCTGATTTATGAAAAGTTAGCGCCGCCTTTATGTCATTTTGTGATGCAAAAGCGGCGCAATCTTACAAAATATAATGAAAGAGGATCTCGTTTGCCCAGTGAGATCTCTGCCAAAGCCTGTTGCAAGAGCAATGCTATAGCACTTTAATGTCTTTGGTCACTCTCACCCTTAAGCATGCTTTGTTTTGCAGTTATGTGTTGAGATGTGCTGACGGCCATTCTTTATTCTTCTAATACACAAAAACATTCATTTTACTTTTTCCCTATACTTGAAAAGTGTCTTATTCTACAGGTTGAACCATATATAAATGCATACTTATCATTTTTACAGGTGGTTGGATGTGATCGTATACTTGGATCCATTGCTGTATTTGATTCATGCGGGGTGTGCAAAGGCAATAACTCTACATGCAGGATGTACAAGAGCCAATATACCAAACAACACTATTCAAACCGTGAGTAGCATAATGCATATTGTGGAACATCTTTACTGTGAGGTGTTTTTATCATTAAAAGAGTAATCATGAAACTGAAAAAGATATCTCTTGTAAGTAGAGGTAGTCCGAAGGCTAAGAACTGGAAACTGTGCAAGATCGCATTTATCTAGCACTCTGTAGTGCTTAGTTTGAGCCTGTGGTTGCAGGTGGGGCTCACCAGCATTCATTTTTGGGGACTGGTAGTTATTTTTCCTCTAAAAACTTTGATAGATAGTTGAAAAACTGTGACAAAGAGAGAAAGCAGAAGGACCATGTAAGTGTTTGAAAAAAGCAGGGAGTGTCAGGTGATGGATTAAAGAGGATAAGGTGGAATCAAGACTAAGCAGTCTTGGTAATCAGCATTCCAATGATCGATGGCGAGTGCCCCGGGTTTCTGAAAAAAACTTTGGCCCCATCACTAATTCTTGTACAAATTACACACTGCTGTTATGCAACATCACACCAAGTCAGAGATGTCTGTTTCTGGGCTGAAAATTGGCAGAACTTCCTTTTGGTGACATATTTGAAAGCTAGAATGTTTCAAAACCTTGGACTTAGAATCTTACTAATTGACCACAGATCTTGGCTAGTGTGCTGTTGCTGGTGACCTATGTAAGGGGTTGGGGTGTAACACATGCTATGGATTTCAGCGAGCACTGTTAAATCTGGCATTGTTTGGCATGGTTTCCCCTGAATTTTTGCATTCTGACCTGTTTTGACGGTGCTGAACATCGTTTTTGCTGGCTTTAGGGCTCTGTGCACTTTTTCACTGCTGACCAGTGCTAAAGTGCATGTGCTATGTGTCTAAAACATGGTAACATTGCCTTCTCCATGACTGGCATATTTGATTTACTGATAAGTTCCCAGTAAAGTGCACTAGGTGTGCCCAGGGTCCGGAAATCAAATACTACTAGTGGGCCCACAGCATCAATTGTGCCACCCACTACAGTAGCCTCTCAAACATGTCACAGGAGTGCTAATGCAGAGCCTATGTGCCATTTTAAATTGCCATCTTGACCTGGCAAGTATACCCACATGAACAGCCCAAACCTTCCTTTTTATTACATATAAGTCACCCCTAAGGTAGGCCCTAGTTGGCCCCAAGGGCAGGGTGCAGAGTATTTAAAAAGCTGAGCATGTGCTTTCAAGTTTCACATGTCCAGATAGTGGAAAAAACTCTTAAATTCGTTTTTCACTAAAGCAAGGGCTATCTCTCCTATAGGTTAATATGGGGTTGCCTCAAAACATCTTTTAACTGTAATTTCCAATTGGGAGCATATTGAAATATGGAGTTTGGTGTCTCTGGATTTACAATTTTAAAATACATCTTTTGGTGAAGGTGTTTTTTTAAATTGCAGGTCTGAAAATGCCACTTTTAGAAAGTTGGTATATTCTTACTTTAAACATTCTGTGCCTTAGCCTGTCTCTGAAGATACGTTTGGGTTTAGGTGACAGCTACACTTGTGCATTCTCTCCAGACAGCTACAAACAGGAAGGGCTGGGTGTGACAGGAGATACATCTGCATTTATTTGCGAACTGACAGTTGTTCTGGGCAGGGAGAGGGAGTGGTACATCACACTTACATCTGAATAGATTGTGTCCTGTCATCAAACAAAGGGCTGATTACCCTCTACTGGTAGTATGGAGCCAGGGCGGGGTTGAAAGGGATCTTTGTGCACTTCAGAAAATTCTTTTGAAGTTGCCCCTATGTAAAAGGCCTTTTTAAGTATAAGTACTGGGCCCCTGAAACCACATTCTCAGAACACTTCTTGACTCAGAAATTCTACTGGGAAGAAGGACTCCTGTACTGTCAGGAGGGATTGTCACTTTGCTGTTTGTTCTGCTGCTTTTGGCCTAGTAGTGAGAGGAATGGGTCTAACTCTCTACATCCTGAAATCTAAAGTTTCTCCAAGGGCCCAACTGAGCTTGCCTCCTGTTTCTGAAGTCTCAGGGAAAACAAAGACTTCACCTGCATCTTGTTAGCAGCACCTGAGCGCCTCTGCTGTGAGTTCTGCTCTTCCAAGTTGTGCCAAATCGAGTCCTGGGCCCTTGGAGGTCAGTGTGATGCTGCAACACAAGAACTGAGCCATCAACACCAGCACTTCACTTCGAACAGTGAATCACAATGCAGAATTGCAGCTTTGCAACTCCTTGCACCAAAGCCGTGGGCACCCTTCACCGATTGCGCAATACAACAACTCCGACTTTCAATGAAGCCCGACTTGCCCGACCCAGCATAGATGCATCAGAACTGGTAGTCATTGCTTCTGGACATCAACACATCAACAACTTTGTCTGACCAGGAAAAACTCATTGTCTGAAAGCTTTGGATCATCGCATCATCTCTGAGCATCGACGCAACAAAGGTACTGGTTGCAGGTCTGCAAGACTGCTGTACCCGGCCTGTTCCCTGTTGCGGTTGGATTGAACATTTGGATTTGCCCCTGTCCAGTGCGACCAGATATACCCAGTTGGAGCTACTGTCTTCTTAGCACTGCATTTTGATTTAATCTTTGAAAATTCATAAGGACTTCTGTATGTTGGATTTTTGTCGTTTTGGTCTTGTTTGACTTAGATTAAAGTTGACTGTTTTTCTAAACCGTTGTGAGGTCCTTTGGTGGTGTTTTCACTGTGCTACTGTGCCAAGTTATCAGAGGGTGAACACAGGTAAACATTTAGGGACATATTTATAAGCCCCTTGCGCCACCTTAATCCACATTAGCTTCATTTTATTTTTTACAATAATGTGGCCCAACAAGGCCAAAATCCTTGCGCCATATTTACAAAGTGGCGCAATGCAAGCATTGCGCCACTCTGTAACCCTTCGCGCTACATTATGCCTGCACCAGGCATAATGTATGCAAAGGGGGTGTTCCCTCATTAGGGGGGCCATAAAAATGGTGCAAGGAAATCTAAGAGATTTGTATGCGTCATTTTTTAGGGCACTTTTAATTCCTGCTCAGAGCCAGCGTTAAAAGGTGGCTTCCATTATTTATAATAAACCCTTATGTACTCTGAAGGAGTAGTGCTAATATTTTGGCGCTACTCCTGCAGAGTTCATCAATAGGGTCAATAAAAATGATGCTATTGCCCTCTACCCTGCGCCATGGTGTGCCATATCTTAGATCCGGTGCACACATGGTGGCTGTAGTGGGGCGCTAAGGGGTGCAAGCAAAGTGGCACTGCACTAGGTGCAGTGCCACTTTTCTTAAATATGCCCCTTAGTGTGTGTCTTAATTGCCCTGACTAGGATTGTGGTTCCTACTTGGACAGAGTGCAAACCTCTGTCAACTAGATATCCAATTTCTAACATTGGTGCTCAGCGGTGGGGAAAGGACTTGTATTTGTGCATTTCATACAGTGAATGGTGTACACTACTTCCATATCTCGGACCATTACATACCAATATACGTTATTTTTCTGTTTGACAACTTTCTGACTTTTTGCAACAGCCATGTCATAATCTAGAGAGCCAGAAACTGCAAATGCAGGAGTAGAGTTTGAGAAGGAGAATTTGGAAACATGCACTGTGTTCCAGCTGTGAGGTTTTTGCAGGGAATTCAAGTGTTCTTTTAAAGACCTTGCTAAAAAGGAGGAGCTGGCAGCCAGGGAAACAGCTGCACAACTAGAGGAGGAGGACAGGCAGGATGCCAAGAGGCTCAAGTTGGAGCTGGCAAAGCTCAAAATGAAGAATGACGGGGCGAAAGCTATGGAAGGAAAGAGATTATCCATTGAGGAAAAGAAAGTTCTATTGGCTCATGATCTGAGCATTAAGGAACTGGATCTGAAAGCCAGGAAGGCTGAGTCCAGTACAGATGTTGGCAGCATATCTTCAGCATCCTCTGAGAAGACAGTACACATACACAAGAGCCTGCTAACTGATTCTAAGGTGGACAAAGACATAGATCACTGGTTTGACCCTAGGAGATTGCTTTGCAAATGCATAGGATCCCTCAGGAGGATTGGAGGGCCAGTTTGTGGAAGCAGTTTCCAAATGAGGGGAGATACACCTTACTCACCCTGCAAAGGAGTGATAACACAAGGTATTGCGCCAGAAGGAGGCCATTACTGGGAAATATGGGTCGACCCAGAAATATACAGGCAGAAGTTTAAGGAGAGTTTTAAGATTCTTCCTCAGACCTGGGCAGATTGTGTTGATTCTTTCTGCATGGCAATGGATAGTTAGGTGAAGGGTAGTTATGTGACAGACAATCAGGGGCTGTAAAATTTGATTGCACAAGAACACATGTTTAGTCTTTGTTTTACAGAGCTGCACCAGCACTAAATTGATTGTAAGCTGTCTGATCCCAGGGAGCCTGCTAAAGAGACAGACTGCTGGGTCAGCACTGTGGTCCACAAGAATGTTTCTGGGGTGGATCAAGCCAAGGGTGGGCAGGGTTCCCAGCAGAATAAGGAGTGGGGGGGGGGGGCAAAAATAAAAGTAAGGAGTTCTTTAAAGGGCCCCAAACTAGTTCCCAGAGTAAGGCTTCCCAACCCCCTACTGAAAACAAAAATGGCTCCTGTCAGGTAAAACTGCTGGGAAGGGCCCCCTAAAGTGTTTTGACTGTAGTTAGGAAGGGTATTTCAGCAGGTCTCCTGCATGTCCCAAGTGGACACAGCCCCCTACTGGTGGGCAGTCACAGGGGGTGGCAAGTGTAGCACTCGGGGAGGAGTTGGTTCCAGCTAGTGGTGGGGAGACAGCTGAGATTACCCTAGTGCCCATGGGTGACAGCAAAATGGTATAAAGAATCCTCATGCCTGACAATACTAAGAAGTATAGGAAGTGGGTTACCATTAATGGGCATATGGTGAAGGCTCTGAGAGAAACAGGAGCCAGTATGGCAACTGTCCAGTGTCATCTGGTGTCTTCAGAGCAGGTAGTCCCTAATGCTAATGTGGTCCACCAGTTTTTTTTTTTTTTTAAGATCTCTTTTATTGCTTTATAATTGCATGAAACGCATACAAAAACAAAATAACTTCCCATCTTTTTGTAACTCCCCCTCCCTCTCCCCTTTCACACTTCCCATCAATTATACAGAGGTATTTGTTCGGTTCACAAATGAATCACTTATTTGGTCTCTTGTACGATCTTCAACAGGAATGTCTTGATCAATTATACATGATCTGAATCTGGTAAATCTGCCTCCGCATCAGAGTTAGAAGTGTCAGGTGTTCTAAAATTGTCCAGTATCATGTTCCAGTGCTGAGCATTGTCTCTAGTTCCTAGGCCCCTGAGTGTTTCCCTTAGTAATACTGTCCCTTCAGTTTCCGCCCACTTGATTAATGCATTTCTCCAATGATTTATCTGTGGTCCCTTCGGATCTTTCCAGTGTGAAGTTATTTCTCTCCTTGCAAGTATCAAAGCCAGGTCTATGAATCTGTTTGTGATTTTATGCTTGCTGGGGCGAGGGAAATCTCCCAAAACCGCCACCATGGCTGATCGGGATAATGTTCTGCCCGTGCAAGTGGAGAGTGCTTCAAATATCCCCATCCAGTAGTCCCTGATTAGTGGGCAACTCGAGAGCATGTGCAGCAACCCTGCTGTTAGTTCTGCACATCGGGGGCAGCTGGCATTTTCTACACCATAAATCTTTGATATCATATAGGGGGTTAAGTAAGCTCTGTGATAAACATAGATTTTTATTAATTTAAACCTGGCATTTCTGGAAACTGTATATATGTTTGTGGTTATTCTGGTCCACTGTGTGTCATCTATTGTAACATCCAGTTCTCCCTGCCATTTGTTCTTAAGTCTATTTAAGGGAAGACATATGCTGGTTAGTTGAGATGTATATATCCCTGAAATCAACTTCCCTTGGTCTCCTATAGTGCATATTTGGTCACAGGTGTTATGTCTGGGGGGCTCTTCTAGTCCTGTACCCCATTGTCTACGAAGAGTCCTAGCAATTGCGTTAAAGGTTAGGAACAGCCCTGGTGGTATCTGGAACCTTTCCTGCAGTTCTGCATAAGTGCACAGTTTCCCGTTATTATATAGAGCCCCTATGGTGTTGATCTGAAGTGCCATGAATTGGGTGATACCCCTTATTACATGATTTCCTGTGACGGTTCCTATACAGATCAGGGGGGCCTCTGGCGAGTACGGTGTTCTGGTGTGTGTTCGTTTTAGGTATTGTTCCCAGCAGTGACGTGATGCTTCCCATTCTATCAGAAGTGTTTTATTCTGTTTCTTGGGGTTTAGTAGAATGCCCAGAATTCTATCACGGGGGCAGTGGAGAGGTGTTCTCAATGCTTCCCCCACTGGGGGTGCTCTGATGAATCGCGCCAGCCATTGGAGTTGGCTCGCCCAATAGTATAATTCAAAGTCAGGAACAGCCAAACCACCCTCTGCTGTTGTTCTCTGGAGGGTGCGCAATGCTATCCTTTGTCTGTTGGTTCCCCATATAAATCCTGTAATCAAGGACAAAATTGTTTTAAATACCACCCTCGGTATAATGAGTGGGATGGTTACAAAATAATATAACATTCTAGGTAACACTATCATCTTAATCAGTGCAACTCTCCCAGTAACCGCTAGCGGGAGTGTCTGCCAGAATATCATGCTGTTTTTGATACTCCTAATCATGCTCTGAATGTTCCCTTCTAGTAAATCCTCAGCGGAGTGATAGATATTGACCCCTAAATATTTGAATGTGGACGGGGACCACGGAAGACCCCGATTGTCCATTGGTTCTTCGATACCCCTAGCAGCTGGAAAAATGGACGGCTTCCCCCAGTTTATCCGGAGTCCAGATGCAGCTCCAAAGTTGTCTAACATTGTCATTGCTCCTGGTAGATCGGTCTCTGCGTTCCGGAGGAAGAGTAACATGTCATCCGCATAGAGAGCAATATGATGCGTCCAAGCATTGATTGTAATGCCTTCGTAGAACCTCTCAGACCTAGCTGATTGGGCGAGAGGTTCAACTGCCAATGCAAAAAGCAAAGGTGAAATCGGGCATCCCTGTCTTGTACCCCTACCTATGGCAAAGGAAGGGGATATTTTACGGCCAGTGCGTACTCTCGCTGTGGGGTTTGTGTAGAGAAGCCTCGTCCATTTGACAAACCCTTCTCCTAGTCCTAGCTGCAGCATCACTCGTTCTAGGTAGTCCCATCGTAGGCTATCAAAAGCCTTCTCGACATCTATCGAGATGATTACTGCTCTATTTGCGTCAGAGGGTAGGGCATGAAGGAGTGAGATCAATCGATGGATATTTTGGGCAGTGCTTCTCTTTGGGATGAATCCCGATTGGTCCTGATGGATTAATGAGGACATATATGGTAGAAGTCTATTAGCTAGTACCCTGCTTAGTATTTTATAATCTAAGTTCAACATTGATAGTGGGCGGTATGATCGAACTTCTGTGGGGGGTTTATGTGGTCCACCAGGTTGTTGCTGTAGACAACTGTCAGAGCCAATGTATGGTGGCTCGAGTTCCCTTTGTATGAGGTGAGGGCAGCTGTGAGTCCGTCCATGCCAGTGGATTGTCTGCTGGGCAATGACCTGGAGTATACCACCTGAAAGTAGGTGGTGCTCAGGTCACACTTGGAGATGTTATGGTTGCCTGAGTGGGCGTTCCAGGCCACACGGTCCATGGCAGCATGTGAGGGTGGTCAGAAGGACCTGGAGCCTGAAAGAGTGGCCCAAGTGTCTGCTAATAAGAGGAAGGGCAAGGGGTGTGGGAAGCCTGCTCCTGAAATTCCCACTGTATGGAAGGAGGCTGACCTTAAGGAGAATGCCCCATGACCTACAGCGGAAGATGTGATCTAACTGGGGAACCTCCCTGTGCTGGCCAAATGGCAACAGGAAGGAGGTCCCTCCAGAGAGGAGTTCTGCACAGTGCAGGTGGAGTTCCTTACTCTTGCAGGCTTTAGAAGCAGGCTGAAGCCCAGGCAGGTGTTGATCCCTCTGACAAGCACCTGATTTACTGAGAGAATGTCTCCTGTATAGTGAGCCTAAGGCTCCTGAACCTGGGCAGCCGGTGTGCTGATGGTAGTCCAGTGTCTCAGAGCTTTCCTACTGGGTCTAGCTCATGATGTGCCACTGGCACGTCATCCGGGGCAGGACAAGACCTTTGAAAGGCTTGTCATCCATTTGTATTAGCCTCAAATGAGGAAGACGTCAGATGTGTTGTGCAGGTCCTTTCTTACCTGCCCGGTGAGTGGCAAGAAAGGGGGGAAATGCAAGGCCCCCCATCCAACCCTTTCCTGTCATGAGCACCCCTTTTGAGCGGGTGGGCATTGACATTGTGGGGACTCTGGATCCCAAGACAGCCATGGGCAACAGATTCGTCCTGGCCTTGGTGCACCATGCCACCAGATCCCCGAAGGCTATCCCTCTGAGGACAGTGACTGAGCCCACTGTGGCCAAGGTACTGATAGGGATCCTTACCCAAGTGGGTTTCCTTAGGAAGGTGGTTTCCGACCGCAGGACCAACTTCATGTCCTTGTACAAAAAGGCCATGTGGAAGGCCTGTGGGTAACGAACAGGCTCTTCACACCTTACCACCCCCAAACCATTGGGTTGGTTGAGAAATTCAACCATACCCTGAAAGGCATGATAATGGGTCTATTCAAACCCATGAGGCGCAAGTGGGACATCCTCTTACCATGTGTGCTATTTGCCTACAGGGAGGTACCACAGAATGGGGTTTGCTTTAGCCCTTTAGAACATCTGTATGGGCAGAGGACCTCTCAGTTTGGTGAAGGAGGGCTGGGACCAAGTCCCAGGAAGGCACCCCAGGATGTATTTAGCTACATGCTGGCCTTCTGCAACCAGACAGTCCATTTCCAGAAACCTGCATAGGTGAATCTGGAATCCGGTCAAGAGAACATGAAAAATTGGTTTGACCAGAATACTACTCTGGTTGAGTTTCAGCCTGGTCAAAAGGTGTGGGTTATGGTACCAGTGGAGCCCGGTACTCTGCAAACCACTGGTCTGGCCCATTTGAGGTTAAGGATTGAAAGAGTGATGTCACCTACCTGGTGGACATACAGACTAGTAGGAGTCCTTTAAGGGTTCTGCATGTAAACTGCTCAAACCACAATTTGCGAGGTCTGAGGTGACCATGCTCTTGGTTACTGATGATGGGGTGGATGAGGAGAGTTAACCTCTCGCTAACTTCCTATCTTCCTAAGAGCAGGATGGGTCAGTAGACGGTGTGAGTCTCTCCCCTACTCTGACCCTAGATCAATAGAGAGACTGTCGCCAGTTGCTGGGACAGTTTGCCTTTGTGTTCTCGCTTACTCCATGGTTAACCATTGGTACACCCATGATATGGAGACTGGGGATAGGCTGCCGGTCAAGCACAAAACTTAAACCTACAGGTTGTCTGACACAGTGAGAGCTAGTATCAAGGAGGAGGTTGCTAAGATGCTAGAACTTGGGGTTTTTGAGCACTCCAACAGTCCTTGGTCCAGTCCAGAGGTTCTGGTCCCCGAGGCTGCCCCACCCAGTGTCACACACAAACTCAAGTTCTGTGTAGACTACCTAGGGCTCAATGCGGTCACTAAGACTGATGCTCGCCCCATCCCCAGAGCTGATGAGCTCATTGATCAGCTTGGAGCTGTCAAGTTCCTCATAACGTTTGATTTAGCATCTGGGTACTGGCAGATTGCCGTGACTGAAGGGGCAAAAGAGAGGTTAGCATTCCCAACCCCAGAAGAGCACTTCCGTGTCATGCCTTTTGGGTTGAAGAATGCCACTGCCACCTTCCAGAGGTTGGTCAACCAGGTCCGGGCTGAGTTGGAGAACCTCAGTGCTGCCTACCTTGACGACATTGCAGTCCTCAGCTCCAGTTGAGAGGACAATTTGTAACACCTTCAGGAAGTGCTGAGGGCCCTGCAGAGTGCAGGCTTCACTATCAAGACCTGTAAGGGCCAGATAGGGCAGGGCTCTGTGGTCTAAGTGAGACACCAATTAGGGGGTGGCAAGGTGCAGCCCTTGCAACCCAAGATTGACACAATTCTGACTTGGGAACCCCTCAAGACCCAGACTGAAGATTTTACACCTCACTGAGTATTACAGGAGTTTTTCAAGGGATCTTGCACCATTGCTACTTCCTTGACAGCTGACTTCCAAAAAGCAACTGCATCAGGTACTCTGGACAGATGAGTGTCAGACTGCTTTTGAAACCTGAAAAAGGTCATGTGCCTGGGCTCAAGGCCCCTGCTCTAACTCTCTACGTCTTGCAATTTAAAGTTTCTCCAAGGGCCTGACTGAGCTTACCTCCTGTTTATGTAGCCTCAGGGATATCAAAGACTTCACCTGTATCTTGCTACCAACACCTGAGCTCCTCTGCTATGAGTCCTGCTCTGCCAAGTGGTGCTAAATCTAATCCAAAGCCCTTGGAGGTGAGTGCAGTACTGCATCACAAGAACTGATGCATCAACACCATCACGTCGCTTAGAACTGATACACCCTGTTGCAGAAACGCCACTTTACCACTGCATGCACCGAAGCCGCAGACACTGTTTGCCTTCTGCATGACACAACAACTCCAATGTTCAATACAGCCCGGGCTTGGCCAACGCAGCACCTATACATCAAAACCGGCAATCATCGCTTCTGGACATCGACGCATCAATGGTGTTGCCGATCAGGAAACGATGCTTCCCCTGCAAGGGCGACACATCCACTCCTTTGGATCAACGCATTGTCAGTGAGCATCGGCGCAACAAAGGTACTGTCAGCAGGTCTGAGTAACTCCTGTACCTGCCGCACCCCATCGCGGTCAGACTGAATTTTGGATTTGCCCCAGTCCAGCGCCATCAGATAGCTCTGGTTGGAGCTATTATCAACTAAGCACTGCACTTTGATTTAATCTTTGAAAATTCATAACTTTTCTTGTGTATGTTGGATTTTTGCCGATTTGGTTTTCTTTGACTTAGATAAATATTGGCTATTTTTCTAAACTGGTGTGGAGTCCTTTGTGGTGTTTTCACTGTGTTACTGTGTGTGTGCACAGATACTATACACATTGCTTCAGTTTAGCCTAACTGCTGTGTGCCAAGCTACCAGAGGGCAAGCACAGGTAAACATTTAGGGGCAGATTTATGAAAAGTGGTGCTGCACCTATTGCAGTGCCACTTTTCTTTCGCCCCTTAGCACCCCCCTAACGCCACCATGTGTGTGCCATATGTAATATATGGCTCAACATGATGGTAGTTAAGGAACTAGCAGTATAATTTTTGACGCTAGTTTGGCATTTTGCAGGACTAGCATAAAAAATGTTGACGCTAATCCTGCAAAGCACCCAGAGGCCCATTGAACACAATGGGAGCCTCCTTTTAACGCCTCCCTTGCATACATTGTGCCTGGCTCAGGCATAATGTGGTACAAGGGGTCACAAAGTGGTGCAATGCAAGAATTGCACCATTTTGTAAATATGGGCTGCATTTTTGGCCATCTAATGCCACATTAGTCTTGAAACAATTACCCTAATGTGTAATTAGGATGGCGCTAGGCCCTCTTTAATCTGGGCCTTAGGGCCTGATTACGACTTCGGCGGAGGGGATAACTCTGTCCCAAATGTGACGAATATCCCACCCGCCGAATCACGAGTCCATTATACCCTATGGAACTCGTAATATGGTGGGCAGGATATCCGTCACATTTGGGGCAGAGTAAACCCCTCTGCCGAAGTTGTGATCAGGCCCTTAGTGTGTATCTTACTTGCCCTGACTAGGATTGTGGTCCCTACTTGGACAGAGTGCAGGTCTCTGCCAACTAGAGACCCAATTTCTAACAGGCAGAATGAGCAAGCCCAATTTCTTACATGGGGTTTAAAGGGTTCTCCTTTCAAGAAAAATGTGAAAAAATTGGGTCAAGTAGTTCATGTCAAAGGACAGTTTTTACACACATTTGATTAAAAGGCCATTGGCACGGAAAGTATACTAATTCAATCTTTAAGTGCTTTCATGGTGTGCCTGTGAAGCCTTATGCTCGAGAGGATTTGACCCATTTTTTTCAAAATGTACTAGGAGTGCTGACCCCAGGTCAATAATTACCTCAAGTTTCTCAAGACCAGCATTTTATCCTGGTTCTCTTATGTCTCCTAAATGTCATGGGTGTCCCCTTAATACAAGAAATACTAATAATAATTTTTGCTGTTAATGGCGTCCTTATACAATGAGTAACCAATTTATTAAAAAATTGTATGTCGGGACCAACATTTTGCCATGTTTGCCTGCCAGTCCCCAGTGTCACACAATTGTTTTCCCATATGCAATAAACCAGTAGCAACATTTTTGTCTTGGTCTCCCATATACAAAGAATTAAAGACAGTATGGCTGGGCCTGGATTTTGAAATAAGTTCCATCCCTATGCCAAAACTTCCATCCACCATGCCAGTGCTAATATGTTGCCATTGTAGAACCAGTATTTTATAAAGGAACAAGGGTCGCTTAGATAAAAGGAATACAGATTTAAATACCACATGGAATCACAATGAAGTCTATGGTAAACATGCAGTACATCAGTATACTTATTCCAAACAAAGGTAAAAAAACAGTGTTGTGGGAAAACAAAAACGTCTTGGAAACCGTAATTCAAAATTGCTGAGGCATACCCCATGTGACAGAAAGCACAGCTAAAGTCACAATTTTGCAGTACTCTTGCTCATGTCAAAACATATATTATTTGAAAGAGTCCAAGTACTAAGGCCGTCATTATGAACACGGCGGTCTGGGCTGCCATGCCTGCGGTGGCGGTAATTACGACCACTGGTAGGGCACAGGCCCCATATAATAAACATGGCAGAACCGCCACTGGAGTAACTCCGCCACCATCAGGCTTCCGCCGCCAGGCAGCCTGGAGATGGTGGAGTTACATATCAGACAGGGCAGCACTTCAAGCAGCGCTGCCCGCCGGACAATGTACCTAATTCTACCAGCCTTTCCCTGGCGGTTTCCCCCGCCAGGGCAAGGATGGCGGAATGGGTGCCTCGGGCCCAAGTGGGGGCCTCTGCACTGCCCCTGCACTTGGCATGGGCAGTGCAGGGGCCCCCCTGCACAGCCCCGTCACGCACGTCACTGCCCGATTTATGGGCAGTGACATGCGGGACGAGTGCTGCTGCACCCGCCGCACTGCTACATTCCCGCTGGCTCCATGTGAAGTCAGCGTCAATGTAGAGGCCCTGCATTCCACTGGGCCCACTGGCGGCAACACTGTTTCCACCCACCGGCCCAGCAGAATGTTCACAATGTTGCCAGCGGAGTCCTCGGTGCGCTGGCGATCTTTTGTTGACCACCAGCGCCGAACTCGGCGAGTTTTCCCGCCGAGTTCATAATGAGGGCCTAAATGCCAACAACATTTCAATTCCTTACTTGATTGTTGAGATCATCAGGACATAAAAATTATGCCGGAGATGAACATATTAGTTATGCTCCTTAATCAAGGCCCTCAATGGGCAATTAGCAGTAATTACTTAGGACAAAACAAGTTATCGGATGTCCCCATTGGAACAGAGTCTCAACAGCATGAGGTGTATGCATGTTCCACCATGCAACCAAATTATTGGCAACGAAAACCTGGAGCCAAAACGAGTCACATGTTGCGCGCCCAGGTTGTAGGCCAGGGACTGCCTTTAAGTAAGAATTCTTACTTATACTGTTGAGACTCTGTTGGTTCCACTGGGGACATCTGGTAACTGGTTCACACGCACACACACTATTTCATTCATTGTTTTACTGTCTCACTCACATACTACCCCATTCACTGGCTCATTCACAGGCTCACATACTGGTTCACTCACATGTTCACACTCTTTCTCAGATGCTGTCTCACACACAGGTGTTACTGCCATTAATATAGTAAATATGAAGCTGAAAAATATATCTCTTTATAGCAGAGGCAACTTAAAGGCTAAAAACTGTAAAACATCTGTGTGTGTATTTATCTACTATTGGTCACACTAAATTACGCCTGAAAATAGGCAGGCACTTCCTCTGTGAGAAATGTGAAAATCTACACATTTTCTAAATCTCGACCTTAGAATCCTAATGATTGACTACAGTTCTTAAGTCGTGATGGCTCATTGTTTTTTTAATTGGGGGGGGATAATTCTTACTTATTTCCAGACATCAAAGCAAGCAAGCCCAACTTTTGTATCCAAGGGTTTGAGGATTCCCTCATAGGGAAATTAAAAAAAAATGTGAGTTACCATTTCAACATAAATGTTCCAGAAAGTCATATGCTCTGAAAGGGCACTCCCAAAACATACAAGTACCTCCATGGTGTGGCATTTAAGCCTGTCACTTAGTTGACCCTATTTTTTAGCAAATGTGCTGTGGGTGCCACCCTTAAGTAAATAATTTCCTCAGGTGCGCCAGGGCCACTATGTTGTCATGGGTGCCATCCTTATGCTAAAATTACCAACACTATGCTAGTGCCAGGCATTTGCCATTGATGCCATCTATATTTCATAGACGACTTATATGTAAAAGATTACCTGCACTATGACAGAGCCAAATTTTCTCACTGCTCCCTTCAATTCTCCAATATCAAATGGGTGCCCAACTTTATGCCAAGAATTACCTCCAATATGCCAGCATCATCAGTTTGATCTGAATATCCCTGTAAGGAAATGCCTCTTTTTGCTTGTTTACCCCTAAATTGTTGAACTGATCCTGCTGGTTTCTTGACTCTGAGAGTACACTGAGGCCTGCTAACCAGACCTCAGTGCCAGTGTTTTAACCCCGTACCAATTACATGTTCAATTGGATTCAACTAATTGGCAACGCCTGACTTACTTATAACTCCCTAGTATATGGTACCCGGGGTAACCAGGACATGTAAAACAGAGGCCCTGCTCAGAGCTGAACCACTGTTTGTGCCAGCCTTCATGTGAATGCATACAAAATGTCTCCCAGCCTGCCACTTCAGACTGGAAGGGCAGTGCTCACACTGCCAGTTCGACTCTGTCATTTAAACCTAAGGCAAAGCCATCTTATCCCTTAGCACTATATGTCCATCCCCCTAAGGAGGGTCTATTGAGTCCTGTGGCAGGGAGCAATATATTGCTATGGAAGATAAGTAAGAAATATATTATACAATATGTCTTAGCAGCAACACTTCCAGATTGTCATTTTGCTGCGTGTAAAGTTGGCAACCTCACTGGCTAGTACAGGATTATCATGTGGCATCCCCAACCTGCTAACTTTTGATGGGGACTACCAAACTGGGTCACATGAGGTATCAAATTAATCATGGCATTAAATGTGACCTAATGGCCAGGTCGAAATTAATGTCACTATTAATAGTGGGAAGCCTTTAGAGAGTTTCCCCTCTGCGCTCTGCTTGTCCAGCAGCCTCAGAAAGGCATACACACCCAAACAGCTTTCTGACGATCTGGGGAGACATGAATAATTCCGAGGCTGGGGAACAAAGGGCAGTGCCGCAGTAGTGATGTGTCACATCTTCTGCCCAGATAGCCACTCGGGGTTAGCCCACAGGCGAGCTACAAAGGGGAAGCAACCTGTGATGGGCCACCTGGCCCAACACTCCTGAGCAGAATGCCTTTTGTTCCTGTAGACAGCCAGGAGACAGGGCCAGAGAGGGGAAACTCAAACCCAAACCAGTTTTACTGTGGGTGTGTTGCCCTCAGGTAGTCATACCTTTAGGGTGGGCTACCTTGCTCCTCATGACTGAGGAAAGCTCATGCCATCGTGAAAGGATCAAGAATGTGCCATTCTTGGATAGCCAGATGCCACACATCCCAGGAAATTCATCACAAGGTAGGAGGGAACCCAGTATCCCATTGGCTGGTAACTGCATGATCACCTCACAGCACTTTCCTGGGATTAAAATGACACCCATGGCATGCTGCCCTCTGTACTCATTAGACTTGGAAGGGGACAAGAAGAAGATCACTTTGCACCTGTTGGAAGCACACAAAGAGAGTCTGTAACGCTAGCGCGAAGGCACCTACTGCACTTTGGGTTAGCAGAGTTTGGGCCCTTTTCTGCATACCTGGCTTGGGGAAAAGTTGATTCCTAGCCCCAATCCGAAGCTGAGACTCAAAATGGTCCATTGGCTGGCCCTCCAGAAATGGCACTGGGGATATTGACGCTGGAGGAGCCCAAGTCAAACCTTTGGTAACCACCACAAAGTTTTGTCACTGCCGGACGCTGGGCACCTCAAAGGACAATTCTATACTCATGAGTGTTGGTTGTCACCAAATTTGTCACTCAAGGCATACACTAGCCTCCACCAAAGATTTGCAATGTGACTGCTGTGTTGCAATCTGTTTAGGCAGCCCTTGGAACTTTGCTAAGAAGACTTCGTAGGACCACCAGATCCAAGAAAAGAGCTGCCCCCAGTCACCTGTGGATCGAGGACTCGTCTGGACTTCACTCCAAAGAACTGCACAGCATCAGGAGCATCAATGAGCATCTTTGAGCCTGCATCCCTCAACAGCAGGACCACTTCATTGACGTCTATGGCAGTCATCCTGTAAAGTTTGGATCTTGCTTGAAAAACCCTCTGGTGGCTAGGTAATTGGCCAAAGTATTCTTTCTGGCCCCCAAGACCTCTGTCCTGTCTGACTTAGTTGCCCAACTTGGGCCGGAGTTGTTGAACTAACTGTTTCAAACTTTTCAAAAATTCAAAATTTTTGTTGGCCAATGCTTGTTTGCGGTTGATTTGAAAGTTATTTATTGTTTCTAAAACCTGTATCTCTGTAACCCTCTGGTTGATTTTAATGATTAGGGTCTCTAAAAATTAATTTAAAAAGCTCTTTTTTTGCATTGTGCAGCACACACAGAAGTGCCAAAGCGCCATTAGTGATTGTTTATGTACAGGAAGGTACACCTTCCCGCACATAAACAATCCCACCTCTCGACACAGACATCGTTGCACGGTGGTGCAAGGATGCATGCGGTGGCAGCTCAATTTAGCACCAGCGCAGGGGTGCGCCGAATTCAGTTAAATACGGCACATCCCTGCATTTCTAAAGTGGCGTGCCACTGCCAATTTTGGCGCAGCACCGCGCTGCACCACTTTTTAATAAATCTGGCCCTTAGTGCCTCATCTGACCCAGGTGCTAAATAATGGTGCAAAGTAATAATTGCCCCGTTATTTAGCCACTCGCCCATGTGTCATTTTGGAACGGGGATAAATATGGGGATATGGGGTTAGCAACATTTTTTAGATGGGAAAGCCTACCTTTCATCTCATTGACGCAAGATAGGTTCACACATCTAAAAAATGATGCAAACGCCAACATTTTGACGTTAGATGTGTCTAAACTCAAAATATACATATGGAGATAGTTTTGCACCAAAGTTGTATAAAAAATGATGCAAATTCTGCGCAAATGGGGTATAAATATGCCCCTTAGTGCGTCCAGAGGAACTGCCATGGCAGTGGTTCTACTGAAGGTACATTAATCTTTTCCAGGCCGACAGAAATCTCTAAATATGGTGGGTGGTAGTCTACCAATGAAAAAGGAGGCAATTGCCTCCGCCACCCTGTCAAACTACTGGCCATCCTCCAAACTATAAATTAAGTTCCTTTTCTGATTTCCACAAGGTCAAGCATAATGCAGCATTGTTTGTGGGAGTCAAAGATCATAGGATGTCCTAATCTGTGATGTCATGATGCTTAAAGATTTAACATCACTGAAAGGATGGAACATATCAAGGCTCCACTTCACTCTTTGTTCCAGTCGACACCTGATTGAGTCTCCATCATTAGTATACCAGCGCAGCATCATTACTACTATCATGTAACGATCAAGGATGGAAATTTTCAGCTATCCATGCTCCACATAACTGGTCATTGAGTGAGGATCTGCAGAACACCTGGTCTGTGGCATTATTATATATTTTTCCCTTTCCAATTATTACATTGACAGACTGCGCAGTGTACAAAACCAGATGGTCAACTTAGCTTGGAACTTGCACTAAAATGTATATAAAAGCAAGTAGTTGGCTTCAGGTGAAGTACAGTATGACGTTAACATTTCTTGACATCGTAAAAAGGACTTTATAAGCAAGGACTCAGTAAGCAAGTCATACTGCTTGGTCAGTCATGTCTGGCTAATTTAAGTAGTTGTAGTATGTACACACGTATATTTACTCACTTCCACCATTCCGCAAGCATACGCAGGAGTGCATAGTCAAAAACAGAGAGTGCAAAACAAAGACAATTGTACATAATTACACCAACCCTTTCACAAGAACACACGTGCACACATATTCATACCCAACCATTCTCAAACACACATGCATACATAAATTTGCACGTACCTATTGATAAGCATATAAAAACACATACTTATACACATCCTTTTACAAGCACACACACAAGAACATCCACATTGATATTTACACATGTACACAAACATTCAATGAAACACTTAGGCCCATATTTATACTTTTTGACGCAAATCAGCGCTTGGGCAGATTTGCGTCAAAAAGTTTACCGCTGGCTAACGCCATTCCAATGCGCCAGCCGGGTGCCGTATTGATGGAATGGCGTTAGCCGGCGCTGCAGCCTGGTTAGCGTCAAAATAAATTATGGTAACTGGGCAGCAGAGGCGAAGGGAAGACTGAGGTTTGTACGCCAAAGAATGGTGCAAGTCAGGTTAGAGTCAAAAATATTGGCACTAACCTGACTTGCGCCATTTTGTGACGCACATCCTCCATGGAAATGACTCCTGTCTTAGCAAAGACAGGAGTCATGTCCCCTGCCCAATGGCCATGCCCAGGGGACTTCTGTCCCTTTGGCATGGCCATTGGGCACAGTGGCATGTAGGGGGGCCCAAGTTAGGCCCCCCTATGCCACTTGAAAAAAAACAATTATACTTACCTGCACTCATCATGGATGGGTCCCCCCATCCATGGGTGTCCTCCAGGGGTGGGCGAGGGTGTCCTTGGGTGCGGGGAAGGGCACCTGTGAACTGCTTACATGGTCTCCCACCATGGAAATGAGCCCACAGGTCCCATAACGCCTGCCCTGACCCAGGCTTTAAAAAACAGCACAAATCCGGCTGGGCGCCATATTTTAAGGCCCGCCTCCTCCTGTTCGTCATTTTGATGCCGGGGAATAAATAAGGTGCAAATGCTTTAGAGTAATATTTTGCACTGGAACGCCTACCTTGCATGCCATTAGCGCAAGGTAGGTTTTCACGTACCAAAAATTACTCATAATCCTTTACTTTGGCGCTGGATGAGCATAGCACCAAAGTATAAATGTGGAGTTAAGTTTGCACCGAATTTGCGATGAAAAAAATGACGCAAATTGGCGCAAACAGAGTATAAATATGGGCCTTACTTGGCAGGCTGCGGCAGTAGATGTCAGGACCGGTGGATGGTGAGAGGGAGATGGAGAATAGCCCGGAAGGAGCTGGAGGCTTTATCAAGGAAGCAAGAACCCGAACATACTGCTGCCTACTTTCATTGTATATTTTTAAGATAAGAGCAACATGGGTATTAACACAAATGCACATATTTATACATTTTTGGTGCAAACCTGCGCTAATGCAGGTTTGCTTCAAAAAGTATGGCGCCATCTAGTGTCATTCCTAGACGCCGGGCGGGTGCCAGATTTATGGAATGGCGCTAGGCGGCTCTAAGACCCTGTTAGCGTCCTTGGAAAGGATGCTAACAGGGCCAAGGAGGTGTAGAGGGAACCGGGGCTTGTGCGCCAAATAATGGTGCAACACTGTTTAGAGGCCAAAAAATTGCCTCTAGGCAGTGTAGTGCCATTTTCCTGTGGACAAGCTCCATGGACATGGCTCCTGTCTTAGTAAAGACAGGAGCCATGCCCACCACCCCAATGGCCATGCCCAGGGTACAAATGTCACTTGGGCATGGCCATTGGGGCCAGCGCCCTGCAGGGGGCCCCAAGTCAGGGCCCTGAGCGGTGTTGGGCAAAAAAAAAAAATACTCTCCCGGACTTACCTTGGATGCGTCCCCTATCCTTAGGGGACCTCCTGGTGTGGGTAGGAGTGGGTGAGGGTGTCCCTGGGGACAGGGAAGGGCACCTGTGGGCAATTTCCATGGTCTCGAACCATGCAAATCTGCCTACAGGTCCCCTTACACCTGCTCAGACCCAGGCGTTAAATAATGGAGCTAAGCAAGCTTACCATTATATAAGGCCTCCATCCCCCCGTACTGGATTTTAGCACGGGCGATAAATATGGCGCAAAGGCCATATCATCCTTTTCTGGATGGGAACGCCTACCTTGCATCTCATTGATGCAATGTAGGCTTTCCCCTCCAGAAAACAACATACACTCCATAACTTTGGCGCTAGATGTGTCTAGCGCCAAAGTATAAATATGGAGTTAGGTTTGCACTCAATTAGCGTAAATAAAAATGACGCTAATTCAGCGCAAACCAAGTATAAAGCGTTCACATGGAACTCATGTATAAAGTATACATTGAGACAGCAAATTAACTGCCATGATTTAATGTACAAATGATTCTAAAGAAAACCATCATGAGAAGAATATTATCAATTAGTTTGAGTTGAATTTATTTTAAGCAAGAAAATGCAACTTTAGCAGAGTTGTAAAAATCAATGCCAAAAGTCAGTGGCAAGTGCGCAATACCCCAAGTGAAAAAAACATAACCAGGAAAAAGTTGAGGAAAAAGTTTGTGTGGTACAAGTACATTGGAAATATCAGGCAGTCAAATACAGTATTGGTTTTCTGGAATATACAGTAACAGAGTTACATGGTATTATTTAAAAGATTGGTCTGTCTGTGGAGATGTGGATGTCGTTTTGACTCTGTGGAACTATATTAGGGTCTCATTACGACTGGGGGTGATCTGGGGAACTAATGATAAAATAGAAGAGTTAGCGCTATGGAAAGTCTCAAGAGGCTCGAATGTGGGACTGCATCTGATCTCCAGAAATCCACTAAAATGCAATACTGCATGCTGTAGCTTGACGGGATGGTTGATAGGACATGCCCTTAAGGAGATCTAGACCACTTCTTTGAAATCCTGCAAAATTCTCATCCGACAACAGCCCAAAATGAGTTTTTTGTCACTCAGCCTGTGGGTTAGTACGCATGCAACATTACCCTGAAGATACAAAAATAAACCACAACGTGTAATCTGAATTACCAAAATGAGGCCTAGCCAATCCTGTTGATGTGCCTTGGCTGTGAGGTGATGTGACTAGAAATGTATCAGGTTGCTGATATGCTGAACATGAGTCACGCCTGGAACTGGGGCTAACAAAAAACAGGCAGGAACAGATTCTTCACCCTGAACATCTTATAGTGGTAGGAGGCTGCCTGAATTGAGCCTTGGAGGCTGGGACAATGACTGGCGAATCCTAAACAGGAAGAAATACAGCAGTCGGCAGTGATGCTAAGCAAGAGTGTTTAAGGTGGAGACTCAATCATAGGTGGGGCCTACAGCCAGATGGTAGCTGGAACAATGAGTGAAGTGGAGCTACCTTTTTCTAGCTGTGGGGATAGTCAGTCTTGGGGAATGGAGACTGAGGCCCATATCTATACTCTGTTTGTGTTGAATTAGCATCATTTTTTTACGCTAATTCAAGGCAAACCTAACTCCATATTTATGCTTTGGCGCTCGACCCTGCTAGCGCCAAAGTTATGGAGTTAGCGTCATTTGTTTACTGTGAAAACCTACCTTGCGTCAATGAGATGCAAGGTAGGCGTTCCCGGGCAAAAAATGACTTAAAGGCACTAGCGTCTTATTTATCCTCCCGTGCAAAATCACTCACGGGAGGAGGAAGAGGGCCTTAAATAATGGCGCTAAGCCTGTTTAGCACCATTATTTAATGCCTGGGTCAGGGCAGGCATTAGGGGGCCTGCGGGCTCATATCCATGGTCAGAGATCATGGAAAGAGCCCACAGGTGCCCCTCCCTGCCCCAGGGACACCCCCACCCACCCGCACCCCCACCTGGAGGACACCTAAGGATTGGGGGGCCCATTCTAGGTAAGTTCAGGTATGTATTTTTAATTTTTTTCTAAAGTGTCATGGGGGGACCTAACTTGGGACCCCTACATGCCACTGTGCCCACTGGCCATGCCGAGGGGACATAAGTCACCTGGGCATGGCCATTAGGCTGGGGGACATGACTCCTGTCTTTACTAAGACAGGAGTTATGTCCATGGGTGTTGTGCGTCAAAAATATGACGCTAGTCAGTTTAGAGTCATTTTTACTCCAACCTGACTAGTGCCATTCATTGCTGCACAACCTCCAGTTTTCCCTACCCCTCTCCTACCTGGTTAGAGTCATGTATTATGACGTTAACCAGGCCTTACCGCTGGCTTGCGCCATTCCTTAAATATGGCGCCCGGCTGGCGTCCTGGAATGGAGCTATCTGGCGTTATATTTTTTTACGCAAACCTGCGCTAACGCGGGTTTGCATCGAAAAGTATAAATATGGGCCTGAGTCTGAGAGGCAGACTTGCCTGGGGTGTACCCCTGCTGCTTGCTGTGACTTTGAGCAGGATTTAGAGAGGGCTGATTGTGGGTCAGACTGGCCTTGAGGACCAATGGAGAAGCCCAAAATGAGATTGATAAAAAAGAAGGAAATTATAAACTTACTCAGTGGTGTACATATTGCCCTGCATTGACTGTGCGGCAGCAAGAGTTACATGCTATTGTCACTGACAAACGTGACAATAATACTGCTGCAACTAACTAAAGGTTTATGAAAAGGACACACTGCTAACTCTTTCGGACAACATAATAAAATGTGGAGGTGATGCTGGACCTCTACTATTCCTTGCACTGGCAAATTCACACATTAAGACCAACTGGTATCTTCAAACACACCACCATACAACAGATAGTCACACTAACCCCAGCATACAGAAAAGACATCATGATGGGCAAAGACAAAACTGGCAAAAAAAAGTAAGGAGTAACACCAACACGCAATGCACCATCTCACAGATGACTGTACAAAAACACACGTTAAAAAGGCACAAGGGCAATTTCTGAGCATACCAAGTTGCCCAAGGTATCCTCAATTACAGATGTACTCTCAGTAATACAAACGTCAAAAAGGCCACTCGAAACAAAGATAGACACTGTGACAATTGATATAAAGCTAATGAGGCAAAATATGCGGAAAGTAGTTGAGAAAAAGCAAACCACGAAAGAAAATAAAGGTTCTGTGGACCACGGCAAACACTGAAAGAAAACGTCATCAGGATAAAGACCTCAAATAACAATCCCGGAAGATTAAGCAAAACAGGTGGAAGGATAACTCTATATGAAATAATCTTCGAATCATAGGATTCCCAGAAATAGCGCAATAGGATTGGATCCTTGTAGGAGGCTGGACTGGCTTGTAGTGAGTACCAAGGGGTACTTGCACCTTGCACCAGGCCCAGTTATCCCTTATTAGTGTATAGGGTGTCTAGCAGCTTAGGCTGATAGATAATGGTAGCTTAGCAGAGCAGCTTAGGCTGAACTAGGAGACGTGTGAAGCTACTACAGTACCACTTAGTGTCATATGCACAATATCATAAGAAAACACAATACACAGTTATACTAAAAATAAAGGTACTTTATTTTTATGACAATATGCCAAAGTATCTTAGAGTGTACCCTCAGTGAGAGGATGGGAAATATACACAAGATATATATACACAATAGCAAAAATATGCAGTATAGTCTTAGAAAACAGTGCAAACAATGTATAGTTACAATAGGATGCAATGGGGAAACATAGGGATAGGGGCAACACAAACCATATACTCCAAAAGTGGAATGCGAACCACGAATGGACCCCAAACCTATGTGACCTTGTAGAGGGTCGCTGGGACTATTAGAAAATAGTGAGGGTTAGAAAAATAACCCTCCCCAAGACCCTGAAAAGTGAGTGCAAAGTGCACTAAAGTTCCCCTAAGGACAAAGAAGTCGTGTTAGAGGAATAATGCAGGAAAGACACAAACCAGCAATGCAACAACTGTGGATTTCCAGTCTAGGGTACCTGTGGAACAAGGGGACCAAGTCCAAAAGTCACAAGCAAGTCGGAGATGGGCAGATGCCCAGGAAATGCCAGCTGCGGGTGCCAAGAAGCTTCTACTGGACAGAAGAAGCTGAGGTTTCTGCAGGAACGAAAAGGGCTAGAGACTTCCCCTTTGGTGGACGGATTCCTCTCGCCATGGAGAGTTGTGCAGAAGTATTTTCCCGCCAAAAGAACACCAACAAGCCTTGCTAGCTGCAAATCGTGCGGTTAGCGTTTTTGGATGCTGCTGAGGCCCAGGAGGGACCAGGAGGTCGCAAATTGGACCAGCAGAGAGAGGGGACGTCGAGCAAGACAAGGAGCCCTCTCTGAAGCAGGTAGCATCCGGAGAAGTGCCAGAAACAGGCACTACGAGGATGTGTGAAACAGTGCTCGCCGAAGTTGCACAAAGGAGTCCCACGTCGCTGGAGACCAACTTAGAAAGTCGTGCAATGCAGGTTAGAGTGCCGTGGACCCAGGCTTGGCTGTGCATACAGGATTTCCGCCGGAAGTGCACAGGGGCCGGAGTAGCTGCAAAAGTCGCGGTTCCCAGCAATGCAGCCCAGCGAGGTGAGGCAAGGACTTACCTCCACCAAACTTGGACTGAAGAGTCACTAGACTGTGAGGGTCACTTGGACAGAGTCGCTGGATTCGAGGGACCTCGCTCGTCATGCTGAGAGGAGACCCAAGGGACCGGTAATGCAGCTTTTTGGTGCCTGCGGTTGCAGGGGGAAGATTCCGTCGACCCACTGGAGATTTCTTCGGAGCTTCTGGTGCAGAGAGGAGGCTGACTACCCCCACAGCATGCACAAGCAGGAAAACAGTCGAGAAGGCGGCAGGATCAGCGTTACAGAGTTGCAGTAGTCGTCTTTGCTACTATGTTGCAGGTTTGCAGGCTTCCAGCGCGGTCAGCAGTCGATTCCTTGGCAGAAGGTGAAGAGAGAGATGCAGAGGAACTCGGATGAGCTCTTGCATTCGTTAACTAAAGTTTCCCCAGAGACAGAGACCCTAAATAGCCAGAAAAGAGGGTTTGGCTACCTAGGAGAGAGGATAGGCTACTAACACCTGAAGGAGCCTATCAGAAGGAGTCTCTGACGTCACCTGGTGGCACTGACCACTCAGAGCAGTCCAGTGTGCCAGCAGCACCTCTGTTTCCAAGATGGCAGAGGTCTGGAGCACACTGGAGGAGCTCTGGACACCTCCCAGGGGAGGTGCAGGTCAGGGGAGTGGTCACTCCCCTTTCCTTTGTCCAGTTTCGCGCCAGAGCAGGGGCTAAGGGGTCCCTGAACCGGTGTAGACTGGCTTATGCAGAATTGGGCACATCTGTGCCCAACAAAGCATTTCCAGAGGCTGGGGGAGGCTACTCCTCCCCTGCCTTCACACCATTTTCCAAAGGGAGAGGGTGTCACACCCTCTCTCAGAGGAAGTTCTTTGTTCTGCCATCCTGGGCCAGGCCTGGCTGGACCCCAGGAGGGCAGATGCCTGTCTGAGGGGTTGGCAGCAGCTGCAGTGAAACCCCAGGAAGGGCAGTTTGGCAGTACCAGGGTCTGTGCTACAGACCACTGGGATCATGGAATTGTACCAACAATGCCAGGATGGCATAGAGGGGGCAATTCCATGATCTTAGACATGTTACATGGCCATATTCGGAGTTACCATTGTGAAGCTACATATAGGTAGTGACCTATATGTAGTGCACACGTGTAATGGTGTCCCCGCACTCACAAAGTTCAGGGAATTGGCTCTGAACAATGTAGGGGCACCTTGGCTAGTGCCAGGGTGCCCTCACACTAAGTAACTTTGCACCTAACCTTTACCAGGTAAAGGTTAGACATATAGGTGACTTATAAGTTACTTAAGTGCAGTGTAAAATGGCTGTGAAATAACGTGGACGTTATTTCACTCAGGCTGCAGTGGCAGGCCTGTGTAAGAATTGTCAGAGCTCCCTATGGGTGGCAAAAGAAATGCTGCAGCCCATAGGGATCTCCTGGAACCCCAATACCCTGGGTACCTCAATACCATATACTAGGGAATTATAAGGGTGTTCCAGTAAGCCAATGTAAATTGGTAAAATTGGTCACTAGCCTGTCAGTGACAATTTGAAATAAATGAGAGAGCATAACCACTGAGGTTCTGGTTAGCAGAGCCTCAGTGAGACAGTTAGGCACCACACAGGGAACACATACATATAGGCCACAAACTTTTGAGCACTGGGGTCCTGACTAGCAGGGTCCCAGTGACACATAACAAACATACTGAAACATGGGGTTTTCACTATGAGCACTGGGCCCTGGCTAGCAGGATCCCAGTGAGACAGTGAAAACACCCTGACATACACTCACAAACAGGCCAAAAGTGGGGGTAACAAGGCTAGAAAGAGGCTACTTTCTCACAATCCTACAATAGCTAAAACTACCCAGCTTGTCATTTCTATTTGCAGTAGAAAAATCGCAGCGGGCCGTGCCAGCTCGATTTCTACTTGGAGCTCCTCCAAGGGCTCTAACTGCAAGATTGTTAAATCAGAGAGAGAGAGGGACTGCATACTAAAACGTGTAAGAGAAGTACAAAGACCTCATTTGAAACCATTAAAACGTAATCTTCACTCACTCACTACAAAAACAAAGTTTAATTGCATCACAAATCGTTCATAGAAGCTAATTAAGCATTAAGGTTAATGGATCTGAAATATACGATGTTGTCCCCATCCTATGTAAAAGTCATACACTTCTTTGAAAGATCAAAATCTGTGAATGGTGGGACATACGGAGAGTTAATGTAGTATGTCAACACAGACTAAGATCATTTGGTTCCCTGCAGAGACCTCCGACATTAACTCATGCCTGGCAAAGATCAACACCATTCTCTGCATACTGATAAACACCTCGAGTAGTGGCACAAGAAGATGGCATCTTGATAGAAAAAACAATGGGGTAGCCGGACGATCCCCAAGAAATGACACAATCACAGAATCACATACCTTAAAAGGAGGAAGAAAACACAGACAATGACTATGCCACATGTAGACTGAAAACCGAATGCAAGCTCTAGGTCTAACC
Source organism: Pleurodeles waltl (assembly GCF_031143425.1). Taxonomy (NCBI): domain Eukaryota; kingdom Metazoa; phylum Chordata; class Amphibia; order Caudata; family Salamandridae; genus Pleurodeles; species Pleurodeles waltl. Next base: position 231,955,510 of record NC_090439.1, read on the forward strand.
AAACTAAAAGCTATGATCTAGCACAAAAGTACTTGACTTGCAGGTGGGTAGCAAGATGTAGTGGCAGTCTTAAAAATAGCATGTTTTCTAAACAACAAACTTATATAATGCACTGCAAAGCATAACATGACCTTGGACATAATGGGATCTACCTAACACATAGGTAAATGAGCTGGTGAAAGTGGGTGATATCCCTGACTGCATATGCCTAACAGAAGGGAATCCAGAGGACAATGTGGTTCACCTGTGTAAGCAAACTGGGCTTTTTGCAAATGCCCCTCCTCTTTCCCCACCTATTTAAACCCCTAGAGGCTGGCTTTTCAACTCTGATAGTGCACGGAGACCTGCTAACCAGGCCCCAGCGTAAATTGTTATGTCAACATGAATTCCTGATTGACAAACCTTTACCCATCTTTAAGCCCCTAGTGGTACCCAGGGGACCCAAGTGGTAAAGGGGCCCCAGGACTGCAGCATGAGGTTGTGCAACCCCGGAGGGTCCCGGCAAACCACTGATGGCAGGCCTGCTGCCAGGGCAGAGCAAACTGCTTGAGTTCGACTGTGCCCTCACCTTGATTGGCACAGTCCAATGCACTGCCTTACATATAAGTCAGACACCCCTAAGGAAGGCCTCTACAGCCTAGGAGGCAGGGTGCATTGTATTTGTGGTGCAGACACGTAAACACAAGTTTATATGCCTCTATAGCATCCTTTCCAGTAAGTTACACTATAAGGGCAGGCCGGTCCATAGGATAACATGGAACTTAAGCCACAGTTGACCAAGGCTGCTAGCTCCATTATCGTACTACCTAGATATGTCGAGTTTGGTGTCACACAACATTCCTACATTCCCCTAACATGAATCTTGTGTCAAGGAACAACTGCCATGTGCCAAGTTGGCGCATCAGAGGTTGCCCACTTCTTTGCCACCCTCTGTTGTGCTCTGGGTAAGCACCAGCACTTTTTCCAGTGCTTGCTGGCAATAGGACAGAGTTCTGACCTCCTGCCAGGCAGCCTGGATGCTCCCAGATTTCAGGACAACGGGCTGAGGTGGGCAGGAGGTCACACCTCCTACACCCCAACCAGCCTAGTGAATAGAGTTATCAGGGTGATGGGATTCAAAGGCTGCATCACCCCTGATAGCTATCTGTGCTGTCCACCAGCAAGGAAATAGGACACCCCCCTGCCCCCAGGCAGGAAAGTAAGTATGCAGGACTGTGTACACCTCCAGCAGGATGACCACAACTCTAGGGTGAACTACCCGATCTGTGCACTAAATATTAGTTTGTACCATCTTAGGAGTGCTAGAATAGAGGGTTTTGGGTAGCTAAAGGTGACCTGCCCCACCGGATGTGGTCACGTTAGAGGCAGATTAGCTGTTTCATTCATAATTAGGCAGATGGGCAAGAATTGGAAGAAAATTGCAAGACTGATACTCAGAAGGCCACCATTCGCTCACCTCATGCTGTATTGGATCACAAGGCCATTTCATAAGATTACAGAAGAGATGGCCATTAAATGATGGCAGGATTGAGGTTGCAATGTAATTTGCAACTTATAACATACTAGCAAATTTCTCACCTTTGCAGAAACACAAGAGCTTTTAACCGCAAGCCGGACCCAGTTTCTCCAATACTGGAAATTGGAAAACATGACTAGAACAATCTAGATGTGTTTCCAAATAAGCCGCCCATAACTAAAACAGTGGCAACAATACTAACTATGGCAGGTGGCAGGAAATTAATCACAAACCTCTGTGCAGCACTGGTAGGATAAAGGAGGGAATGCAGAGAATGCACGTGAGTGACGGGAAACAGACTAACTTGAATAATTAACTGTCATAAACCTAAATAGTGTGTGCAAGCAGGTTCAAAACATGTCTGCTAATGCACGAATCAAACTGATTCAATTTCACTACATCCACAAAACGTACATTTCACCACAAAAAAACAACAAGAATAGAAGCGAGGACATCTTTGAACTTTAACATGTGGTGGAACTGGAGCAGATTTTCGGCAAATGGTTTTGGGGTACTGTCATTTCAATGTTTTGGGACATGGTGGATGGAGGGAATGCAAAAAGCAACAGGGACTAGAACTGTAGAAATGCAAAGATACGAGCAGCGGAGGAGGGATCTGGGGAAATGGGCAGTAGCTGAGAAGCTACAAATGAAGCAAGTCAGAAAGAATGAAAATCAAAAGAGATAGCACTATGGGTAGAATGCTAGCTAGACTCATTGAGACATACTTCAGAAAGGGGATGGACACTAAACGCCTCTACACACACACGCCTAAAGAAAACTAAACCACGAAATGCAGAGAAACTAGGAAATATTTAAAGGAAAGAAAATTAGATAATGCTGAGAAAATTCTGAAATGTTCAGTTGATGTGTGGAGTGACTCTCCAGAGGACAGAAAAAAACGTATCTTTTTGCTGAAAAACCAAATACATGGAGACACAATTCAATAAAACATTTAAAAAGTGAACGGCTCATGCTAGCCTGTGACTACACAAAGATACAGCCATGCCTAGCAAACTGAACGAATTGTCAAGAAAACTCACCTTGCATTAGTGACTCTGGCAATCCGCAGATATCAACCCCAGAGATTATTTCCCTACCGCAGCAGCCAACATCTTCGTGTGCGGTGCGGGTCCACAGTGGCACCTTTTGCACTTATTCAATATCTCAAACTTTACACAACATCTGAAAAGTAGTCTAAAAGAACGGTAGGAAAATACCAGGCCTTTTACAAAAACAAATTAAATACATAAATAGACTAAGCAGCTTGTGTTTTAAAAGTTTTATGGGTAGTACCCCCTTTGCCTCTTGCTGGATATGAATATTCTGAGCACATTTGGAATTTGTTGATCGTTTTAGAGATTGTGTTGCTATTGACATTTAGACAATTAGCACAAGTAGTTCACATCCATGATTTTATAAAGTTCTAAAATACGTATTTGTATATTTTAATGTTTTGTAGAGTTTCTGCAGTTAAGAGACACCATTTGTTGTGAATATGATATTTTCCAACAATATTTCTTAAATGGTTATGAAAATATGTATTTGCAGTATTGCTTCAGCTCATCGTCTGAAATACAATGTTGATGCCAAACACTAGTCACAGTGTCTCTTTTTAAAAAAAACATTGTCTGTCAAGTCACACCTTTAATGAAGGTATGGGGGCCATCTGATGACTGATTGTACCTTCAGTTCAAACAAGACCTAGTGCTTGGACCTGTGTAAAAGTTAACTCAAAAGGTGTATTTTTCCTTCCCAGAGTATTACACTGTGGTCACTGTCCCTGCTGGTGCCCGTAGCATTCGGGTACACGAAATGAACATTTCTACCTCATACCTGTCGGTCCGCAATGCCCAGAAAAAATACTACCTCAATGGTTACTGGACGGTGGACTGGCCAGGCCGATACACGTTTGGAGGCACTGTATTTGATTACAAGAGATCATACAATCAACCAGAGTCACTCACTGCAGTTGGACCTACAAACGAAACAATAATCATTGAGGTAAGAACACTAGGCTTGAATTGTGACTCCATTTTAATTCTGTCTGGCTTAATAGTGGTTCTGTGTGTTCAGAAATCCAGTGTATCTCCACATTTCTCACAGTTTTCTACTATAACCATTATTTAAGATGACACACTAAAGTATACAAAAAAAACAGTGTCTGTGATTACTTCAAGCAATCCATTCATCATTTTTTGTATACTTTAGTGTGTGATTCTAAGAGGGCTGGGCATGTCCAGAGGTGGGCCCTGTGCACACTGTGTCACTGGAACCAATCTAGGCCTGGCTGAGAAGCCCTAACTAGGGTGAAACTGGTTCTGGGTTGCTTGTGTTTCGGTTGACGGAGGACCTGGCCTGACAGATCTGGCTGGACTGTTCCTACTGGAGCAGTGTCAAGACCAGTGTGCATTAGGCTGGGTCCAAACTGAGGTGGCATGGTCTGCAAAATAACAATGTACTGGGGTGCAGCCAGAGTAATGACCAGTGACTGAGATTAATTTAAGCATTCCAACATTCACTTTTTGTATACTCTATTAATATAAGGCAACATATTTCACCAATAACTAACTCTTAATATTTGACTTGCTATCACATCTTTTTTAAATTACTTATAGCTTCTTACAACACACTTAGGTCACAATATTAAAGGCCTGAAGTTCATATATGCAATAGGCGTCTATTCTGCAGTTGGTCAGAGGTCCCACCTGTTACTGACAAGTGACTACTCAGAAAAAGCTTTAGTGACATAGAGTTGTAAAATGAAATGCCCTCTGAAATCAAAATCTATATTGGTATTAGTAGGATGATGTACCTGTGATGGTATTATGATGTTCTAACCATGGTCTTACTCAGTTAAGGGCTTCTGAATTTCATTCAGCCATCCTGCATGTGGACATTAGTTGTCTGTCAGATGCAGGAGCAAGTAAGCAGCTCAAAGGAGAGGACACTGATGCGCCCTAACATCAAGTGCTTTAGAAACATGTATTCAAGAAACTGTAGACCTACATTAAGCCTCCTTGACCCTCCCGGAAATGTAAATGAGTAGTTAAGGCCTAACCTATCAGAGCTCATGTAGGGTGAATCTAGGTACTGTAAAACATCTCTCAAAGTTACAAAAAAGCTATAAGTGTCCAAACAGAGCTGGTTGATAGCACACCACATTATTTCCTATAATCTAAATCCTACATGCATCAAAGAACATATCTTAGATTTGGTATGGCCTTATAATCCTAATATAGTCTTCTTCTCTGTTTCTACTTGCCTTCGGTCAGACCATCACATAATTAAATGTGACCTCCCTGCATTGTGCAGAAGAATATGAGCTATTTGGACTATAAACCCTTTAAAAACTCCTTAGTAGATCTGCTGATTGCAACAGATTTTAAACCCTAGTCACCAGGTGGACACGGCCAACTCTCAATTTTCAAACTGGCTACTTAGAGCCAGCAATAAACATGCTCTTCTTCAAAATGTTAAAGTTACTAAACGTACTAAACCAGTCCTCTAGTTCACACCAGAACTAAAAGCAGCGACGCCCAAAACCCCTCTGGTACAAAGATGATAGACAAGACAATAAAAATACATTTAAAGTAGGGATGAAAGAATATAAAATCATTCTTCATAACATTTAATCTGATTACTATGCTAATACAATTTCGGAGGCATCAAATGAACAGATGGAATTTTTCAAGATAATACACAAACTATTTTCTACTAAGTGAATCACTCCAGCCATCAATCTTGCACATAAATTCTGTGAAACTCTTAACAACTATTTTATAATTGAAATAGAATTAATAAAAGCAAGAATCACAAAGAATACTTTAAGCCTGCAGATATTGACAGAAGAGAAAAACCAACACCACCTTTCTTCTTTCAATGTCCTAGATAAGAACAGCCTCCAAACGTTAATGAAAAGGCTCAAATTGGGCTCACTATTAGACCCTTGTCTACCAGCCATAATGAGATACGTAGAAGAGGTTATAGAAGCCCTACCTCTGAAGCTACTGAATAAATCTTTAATTAAAAAAAACTGTTCCTAAAACCTTTAAAACATTAGGGCTGTTTTATTGCTACAAAAAAACAAGAGGAGGATCTGAAGGTCGTAAAACGCTACCACCCTATATCCCTGCTGCCTTACTCAGCAAAACATATGGAGGCACATGTGGCACAGGAGACTTGCATTCACCTTCAAAATTCCAAATATCTCAACATGCTGCAAGTGGGCTTTTGCTCCAGTCACAGGACATAATCAGTGTTTCTAGTAGCAATTGATGACTTAGGATTTGATGGTGATGCAGGGAAGACTCCTGCTCTAGAGTGGTTGGGCTTGTTGGCAGCTTCCAACATTGTCAACCATGATATTTTGGTTGACAGGTTGGAGAGTGCTGGTTTAGTTTATTTTTTTTTTAGACCAAATAAGAGCAGTGTTACTTGGACCCCATACCGCAACCTCCACTCCGTTACTTGTGGAGTCCCTCAGGGCGCCTGTCTTTTCCTACTTTCCACACTTGCTTAACATGTATGCCAGGTCCCTAACAAAAGAGCTGGCAACAAAGGATGCAGATTGTACAGTTTTCCTGCTCAACAGAAAATCCAGAATATCCAGAATATCTTGAGCGTTATCTGAGGTTGGATGGGGAACAAACAGCTCTAGCTAAACTCAGAAAAAACAGAGATCGTCATTTTAACTAAAAGAACAAATCTCTAGAATAACTGTTTCTGGCCATCAGGGAAGGCCAACCCCCACACTTCCATCATCATTCACAAAGAGCTTTGGGCTAGTGATAGAGAGTAGACATACCTTGCAACCCAAGTTAGAGTAGCAGTCTCCAAATGTGTTTTTCTTTTAAACAGAATCAGAAATTTTTCCCTCAGTCTCCCCACAGATGTCTTACAAACAGTCATTGTGGCCACAATGGTAATGGAAAAGGCCGTCAACCAGCAACTTGCCAAATTGTTAGAGACACACCAGATCCTAAACCCATACCAATCCGAATTCAGGCGCTCCTAGCAACCACCAACAACATACGGGCCATACTAGACCATGGACACACGGGTCCACTCATCCTCCTTAACCTCACTGCGGCATTTGATACTGTCTCCCACCCCACCCTCTACGCCATTCTCCATGGCACCGGCATCTGTGATGAAGCACTGGAATGGATCAGATCCTTATTCACCGGAAGAACACAGTGTGTCAGTCTACCGCCCTTCATATCAGAACCCAAAGAAACATGCTACGGAGCACCCCAAGGACCCTCACTCAGCCCAACACTCTTCAACATTTACGTGACCCGCTCGTCAAAATCACCAGACAACATGGCCTAAACATCGTCTCCTACGCTGACGATACCGAACTGATCCTTTCCTTGACCTACGACCCAGCAAAGGCAAAGAGAAACTTCCTCAATAGATTGAGAGCAGTCGCCACCTGGATGGAAGCCAGCTGCCTCAAACTAAACTTGACCAAGACGGAGATCCTCTTTATCAGCTCCTCCCCTTCCTGGAACGACTCCTGGTGGCCTACTGCGCTGGGAAATGCCCCCACTCCCACCAATCACGCATGCAATCTGGGCATCATCCTGGACTCCTCTCCGTCCATGACCCGCCAAGTCAACACCGTCTCGTTGTCACTGTCAGGAGTTAACCGCGGCGCCTGCATTGACGATCGGGATATTGTAGTACTTCTGGACTACATATCCCATGACGCCTATCGCCGGAAGAGGTCGCGTAAAACCACGCACATCCAGGAAGCGTTGTGCGTTATTCGTTTCCCAGATCAAAGTCGGATGGTCAACGAGGGCTCTTGTTGACGGCGTTCCCGAGGGTGGATTCTCGTTCTGCTTCCAGTGGAGTACTTGTTTTTCTCCTGTTTCCCTCAAGTCTTGGATATTCCCGATATCGTCGGGAGTCTCGAGTTCTTCCATTTGGATCTTCGAAACATGAAGGAGAGGTGGTAAGCGGTGAGGCGATCTGGTGCCGGATTCCCTCGCCTTTTTCCCACTATCCTGTTCGCCCAGGACACAGTTAGTATCCGAGGCACGGCGTTCCTTTATTTGAACTGTTCGTTACTCATGAACTGTTGTCTTCATAGCCGGAGAACATTTTTATTCTGCTGTGACGCAGTGTTAATGTTTACTTTTGCGGGGATTGAACTGCCGGGACATTTTTGCTTTTCAGTACATGGTGTAGAAAGAATGGGTCATTTCTACCATTTGCGTGACTATGACATGAGGCTCAGTGTTTTAACTGAGTTATAGAAAGGAGCCCGAGTTGGGTTTTACCGTCATTCTTTTTCTTCTCTCTCTTCGTTTTGTTTCCTCACTATTTTATGTCTATCTTGTACAAGAGTGGGTGTTGAACAACCCATAAGAGATTATCGGTGTTCATCGTTGACCTGTGGCGTCCATCTATGATTCAGATGGAGCATAGACAGGCGTTGGACTAGTCCTGCCCTCAGGAGATATTGGCAGGTACGGTCCTTGGTGCTTTAGCGAGACATTGCGAGAATAGACAGGCTAATGTGATATTAACGCTGTGTATTCTTCTCCCTACAGATATCCCTTCCCTGCTGTTCCTTCCCCTTCCTTCCCTCACCTGATTACTCCAATGCACTGTGGTTTTTATCGGTGACTTGGTGGTGTCAGGAGGTGGACTCCCATTTGCATCGCACCGAGTCTGAGGAGCATCTACAACGTGACAGAATAACGCACCCACGAATAACGCTCCTCCCGCTCGGTGTGATGCAAAGATGGCATCTATGGATGATGTATTACAGGCGTTAGTAGTAGTACAACAAGAGTTGGCTAATTCTAGGGCTGAGGCAGCGGCTTTAAAAGAAAGGGTAGAAAAGCTTACTAGGAATCCCTTCGACGCCTCAGCATCCACACCACAGGTAACCGTGAATGTCTCCCCTCCTATCCCTTTAGCCAGCCCAGAACGGTTTTCGGGGGACCCCAAGAAAATTCAGGCCTTTTTGACTCAGTTGTCTCTACATTTCTCTTGTAAACCCACGTCTTTTCCCTCTAACCTTTCCAGGGTAGCTTTCGCTATTTCTTATCTCTCTGGAGACGCAGCTAATTGGGCCGTGCCATTAGTCAGGAACGATGACCCCTTGTTATCGGATTGGAATGCCTTTCGGACTGCCTTCGAGAGGGTGTTTGATCATAGAACAACCACTTTTAGTGCTGATAGGGAATTACTGGAGCTGAGACAGGGGAGGTCTGATCTGGTCACTTATCTTACGACCTTCAATAGACTGGTGGCGGAATCAGGGTGGCCAGAGGAGAAGAGAATGTCTCTCTATTATCAAGGCTTACGAGACGACATGAAGGATATACTCGCTCAAATAGATCCGCAGCCTTCCACTTGTACAGACCTTGTGAATCTTACCCTGAGACTGAACCACAGATTAGCAGAAAGAGGGGTAGAGCGTAGAGCAGGTGATAGGCGACCTGGCATTCCAGAAAGGGAGGTGCGATCTGCTTCTACTCCCAATGAGATAGGTGGGGAGCCTATGGACGTGGGAGCCGTTAGGGCACCCTTGTCGAAGTCTGAGAAGGAGAGTAGGAGGGTACAGGGGTTGTGCATGTATTGCGGCAGGAAGGGTCATTATGTAAGAGAGTGTCCCCTCAAACCTAAAAAGAGATTCTCCTACTCCCCCACTCAAAAGGTGGCGGTTATGTCAGGAAAGACATCTGAGAAAGAGGTTTTGCCCTTTACAGAACCCCAACCGGTGCTACGGTTAACTTCCTTAACCCTTTTTCCACAGGAAGAAAAAGCGTCCCACCTTTTGTTATCAGTAGAGTTGGTGACCAAAGAACGAAAGCATCCAGTATGGGCGATGATAGACTCCGGAGCCACGGGAAATTTCATAGATGCAGGGGTGGTTAGGAGATTGGGACTTCCTAGCATTCAGAGAAAGGACCCCGAAATAGTATTGGCGGTTGATGGTACACCGCTGAAATCTGGGCCCCTCACAGAACATACGGAGGATATTGGTTTGATCTTCAATGGGGTATCTCCGGAACATAAAGAAAGAATCAGGCTGAATATAATAGAGGCTCCTCAGTACGAAATTATTTTGGGAATGCCTTGGTTAAGAAAACACAATCCTTGTATCGATTGGCAAACCAAGACGGTTAGTTTTCAGTCCTCGATGTGTGAGAATAGCTGCTTCTTGTACGACGATCCCCCCACGTTAGCGTTGGCTCAAGGGTTACAGTTGGCCACAGTGGTGGAGAAAACAGTGATATTGCCCTCCGTTTATGTCGAGTTCAAGGATGTGTTCGACGAGGGTCAGGCTAAGACATTGCCACCCCATTGTATGTATGATTGCAAGATAGATCTGATCCCTGGAGCTCTCCTTCCTTCTTGTAGGGTTTATGCTCTATCAGACCCAGAAACCAAGCATTTGAGAAAATACTTGGATCACTTCCTGGAGATCGGGTTCATTAGACCGTCTTGTTCTCCGGCAGCCTCTCCACTCTTTTTCATAGCTAAAGCTAATAAAGAGTTGAGAACCTGCATCGATTATCGAATGCTGAACAAGAATACGGTGAGGAATAGATACCCTCTTCCTCTCATCCCAGTGTTATTGGACCAGGTGAAAGAGGCGGTAATCTATACAAGGTTGGACCTGAAGGGAGCTTACCATCTGGTCAGAATCCGCGAAGGGGACGAGTGGAAAACGGCGTTCAAAACCCGTTATGGCCTGTTTGAGTACTTGGTAATGCCGTTCGGGTTGTGTAATGCCCCGGCGGCATTCCAGTATTTTCTGAACGATGTTCTCAAGGAATACATAGACCATTTCGTGATCGTTTACATAGATGACATTCTGGTGTATTCCACATCCCTGGAGCGCCACTTTGACCATGTTTCCTTAGTACTCCAAGCATTGCGACAGCATAGCCTTTTTTGCAAACTGAGCAAATGCGAGTTCCATGTCCGGAAGGTTGAGTTCTTGGGGGTGGATTTAAGCCCCGAGGGGTTTTGCATGTCGACAAGAAAAATACAGGCTGTTCAGGAGTGGCCAGTACCCACTAGTATGAGAGACGTGCAATGCTTCCTTGGGTTTTCTAATTATTACAGAAGATTCATCTCTCATTTTTCCCACATGGTGTCACCTATAACAAGGTTGCTAAGAAAGGGTGTGTCTTTTGTTTGGTCAGAGGAGGCAGAGGAGGCTTTTTGCTTTTTAAAACAGGCCTTCTGCTACGCACCTATACTTCAACATCCACAGCCAGATGCACCTTTCATCGTTGAGGCAGATGCCTCTGATATAGCGATTGGTGCCGTGTTATCACAACGAAACAAAACCACTGGACAGCTTCATCCTGTTGCGTTCTTATCCAGGAAGCTATCTGCTGCGGAACTTAACTATACGGTGGCAGAAAAGGAACTGCTAGCCATCAAAAAGGCATTTCAGGAATGGCGACACTACCTTTGGGGAGCTCAACACCCGGTCACGGTGTATACTGATCATCGCAATCTGCAGTATATGAAGGAGGCAAGACAACTTACCCAGCGGCAAATGAGGTGGATGCTGTTTTTTTCGGAATATGAGTTTGTGGTGACCTTCCGTCCTGGGGTTGACAATCGCAAGGCAGATTCACTGTCCCGACAAGAGGACGTGAGAACCATAGGTTCAAGACCCGAGGAAGCAATCATCAAACCCGAAAGAGTGCTCTGCGCCCTTCATATCTCCCATTTCCTAGAAAAGGTTTCTAAGCATAAGTCTGCTGCTCAGTGGAAGAAATGGGCAGAACTAAGTCAGGACCGTACCCTTAAGCATGGAATACCGCTGCAATGTAATCGTTTGTATTTGCCAACACAAGAACTCCGAGTGCAAGCCTTCAATTGGTGTCATGATGCGGTAACGGCTGGTCATCCTGGTTACACCAAAACTGCGCAAATTGTTCAACGACATTTCAGGTGGGAAGGTTGGGCTAAAGACGTTGCGGCCTGGGTGGCTCGGTGTGAGATATGTGCACGAGCCAAGGGAGAAAACGCGAAGAGCCAGGGAGACTGATGCCTTTGCCCACTCCGGATAAGCCATGGCAAACCATTAGCGTGGATTTTGTGGTAGGATTACCAATGGACCAGGGGTACAACGCTATCATGGTGGTAATCGACAGTCTTACCAAGATGGGTCATTTTCTCCCTTGTAAAAATCTGCCTACAGCAAGTCAAACCGCCCACCTACTTTTGTCTCAAGTGGTGCGGTTACACGGTCTACCGAGAACCATTATCTCGGACAGAGGCCCCCAGTTTGTCGCTAGGTTTTGGCGCATGTGGTGTAAGGTTCTGCGTATTGAATCCGCCCTGTCCACCAGCTTCCACCCACAAACCGATGGCCAGACGGAGCGCCTTAACCAAACCCTGAAAAAATATCTGCGGTGCTATGCAAAGGACGCTCAAGAATCCTGGGTTTCGTTGCTATGGCTTGCCGAACTATCATACAACAATGCTTGGCATAGCTCGATACGGGAGTCTCCTTTTCGTGCTAACACGGGTTTCCACGCGGAGATGTTGCCCATAACCATACCTAGGGATGTCACGGATCAACCTACGGTTCATGCTGTGATTAAGAATCTCCAATCCGTGCAAAAGAAGATACGACTCAATCTGGAGAAAGCCAAAGAACAGTATAAGAAATGGGGTGATGAACATCGGCGTGAGGGACCGGCATATCAGCCAGGCGATAGAGTGTGGCTTTCCACCAAGTATATACGCTTCAAGATGCGTAGCGTCTTTCATCCTCGTTACATTGGTCCCTATGTGGTGTTACGCAAGATAAACCCTGTGGCTTATCGTCTCAACTTACCTGCTTCCTTACGGATCCATCCGGTGTTTCATTGCAGCCTTTTCAAACCGGCCCTTTCAGCGACCCGGCAGGCGGTGCCTCCGGTGGTCAGAGGTGGCAGCTGGAATACGAGGTGCGCAGAGTGTTGGATTCCAAACGACGGGGGGGTAAGCTGTGGTACTTGGTTTCGTGGAAGGGGTACAATGCTGAGGATGATTCATGGGAGCCGGAACGCAATGTCCATGCCCCTAGGGCTGTGCGGCTGTTTCATGCCCGTCATCCCTCTAAGCCTGGTCCGAGGAGGCGCTTTGGAGGCGGGCGTACTGTCAGGAGTTAACCGCGGCGCCTGCATTGACGATCGGGATATTGTAGTACTTCTGGACTACATATCCCATGACGCCTATCGCCGGAAGAGGTCGCGTAAAACCACGCACATCCAGGAAGCGTTGTGCGTTATTCGTTTCCCAGATCAAAGTCGGATGGTCAACGAGGGCTCTTGTTGACGGCGTTCCCGAGGGTGGATTCTCGTTCTGCTTCCAGTGGAGTACTTGTTTTTCTCCTGTTTCCCTCAAGTCTTGGATATTCCCGATATCGTCGGGAGTCTCGAGTTCTTCCATTTGGATCTTCGAAACATGAAGGAGAGGTGGTAAGCGGTGAGGCGATCTGGTGCCGGATTCCCTCGCCTTTTTCCCACTATCCTGTTCGCCCAGGACACAGTTAGTATCCGAGGCACGGCGTTCCTTTATTTGAACTGTTCGTTACTCATGAACTGTTGTCTTCATAGCCGGAGAACATTTTTATTCTGCTGTGACGCAGTGTTAATGTTTACTTTTGCGGGGATTGAACTGCCGGGACATTTTTGCTTTTCAGTACATGGTGTAGAAAGAATGGGTCATTTCTACCATTTGCGTGACTATGACATGAGGCTCAGTGTTTTAACTGAGTTATAGAAAGGAGCCCGAGTTGGGTTTTACCGTCTTTCTTTTTCTTCTCTCTCTTCGTTTTGTTTCCTCACTATTTTATGTCTATCTTGTACAAGAGTGGGTGTTGAACAACCCATAAGAGATTATCGGTGTTCATCGTTGGCCTGTGGCGTCCATCTATGATTCAGATGGAGCATAGACAGGCGTTGGACTAGTCCTGCCCTCAGGAGATATTGGCAGGTACGGTCGTTGGTGCTTTAGCGAGACATTGCGAGAATAGACAGGCTAATGTGATATTAACGCTGTGTATTCTTCTCCCTACAGATATCCCTTCCCTGCTGTTCCTTCCCCTTCCTTCCCTCACCTGATTACTCCAATGCACCGTGGTTTTTATCGGTGACTTGGTGGTGTCAGGAGGTGGACTCCCATTTGCATCGCACCAAGTCTGAGGAGCATCTACAACGTGACAGTCACGCTTCCACACCCTTCGACTTCTTCTAAAGATCTTCAAGCAGATCCTCACTGAGATGAGGAGGACAGTCTCCCATGCACTCGTCAGTAGCAAACTAGCCTCAGGCAACGCACTCTGTGCCGGCTTCTCAAAGAAACTGCTTTCAAGACTACAAAGAATCCAGAATGCAGCAGCAAAGGCTGATTTTGAACATCCCCGACACAGCTGCATCTCCTCCCACCTCAAAGACCTACACTGGCTCCCAGTCAACAAGAGCAATACCTACAAACTTCTGACACACACCTACAAGGCACTACACAACATTGGACTGGCCTACCTCCACCACCTCCTCACCCTTTATGCATCCAACAGACAACTCCATTCTTCCCAGCTGGCCTTCGTGGCCATTCCCAAGAACTAAAAAAGAGAAGCAGGAGGAAGATCCTTCTCCTACCTCGCAGCCCAGACACGGAATGCACTACCTCTCAAACTCAGACAATCCGCATCACTGAAGCAGTTCAGGAAGGACCTCAAGACTTGGCTATTTGATTGAGCAGTACACCTTGAGATCCCACGGGTGATAAGCCCCACTATAAAAGTACTGATTAATTGATTGATGGCATCAAGTATGGATTACTTCAAATCAATGTTGGTTTCCCAAATAAAACTGTTCTTAGCCTCCAAGTGGTACAGAACCAGGCAGTTTACCATACTTATGGAGTACACAGGCATGCCCATGTAATATCTCTACTGAAACAACTGCAGTGGCTGCCATTCATTCAAGGCATACATTTTAAAATCTCTTGTACAGTCTTCAAGGCCTTATAAGCACTTGCTCCGATTTTCTGGTAAAGAAAATCAATTGGAAAGTGTAAACCCTCATGTATGTCAAAATCATCTAATGCCAATATCTAAGGATCCCTCTGAAACCTTGGCTATTTAAACAGGTCTATTGCTGTTAGGTTGTTCCCTGTATATGTGTACCAAATCATCCTCTGTTACTCACTTTTAAGAAACCGTTTGATGAATGTGTGCTATACCAAGTAGCTGTAGCATAACATAACTTAATAAATATGTGTACAATATTAACAGTGATCAGAAAATAGGAAGTACAAAACAAAATAAATGAATGCAAAACAGTAGTCACATAATAAAACTGGTGATCTCACAATGTGAACAGTGATATCAGGAAGGAACTGGTTATCCTATAAAGTAGATGCTAATCACTGAATACATCAATGAAACCAGTGACTAGCTAAACACTCTATGTAATATTTGTTAAGACCCAATGTTTGCAGAGTTTTAATATGTGTTAAGATTTAATGTTTACAAAACTCAGAACAGATGTAGAAAGGGGAATAACAGAACCCTTCCAATGCAGTTTGGAACCAGTACTGCGGTTACACCAGTTTCACAAATGGTTACTCTTTTTGAAACTCAATCAGTGTCAACATGGAATACTGAACAAAAGGGAGATCACAAACTCCTGGCAAAATGGTAACTTTGTAGAAAGTATGCAATGTTTAAAGTTTGACCCAGCAGGGTCACACAATTTTCAACTGCTGAAATAACATACAACATCAGCATCACACCAGATACATCACTCCTGGCACCTGTAAAAGGAGTGGTCAGTGTCTTGGACCTTGTGTCTGTGTTTACTTAACAAAGAGGAATTCACCGGCTGGTCCATAACAGTGGGTCCAAGCTCACAAACATGCATGGCTCATAACAGATAGACTCCAACATTAAATGGATCTGATAATTGGGAAAGCTAACCAGGTGCTGGCTACCACATTTACTGGGGTTAGGTAGCAACAAAAATAACCAAAGTCATTGCAGTCAAGGGAGCAACAACCAGAAGTTAACACCCATATCATATGCCATTCATAGCAGCCAATCGCTCAGGAGCCTGCCTCTATCTCCAGTGAGGAGCCTGGGGTGAACAGTTAATGTTAGGAGACATTTATTGCCATTGATGTCATTTCTTCAGCAACATGCCACTGATCATGAAAGGAGGAATTGGGTCCACTTTTTTTCTATCATTAGGGAAATCCCTACAGATTAACAAGTCAAAGTTTAAC
Source organism: Pleurodeles waltl (assembly GCF_031143425.1). Lineage (NCBI taxonomy): Eukaryota > Metazoa > Chordata > Amphibia > Caudata > Salamandridae > Pleurodeles > Pleurodeles waltl. The sequence goes on from NC_090439.1 coordinate 231,971,291, forward strand.
ATGTGCTGGGCTAAACACGTGGGCAAAAATTAAAAAGAAAATTGACAAAAAGAATTTGGAAAAATGTTGTCTGGGACATAAGGTGACTAACCAAAATAGACAAAAAGTAAGTAAAAAGGAAAAGTGTCTGCATGTCAGAAGCTCTGTCAAGAGTCTTCTTCTCGTGGACAGGGGACATTTTCTAAGTCTCAGCAAAGCATTTCAAAGAAGGGTAATGGTAGGGAGGACTGTACCTCTCAGAGTTCGAGGGTCTGCTTCTATAGGGAAGGGCAAGAAGGCTGCCTTAAATCCAGATGCGGGTAATGGTATATCAAAGTTAATAGTGCAAGATGATTTGATCATCAATCACTCTACATGACGCAGAAGGAGTAATTGTCCAATGGAAGTCAATCATGTGGCATGTACTGTACTGCAACATCAGTGAAGATTCCCATTACCAACTTGCGAAAAGCTTCCATCTTAGCTCATCTGTGCTGGTTCAAACAATTGTATACATAGTCCATTCCACAGTTCCTGAGTGTACTGGGTGCAAGGTAAGTGTCTCAGCCTCACTCTGTGTGAAACAATAGAGTATCTATTACCAAGCTAGCATTTCATGGGAACAAAGTCTGAAAGAAAAGTTCACGTTAGCAAAAATTATGAAATATTTTCTGCACAGTCAGAAAACAGGGCCTCATAGGCCTCACTTAGGCTATGCAAAATAAGAATATATATAATTCAAAATTATGAATTCAACACTAATAAGCGTTGTCAGTGTTCATGTTACAGTAGATTTAAAATGAAATAACTTTGATGACATATATTGCTTTAAGTGTGGTGCAGAACTACATTCTTCAACTTTTACATGTAACATTTAAAACCTTTCACTGTCGAAATCCTTTATTGTTTTAGTACAACCTATTAATTTGTATCATTAAATATAACATGGAAGCAAATTAATTGATGAAACATGAAATTAAAAAGCTATAATTTAGCCTAGTAACCTATAGTGAATGCACATTAATATGGCTTTCAGTGCATCACTTTACAAGAAAACTATTAGTTCTTTGATTAACAAAATGCATAGATTGTCACCAACAGATGATTATTGTAATTGCAGAGGTAACAATAAAAATTCTGCTACATCAATCCCCCCTCTGATGGCGAATCAAACCATCACATCAAATTTTAATCTCTGATTTTCAATGAGACAGGTCAAAATCTTTGATGTCGTTCCAGTAAAGATCTTCTGGACTCCTCTAACAAGTCCTTTCCCTAAACTCTCAAACCATCTTCCAGTTGCCGAAAAACCACTACCTATAGCTTCCCAGGCACCTATTGCTTCCAACTTCTTCAGGTCATTTTTGAGACTTTGTCATGTTTGCTGTATATTTCTTCAGCTCCCCTACTATTGTCAGGCATGTACTTGCAGCACTGTTGAACTTATAACATTTTGCAAACTCCGCCCTCTTTTTGCAAGAAGGATGATTAATGCAAGACAATTTTGTAAAGCCATTAATCTAATGTCTACTAACAAGAGGGCATCTGCTGTGTCTGTAGATAATTTATCAACTATTGTTGACAACATCCTTATCTTGTGATCATTCAGGATCACATCCACAAATGGAATTATGGCACCAACATATCTCCTACTATTTCTGAGGCATTAGCAGCTCTCTTAACACTGGTGTTTGATTTCTCATCCCAAACAGAATCACTAAAATGCTTCACATGATAAACCTCTGAAAAGACTACTCCTTGATATCACAACGTATCATACCATTCCTTGGGTAGCTTCTAATAAGCATTTTTCCCACTGATGAAATAAGCACCTGGTACGGTGGGATCTTGTCCATTCAACATGAAAGTCCAAACACTTTTCAACAAAAACATGTCTATTTTCACTAGTTCCTACAACTTTTGAGTCAGTCTTTGATTTAGACTTATATACACACATCTTCCCTACATGTTGCCCGTCTAAAGCAAGGGATCCTTGACTCCCTGCTAATATGTGAGTTTCTTCTTTTTCCCATCTTTGTAGCACTACTACTTGTTCTAGCTTTGCTTTCATTGCTCTTCTTCTGTCTTCAGCTTTCGCTATACAATCCTTTGCGTCTGGGGTAAGAATACAGGTAAGATTATTTCTATGGGCATAGACTGTACCTAATGTCAATGAAGGTCCAAAGAAATCTCCAACTGTGTCAATGTTTTTCACTTTGGCAGTGCTGCTCAAATATTTCATGACTGGGACAATTGAGAACACAAGGTCATAATTTGAGAAATAATATTGGAAATACTCTTGTAGATACAAAACAGCAACAACCTACAGAAAATTCCATATGCAAGGGGATACTATCATAAGTGATTCACTCACTAACTGATGAAGGCAATTGAGGGCAGATATAGCAATATTTAACTTCCATGGCATTTACATACTCATTTAATAGTATATAATAGACATTTGTAGACAAATCACCTCTGGAACCATCTGCATGTAAATCTTTATCATTAGACAAAGACTTTGGTTTTCTTATTGGGCTTGCAAAACTCAGGGCACTTATAAATTGAACATTTTCTGAACCACTAGGTATTGGTAAACTTAATCAAGAGAGTGATACTATAATCATGATAAATGTCACAACCAATAGTCTTACACATATGTACTTACATTTACTACTTTTGTTTCTATTTGACTCCACAAGTTCTCTAATTTCAGACTAAATATTTAAAAATCAAAAATGCAAAAATGCAAAAATGTAAAAATACAGTTGTGGCAGCAAAATATCAACTATCTTACCAGTCCTTTTTATTGATGAGCAAGCAAATATCAAGAAAAAATAAAACTGAAACAATTTTTTCCCCAAGACCAAAACGTTAATTGCAAAAGTCTTCCTGATCCTCCTGAAAGTTCATCAAGTTTTTCTTTACTAAAATGTTAAACAAGCCTCTAATAAAAGTTTAAATGTTTCTAATAAAAGCACAACTCATAGTCACTAAGTAATCACTTCAACGATGTAGGGCCTCATTATGACATTGGCGGTGACTGTTAAAGTGGCAGTAATATGGCCAACCACCTGGCGGTAGTTACTGTCAAATTCTGACCATGACGGTGATACCTCCCATAGACAGCCAATGTACCACACCAACCGCCACGGTGTTAACACCAATGACCATGGCAGTAGCCGTCAACAGCCAAGCAGAAGTCAAGGTACCACCCTCCATATTATGACATGGCAACCTGCCAGGATTTCCAGGGATGTACCAACGCCATAAAAAGCCTGGCAGAAACACTCCACAGAAATGAAAGACTCACCATCAGGGACACAGAGGACTCCGCCGCTGCCATGGAACTGGAACTCCAAGTCTTCCTGATGCTCCACCACGCAATAGCCGTCCTGGAAGACCAATGCCGACGAAGAAGACGACTGGAATGACAGCCGCCTAGCACACAAGGGAGGGAGCGAGAAAAGGGAGAGTGACACACATATGCACAACACACACCATTCACACACACACCATTCACAGAACCAGCTGCAGAGTAAAATGACTATACTGATGTACGAACACTGTAATTTTCTGCCAACACCCACCATAAAGAAACATGAAATGTAAATGCAGGTGTCTTCAATGTCCAGATTGGGCCAATGGCCAATCCAAAGTACCAAAGGCCCACATGGCCACAGGGAACAGTCCAAGGCCCAACCTGACTCCAGACATAATCTGAACTCCACTGTTCAGGGGCATCATGTTGGAAATGAGCAGGAGCTTTAGGGGGAACATGGGGGGGGAGTTCACCTCAGCTGAAGTGGGTAACATGCCCACTGGTTCTGGAGGGGGGCTCCTTGCCCACTTGTCACTGGAGGGGAGTGAAAGGCCATAGTTTCTGGAGTGGGTAACATGCCCACTGGTTCTGGAGGGGGCTCCTTGCCCAATATTCACTGGAGGGGAGTGAAAGGCCACAGTCTCTGGCGTAGGTAACATGCTCACTGGTTCTGGAGGGGGGCTCCTTGCCTAACAGTCTCTGGAGGGGGGGCTACATGCCCTCAACTGGTGGAGGGGGTGTAGGAGGCTGGCCTGGTTTGTAGTGGGTACCAAGGGGTACTTAAACTCTGTACCAGGTCCAGTTATCCCTTATTAGTGTAGAAGAGGTGTTTCTAGCAGCTTAGGCTGATAGAAGGTAGCTATAGCAGAGCAGCTTAGGCTGAACTAGGAGACATGCAAAGCTCCTACTATACCACTGGTGTCATATGCACAATATCATAAGAAAACACAATACACAGATATACTAAAAATAAAGGTACTTTATTTTTATGACAATATGCCAAAAGTATCTCAGTGAGTACCCTCAGTATGAGGATGCCAAATATACACAAGATATATGTACACAATACCAAAAATATGCAGTAATAGCAAAAGGAAGTAATGCAAGCAGTGTATAGTTACAATAGATTGCAATAGGAGCACATAGGTAGAGGGGCAACACAAACCATATACTCCAAAAGTGGAATGCGAATAACGTATGGACCTCCAAACCTGTGTGAGCTCGTAGAGGGTCGCTGGGACTGTAAGAAAACAGTGAGGGTTAGAAAAATAGCCCACCCCAAGACCCTGAAAAGTAAGTGTAAAGTGAACCTATATTCCCCAGAGAGCACAGAAGTCGTGATAGGGGAATCTGCAAGGAAGACCAACCCCAGCAATGCAACCAAAGTGGATTTCCAGACGAGAGTACCTGTGGAACAAGGGGACCAAGTCCAAGAGTCGCGACAAAGTCGAGATTGGGCAGATGCCCAGGAAATGCCAGCTGAGGGTGCAAAGAAGCTGCCACCAGATGGTAGAAGCTGTGGATTCTGCAAGAACGAAGAGGACTAGGAACTTCCCCTTTGGAGGATGGATGTCCCACGTCGTGAAGAAGCTTGCAGAGGTGTTCCCACGCAGAAAGACCACCAACAAGCCTTGCTAGCTGCAAGGATTGCAGTTAGGGTGTTTGGATGCTGCTGTGGCCCAGGAGGGACCAGGATGTCGCCACTTGGATGAGGAGACAGAGGGGGCGCCCAGCAAGTCAGGGAGCCCTCACAGAAGCAGGCAGCACCCGCTGAAGTGCCAGAACAGGCACTATGAAGAGGAGTGAACCAGAGCTCACCCGAAGACACAAAAGGAAGTCCCACGACGCCGGAAGACAACTCAGGAAGCTGTGCACTGCAGGTTACAGTGTCTGGGACCCAGGCTTGGCTGTGCACAAAGGAAATCCTGGAAGAGTGCACAGGAGCCGGAGCAGATTCAAATCACGCGGTACTCAGCAATGCAGTCTAGCGTGGGGAAGCAAGGACTTACCTCCACCAAACTTGGACTGAAGAGTCACTGGACTGTGGGAGTCACTTGGACAGAGTTGCTGAGTTCCAGGGACCACACTCGTCGTGCTGAGAGGGGACCCAGAGGACCGGTGATGCAGTCTTTTGGTGCCTGTGGTTGCAGGGGGAAGATTCCGTCGACCCACAGGAGGTTTCTTCAGAGCTCCTAGTGCAGGGAGGAGGCAGGCTACCCCCAGAGCATGCACCACCAGGAAACAGTCAAGAAGGCGGCAGGATCAGCGATACAAGGTTGCAGTAGTCGTCTTTGCTACTTTGTTGCGGTTTTGCAGGCGTCCTGAGCAGTCAGCGGTCGATCCTTTGGCAGAAGGTGAAGAGAGAGATGCAGAGGAACTCTGATGAGTTCTTGCATTCGTTATCTAAAGAATTCCCCAAAGCAGAGGCCCTAAATAGCCAGAAAAGGAGGTTTGGCTACCTAGGAAGGAGGACAGGCTAGCAACACAGGTAAGAGCCTATCAGGAGGAGTCTCTGACATCACCTGCTGGCACTGGCCACTCAGAGCAGTCCAGTGTGCCAGCAGCACCTCTGTTTCCAAGCTGGCAGAGGTCTGGAGCACACTGGAGGAGCTCTGGGCACCTCCCCTGGGAGGTGCAGGTCAGGGGAGTGGTCACTCCCCTTTCCTTTGTCCAGTTTCGCGCCAGAGCAGGGCTGGGGGATCCCTGAACCGGTGTAGACTGGCTTATGCAGAGATGGGCACCATCTGTGCCCATCAAAGCATTTCCAGAGGCTGGGGGAGGCTACTCCTCCCCAGCCCTGACACCTTTTTCCAAAGGGAGAGGGTGCAACACCCTCTCTCTGAGGAAGTCCTTTGTTCTGCCTTCCTGGGCTAAGCCTGGCTGGACCCCAGGAGGGCAGAAACCTGCCTGAGGGGTTGGCAGTAGCAGCAGCTGCAGTGAAACCCAGTGAATGTTAGTTTGGCAGTACCCGGGTCTGTGCTAGAGACTCGGGGGATCATGGAATTGTCTCCCCAATGCCAGAATGGTATTGGGGTGACAATTCCATGATCTTAGACATGTTACATGGCCATGTTCGGAGTTACCATTGTGACGCTGTACATAGGTAGTGACCTATGTCCAGTGCACGCGTGTAATGGTGTCCCCGCACTCACAAAGTCCGGGGAATTTGCCCTGAACGATGTGGGGGCACCTTGGCTAGTGCCAGGGTGCCCACACACTAAGTAACTTTGCACCCAACCTTTACCAGGTGAAGGTTAGACATATAGGTGACTTCTAAGTTACTTAAGTGCAGTGGTAAATGGCTGTGAAATAACGTGGACGTTATTTCACTCAGGCTGCAGTGGCAGGCCTGTGTAAGAATTGTCAGAGCTCCCTATGGGTGGCAAAAGAAATGCTGCATCCCATAGGGATCTCCTGGAACCCCAATACCCTTGGTACCTCAGTACCATATACTAGAGAATTATAAGGGTGTTCCAGTATGCCAATGTGAATTGGTGAAATTGGTCACTAGCCTGTTAGTGACAATTTGTAAAGAGAGAGCATAACCACTGAGGTTCTGGTTAGCAGAGCCTCAATGAGACAGTTAGGCATCACACAGGGAACACATACATATAGGCCACAAACTTATGAACACTGGGGTCCTGACTAGCAGGGTCCCAGTGACACATAACAAACATACTGAAAACATAGGGTTTTCACTATGAGCACTGGGCCCTGGCTAGCAGGATCCCAGTGAGACAGTGAAAACACCCTGACATACACTCACAAACAGGCCAAAAGTGGGGGTAACAAGGCTAGAAAGAGGCTACTTGCTCACAGGGGGCTCCTTGGGTGCCTCTGCTGGTGGAGAGGGCTCCTTGCCCTACGCTGGTGGATGGAGTGCCTTGGGTGCCAATGCTGGTGGAGAGGGCTTCTTGGCTTTCTTTGGTGGTGAAAGGGGAACCTTGGCTTTCTTGGGTGGTGGAGAGAGCTCCTTGGCTTTCTTTGGTGATGTAGGGGGCTCCTTGGCTTTCTTTAGTGGTGGAGGGGGATCCATGTGTTTCCTCTTGTGACGGGTCCCCTTGGCCTTTGACATGTGACTAGTATCCTTGCCTCCAGGTCTAGGAGGTGCATCCACTGACCCCGTCCTCTGTCCCTTGGGTTTTCCCACCCTAGTCCTCCCCTTCTGAGGTAGAGGTGTGCACTTACTAGGAGTGGCTGCTGTCCCACTGAGGGGCCCCTTAGTGCCAGCAGCAGATTTCTTGAATGGAGCTGTGGCAGAGTGGTTGGCTGAGGTGCTGGGCTTGGTTGTTGGGACCCTGCACTTACAGGCAGGATGAGAGGGGTGGAGGGGGAGGGAAGAGGTCAAGTTGGGCAAGGAAAGGCTTCTTAGGGACGTTGGGGTGGGATGTGGGAGGAGGGATGGGAGTGGAGGTAGAGGCGGTGGCTGTAGGAGGTGTACGTATGCTGGACTCGGGTGCAAGTGCATGGAAAGTGTGCATGTGTGAGGTGGATGGCTGTTGGGTGTCTTGGTAGGAGCGTTTGTGTCTCTTAGGAGGGGGTGGAGCAGACAGGGTGGGAGAGGACAAACAGGACGTGTGGATGGATGTTGTGGAGGTGTCTGCAAGTGGGGTGTGTGTGTGCTGCATGATGTGGTGATGGTGGTGGTGGCTGTTGATAAAGTGCATGCAGTTGTGTGTGCAGATGTGACTGTGGGGTAGGAGGAGAGGGAAGCAGTGGAGGCAGTGGATGTTGTTGTGTGTGCAACTGTCTGTTGTTTGTGTGAGTGCTTGTGGCTTGAAGTGTGCTGCCTGTGTTTGTCTGTGCCACTCTTGTGTGATGTCTTGTGTGCATGCTTGTCTGTCTATGTGCATGGGAGGGGTTGGGGTTGAGGAGACTGGGATTGGGAAGTGGTAGCTGAGGGGGGACAGTAGGACCAGGGACACTGGCTGCCATCAGAGAGGAGGCCAGAGACTGAAATCATCTCTGTAGGGCCACCAGCCCACCATGCATGCCCTCCAGGTAGGCATTGCATTGCTGCATCTGGGATGCCAGCCCCCGGATGGCATTCACTATGGTTTACTGCCCTACAGAGATGGATCTCAGGAGGTCAATAGCCTCCTCACTGAGGGCAGCAGGGCTCACTGGGGCAGGGCCTGAGGTGCCGGGGGCGAAGGAGATCCCTCCTGGGAGAACGGGCATGGCCAACTTGGTACTGGGCTACTGGGAGGGCGATGCTGGTACGGGGTGGTGGCTGTACCTATAGCTGGGGTGGTTCCAGAGGTGTCCGCCACCACCAGGGAGCGTCCATCGGAGGAGGAATCAGAGTCAGTGTGGTCACCTCCATTCACCCTTTGTCCCACTGGTCCCCTCGGCATTTGTGGACTCTGCCTCCTAGATCCCATGGGCTGCAGCTCCCTCAGTAGCCGGTGCCCCTGATCCTCCGCTAGATGATGCTAATGCACACATGTACACAATGACAGAAGAATATAGGGACAGGAAGAGAGAAAGGGAACACTGGATCAATTGCAGCACCAACATAACAGATGGCATACACATTACCATCACACACAGGGATCAAGATTGAGCACTACGTACCCCGCTGGCATTCCATTGGCTGGATACCACAGCAAGATGAGAGCCAACCACTGCCATCTGCACCTCTCCTGGGATCTACTAAGCCCTGTCTGACATGAAATGCTATCTAGCTAGTTTGCACGATTTTGCCATTTACCCATTTACCCTGATCTGGACCACGCAGCAATGTCTGAGCTGGCATTAAGGGGCACCCACTAACTGAAACCCACCACCAGGATCCCATGCCAGGCAACAAAGATGTTTTTACACACACTGTACTCCCCCCTTGTGGCTGCTGTGCTGCCCTCACGCGCCCATCCAGCTCTTGGTAGGCCACAACCAGTATGCGGGCCATCAGGGTGGTCAGGTTCCGATGGACACTCCTCCCTCGTTGGGAGGCCATCCCCAGATGGGTCTCCGCAGTCTTCCGGGCCCAGTGTCTCAGGTCCTCCCACCATTCCCTGCGGTGGGTGCTCTGCCTACTATAGACCACCAGAGTCCGCACTTCCTTGATGATGGCATGCCACCATCCCTTCTGATGGGCGCTGACCTGGAGAGGATATACAGACAGAAGAACACCATTAACCATAAAATGGAGCCTGTCACACATATGGCCCTTAAATGCCATTTCCCCCTCAAATGGCACACACATAACCCAGAGCCCTGCATGTACACTACCACCAGCCATACCCCCACCCAAATGACACACTGCCAGCACACACACATCCCCATGCAACCTTGTTGCATGCATCGTCCCTATTCTGTACTCACCTGTTGGTCTGGAGGCCCATACAGCTGTTCATGCAGGGCTAGGACACCATTCACCAGGTGATCCAACTCCCCTGAAGTGAAGGCAGGGGCCCTTTCCCCTGTCACACGGGCCATAGCAGGTTCCAGACTCAGGTCACGGCAGCACATGCAGTGGATGTGTTATCCTGTGGAAAGTCAAGAATCAAGTGAGGTCATAGACAGAAAATGGTGGTAACGTACCCAGCAGTGTACACCGTCACCGCCGCCAGTGATCCTCATCGGACTCTTTACTCCATAGAGCCCCATGTTAGCCAATGAGGAATAGCACAGCAGTGCAAGACCGCCTTCTGCCATGACACCCAATGCCGGCGGAGTTACAACACCTTCACCTGTCCCTACATACAGGACAGGCGCTCGCCATTTTATGGTGCTGGTCAACATTCTGAAATAGAAAACTGCATCTTGGCTGTCAATTGTACATATATTGCCATTTACATAGTCCAATTACATACATGGTCAATGTACACTGAAGTGGTGGTTCCATTGTTCAGTTTGCCATTCCCTTCTCACTCTTGTGTCCCTCAGGTACCTTCCACTGTGGAGGAATAGGAGGAGGAGGCAAGCCCCCATGTACAGACCCCTTGTAGACTTGGCTACACTGGAGGAAAGGCACATAATACTCACCTATAGACTGGACAGGGCCACAGTCACAGAGCTGTGTGCTCAGTTTGAGCCTGATCTGATGTCTGATATTCATCATCCCACTGGAATCCCCCCTCTTGTGCAGGTTCCATCTCTGCTCCATTTCCTGGCAACTGGCTCTTTCCAAGTGACAGTGGGCTTGGCAACAGGAATGTCACAGTCAGTGTTCTCAATAGTGCTGGCAAGGGTTTTTTCTGCCTTGCTCAAACACATGTGCAGCAACATCACTTTCTGGATTCTATGCAATGGGACATATTCCAAATATTTTTGGGGCCACTGACGGAACACATATAGCATTTGCCCCCCCCCCCCGCCACAATGAAGAGATGTTCAGGAATCGGAAGAGTTTGCACTCACTTGATGTGCAAATGGTGTGCCTGGCTGACCAGTACATCTCCCACATCACTGTCAAGTATCCTGGATCGGTGCATGACACCTTCGTTTTGAGGAATAGCAGCATCCCAGATGTGATGGCACAACTACAGAGGCACAGGGTGTTGCTAATAGGTGAGCCTGAGTCCCCACCCAATGCATGTCATTGTATGCCTTCTGGAGTCATCCCCCATTCCATTGTGCAAGGCTAATGTGTGTTCCTCAATTCTTGCCAGTGACTCTGTTTCCCCAAACCTGTTGTGGCTCTTGACCCATGTAAGGAATGCCAGGACAGAGGCTGAGAATAGGTATAATGATGCTCATTGACAAGCCAGGAGAAAAAGTGAGCGGATCTTCGGCCTCCTGAAGGCCAGGTTCAGATGCCTCCATCTGACAGATGGATCCCTCTGCTACTCCCCTGAGAAGGTCTGCCGGATAGTTGTTGTATGCTGAATGTTACACAACCTGGCTATCAGACGACATCTGCAGGAGGAGGAGGGTGAAAATGCTCCTGTGGCAGCAGTAGACCCTCAGGACAGTGAGGATGAGGAGGCAGAGGATGACGATGTGGACACTAGGACATCAGTCATATGGCAATACATCCAATAACACACACGTAAGACAGTGGGACTAACCATTCCTCTGATTACTTATCTTTTCAGTGTGGCTGTAGCATAATGGCAGTCACTGACTTACCATCTCAACTGACTGTCACCTATCAGTGTGGCTGTAACATGATAGCAGTCACTGCCTTACCATCTCAACTGACTGTCCCCCATGCCTTCTCATTTTGCAGATGTTGGTGTGGTTACAACTGTGTACTGATGTGATGACTACAGACAGCTACAGGCCATAATTTGTATGCAATCACAAAATTCAGGACAATTGCACAAGATGAAACTGTCAATATTATTACACATTTTCGTCATATAAACCACTATCACTCAAGTTGTGTTCAAGGTTTTTTATTGTAGTGAAAAATATAGAAGGAACAGTTCAATGGAATGGGGTGATGGTAGAGGTGAGTCCAGGGTATTAGTCCAGTCTGTTTGTAGCACAGGTCCAGTGTCCAAAGGACCAAAGGAAGGGGAGCAATGGCAGTTCAAAGTGGACAAGATGACTGAGTGGAACACAATGGGGACATTCAGGAGGGTCTCATTTCCTGGTGGTGGTTTTGGTCTTGGCAAGTGTCTCTGGCATCTGTCTGGGTCGCAGGGAACATTTGCGGGGTGGTTCACCTTCTGCAGGGGGAGTGGTGCTGGTGGCCAATGGGTCCTGTGGCAGGGCCACCTGTCTACTAGCTGACGCAGATGTGAAGGGATGCACAGTTGACTGGCTAGTGGAAGGGGCCCGTTGGTGTGCTGTGTAGTCCCTCATGATGTTGGCCATATCATCCAGCACCCCTGCTATGCAGACCATGGTAGTGTTGAGGGCCTGAAAATCTTTCCTGATCTCTTGGTGGTGTTCCTCCTGCAGCCGCTGGTTCTCCTGCATGATGTTTAACATCTGACCTAACTAGTCCTGGGATTGTTCGTAAGTGGCTCCTGGGCAATCGGTTCACTGGGCCTGTCCTCCCCCCTGGCACACAACTGTCCTCTGTGCATCCCTGTCCCCTGTGTCTGTGTCCCCTGAACAGTGTGCCCACTGCCACTGACCCCAGGACCCTGATTGTCTTGGCTGTGAGTGTGCACTGGGGTCCATGTACAGGTGGGCACACTGTCGATTGATGTGTCCTGGGGACAGAGGTGTGGGGAGGTTGGGTGGCTGCTGTGATGTTGGATACTGAGGGGTAGGCTCTGTGGTGAACGGGGTGTGGGCTCGGGTGGCCGACTGACCAGTGGTCACTGATGGGCCAGGAAGTTCATCCAGATCCAGACATCCAGAGTTACTGTCATCACTGGGGGCATCTTCTGATGGGGGACTGGTTAGCCATGGCACCTCCTCACCGCTGAGATTGGCTGGGGCACCTGTGGGGATGTAAGTGGTGTATTATGCTACATGTCTGTGACATTTTTTACATACCTAGTATCCCCTATATCGTTGCTGTTGCCCTGCCACCTTTGTTTGTGTATGGTGATGTCTTGTGGGATTGTTAGTTCTCCATTCTGTGCATGCATTGGTGTTGGGTGTAGATGCAGGGCTGGGAGAGATGTTCATGTAATGGGTATGGCATGCAGGGCTTGGCATTCAGGTTAGTCAATTGTGGTGGTACACTGTGGGGGGAATTGAGTGGAGTGATGGGTGTCAGGGTGAGGACTGGTGGTGGCATGCAGGTATGTGGGGGGGTAGGTAGTAAATATTGACTCACCAGTGTCCAGTCCTCTGGCAACTCCAGTGAGTTCCTCAGGATGCAGTATTGCCAAGACTTGCTCCTCCCATGCTGTCATCTGTGGGGGAGGAGGTGGGGTTCCACTGCCAGTCCTCTGGATGGTGAGCTGGTGCCTTGCTGGCATGGAACGTACCTTCCCCCGTAGGTCGTTCCACCTCTTCCTGATGTCGTCCATTGTTCTTGGATGCTGTCCCACAGCGTTCACCTGGTCCACGATTCTCCGCCATACCTCCATCTTCCTTGCAATGGAGATTTGCTGAACCTGTACTCCCAACATCTGTGGCTCTACCCTGACTATTTCCTCCACCATGCCCTGCAACTACTCATCTGTGAAACAGGGGTGCCTTTGTGGGTACATGGGTGTTGTGTGGTGTGTGTTATGCAGTGGGTGTTGAGTAATGTGGTAGGGTGTGAGGTATGTGACGGATGGATGGGTGTTTGTAATGTGTGTGTAGTTGTGTCTCTGATTTACGTGGCTATCTCTTGCCTATTTTTCATGTTCATAAAGGGTTGTGGGTAAAGTGGGTGTGTATTTTATAGTGCTGTGGGTGGGTGGGTGTGGTGTGTGTATCAGTGTCAGGTGTGTGATTTTAGTTTTGTGTTGTTATAAATTTGGGTGGCCATTCTGACCCCGCCGGTGTGTACTGCCAATGGTTTACCGCCATTGATTGTCCACTGTGGTGATTTGTGGGTCATAATGTGGAGGGCGTTGTTTTGTTGGCGTAACAGTATGGGTGTTCGTACCAACAGTTTACGACTAACCTTTGGTCTGGCAGATATGTGTTTGTGGCAGTATTTTGTCAGTTTAGGGTGTGTATGTCATGATATGGCGAACGGACGTTCCCCTGCGCGATGGTATGTTGCTGGCCGTCACCGCTGCGGTAATCAGGATTTACCGCCAATGTCATAATAAAGGCCATAATGTCCTTGTTCATCAAGCAGTAATGAGATTTCAAAGTTCAGCTCCACCTCAATCACAAACTCAAGAATGTTGAACTGTTGTATTGTTAAAGAAAATGTTGCAAATTCCTTCTCCCAGTCATTTGCTGCTAAGTATGTCCAATCAGATGCTGCATATTTTTGACTAGGTAGGAACTCTCCTTCTTTTTGATCTCTGAGCTACTGGTTTATCAGTTTCACTGTCGTACTGACCAGATTTATCAATCTCTTCTGGTATTGTTGTGGGCACGTGCACTACTGACACAGCTTTCTCATTTGACCATTTGTCTCTGGGTACAACTCTCTTTGCTATAGCACTGGATCCTTTGTCAGCATCTGAGTTTTGCAGAGCCAACTGTTTCTGTCTCAGCCCTCTGTACCAACTGCTGCTATTGACTCATCTAGACCCCCCCTTAGACCGCAATTGTGCTGCATCAGCCACTTGCACATCCCCAACAGCTTGACTAACCTGACCCCTCTGACTCCCTGTAACCGTCTCTTCAGGGTTAGATGCTGTATCCTTGAGGGGACCTGGAACTTTTTAAGTATAGCTTGCATATAACCAGTTAGGAAAGCCAGTACACTTTACTGCTGTTGCGATCACAAGCATGAGATGGTGGGGCCCCCTCCAATGTGGCTCTAAACAGGATTTCCTCATGTGCTTCTTAACCATGACCCAGTTTCCTGGACACAGGTCATGGCAGCGCTTCCACTGTGGCTGAATCGTAGCTTCTCCAACCTGATGAGGCAAATAAAGAACCATGTCAGCTAGTCCTTTGAAATAATCCAGTACCAAACTATCTGTGATGTTCACAAGTGCATTTGCAGGTACAGCTGGCAATCTCATAGCACTTCATGATGAGTTCATGAGGGGACAAGCCAGTATTTCTACTTGGAGTACTGCACAAAGTCATCAAACCAAGAGGCACTGCATCAGGCTATTTCAGAGAGGTGGAGGCACATACTTTTGCCAATCTGGACTTCTAAGTTCTGTTAACTTACTCCACCAATCCAGAAGCTTCAAGCCTGTAACTGTGATGTAACCTTTGCTCAACTTGTAATGCTGCACATAATTTCAGGACTTCACTCTTGAGGTCTGTCCCTTGATCTGACTCTGGAGAAGTCGGGAAGCCAAACCTTGGAGTCAGCTCTCCATGTAATAGCTTTGCTACTGACGCTTACAGCAGCAACTGCTTTAAGACTGCCTAGTACTGCCAAAGCCACAGTTTCAAGTGTGAAGGAAACATATGCCACAGGTCTGTTTGCACGTCCATGCATTTCAGTCAAAACTGAAAGAGCACTTTCTTCCCTCTCACAGCAAACCAAAGTAAAATATTTATTACAATCAGGCATTCCCAGAGCAGGGGCATGACAGAGATTTTCTCTCAGCTATGTGAAGGCATGTTTGAAGTTGTCATCCAATGGCACCAATGGCACCAGATCAGATAAATCATTGTGTGTCAGCCCCTGTAAAGGTTTGGCCAAAAGGGAAAAGTTCTGAATCCACTGGCAACAGTAGCCAAGAGCAACTCTTTCCAGAAACATTCTGAGTTCTTTCTGTGTTTTGGGGGGATTCATTTTCAGAATTGCTGAGATGAGATTCTCTCTTGTGCCACCTTCCTTGCACCCTTCTCAATATGGTGACCTAAGTACAATGCTTCTTTCTTACAGTACTGCAATTTAGTCATGGAAACTTCATGTCCATTCTCAGCTAAGTGGTTCAACGGGACACTGGTATCTCTCCTGCATGCTTCCTGAGTGTCTGATGCCACTAATAGGTCATCAGTGCACTCGACCAAGGCTGAATGGTAGGGAATTTTAAGTGAATCTAGATTATTTTTCAAGATCTGGGTAAAAATTGATGGACTCTCAGTATACCTTTGTGGGGCTCAGCACCATGTCAAAACACGATTTCCAAACCGAAACGGAAAGGGATACTGGCTCTCTTCATGCAGTGGTATGGAAAAGAAAGCTTATCACAAATCAGTCATGGTGAACCACTCTGCTTCTCATGGACTCTGGAATAAAATCACTGCTGGATTCGGTACCACAGGACAACATGGAACAACTGTCTTATTCCCTTTTCTAAGTTCCTGGACTATGCAGCATTTTCAATTGGGCTTCAGCAATTTCATAATGGGAGAGTTACATGGACTTCCCATTATCTCTCATAGGATTCCCTCTTCTATCAGTGAATCTGTTGTAGGGGTGACCGCTGAAATTGTTTCAGGGGTCATGTGCACCGGGGAGTTCTTGGGTACACAGAATTCAGTTTCACTGTTATTTTGATCAGCTCAACTCAATTAATGAGTCTTATTTCTGTTCCTGAAAAGTCCCAACCTTCAGGGGACATGGTGTCTTTTAAATCCTCTGGCAAATTATTACATGTCAACATTGGGTACAATGTAACACAAGCTTTGATTCACAATTTTAAATGCTGCATCTTCGTCATTCATGTGGATCTCATTACCATGTGGTGTGCAGCTGATGGAACAATTCAAACTACATAGCAAGTTGCATCTACGCACTTTTACAGGACCCTATTTTTACGGGGACAGATTCTGTTACTGGTTTGGACAATTGTTTATTTGCAACTACTACAATTTCAATTTGTTTTCCTGAAAGTGGCAAGTTCGGCACTACTGCTGTTCTGATGGTAGAACTTGTGGCACATGTGTTGACTAGAAATGACACATGGTGACCCATCACCATTCACCTATGGATCAGGTTGATTCATTTCTAAATAAGCAACTAGCATGCATTCCTTTTCTTCTTTGGGGTAACTTCACTGAAAAATGCCTGAAAAATAATCATCACTCAGATCCATTAAAGGAAACTGTAATGCCAATTGATTCACATCTACATCTGTACCCTGGTTTAAATTCTGTCAGAAAGCATTTGTCTGTTGCTCTGACGTCAGTGTTGTGGAACATACATTTGCTGTCTCAGGGACACATTTGCATTTTGTTTTCAGGGTCTCTGAAGTCTTGGATTTGAACCTGATTATTGTTTTGTGCTTGTACAGCTCAATCACTCTGTATCTGATTATTTACACTATTAAGTGGCACTCCCTCCTCCAATGGCCCAACTGATTGCTTCTTTTCAAGGCCTGGACATCAACAATTGCACTCTGATCTACAGAAGCACCATGTCCTCTACATTGCTGCAGAAAATTATTACATTACCTTTCATCACCTGAGTTCCCTGCAATCCACCATTATTCACTGCAAACTAATGAGCCTGACTAGATTTCTGTGCAGTTTTTAATTACATTACCATCACTTTTTCCTTTAACTTTTTCCGCTTCAATTCCAATTCATCACTGCATTATTTTGCATACCACAAACTCTCATCAATCAGTTTGTTCTGCCAACAAATCAAATGCTGCTGAATTGTGTTACTTTTTTCTGCTTCAATGCCTAAAAAATCTGAACACAAAGTGACCCATTTCTTTAGCTTTTATGGCTTCACTACCACTGAAGTGCTTGAAAGCCTGCAACAATCTCTCATAATAGGAATGAATTGACTCAGATTTGTGAGTCATCCTGTCAATTCTCAGTCAATGTCTTTTGGTTATACCTTATTTTTAAAAAAGCCAGTCATTTTCTGATACTTTTTCATTACTTCTTCAGATACCACATTTGTCTCTGGATCTCTTGGAGGTTCCCTGTCAAGCCAATCTACGTATATCACTCAAAATCTCAGTGTCAAACAATGTATTCAAATCTTCCTACAATGATTTTGAAAACTAACAAATCTCTCTGTCTGCTTGTACCACTCTACTAGTTCTCTATCAATTTCAAATAATCATTTGTGAAGGACAAATATCACTTCCACTCCAAGGTATGTGAACATATCCTCCACTGGGAGTTTCTCTCAAAGGGAAGCATCTTTACATTTGCCTCACTATGACTTGCTCCTTTCGGAGATAAAACTGTTCCCATTTTCTTCTGATTTCTTTTCTTTGCCCACCTTCCATCCCACTTAACTAAAGCGCCAAATTACTGAACGTAAGTGATCAATTCTCTAACTTGCAATCTCATTCCAGGAGGTCTCATGCTTAAAATGTCCTTGTCAGCAAAGTCTACTCTGTAAGTTCTCTTCAAGGGTTTTTGATTTCTGCAAATCCACATCATATCTCTGGGCTAATTCCATAGTCTGTCATAAGCTTGACATTCATGTTTTGTAATGTAATGTCTTTGCACAAGAACCTCAACTCATCTTCAGTGTAAATCTCTAAGTGAAATGTGTCTACATTTCCCAGCATCATTTCATTCAATTCTAACTTCAATCTGGGTATATCCAATGATTTATCTCTCTCTCAGTTGTTTTCTGCTCTTTCACTGTAACTCGTTCCTCCTGTTACATCTTCAGGACTCAAATTATTCAGCCACTCATTTAATTGCTGGACAGTAAAGCCTCACAAACTTATTGGATTATTCTGTAACATTACTGTTCTTGGATGACCTGCAACTGATTGATCTGGGGTACTTGCAATAGACATGTCTTCTGGTGGCTTTAATGGGATTTAGATTGAGGGGGACAGGACATCTGTCACGTTGTGACATAGTAACCTGTCTACCAAGTTTTAAAACAGGCGTAAGTCTGAAGATAGAATTATTTTATGCCAGGAGCAGGATTTAATCAATGTTGATGGCTTTCCAGGTGCAAACTCCAGACAGTTCCCATTCAGTACATTTCCTGCCTTCGTTGAAGGCTTTACTGAAGGTAATTCTTTGACTGGGACCATCCTGGGCTTTCTATCCAAACCGTGCTACATTGCATTTGACCCTAAACCTTACCTTTGTCCCAATCTTACTCAACTAGCTTCCACAGAGTTGTTTTTTTGCACTTTTTGGTGATAAAACGTAATTCAAGCTTTAAAAAAATCATACCTCAGGTATATTGGATTTTTGTCATTTTGGTGTCATTTTGCTCATTAAAATGTTCTCTACTGTTATAAATTGGACTGAGATCTTTATTGTGTTGTGTTTTTTACTTTTTAACTGTTGCGGTGCTTCTAAATGCTTTGCACATTTTCTTAAGTTAAGCCAAACAGTTCAAGTGTATTGCCTGCATTGTTGAAGAAGAGGATGTTGCTCTAGGCTAGAAGTGAGGAGGGATAGGGACACTGATGCCTTTAGAAATTCTATGTGACCTTTTTAGCAAGGGATTGCTGACTAGTCCTTCCTGAGCACTACGGTTTGGTGAATGGTGGGGATGAGCTAAGTCAGCAGAGACAGTTGCTAGTGAAAGTGAAGTTACTGAGTAGAGCCTGGGCCCTTTGCTTCTTTTGAGTGGCCATCGAGCCAGGTGCAGAGCTTGACATTTATTTTGGTCATGTGGATACTGCTTCAAATCAGCATCATCACGAGGATCCATCACCTTGCACGAAGAACTTGTCTGGTTCCAGAGAAAACATGAAGTATGAAATGAAATCATGTTTGAGAATACCACTTAAGAGTGGGTTTCAGACTTACCCACTTTGATTCAGTTTGAGCTGCTTCACTGCCCTAGGAGTAGAGTCATTGTCTTTCAGAACTCATATCACCAATAGCCAGTCCTGTAGAGATGAGGGGACTTTGTCTGGTTTCTGCAAACCTTGCTGAATGAAACTGCGAGCCTGACAGGGAACGTGGAAGTTCCCTGCTTACTGAGACAGAAGAAAAGAGAGACCGGCCCTGCAGGGGATTGATAGCCCATGCAGGAGAACCCTGCTGCCAAGCCTAGTGTGTGGAGTGGGCCATAGATATAAGTTAGATAATCAAGAAGACCCATGAAGTGCTCAGATTCCTCCTCTCTCCTTGCCAGACTGCTGAGTCCAATCTGACTGAGGATAGGTCAAGTCTGACTTGCTACAGTTCACCTCAAAGTAGAGACTGCATAATTCAAAGACTGTCATGCAGAAAGACAAAGACGTGCTGTGAAAACTCTATCTTTGTTGCACTTTGGTGATGACGCCAGTATCGCAGATCAAAGTAGCAAGATCCTTCACTGCAAGCCCTGCAGCAGACTACTGAATTGTCTTTGTAGGACCACTTCTGTGCCAGTCAGCTGACCGAGGAGAGATAGAGGTAGGACTGCCTGAGTGTGACTGGCTCAATGCACTATCTCCCCCTGAGTCACATCCACTAGCAGACCTGTGCCCGTTAATCCCAAGTGTGCACCAGATAAGGTAGTTTGAAATGCTTGCGAGACATTGACTGTGAACATTAGGCTAACAGAGATTAGTGGGACAATAAAACAAAACATTTCTATTCCACAAAATTAACTGGATAGGCTTTTGCTATTGACTGACCCATGTGTCAAAGGATGATAGGAAACTGTTTTGAAGTAACATAGTGTGCCTACCCCTGAGTTTTAATTTTGATAACTTCCATGTTTTCATTCTTTAAAGAACCCTGTAGACTCTATGGTGTATCCCTACAGAGTGACTTAACTTGAGTGTGCTAAATTATTTTCTGTGGTGAATAAAGTATTTATCCTGTTCTAAAAAGACAAACATTAGGGTGGACATCACATTTTCACATCTGTTGTGTGACTGCCTAGCTTCTGAGACTTTTCCCCTTACCCGACTTCCCAGAGGCACCTTGGACTGCTCGCCATCACTAGCCTAAGCGTCAAGGGCAAAAAGGTGTACGTGGTCCAGTTTGCAGAGCCATGGTAGGATGGACCCCGGGACATTGGAGGCAAACGACCTCAGCTACTAAGGTTGGGGCACAGGTGCCCTTATTTGCCCTGTGCCCCCCAAATGGAGTCTGATATGATGAACATCACATTGGATTCTATACAACTTCATAATTATAGCTCTTACTTAAAAAAAATATCATTAGTAGTAATGATTGTGTGAAGGGAACTCATCTCTACCAGACAGAAATCCATTCTTCCAACACAGGACCATTTTTCATCAAGAAGTGACCCTTCACATCTTACCACTGAAAGTATGAGATTCCCTTAGTAAATAACTATTTTTTCTAAATGGTGCTGTATTCAAAGGCAAAGTAATAGACTAGAAGTGCCATTTTGATTCAAGATTCTTGATTTTGTTTTTTGTCTGGTAAGAGCACAAAATGTCCACCTGCATGGTAAGTGACAGTGCTAAACAGAAACCATCTACTAGCGACGCACCATCCTGGGAGCACTAGAAATGCAGTGGAGAATCCCGGTGTTATCCATGTGATTACCCCACCATCAAACCATACACATAATGCAATAATGTTAGTTCTGCTTCAATTTGAGACAGCACCACTTGCGGATAAATGTTTTACATCATTGTCATAGTAAGTTGAAAGTAATTAATTAGCGGTAAACATCAAATGAAGCAGACAACTAATATGAAAATGCAGGTGGAAGGCTAGTTTTGGTGTGTCTTTCATATTTTGGGCCTGATTTATACTTTCTTAGCACCGCATTTGCGTCATTTTTTTACGCAAAAGCGGCACAATCTTACAAAATGTAATTATATATTGTACATTTAGGCTACTTTGGCATCAAAACATGACGCAAATGCGGCACTAAAAAAATATAAATCAGGCCCTTTGTATCCCCTCAGTAAAGTTTGTCATCGATTCTTCTTGCCCATGTTCACATCCAATGAGCCCAGTTGACTCCATCCCAATAGTATCTTGTTCCAACTTTCCAATCCTTCATAATTTCACTTCTCCTTTTGCTCCTTTCCCCATGATAAGGATGGGTATAAATGGGGGGAAAGGGGGCAGAAATATACTCTTTGTCTGTAACCTCCCTTTCCTGAAGAGGCCTTGCCTGTTGACACCCTGGCTAAGAGCAGCTGAACATACATTTTACTCAGATCAGAAACGTAAACTACAGAGCAGACCAAACCAGCTACATATATAAACAATATGGAATATACAAGACAACGACTAAAACTATGGGGCATATTTATGAAAAGTTGTGCATCATGTCATGATGCACCACTTTTCTTGCACCCCATTGCGCCCCCCTAATGTCACCATGTGTGAACTGCATTTATGATACAGTGAACCATGGCACACATTAGGGAACTAGTGTCAAAAATTTGTGATGCTAGTTTGGAGCTGTGCAGGATTAGTGCCAAAAACCTTGACCCTAATCCTCCGAAGTGAAAGGAAGCCCATCAAAAACAATGGGAGCATCATTTTAACACCTGCTCAGGCAGGCGTTAAAAATGATGCTAAGAATGGTGCAGTGGAATCTCATAGATCCCACTGTGCCATTTTTCTGGGCTTCCTAATGCGGGAAGGCCCCCCTTGCATACATTATGCCTGTCGCAGACATAATGTGGCGCAAGAGGTTACAAAATGATACAATGCTTGCTTTGTGCTCTTTGTAAATATGGAGCAGCGTTTTTGCCAAACTACAACCAACCAACATGACTGGTGCAAGGGGCTCATAAATCTTCCCCTGTGTTTTTCCCAAATTGTCAAAAAATGCATAGATGATTATACACGAATGTGCCCTTTTTAAAGAAAATAACATACATCAAAAAGTATAATTGCCCTTTGGTTCAAGCCTTTAAGTCACAACATAAAACAGAAAGGACAGCCAAGAAAAACAAGTATTTCCTAGAAGTATCTGCTTGTTTTAAATATCTGGTGAAAAAGGAACACCAAACACCAACAACGACACTGCACCTTGATTTTTCCTCTTATCCCTTTTAAATGTCTTACGGTCACGTAAGTAAAAGTACCGATAGACAATGTGACAATAATCTACATATGCTTCATTAAAGCATCTAGCATAACTTGCAATATCCAATTTCATGAGTACAGAGAAATTGTTTTTAAATGGTGTTTTATTCCACATTAAAACAATTTTAAAACAAATAAGTACGTAATAGAATATTACTTAATTTAAAGGTCTCTGGAGATTAGCAAACTGATTTTGCACGCAAGTATTTGATCTCATGCGTCCATTTTCTTACGATAATGGCATTACTCCTAGTCCTACTCCCTCGCCTTCCTTTCAACCAATGAGGCTTCCTGCCTCCCACTAGACCCTCCCTTCCCCTTTTAACCCCCCCCCCCCACCCATACCCCCTCCTGTACAAAAACCAAGCCCAAGCAGCAACTCAGACAGTCCGTACCGGGAGGGCTGGAGGGAACGGAAAGGAAGGCGAGGGAGTAGGACTAGGAGTAATGCCATTATCATAAGAAAATGGACGCATTACCTCCCGTCCCTCCCTCGCCTTCCTTTAAACCAATGAGACATAGCAAGAAACACACAGGAGACGGACACTGAGTTGCAAGAAGTTTAATATCATGCACAAAGGCCACCAAAATCCCACCCCTATTACTTCATAGAGGATAAGACCCGGTGACCCAATACCGACTCCAAACTACCCAAGTCCGACAGCCCATAATGCCGAACAAACGTCAAAGGAGAGTCCCAAGCGGCGGCCCTGCAAAATTCCACCACTGAAGTCCCATGAAGCTCTGCCACCCCAGCCGCCATACCCCCGTTAGAACGACCCTGAATCCCAAGAGGAGGAACAACCCCTTACAAGGAAAAAATCAACAGAAACAATGATCTCACCCACCGACACAAGGAAGCCGTGGAAGGCATCTCCTCTACGGGCCGGCCCGAAATTTACAAAAAACGAAGCACCCTTACGGAAAGGAGCCACCACACGCAGGTACTCCAACAAAGCCCTGCGTACATCCAACGAATGCAAATGAACCTCCTCCACCGAAGCGGGATGCGGACAAAAGGAAGGAAGGAAGACCTCCTGGCGAGCATGAAAAGAAGAATTGACTTTCGGGATAAAAGAAGGTACCGGAACCAGAACCACCCGATCCTGAAAAACTTTACAAAAAGGAAAGGAACAGGCCAAGGCCCCCAATTCCCTTAAACGGCGAACCGAAGTAATGGTCACCAAAAAGAACGTCAATAAGGAAAGATGTCGTAAATCACAGTCCCCCACAGGTCCAAAAGGTGAATCCGTAAAAACATCCAACACCAAAGAAAGAACCTATGAAGGAAAAGAACGTACAGGGCGAGGAAACAAATTAAGAAGCCCCTGAAAAAAAATCCCGGCATCAAACAACCCTCAACCGGAAGACTACGCCACGGACCACTAAATGCCTGAATAGCCGCCGACCGTACCAGCAGAGACGCCCCTGACAACCTCAACTGTGCACCGTCCTGCATGACCTGCATCACATCAAAGAGAGACGCGCCGGTAGGATCCAAATCATGCCTCAAGCACCAAGAAGAAAAAACCTACCACTGCCTACCCAAGAAAGTAAAGTGGAACGCCGCCTGGAACCCAGCAAAGTAGAACTCAAATCCACTGGCACCCCCAGACCCGTCAAACCTCTGCGATCAACTTCCAGGCCTTCAAGTGTAACCTCCTCCAAGACCCCATCGAGAAGCAGGGAAACTCCAGGGGTGACGGACACAGAGGAAGAGGCCACATCCGACCGGATGCCCTCAGCCGCAGCAATGGGAACCAATTCGCCCTAGGCCAATGGGGAGCAATCAGGATAACCCTGTCCCCCAGAAGCCGCACCCTTCAGAAAAGACCTGAGTAGCTGAAACGGAGGGAACGCACACACAAGGCCCCTTGGCCAAGGACACGACATCCCGTCCACCTCCCAGGCTCGGGGACACCGAAACCGGGAGCCGAAGTGACCGAGCATCGCGTATTCCTCGGCCGCGAACACATCCAGCACTGGAAGACCCCAGAGCCGAACCAGATGAAGAAACAGCGATCTCCGGAGGGAGAAAAGTTGAGAGGAAGTAACACCCTGCTCAGCAGATCCCCCCGCACATTGACCACCCCCCTGAATGAATTTAGCCCTGAGAGAAGGAACCCCCCCTGAGCCCCCACAAAAATCTACCTGGCCAGACTGAATAAAGCCCTTGACCTGGTCCCCCCGTGTCGGATGACATAAGCCTTGGCCACTAAGTTGTCTGAACAAGCACCGCAGTTCCACCAAATGACCTTGCAGCCGCAACCATAGAAGAGCACGGGGGCAGTCTGTACCACAACCAACCTCACCATGGACCGGAGCACCACTAACCTCATCTCTGACACTGGCACCAAGCCAAGAAGAGTCCGAAACCGAGACCCTAGAAAAACCAGAACCTGGGATGGGACTAAATCTGATATCCCCCAGTTGATTAAAAACCAGTGGTCTGCCGGACACCAGAACTTGGGCCACCTGCCTCTGTAATAGGGACCGCGAGGTTGCATGGATCAAATGTCGTCCAGATATGGATGAGTAAACACCCCTTCTGAATGTAGCAAAGCCACCAGGGGGGCCAGCACCTTCGTAAAAATCCGAGGAGAAGACTTGAGGCCGAACGGCAGTACACAAAACTGATAGTGCACCAGATCCACAGCAAACCTCAGGAACCTCCGCGAAGACCTTGCCACAGGCACGTGCAGGTAAGCATCCTGCAGAACCAGTGACACCAGAAAGTCCCCTTGACTGACCAAGGGAAAAACAGTCAGAATAGGCAGCATGCAGAAATGCACCAACTCGAACCAAGCATACACCTCCTTCAGATTGAGCACAGGCCGAAACCCCCCGATACTTACTGAACTAGAAAAAATAACGAATAAGTGCCTTGACCCCTAACTTCCAGCGGGGAGCGAGCAACGGCCCTATGACCAGCAAGTCCCGGACTCCGTCCAACAATGCCTTTCTCCACGACCTTCCTGCAGGTAGAGGAGTGAGACGTACCCCCGAATCTGGAGGCATCACCACAAAATCGATGATGTAACCATTGGCCACAATGTCCAGCACCCAACGATCGCTGACACTCTCCACCCAAGTCGAAAGAAAGTGACTCAGCCATCCCCCAACCAGCTCTATGCCAGGCCCACAGTGATTGTCAGGACCCCCTCTTGAACCCACCCCGGTTCGAAGGCGCCGACATCTTAGGGGAAAAATGTGGCTGAAAACGCAGTTTCCTGAAAGAAAAAGATTTGGCCCCCATCGTAGGAGAAGAACGGGAATGCTCCTTCCACCCTTTACCTGAAGCAGAACCCCCATTAAAAGGCAAGGCATGCTTCCGTTCCATAAAAGCTTTGTAAAGCATTGAAGGTAATTGAACCCAAAACAAGCTATGACCCTCAAAAGGTAGTCTCAGCCAGGCAGACTACCCCCCCCGGGCCGGCCTTCCAGGCTCGTAACCAGAGGGACCTCCGGGCCCCAATCAAAACACCAGACGCCAGAGCCGAAGTACGGACCACATCTGAAGACACATCTGCCAACAACCTGGCCTGCTGCTCCATACTAGCCAGGAGCTCCGAACACCTTGCCCCAACCTGAACAGCCACTGCCAGATTAACCAAGTCCTGCACCAACGACTGGGCCGCATAAGCAGAATCAATACCTGCCCTCAGAGCCAGATTCATAGCCGCAAAAGCCCTCTCAAGCCCCGAGTCCACCTTACGGTCCAAGGCATCAGAAGGCACACAATTCTACGGCTCGACAGCCGTTCTGCCAATCAGGGTAGCCAAACTTGAATCCAGGAGGACCGAGGGAGGACATACCTCCTCACTCACAAGTAAATAAAGTGTCTGAATGAACCGTGGAACCTGAGCCTTATCCACATCCTCCATTCTCGAAACACCATATCCTCCACAGGTCCCCGAAAAGGCATGGAAAATTCAGACGGCGTCTGATATTGTGGAAATAAGTGAGAGCCAGAGTTGGTAGGTCGAAACACAGGAAACCCCAAATAGTTCCGTCCATGTGCCAACACAACCCACATCACCTTCCAGGAGCCATATTCACCCCCAGAGGACGTAGATGGAGCAACCCCCCCCCTCACTCTCTGAGGAGGACTTCCCTGTAATTGCAGGAGAATGGGTAGCCCTAGCCCCACTAGGCCTGGCCATCCCCGCATGAAGAGCTCTGGAAACAGCCCCCTCGAACATCACCTGCACCTCCTCCCTGGACAGGAGGGGCGCAGCACCACCACCCTGAACTGGGGGCTCCCAGGAGTGGAAATGCCATCAGCACCTCCCTCCCCTGAGGAGGAAGAAGAAATAATCCTCCGTCCATTAACTGAATCTGTAGGCATGATCTCATCCACAGAACACATTGTCACCATATAAAGGTCAAAACAAGAATTTCAGTCAAAAATGCGGGCAGAACGCCCGTCCTACCCGCACAGAAACCAAAAAACACTCTTCGGCATCACTTCGCGGCTCCGCGGCGAAGAAAAACCGGAACTCAACGCCCCAGCCACCAAGAGCCGGCTGACCCCGTCAGCCACCTCCCAGGACGCGTCTTACGAGCAGCCCCGCCAGCTCAGAAAAGACGCACCCGGCCGAAGCACACCTCGCGGAGCTCCGCGTCCCGAGGAGTGCATCCAACGATGTCCCCCAGGCCCTGCCGTGAAGGTAAGTGAAAGGGAACGTCTAGCATGGGCTAGACAAAAAGAACAGGAGGGGGTATGGGTAGGGGGGGTTTTAAAAGGGGAAGGGAGGGTCTAGTGGGAGGCAGGAAGCCTCATTGGTTTAAAGGAAGGCGAGGGAGGGACGGGAGGTAATGACCTTTAGGTCATACCAGATATCAACAGCAAACCTTCGAAGAATATGTCCTCTACCCTGCAAATGAATACATTATACCTGTGAAAAAATATATATTTCAGACACGTGGAATACATGACATGTAGGGGCACACGCCCATTATTTTACGTAGCTGATCTAAATAATTAAATAACTTTTGGACTTCTGTAAACGAATTTAATTTTTTAATTGATTTCTAAACATTAGGGTGCCAGGAAATGTTTAGATCATGGAGCTAGGAAATACAACCTGGAGTGTAGTTTAACTGCCTTAAGTGTAATTCATTTACTTTGAGTGAAAATGATTCCCAGACCTCCCTTGCACTAAACTCAAGAAAACCTCTTCCTGGCAAAGATGAGCAACAGTTACTCTTTCAAGGTCTCCTTTCTGAGTGAACAAAAACAGTGCACGGCGAGGTTTCCGTGAACGATATCAAATTATTGGAAATGCTGAATTTTAAACCAAATTCCACATTCTCCACTCGTCCAGGCCTTTCACAGTGAGTCATAGGTACTGTGGTGCTGTTGCGTAAAACCGGTGCAGGAAGGCACTTTAAGAAAGAGTTTGCAAACTGACACTTGTATGAGTTCTGCCTAGCCTAAGTTCACGTACAATATTTCACTCATACGTAATAGCACGGATACGTTAGGCTCCATTAAGGCCTTCGAGACGAATTGTGTGGATTTATTGAGTGGAGATTACTATCACACACCATTGGAAGCTATCAAGGGTGCAGAATTGGACACGTGAAATCAGCTGCATTTTCGCTAACATTTCTACCTCCTTAGGGTGTTTGAAAAATGTAAGCAGAAAAGGGCCAGTATTAGCTCAAAACATGCAGGAAATGGCCAGGTAATTCCTGGACCGCATGGTATTTTGGTGGTAACCCCATGACGGTGCCATTGTAATTTCCGGGCTGGATCGTAATGAGGATTTAAGTTGGGTAATAATACCACATTATTTGTGCTACTCAAATGAAGAGGGGCTTAATATGGTTGAGTTATCATAATGCTGTTTCTTACTGACTCCTTTTTGGTAATCCCCTAGGTGCTCCTCCAGGGTAAAAACCCAGGAATTGCTTGGGAGTACACTGTGCCAAAGTCAGACGGTGCCAAAAAGTCAACCCCGAAGCACAATTACACATGGGCCATCATTCGGTCAGAGTGCTCGGTCTCCTGTGGAGGAGGTAATGTATCTGTGCCATATTACTCCCTAGCATGAAGCATTTTCTGTAGATTTATGGGCCTGCTGTGGCTGCTTGTGTGTTTTATTAAAAACTTAGTTACAGCCTAGGGGTCTTTTTCTGGTAAAGCAAATCTCGCTGGACTAGATCCAGATTGTATGCGTGTTTTCATATTAGGACCATACTTAATAGTTATCAAGCTGATTTACGGGTTTTATGTGGAAGTTTGATAAAATGACAATCTATGACCCATAGAACTATTATGTGAGGAACTTTCATGCTTTTCGGAACCGCTTGTACTGTATGTTCAAAGGCACCTCAAACTCGATATTCCACCAGAATACCGACAGAAAAACATTGTGGGGCCATTATATCAAGGCCTATGTATCGAGTTCCAAAAAAAGGAAATATGTGTTTACTTTACTTAACTTCACATACATGTACCTTAACCCTTGACGGTATATGTATGTGTGTGTAAGAACTCTGGGTAGTTCCTAGGTTTAGGTGGAGAGCAGCTCCGGAAGGGAGCACTCTGCAACACCAGCTACACTCAAGGGGGCTTATTTACAAGCCCCTTGTACTGCTGGTGGTTCACTGTTTTCCATATAAAAAGTGATGCACCAGCAGCGCAAAGGGGCTTCTAAACAAGCCCCTAGATTTGCTCATCTCAAATGCCTACTTTTCTGGCAGAGTTTTTAAGCAAAGGATTACAACAGTGCCATCCATGCCAAGCTAGAAAGGGGCAAAGTCTTTTGCCATTTGTGCAGTAAAATCTTTAAGCATAGGATTGGAACAGTGCAATCCCCACCAAGTTGTAAAATGACAAATACCTTTCACTACTCCAGGCACAGTTTTACAGCTGTGGATTGGTAAAATACCATCAAAGCCAACCTCGAATGGGCAAAGGCATCCCCTGGCGCATGTTTCTCTATTGTTATAGCTAATCAGAGAGGTTTAACTTCGTTCAGACACAAAGAAGCACCCAGTATAAGTTTAAAAAAATCTAGAGTGTGGCTGGTGTTGCAGGGTGCTCCTTACTGGAGCTGCTCTTCACCTAAACTTGGGAACTACCTAGAGTTCTCTCTTCTGTTTTGCATAATTTATGGGTCACTCTAACTCTGAAAGGGTGCTGTTTTGATCTATCTATCTATCTATCTATCTATCTATCTATCTATCTATCTATCTATCTATCTATCTATCTATCAAGTATATCTGTATTTACTTATATGTACTTCCCTTCACAATATTTAGGGCCTCGAAATTTGGTCCTCGATATTTTGGCCCCACACCTTTTGTGACCCTGATATCCTGAGTTACAACCGTGGCGTTTATGTAAACAAGTAAGACAGCAGTGAATTGTATTTGCTGATGCTACCCTTTTTAATTTATCAGGTTCCTATATTATTACTACATGTTATGTTACTTCTTTCGTGCAACCACTTGTGACATATTGGAGATCCCTTATTTACAAAATTACTTTTCTTGCATGCCTGCGGGAGTACCTACCTTCTGATTCCTGGTATTTCCTATTTCCTTGTGTCATTTTGCTATCAAACTCACTACCAACCTAATTTTCCTTCTCAGCTTTATGTTTATTTTTCTGCTTCACACAGTTATCATTCAGTTTTGTTGAGTTTCGTCTTATGTTCCAGACCAGCCATTCCTCTCCAAGATGGTGGGAGGTGAGAGGGACAGATGTGACTGGCTCAGAAGGAGCTTTACGCCCCCCATTGCTTGCAATTCGTTGGCATCATTATCACATTCTCTTTGTGGCCTTCTAATTCGGCAGCAAGTTCAATGCTGTCACTCTATTGCCTTTGTTTGGAGCATGGACTAAGTACAGAACGGTTTACCTTAATTAGTGTCGGTCCACTGTGATAGAGGAACTATTTCTTCTTATTTTTTTTGCATTTTTAAATAGCACAAGTTGGACCCAATCGAAAGATAATGGGGCACTATCCATGAGCACCAGCTACATTACACAAGTTCACATTCATTGTTTTTGAATGCACAGGAGATTAAGTGATTTGCCCAGAATCACAGGATGTTCAGACAATGCCGAGACTCAAATATGGTTCATCAGTTTAAAAGACGGCATCTTTGCCCACAGCGCCACATCCTTCTTCCCCCTCCCACTCACTCCTCCATTCAGATTGGAAATAAATCACTCTGGCAGCACGAGGCAGACATCCTGTTAACTACATCCCAGCACTGCTCTCCGAGCTTGCAGCATCTCAGCATACAATGAATGAGGGGTCATTTACTAATTGAATCTCTTATCTATGAGTATTTTGAAGAGCCTGCTCATAAGTTGATTGCTGCCAACAGCTAGCGCAGAATAACCTATGTATCTGTCGCCTGATTTAAAAAACAAGAATTTGCAAAGCCTATAGATCTTACTTATGCAAAATCTATCAGATTTGTCTATGTTTTAGCCATGTTGTACAACAGTGTAGATGGTGTACAACATACATGAAAATTTAAAAAAGAACGGTATGATTTGTCCAGCTTTGACCACGTCATAGCTCTTTTATTTTGTTTACTTTCAGCCAGGTTGCACAGCAGCCTGGGTGCTGTGTAACATGGCTAAAATACATTGACAAAGCCAATAGATCTCACATACGTGAGACCTATTGGCTTTGCCAGGGCTTGTCTTTTTAACTGTTGGCAGTGCAAAGGAGGAGGAAACCAGTATGCAGCACAGTGGGTAAATTAAAGCTAACCCCTGTGTCAAATTTGTAGTGTAAACATACAAACAAGTGTGTGCTGCTTAACATAGCCAAATCAAACCACGGAACATTTCACAAGAGGCTATATGTGATTTTTTGTTTCATTGAGCTTTAGGTGTAGCAAAACACTTATGAAAGAAAGGGGCGCATGCCCATTCATCTAGCTTTACTTGCCTTGTTTGATTGAACAAGGAATTTATTAGCCACGTAACTTCCTGCACATATGTTTGAATGAGTGGCAGATTTTCACTCATTGGCCCATGCCCAAATAGGATTAGGCATGGTCACGTTACTGTGTATAATCTGCTTTATTTTAGGCTGTTAGTAGATAAATCAGTGCTACTTTACTGTGCTTATGTTGTCTTCTTCACTGCTTTTGATAAGGGTGATCATGGCCTGTTAGCCAGGGGTTTCAATTTAGACTCCTGTTCGCTATTCATGGGCAGGATAGTTATAACTAAGTTTGGATTGTGCTTGCTTAGACAGTTGACTCATTTACTGGCAAGACCCATAGGCTTGCATTAACTAATAAAGTATTTAATGGCACTCTAAATCGAGCATGCATTCAATTTATTTTTTGGGCAAACCCACAACATTTGAGTTTTTCTGAATCGCAAAATGAGTTTAGAGATTATTACTGATTCACAATTTAGAAGTGGCGTGTTTTAGGCTTTCCTCCTAAGTTGTGAATAGCTAACATGGGGAACAATGATTTGCAGCCATATTTGCAGTCACAAATTATCGATCAGTCACTGATTCCAAATTTGGATGCAAGTTTTTGCAATGGCAAAAGTTCATCTTTGGTCCTCTTCCCCTTTGGAAGCCAGGTTGGCATCTCTGGGGGCAGTAGGCAGTGTCAACTGTCAGTGATTTGTTTCAAAATAGAAAACTTTGAAAAAAAACTTTTTGTATTAAGGATATCAGTATGCTTAAAATATAGTTTTACATTTTGAAATGTAATATGCAGGAACAGTAGTCTGCTTTCTCTTGCAAGCTATCATCATGGTCGTTGTAGCAATCACAAGGGATTGCAAATTGTGATATACCTAAGGGATATTAATTAGGTGGGTTGTTCTGCAACCAGCTGCAATTTTAGGAACCTACCTATTGGTACATCGCAAATTAAAAGACTTCCCACACAAAATCGATACGCAATTTGAAACCACTTTTTGCATCCAGTATGTAAGTCCATCTGGCTCTTAGTTCAAAGCCTTGATGAGATAAGTAAATTTTCAGTTACTTTGTAAAGTCGTAAATCTGTATACAGATTTTTACAGGAGAACCTGTTTGCATTTTTTTTACTTATGAATGCATGATTCATATTTTCATTGGAAAATGGATTATCTGATGTTATCAGTAACTGTTCTACTATTTAAGGTGAACATGCATTCATCAGGCTGATAGAATTCTTTCTTTCATGTGTTGAATTCGCATCACCAAAATCAGAAAACAGTGTGTGGTGACAAAAGGAGTAATTTGCTTATCATTACCTTTTAATTCAATGAACATAACTCGATATTTTCTTAATAGGAAATTATCCAGTTTGTTAATGCACTGTAAGAATCGCTGAGCTGGTGAAAACAAAACCTGTTCCCATTTAAGGTGAAGTGCACTAGTCTTGTGTTATCAATTATTAGAGGTAACATTGGTTTCAACGAGGTAATTATCGGTCATGTATTAGTGTTTTGAGAGCTTAAAGGGGCCAGCAGCTGGAACTTATAGAACATTCAGTATAAATTCCTCAGTTTTCTTTTTTAATATGGCAACCTCAGTTCTTTATTGAGCATGTAAAAAATAAATTTAAATGATCCCAAATCGTTTTGGCGTAATTTACGTTTGTTTCCAGTTTGTACTTCGGAGGTGGGAAAATAACTGTTTTTGCTGACATTGCCCTTTTTTTCTGGCATTGACATGAACATACTGGCAGTGTCACCAAAGTACATTGTCATCTTCTGCCCGCACGTTTTCGTGACCAAGTGTCGCTTACTGAAGTTGTTTTGCCCTTATGATAGGTTTCAACATAGTAACTGGAAGTAATCTCATTGCAGAGATTTTCGAGTGGACTTTCAACAAAATCCTGCCACATAAGCCTGTGTGGTGGGAAACTGAATAATTGCCAAAAGGTTTACTACTTGTCTGAAATGTTCAATCCCTTCCTTTTCTTTTTCACGTTTTTTAAATTTTTTAATTTATACTGTCATTTATTTTAAAACACCTGTTTATTCCTTTTTAAAATTCTGATTAAACCAATGTTACCTGTCCTTGCTCAAAGCTACAGATTGTCCAACATGATGAGTATCCAACGTGATGCACAAACCAGATTTCCATCAAGGATACCATATAGGCTGATAACTTGTCCAACATATCAAAACTCTGAAACCTTTCAATCGAACTTCTAGATAGAAACTGATTATCCCATCTGAAGGCAATTTATCTATGATGGGGTTTCGTTAAAACAATACAACCATGTGCAAAACCATTATAGTGTGATGGCGTTTATGCAAGCAATACCTGTTGCCTGCAAAGGTTCAATCTGACATAGTCACAGCAATGCACAGTAAGATATGGAGGGGCGTACTATAGCCAAGACACTGTAAAACACATCTTGTGGTTAGAACGTTCTTTCCTGCTCTTCGGAAGCTGCTGTGGATACGTTACTTTAGCATGCTATTCTTCCCGAGAAGCAAGCATTGACCCGCCATATGACAGGAGGTAAAGGTACCAGCGAAGAGAGGGCAAAAGAAGAGAGAAAAGGAGAACATGCTAGCTGATGGAGAAAAGAGGAGTCTGAAACCGAGGCAAGGGATTGAGGCGATGGAGAGGGGGCAATTCGTGCTGCTTGCTTTGCTAGTGGTGGAAAAGGAAAACAGCAGGTTGAGGATTGTTTAAGATCAGGTTAATTATTCTGGCCTGCAAACATGTTGTAACAATCTTCTAAAATCACAACATTTTTCAAATTCCTGAAAAAATCTTAAAACACCTCTATCGGGTTCTTCTTACCATAATTTCTCCTACCTTGTAGTTAGGTCGCAGCTAAACTGACTCCCTCAGAATTCAGTTTGAAGTTGAAGCAATAAATATTTTTTAGTGTGACGGAGATGTTATATATAAAGCACCCCACGGCTACTATGGCAAGGGTTGGGCTCTATATATACGATAAGGGAAATGGAGAAAATAAAATCACAGGATGTGCAGCAGCACCCACACTTGTCCTGCAACAGCACATATTAATCTACTTCAAGAAAAGTGGTGCAAATGTGTTTGAATAGGGGTGAGGTACTTAAGGAAGTGGTTGGGCAGGAAGAGTGAGTTTGCAGTACCACATTTTTCGGTCCCTGGATTGATTCAAATATAGCATAAATATTTTGTGAGGTTCGAAAGTGTGCAATCAAATTATTCAGTCAGTCGAGTAGGCTTTTCCTAAATTAGTGAGTGTGCAGATGAACAGTGGTTCTGGATACAATGCAGCATTTGCAGTGCCATTGTACTGCATTGTCCCCACCAGACGTTTTGCTGAAACATCTAAAGAGGAAACAATCTGAACAGACAACCACTTGAGGGAATTCACCCTCCCCTACAACACCTACTCGCTAGAGAATAAAACGTCCTGCTGGAGGGTTCTTTGTGTCCCTCAAAGTGATTCATTAGGATCCTCTCACTTTGTCCCCCACCACAAAAGATGAATAATTGTGTCATGCTGAGGTGTTCATGGCATCTCTCTAGGACCCTCATGTTGGCTGGAGATGTCTCCCAGATGTGCAAAATTTGAAACATCAGAGAGTCAGGAAGTATTTCAGACACACATAGATCGAAAAATATTTCAGGGTAGAGCACCTACCACAGCTCCACAAAGTAGTTAAACGTGCCTGTTGAAACTTGCTGAATGAGGAAGCACACTACAATAGCCACTATACTGCCTGTCATGTCCCTTTTTTGTGTCCACATTTGTGTTGCCTAGTTTTTAATTCTACTTGTTCTTTCATTTATTGAAAAATGTTAGATTTGCAAAAATAGTAACAAAGCATACTTATATCAGTTGGGATTACTTGACGTGAATAATATAGCCAGAAAATCTCCATATAGTGCCAGGTTTTATTTCTTGTACATCCTGGTCAGATAGCTGGCCTTAAACATGTGGCCGGACAATAATGCTTCTTGTCCAACTGTACCACGCAGTCCTGGGACCTCGGGTATAATGCTCACGTACAGTCTCTGCAGTCAGTGCTATAGGGGAATACAAACAGCGCATTAGCTTCAGTGCTCAATTTGTGCTTGTTGTTTCCGTTGCTGAGCACCGGCACTTATTTTTGAGGGCCAGGGCTTATTCTTCGGCCTCTAGCATTTGCTGCAATCAAAAGACACATATGGAAAAGACGGAGGAAGGGGAAAATGAAGAAGCGTGACAAAGGGAGAAGGTAGAAAGCTGAAAAAGTGAGCAGAAGGGGCAGGGAGTGGCTTTAAATGGATTGAAGAGGCCCGAGATGGCTTCAGGATTATGCCACCTCAGTAATCCATGTTTACACATTTAATTGCAGCAGCCGCGTGTTTAAAAGGAGGGCTTTGGGCACCGGCACCTTTTCATTTACAAATTAAGCACTGATTAGCTTCACCTGGTTTCCTTTTCCCCTTCCCGTCGATAGAACAACCTTGGAATCATCTACTAACAAGTTACATAACCTTTACCTTCATCCCATTCACCAGCTACAGGACAATCTTAAAATCGTCTTCAAACACAAGTTCATCTATTTACAAGGCGCTCTAATCAGACTTTGAATCTTTTTGAGCAATCTGAAGTTCAAGCAGACTTGAATGATTTATACAATATCTATAAAAAAATAAAAGTCAGCTTGTGCATCCCTAATCTGGCCCTCAGTGGCTCAGCTGTGCTCTGTTCATGTGGCAGGAGCTAGAGTTCCAAACAGGAATCTCTTAAACTGATGCTTGAATTCAATGAAATTTTCTTCACCAGGTCACGAATAGCATGTCCGTATAGCAACGTAGGCACAACCTTGAACTACTGAATCCTGCAAATAATGAGACCTGGAACTCGGGTCAATTAGCTCCAAGAAACTCTTTTAAAGTGATTGTTATGCTCTTTACAAGTAGCTTAATATTATTATTATTAGTATTAGTAGTAGTATAGATCTTATTAATATTTTACCAGCTAAAAGAAGTAGCTGTTCCAACATGTTCCTTGGAACTATGCTTCCTTACCTTGGTTCTACAATTGAAAATGTTTGCTTTCTAAGAGAACTTTCCAGAAATCCCTGTTAACTCCAAACCATGTGTCAGTAGATGCGAAGTTAATTCTTGCCTATTTTGCATCAAGCTATGTGCATCATTCACTGCACTGCCCTGGGAATCACAGCCTCTCTAGGAGGAAGCGCCAAGCACACCGTATGAAGAGTGCCTGCTGGTTCATTGAAGAAAGTTCTGGGCTTGGCTAGGACGCAAGTGGATGTGGTAGGACATCTTTAAAAGAACGTTGCCAGCATGACAAGCCTTACTGACAGCTTTATGGCTGTCTGCCCTGATCCACGACACACTCAATATTGGAGTGGGATGGAGTCAGTACTGGATAAACACATATTCGTCTGTGGGAGAAGCTCCCTAGCAACCGCATGGTAGAAAAGCATTACTGGACAGTTTGATTAGGGTGGTGTGTGAGGATGCGAAAGGAGGTTCCCATTAGTTCTGGAGGAATAAGCAATGGAAAGGCCTCCTAAAGGGGCAATTGCATTGCAAAACACAGTGTTAATAAGGAACAGAAGACCGAACGAGTTCTGCGTGCTCTTACACTGCTGAAATTCTTAAACATGGCCTCAAACCTCTCTTCATCTTTTCAAATGCTGGTTTTAATAGCAAATCTGCGTGCCTGCAAAACGGCAAAGATCGTACGGCAACCCATCTTGCAACTTAGATGTTTAACGCAGCTGTGCAGTTGCATTTCTTCTACGGAAATCGAAGAAATGCATTTCTGCTGCTTTGTGTGCTCATGCACAAGTGCACAGGCAGAAACACACACATGTAGATATGTGCAGACGCAAACAATTGGCATGCACATACACATACACAGACTCTCTCTTTCTCGCTCTCTTCTCTCTCTCTTGTAGACACTCTGGACCCAATTCACAAATGAATTTGTAAATCCACATCCACTGTTATACAATTACTTTTAGAGCAGATTAGTACATTTTCGGAATTCTTAAAGATTTCCAAGAATAATGTTTGGAACCCACAACAGTCAGCAAAAATTTATTTGCACATGCTCCTTTTTCCTTCTGTGGAAAACTCCTCCTCTTAGCCATCCATCAGTTAAAGGGGTGTGGCCTTCCCCTTCCCTCTTTCTGTAATGAATTTTTCTCTCCCTTGACATATGTAAATTGCCAATCATATTCAAATGGGGATGTGCCTGTGCAAAGTGCAAAGTTTTTAAATACCCAAAACCTTGTGAATTTGTGGGCATTCCATTCCTGAAAGGCCTATTTACCCCTTAATAATATACACTACAGGTATAATATGATGTGTGGGTAAATGTATTTATAATTGCTGATTCAACTTTTGTGATGAACAAAAGTGATATTACAAATTAGAACAGATTTATTCACCTATATTACACAATTCATATGTGAGTAAATATGTTTAAAATTCTGCGTTCTGAATGATGACTGGATGGAGGCACTGGAGGACCCCAAGGAGGCCGCGGTCTCGACCCACCTCCGTCTTATCCAATTTGAAAACGTACACAGGGCCTATTAAACACACCATCACCTGTGGCCTGATGGCTTCACCTCAATGTCTCCTCTGTGGAGCAGCTGAGAGTACTTTCATACGTTCTGTGTGGAGCTGTTTGTTGTTAGATGTGTTTTGGCGCAGGGTACTCTCTTGCCTAGGTGAGGTTCTCTCTTGACCCCACAGCGAGATCCTAAGGTGGTCCTTCTACACGTTACAAAGAGGTGGGCATTGGAGGAAATAGGTATAGTTATGTACTTTTATTTCTGGCCTTACTCTCACAAAGCGTGATATAGAAATAGCATTGGAAGGCCAAGGCCCCACCCTCGCTCACAGTCTGAAAGAGGGATGTAGACCACTGTATGGGGCTTGAGGTAGCTGTTTATCAATCTCAGGGTTTCCAGCAGAAACACTATAAGATCTGGCAGAGATGGGCAGACTACCGGGGAATTGTTTTGGAGCCAATGCGCCCTCAAGATTCAGGGGCCAATGAAGACATTCAAGACCATGGCCTACATAGGGAGTTGGGCACTCAACCACACGTATTTAGATATTGGCTGGTGCATGGACAATTGAGGGGTGGCTGGTAGGGGGCTGGCTAGTGCAGGTTGTTTTCTTTATTGTTTTGACTTTATATCTGTTTTTCACTACCACATGTATGAATTTATGTCTCCATCCTATGTTAGGTCCTTCAGGATGTCGGTAATTTGCATGTGTTCAAAAACCTAATAAAGTCTATTCTTAAAATAAAATCACATTCTGTGATTGGCAAATTTGTGTCTTCAAATCATTCTATTTGTGCACGTAGGTAGAAGTAAGGTGTGCAAGTGGCTTTCTGAATCTCACCCGGGTTCATAAATGCCTTTGCATGCTCTCCTGAAGATGAATCAACCAATCAACCATATGCTAATATCTCCTAGAGATAGCCCAGAAAACCTCATACTAAATTTCTGAAAGCTCAGAGCTCACAAACGAATAGGCCCAACGTTTCCCCCCGCAAAAAAGATCTACTTTTAAAGTTGAGAAGCTTGTTAAAGATGGCGATCACAGTCTTTATGCAAGATTCTGGAACTACTCATGGTAGGAAGTAAGTTCTTTGTTACTTGTTAGGCCGTTAGGTTACAGCAACAGCAGGTAGGGCCTGTCAGGGCTCCATCCTCCTTTCAACTGTCAAACTGTCAGATAAAATTACATAAAATTATCCAATCAATAAAAGAAGATATTCAAAAAACATCAGACATGACTAATCAAAGTGCAATGTGCTTCTAGATAGTGCTGCTGCTCAAATGAACAGAAAGACCAACAAGCATGATTAATCAAGGTGCATTGTGCTTCTAGAACGTACTGCTGCTCCAAGAAACAAGACGACGCAATGGCAGATTTCATCATCTGATAAACCTTGTAAAAAATGGGTCGCCTGAGAACAATATAGAAGATCTCTAAGCTTCATAAGAGGTACTAAAAACATTTTAGTGTACAATTTATTATATTACTGCAAGGGCATACTCTGGAGTCCAACTTATATCCAAGCAGGAGGCATAAAGAATACTTCGTTATATCAGCCCTTAAAGGGAAAAATAGGGATCGCTCTCAGCTCCCACTGGTGTTCCACAAGCAACTGGTAGATGCATCCCCAGGATGAAGGTGCAAATAGCTCATAAGAATTGAATGTCAGCCTTCCATGCTTAACCTCTCTTATTGTACCTGCTCTAATAATAAGGCGTGTGCTTGCTTCCTGATGAGGGCAGCATATGGTGCTGTGTCAGAGTTGTCGGTTAAACAAATCTCTTCCAGGGATTTTTTTTTTACATACACCAACCAAGGGATGGAGAGATCCTTATCACAGGACAAACCATCTGAAAGTATGCATCTTATTAGTGATATTTCTTCCATGATCCAAATAGATAACCACAAAAAGGGTGGGGCAAATACAAATATAATCACACAGATAAATGAATCCCAATACCTTACGGCAAAATAAAATGAGGAGTCGATACAGGGGCTGACAAGATTCTTCTACAAAAATGACTTTTCTTCCCTCTGAAGTGTTGTATGGTCACCTGTTCCCCAGATTTCTGCTCCGTAAGTTGCGGTAGGTACGCACTGGGCAGAATATATTTGCAGGAGGGGTAAAATCACCCTGCCACCAGGCATGGACATTGGGCTGAGGAGTGAGCCAACTGCCCTAGATAGGTAAGCATTTTTCTGTGTGATATGGGGACACCATGGTCCAGTAGAGCTAAAATGACCCCCAGATAGGAGGAAGTGCTAGTGTTTGATAAAATATTCAGACCCACTGCAATAGATAAGAATTGAGTGCACTTTGGGCCACAAATCATTATAAAAGATTTCACAAAGCTGGTCGACAAATCAAATTTTGCCATAAAATGTACAAAGGTGTGGACTAGTAGGTGCAAGGCTTTAGGAGTGTGGATTAGCACTGCATCATCCACTTAGAGTAGTGCAGGAAAAGATGCATCATTTATCATTGGCATGTGGGGGTACACTTAATGAACTCTGAACTAAGATAGTTTATATACAAGATGAATAGCAACGGGGCAAGCACACATCATTGGCGGACCCCTCTCACAATTCAAAGTTCATCTGGCACTATTCCATTATTACCAAACTTGACCCGGCCTTTTGTTCCTGCATTCAGAGATACTAACAGATGTACTCATTTCAAATCCATTCCCAGCTTAAGGAGTTGCCACTGCTTTGGCTGGCTGATGCAGTCAATAGCCATCAACAAGTCCATAAAAGCTAGATGTAGTGTTTTGCCACAGCATATTTCCCAATGATCAAGTGTAGATTGAGATGTTCCTATATCATTACAAAAGCCAAACTGGCAGGCATTTTAGATATTGTTTTGTTAACGCACTCCAGTACTCTGTTATATAGAACTCTACCAAGAATGTTGGCGCGGATATTAACCAATAAGATAGGACGATAGCATTTGGGATCGAAGCGATTCCCTTCATAAAAAATTTGGACAGTAACCAAAGTAAGTTAGGAGTTTGGAATTGTGAAATGACTCAAGCTCTTGTAGACATTTGTCAGCAGTGTGGCCTAAAGGTTCATATTGCACTTATTTATACCAATGGGGACGCCATCCGGCCCTGGTCCTTTGCCTCCTGCACTCTCGTAAATGGCAACTGAGACTTCCTGCAAGGAAACTGATAACAAAAGGTGATGAATCCCTAAGATCTACCTGTGCACAATTAGACTCATTATCTGCATAAATGTTCTCAAAACATGCCACCCATTTCTCCCCATTTACGTGACAGCTAATGGATGTACCTCCCTGGTCTAAAGATCTCATATTTGATACAGCTTTACGAAAGGTCTTACTATTTTTAGTTTGGGCTGTATCAGTTAGTAAGGCCCAATGACAAGTGATAACTGCTTACTTCTCTTACTTGTTACTAACTTACGAGTTCGCTGGATGACCACAAGTGCACAATCACAGGGTGCACATTTAAAGCTCAACATTAAAGGAGATTGGCCAGAGAGCATTTGTGGTCAAACCAACGTGAGTCTTGATGCGCTGATTTCATGGTTGCCGTAAGGCACTGTCTGATCCTAACACAGAATGCGGTAAAAGAGGTAACAATCACCCCTTTTTTCAATATCCTCCGTTAAGCATCCCATTTTGCCAGCTATCACCTTTGTGAGAAGTTTCGGAGGGTCAGACACTTTTCAGCGAAGTCTGAAATTATTCGTGGTTTCCAATAAATTACTAAGGCCAGGAACAATCTGGGGGATCTCCCTATAGGGGCACTTGTAAGGCTATATCAATCGGATTTTGGTCGCCAAAACTGGTGCTAATAATAGTGCCATAAGGCAGCAAGTTCATTCAATTTTAGGAAATTAAAATATATACAATTACTGAGGAACTATTCCTTCCCCTAAGACTGGGTAACCCCAGCATGCCAGATCCAGCTTCCTCCATCACATTATGCAGATCAGAGGTGGCGAGAAAGACCTCCAGCTCTTTGCTTCTCTCGTCATTTCTCACAGGGGCCATGGCTCTTTCCCCGCTTGGAGGTTAGGTAATCTTGCGTTAAAATCGCCCCCCCGATGAGATATACTCACCGCAGTGGCTGATATATAATCAAACAATCCCGGATATTTTTGATTGAGCACATTAAGAAAGTAATTATTATAAAAGTTTATAGAAATAATTTCAAAGCCCCCCTGTAAAGAACAGCTTCATAATCACTCCCTGGGGTTTCACCGTCTTTGCATGGTCACCAAAGTAGATTAATCCAGATGGTCAGTCCTCCAGAGTGTCTCGGCCGAAAACTGGACGGTGCTGCCGATATGCTAAAACACATAAAGCCTTTGAAAACTATGGGGTTAATGTCCCAAGTCTTCTGCATTAATATATTATCATACAGCTTTATAAACAATTGCCAGTGAGGAAGTGATATACTGGAACTTTATATTTATATCTGTGATTTTTGGCAGGCAGGATCATAAGCGCAGAAGCTGAAATGGAGCAAACCAGCGTTAATGTGAGTTTGCTCCACAAAGCGTTTTCTAGGCTATGAGACTTTAAAGTTGTGCCTAGACAAACAGGCTCGGCAGGTATTATGGGCGCTACTGGGGTAGCATGTGCCAGATTTGGGGTCCTTGGATTTGCAAAGTATGTTCCAGATGCAATTGGTGTGTGCTACCAGTCAGTCAAGCTCATTGCAGTCTGCTTAGGCTGCATACCTGTTCTTTCATATAGTGCCCTGCGAGGGCTGGGGCCAATAGTCAAAAAGAGATGGTCGTTAAGGTTCGCTTTGGTGGCTTTTAGAAATAGCCCATGGGTAATGTGACAATCTTTGTTCCAGATGTTGCTTCGCGTGTTCAGGTGGCCAGTAATTAGCCCGCACTCTGAGGTCACCTGAAATTATTAGCGATGTAGTTCCCAGCTATGTTTTCACCAAAGGGGCCAATCCAACCAACTCTCCATGCCGTTATAATATCAAGTCTTTCTGTGGGGTTGAAGATCCTGTGCGCACCAAGCTAGAGGGTAATCTTGTTCGGTAACTCAGCCCGCGTCATGATCTGATTGTGTTTCAAGGGCACCTGCCATTATCAAAACATAAGGGCAGGCCTCTGGAGGTTGATTTAAAATCATGGATTTAGAAATATTATCCATATGCCTGCATTCCTCCGCAGCATGTCCGTGTGGTTCTGTCTACCAGCTGTGGTTGCTAAAGGATTATTACCAACAAACCCTGCAACCTGATTAATGTCCAAATGGTCCAGGCTACCATTTGGCATGTCACTTTGTGTTGTGGGCATGGGGTTGACCGCAACC
Source organism: Pleurodeles waltl (assembly GCF_031143425.1). Lineage (NCBI taxonomy): Eukaryota > Metazoa > Chordata > Amphibia > Caudata > Salamandridae > Pleurodeles > Pleurodeles waltl. The sequence goes on from NC_090439.1 coordinate 232,014,726, forward strand.
TAAGGAATTTCCTGCCTTGAATGTGCTTTCGGACAACACACCGAGGGCCTATCACCAGGTACAGGTTTGACTGCACTTGTGGTACATTTGGACCCAGCATTAGATGTAATATGGAGTTTGCGTGTTGTCGCTATTTTGATTTCTATTGCCTCAAGGTGCTCTTTTATTGGTCTTAATTGAGCTTCCAGGATCGTGGCTGTTTGCGACAAGAAAAAGCATTGTGGCATGTACAGACCCATTTTTGTGATTCGGTAATCTATTTATTTACAGAATCTCAAAAAGGGTTTGCGAGTCGCGATTAGGAAGGGGTGCTCCTTCCTAATTGCGAGTCGCAGTCCGATGTATGATTGTTTTGTGACCACATATGTGGTCACAAAACAATCACAGTTAGCACCAGTCTCAAATTGGTGCCAACCCATTCACAAAAGGGAAGGGATCCACATTGGACTCTCGCCCCTTTGTGAATGCATGCAAAAAAAATTTTTCAGAGCAGGCAGTGTTCTCTTGGACCACTGCCTGCTCTGAACAAATGAAAAGAAAACTTCAAATTTTTGTTTTTTAAATGCATTCCGTTTTTCTTTAAGAAAAACAGGCTGCATTAAAAAAATACTACTTTATTTAAACGCAGTCACATACATGGTGGTCTGCTGACCCCAGCAGGCCACCATCCCTATGAGTGCCGCCATTCCCCATGGGGTAGCAAATTGCAACCTACCTCTAATATTCATGAGGTAGGTCATTGGCGACCCCATTGCAAACCGTAAACAGTGTTTACATACGGTTTTGCGACTCGCAAATGAGTCGAAAATTGCGAGTCGCAAATCTCGGGGTCATACATCTGGCCCTTAGCCCCTTTCCAGTTGCTTTTTGTCCTGACTGGGATTTCTCCCATGTAGCATGGACACCAGACTTTTTATGTTTAGACGCAAATTCAAAGGGAGCAGTAAGGCCGTTGGACCACAAAGAGGCCAGGGAGGTACCAGGGATTATTGAAATGGTTGTAACGCCTTGCATGACAGTGGGGCCACGGGGGATGCTGTTTTCCCTGCATCCCTGTCAATGACCTCCTCCATGAGGCTACTAATTTGAGCTACATCAATGCCATTTGCACACCACCGAGGCTGCACCCATGCCCAAAGGATAGTCTACATTCGGTTAGGGCAATTGCATTTGACACAAACCCCGTTGTATGCTTCAGCATGGTGTCAATGATTGTAGTCTTGTGTGGGGGTCCCGAACATCCAGCCACCTTGCACTTGCCCATTCTGGTGGAGGATCAAAGAGAATGTCTCACCTGATTGTCCAAAGTTAATCACCCGTGTCAGAGGGGTGGTGTAGGAAAGTACCATCTTGTCTGGCATGTTACCCCCATTTATCACTGTATGTATGTTGTTTTAGTCCTTGTGTCACTGGGACCCTGCCAGGCAGGGCCCCAGTGCTCATAGTATGTGCCCTATATGTGTTCCCTGTGTGGTGCCTAACTGTATTACTGAGGCTCTGCTAACCAGAACCTCAGTGTTTATGCTCTCTCTGCTTTCCAAATTTGTCACTAAAGGCTAGTGACTAAATTTACCAATTCACATTGGCATACTGGTATACCCATATAATTCCCTTGTATATGGTACTGAGGTACCCAGGGTATTCGGGTTCCAGGAGATCCCTATTGGCTGCAGCATTTCTTTTGCCACCCATAGGGAGCTCTGACAATTCTTACACAGGCCTGCCACTGCAGCCTGAGTGAAATAACATCCACGTTATTTCACAGCCATTTATCACTGCACATAAGTAACTTATTAGTCACCTATATGTCTAACCTTCACCTGGTGAAGGTTGGGTGCAAAGTTACTTAGTGTGTGGGCACCCTGACACTAGCCAAAGTGCCCCCACATCGTTCAGGGCAAATTCCCCGGACTTTGTGAGTGCGGGGACACCATTACACGTGTGCACTATACATAGGTCACTACCTATGTATAGCGTCACAATGGTAACTCCGAACATGGCCATGTAACATGTCTAAGATCGTGGAATTGTCACCCCAATACCATTCTGGTATTGGGGTGACAATTCCATGATCCCCCGGGTCTCTAGCACAAAACCCGGGTACTGCCAAACTGCCTTTCCGGGGTCTCCACTGCAGCTGCTGCCAACCCCTCAGACAGGTTTCTGCCCTCCTGGGGTCCAGGCAGCCCTGGCCCATGAAGGCAGAACAAAGGATTTCCTCTGAGAGAGGGTGTTACACCTCTCCCTTTGGAAATAGGTGTGAAGGGCTGGGGAGGAGTAGCCTCCCCAACCTCTGGAAATGCTTTGATGGGCACAGATGGTGCCCATCTCTGCATAAGCCAGTCTACACCAGTTCAGGGATCCCCCAGCCCTGCTCTGGTGCGAAACTGGACATAGGAAAGGGGAGTGACCACTCCCCTGACCAGTACCTCCCAGGTGAGGTGACCAGAGCTCCTCCAGTGTGTCCCATACCTCTGCCATTTTGGAAACAGAGGTGTTGGGGACACACTGGACTGCTCTGAGTGGCCAGTGGCAGCAGGTGACGTCAGAGGCTCCTTCTGATAGGCTCTTACCTCTCTTGGTAGCCAATCCTCCTATCTTGGTAGCCAAACCTCCTTTTCTGGCTATTTAGGGTCTCTGCATTGGGGAATTCTTCAGATAACGAATGCAAGAGCTCACCAGAGTTCCTCTGCATCTCCCTCTTTGCCTTCTACCAAATATCGACTGCTGACTGCTGCAGGACGCCTGCAAAACTACATCAAAGTAGCAAGATGACTACCAGCAACATTGTAGCGCCTAATCCTGCCGGCTTTCTCGACTGTTTCCAGGTGGTGCATGCTCTGGGGGTAGCTTGCCTTCACCCTGCACCAGAAGCTCCGAAGAAATCTCCCGTGGGTCGACGGAATCTTCCCCCTGCTAACGCAGGCACCAAAAGACTGCATCACTGGTCCTCTGGGTCCCCTCTCATCCTGACGAGCATGGTCCCTGGAACACAGCAACTCTGTCCAAGTGACTCACACAGTCCAGTGACTCTTCAGTCCAAGTTTGGGGGAGGTAAGTCCTTGCCTCCCCATGCTAGGCTGCAAAGCTGTGTACTGTGTGATTTGCAGCTTCTCCGGCTCCTGTGCACTCTTACATGATTTCCTTATGCACAGCCTAGCCTGGGTCCCCAGCACTCCGTCCTGAAGTGCACAACCCTCTGACTTGGCCTCTGATGTCGTGGGATCCTCTTTTGTAACTTCACGTGGACTCCGGTTCACTAATCTTCTAAGTGCCTGTTGGAGTACTTCTTTGGGTGCAGCCTGCTTCTGTGAGGGCTTTCTGAGTTGCTGAGCACCCCTCTGTCTCCTCCTCCAAAAGGCGACATCCTGGTCCTTCTTGGTCCTCAGCAGCACCCAAAAACCTCTACTGCAACCCTTGCAGCTAGCAAGGCTTGTTTGCAGTATTTCTGCGTGGGAACACCTCTGCAAGCTTCATCGCGACGTGGGATATCTTTCCTCCAAAGGAGAAGTTCCTAGTCATCTTCTTTCTTGCAGAATTCCAAGCTTCTTCCATCCAGAGGCAGCTTCCTTGCACCTTCATCTGGGGTTTCCTGGGCTCCTGCCCCACATGGACACTGTCGCGACTATTGGGCTTGGTCCCCTTGCATTGCAGGTCCTCAGGTCCGGAAATCCTTTGTCAGTGCACTGCTGGTGTTTGTTGTTCTTGCAGAATCCCCCTATCACGACTATTGTGCTCTCTTGGGGTAGTCGGTGTTCTTTACTCCTACTTTTCAGGGTCTTGGGGTGGGGTATCTTGTACACCCTGACTGCTTTTTTACAGTCCCAGCGACCCTCTACAAGCTCCCATAGGTCTGGGGTCCAATCGTGATTCGCATTCCACTTTTGGAGTATATGGTTTGTGTTGCCCCTATACCTATGCTTGCCTATTGCAACCTATTGTAATTCTACACTGTTTGCATTACTTTTCTGACTCTTACTTACCTATTTTTGGTTTTTGTATATATAACTTGTGTATATTACTTACCTTCTTACTAAGGGTACTCACTGAGATACTTGTGGCATATTGTCATAAAAATAAATTACCTTTATTTTTAGTAACTGTGTGTATTGTGTTTTCTTTTGATATTGTACATATGATATAAGGGGTATATTAGGAGCTTTGCATGTCTCCTAGTTCAGCCTAAGCTGCTTTGCCATAGCTACCTTCTATCAGCCTAAGCTGCTAGAAACACCTCTATTCTACTAATAAGGGATAACTGGACCTGGCACAAGGTTTAAGTACCTTTGGTACCCACTACAAGCCAGGCCAGCCTCCTACAGGTGGCACAGCCCAGTCTATTCCGACCGCATCCTGTGTGTGTCCCGTACTGCCGGACACTAGGTGTCTTTTTGAAGCACCCAAATGGTGAGAGTTGCTTCCTCCCTCCTGCACCTACAGAAGCACAGAACAGGATGGGGCTTGCAGTCTGCCCCTGAAGTCTCTCTCAGCACGTCCCGCACTGCAGGAAAGGGGGAATCTTCTCAAAGAGCCCTTCAGGTGCGAGTAGCAGTGTCCCTCCTCCACCAGCACAGGCACAGAGCAGAATGGGGCTTGCAGTCTGCCCCCAACGTCTTTCTCAGCGCTTCCTGCCCTGGGGGTAATGGAGTGTCTTTTGAAAGCCCTTGACTGGTGAGAGTTGCAGTGTACCTCCTCCACCTGCACAAGCACAGAGCAGGATGGGGCTTGCAGTCCCCCCTGGAAATCTCTCTCAGCATGTCCTGTGCTGCAGGCAAAGAAGAGTCCTTTTTAAAGCACCTGACTGGCTCAAGTTGCAGCACCCGACATCCACCCACACTGGCACAGAGCAGGATGGGGCTTGCAGTCTGCCCTAAAAGTCTCTCTCTGCGCGTCCCACGCTGTAGGAAAGGAAGCGTCTTTTTGAAGTGCCCTACTGGCGTGAGTTGTTGCATTCTTCCTCCAGCTGCATAGGCACCGAGCAGGATGTGGCTTGCAGTCCACTGCTGAAGTCTGTCTCAGGAGTCAATCCCTTGTACATAAAGTGCAAGAATAATCATTCACAACCACTCACTCTCAAACATGTTTAGCTTACATAGTCACCCAACAACAAACCAATAAACTGTCCAGTACCCATGCAGACAAAGACAACAAATAGAAGTCACAAGACCTCTACAATGGGTGAAGATGTGAGGTTTCTCTCACCGCTTGTCAAACAAAGAAATTAAACAGCTACTAAGTTGTGACTACCATTGCACAATGGTCCCAGACATGCAAGACTTGCAGCCTTCTCGGACATTAGGACCTATCACCAAATGTCTGCACAATCATAATGACACCAAACACCATTTATATATGCAGTACTGCATTGCATCAAGCGGGCATACAATGTGTGGCACATGGGCGTTCCCATTCACTGAAGCATGGTTTTTGAAGCAAGCCCCATCAACTAATATTTGCAGACAGGGCTTTGCGCCTAAAAATAATGCCTCCATGAGGCTTGCACTAACTTTCCCAACAATGCATGTGTGCTGCACACATACAAGGTGGGAAAAGTGTTAAACTATGTCTAATCACAGTATTATGTACTAGAAGGTTAGACTTCTAGTACCAAACCTATGCTTGACGTTATGCATTCACTCCTGCCATATAGTACAAGGGTATGTGTGTTGGAGCATGACTGCTTAAAGTGCGCCAGCACAAGTAGTGAGGAAAACAGTGCCATATCCTAGTAATACAGTGCGGCTCAACTCTCTCCCTTTTACACTACTTTGGTTGCTGCGCTGATTGATAAATTAGTAATCTGCCCAGTGGTGTCTGCTTGAATTACAGACAGTTACTGAGAGACAAACTTTGCAACTTTGCACATCTCTAGTACTATCAAGAACAATATTTCTTATTTGTAAGGTTTGGTGCTTTTTTTTCCACTATTCCCTGTAGTGGTTTGTTGCCGCGGATACCAATATTTGTATTGTTTCTGTATGAGTTTAAATGTGAACATTGAATTTTTCTGTGTTCAAAATAGCAATCACAGCTCCAACAAAGAAAGTGAACACTATATCAAGTCTTTCAAGTAGGTAGAATACTTCCAAATAGTGAAAGTGTGTCCTGCAAAGTTCCAGGAGTGCAGGATCCATGGCAGATAGTTAGAAAAACATTGAATGTGCAATGAGCAACATTGAGATTTATTGTACTTTTATCTTTTGTGGGTATCCTGAACATCTGTCATGGATACAATCTGAGCAGACTATCATTGGACACTAACAACATAGCACATCAAGTCAGATTATCACAGATCAAAAAATGTAGAACCTCCAAAGCAGTTTGTGTAATCCTGACCCAGGGACATATTTATGGGCTTTTGGCAGAGGGCAGTGAAGCAAGGGGCATATTTATACTCTGTTTGCACCTAATTAGCATAATATTTTTTTACCTCTAATTCAGCGCAACACTAACTCCATATTTATACTTTGAAACTAGAACCGTCTAGCACCAAATTTATGGAGTTAAAGTCATTTTTTGGAAGCAGCAACCTACCTTACCTTAATGAGATGCAAAGTAGGCATTTCCGTGCAAAAAATGACTCTATGGCCTTAACGCCATATTTATAGTCCCATGCAAAAATGGCGCACAGGAGGGAGGAGGGCTCAAAAAATGGGGCAAAGCTTGCTTTGCCCCATTTTTTAACACCTGGGTCAGGGCAGGCGTTAGGGGACCTGTGGGACTATTTCCATGGTGGAACACCATGGAATAAGCCCACAGGTGCCCTCCCCAGGCCCCAGGGACACCCCCCCTACACACCAGAGAGACTGCAGAGGATGTGGGACCCCATCCCAGGTAAGTACACATAAGTACTGGTAGGTATTGCATTTTATTTTTTAAAGTGCCATAGGGGCCACTGAAATGGGCCCCACAACAAGGCACAGGGTGCAATGGCCATGCCCAGGGGACCCTAGTCCCCTGTGCTGGCCATTGGGGTGTTGGGCATGACTCCTGTCTTTTGTAAGACAGGAGTCATGTGGTATGGATGATTTCGCATCAGAAAATTACTATAGGCAGGTTAGAGTAATTATTTGTTTTTAGTCTAACCTGCCTAATGTAATTTTTTGGTGCAAAAACCCTTCTTCCATAGCGCCAGCCCCACCAGACTAACGTCATTTTTTTTACGCTAACCCACCCTTTGCGCCGGATTGCACCATTCCATAAATATGGTGCCTGGTTGGTGCACGGAAATGGTACAAGCCGGTGCTAAACATTTTGGTGCAAAACTGCGTTAGTGCAGTTTTGCACCAAAAAGTATAAATCAGGGCCCAAGTCACCTTGCTGTGCTGCACTACGTCAAAGGGAAAGGGCAGGAATGTGCTGTATTTAAACCAACGCCGTTTTGACAGCATAGCGCCAACAAAGGGACCCTTGCACCTTGAAGTCTGCCCTTCACCTTTTACAGTGGGTGGTTTGCAGCCACGGCCCGTCCTTTAGGGCGGAGGGGCAGCACCCCCCACCTTTTGCCCTTCATGAAGAGTGCCTGTCAGGCTGAGCATAGGTCAGCCTGAAAGACACTCTTCATGTTCAGATCAGGAAGCCACGTGCAAGACATGCAAGATTTGTGCAAACTCCTGGCTGCCTGAGCTGAACTTTGCTGGGCTGAAGAGGTCACAGCTCCTGTGGGTGTGACCTCCTCAGCTCAGCAAAGGTGCCTCGAGGCCCATCCCCTCAGTGACAAGGGGAAGCGTCACCCATTGACTTCGACCTGAGCGCTTCAGGTTTAAGCTCTGAAGCACCCAGGGCAAGTGTCAATCAGTGATACCTCTTCACAGAGTGGGGAGGGTCATAAGTCTCACTGACCCCATCCCACTCTGTGACGAAGTTGGGACTGCTGTCTTCCCTCATTGGCTGACCTAAGGTCAGCCAGAGAGGGAAGGCAGCAGTCCCAACCCTCCTGAGACCTCCAAGCTGAAGGTAAGTGTGTGTGTGTTTTTTTTAAATGAATGTTTGGTGCGTGCGTGTATGTTTGAATGTTGATGAGTGTTGTGAATGGATGTGCGTGCTTGCATGTGTGAATGAATAAATGTGAGTGTGGGAGTGTGCTTTCTGCCCGCCCCCTCCCTCCTAAAATTACCGTCCGCCACTGGTGTTTTGTGCTTTTAATGTTTTTCAATAGAGTTGTACTTTTTAGATCTGGGTGAAATTTTTGTTCATTAACAAAAGTAAGCATAATTACTGGTTGCTTGGCTTTGCAGCTTCGTACACTTTTCACAGAGGAGGGTTTGAGTAGTTAATGTCTGTGGTACTGGTTTGTGCGGCAGTTGCAATACATTTTCTCATTAAACCAGTCCCCCATCATCATCTTGCATAGTTATTATAGGCAGGCGTTTTTCATGTAGCCAACAGGGGAAATGTATTTATGCAAGATCTATAATTTTCATTAAAATCACGTGTACTACATAAGTGATAAATCACACATGCGTTTGCCCCTAGTGTTGTCATAACCTTTCTATGCTAAAGCAAGATGAGGAATACATAGCAATTGGTTAGGACAACTTAAATATGTATTTACAACAATACCCTACACAAGACAATAACACTGTATGCGAGGACCACATTTTATTCTGTGCAGACCGTGTTTTTCAAAAAGAAATTGTTTAACGTGGTTAAGGACTTTCTGATACCTAAAAATTCTACTAAAGGAAAAAAACATTCCACGGGTATTTATGAAAGAATTGGTCACTTTAGAAAAACGAAAACCCAACCTCAGGTAACATAGGACCACAATTTAATTGTGTTACTTAACCAGATCACCTTACACCCTTACCTGCCTGTCTAAGGCATAGCCAGGACACCTGACCTTATAGAAATTAGCAGATGCCTTTGTATTCACGTTTTTATCTACGTTCCTGAAGGTTTGTCATAATATTGATAATGCATAATTTTATTAAGGAACTATTCCTTATGAAATAGCCCTTACCCGAAGATAAAATATTGGGCCAGTAGACGCACAACACCATCTGTCTATTTGAGACTAAAGCTGCACATGACATCATAATTAAAGCTTGAATAGCAACCAAAAGGTGACAGGCCTTTGAAACACAAATATGGATAACAGTCCTAAGAATAGTGCTAAAATATAGAGGACCATACGCTAAGGTAAGCGAACAAGGCCATGCCATCTTTTTGAGTCTAGTTGAATTGTCAGTTTTTTTTAAAATTATGTTATATTTCTCACTTATTTCTAACTTTATTAGATTTTCAGTATGTTAGAAACATCACTTAAATGGAACAGATGATGTACAGCATTCAGTGCCTGAGCAGATTGGGTATAATGAGGACACATTGGCTTAATGGATTTAGCAAATGGTCACAGGTCTAAAATAGATATTATAGGGTGGATCTGATATCAAATATTAGTGTTGCCTTATGATAAGAAGGTGCAAGAGAGTGTAAAGGGCCAAATAAAGATTTACAACTTTAATGTAGTGGGAATTTACAGGGATAATAGAGATTTATCACCAAGTAGACATGAGAGCACAAGGTCATGCCTCAATTAACAGAATACTGGTCATAATACTGGCGGACTGGTGATTATGTTAGGGAGTGGAGATCATGATGGCCGTGAATTTGAAGTTGAAACAATATGGGATTTTCTTAGTTGAATTTAGTTTGCTCTCATTTACGAGCCAAAGCATCCCTAAATTGTTCTGAGTTTTCTTGAAGTGCCTGAACAATTTGATCATCTTCCCAGATTTAATGACATAACCTTTGAAGGCTAATATTCTGGTTAGTGTGCGTCACCTATGTAGTGCCACCGTATGCCGCTGTGAAAGGTTCTTGCTAGAACTTTTTAAAGCTTAATTTCAACCACTCCAAAATGTGTCCACCTCGTTGCCTCCGACAAAGCTTTTGAAGCTAGTTTGCAAAGTTCTATAGCTGGTCCCAATTGGTGTGTGAGAAGCAAGACCTGACAAACCTCTGTGGATCACTCAAGGAAGTCTTGATACTGGGAGTGAAAAGGGACCATGTAACTGGAAAACAAACATTCCTACCATAACAAAACAGATGATATGCATGGAAATTATAATTGAGAACGAGACAGGGCTTAAAGGGGTACTAATTTAGAGGAAGGAAAAAACAAGTAAGAATAGAACACCTAAAAATTAAAGAGTTTTTAAATAGTTTTTATAACCTACATATATGGGCCCATATTTATGCTTTTTTAGTGCTGCATGTGTACCACTTTTTAACTCAAAAGTGGCGCAAACTTACAAAATACAATTATAATTTGTAAGTTTGCCCCGCTTTTGCGTCACAAATGACACAACTGCCGCGCTAAAAAAGTATAAATACTGGCCATGGCACCTTTGGTGTTAAAAAAAAACCTGAAAACATCTATTCCAAGAGGCTTGGTATGCCTTTGCAATGCTTCCAGAAGTACCTCTACTTCAAAGAGGACATGGGTTTGATGAGTGGAAGAGGGCCACCAAGTAGTCATAGCTGAATTACTAGCACCCTGTTCCTTCACAGTCCCTGTTCATCCTCCTCTGAGGATTGGTACAGGGTTACTCAGATCATCTTCCATTTCCTAAACATTGCCTCCTCCGTTACTCCACAGTAGCATAACAGCCCCCATCTGGTACTTGCTCCCCATGGACAGAATTCCACTCTTAAGATCATTGCTCCCATTACAGACATATCAGTACAACCATGATCAGAATCTCATCACTTTACCTGGATTGAGCGATTATATTGACTATGGGGCATATTTATACTCTGTTTGCGCCAGAATTGCGTCGTTTTTTTTGACGCAATTCCGACGCAAAACGAACTCCATATTTATACTTCGGCGTTAGACGCGTCTAGCGCCAAAGTCCATGGAGTTTGCGTCATTTTTTAGCGTGGACACCTACTTTGCGTTAATGATATGCAAGGTAGGCGTTCCCGTCTAAAAAATTGACTCCGAGGCATGTGCGCCGTATTTACACTCCCGGGCAAAATTCACGCCCGGGAGTGGGCGGGTCCAAAAAAATGACGTACGGCCGCTTTTGCGCCGTTTTTTAGCGCCTGGAAAAGGCAGGCGTTAAGGGACCTGTGGGCTCGGAAGGAGCCCAGAGGTGCCCTCCCATGCCCCCAGGGACACCCCCTGTCACCCTTGCCCACCCCAGGAGGACACTCAAGGCTGGAGGGACCCATTCCAGGGACATTAAGGTAAGTTCCGGTAAGTATTATTATTTTATTTTTTTTGTGGCATAGGGTGGCCTGATTTGTGCCCCCCTACATGCCACTATGCCCAATGACCATGCCCAGGGGACAGAAGTCCCCTGGGCATGGCCATTGGGCAAGGGGGCATTACTCCTGTCTTTGCTAAGACAGTCATTTCTATGGGGGTTGGGAGTCGAAAAAAATGGCGCAAATCGGGTTGAGGCGAAAAATTTGCCTCAGCCTGACTTGCCCCATTTTTTGGCGCCCAAGCTCCATATTCCCCTACGCCGGCGCTGCCTGGTGTACGTCGTTTTTTTCCACGCACACCAGGCAGCGCCGGCGGCTAACGCCGGCTAACGTCATTGATTAAATACGGCGCCCGCATGGCGCTTCAGAATGGCGTTAGCCGGTGCTAATTTTTTTGACGCAAAACTGCGTTAGCACAGTTTTGCGTCGAAAAGTATAAATATGGCCCTACATATTTTGTGATTTATACAATGGGTGGTTCTTAATTCAGTGTTCTATCCTATTATGTAGTTTGTAATACCATCTTTCAAACATATTGTATACAGAACTTCAACTGCCACAAGAATGGAACGGTAAGTGTACATAGGTACTTGAGATTTACTATGCATAACCCCACATCTGTGAACGCTGACAATATGTTTATCTGCAGGGTGCAGATTAAAAGTTAATCTATACTTTCCGTCATAATATTGTTATTGTGGCTGTACTGATAAGAATATTTTGGCAAGGCAATATTACGTACCTCAGTATTGTGGTATACAACTCTCAAAGCCATTCCCCTCAACTATTTCAACCAAGAGAACATCAGAAGTCACTTTTTGCTAACAGGAGCGCATAAAGGGCTTAAGGTTGGAGCTGCAAAATATGATGTAAGAAATAATGCATGAAATATCACACATGCAAAATGCATAAAATATCACACATGCAACAACACTCACCAGACCTCCCTTCTGATGCTATGCCACTCAGAAAAGATGCACATGCTGCCATGTATATCATCCACTTGAAAAGATGTGAACCGCTAAAGGAAGTCTGCTGAGAGAGTTCAGTGCATTTTCCGCTTCTTGGGCAACTGCTTCTGTCCCACATAGCATCACTGGCCCTTCCTTAGGGAGCAGCACCAGAGCGCATAAGCTGCAGAACTCTACTTCATGGAACAGTACAATGGCATTAGCGACAAAGCCCGGTATGAGTTTGAAATTGCTGAGCAGCATAAAACTGCTTAGCCTGCTGCTTCCATGCCATGCATTAGTCGCTGGCTGCAGGGTTCCCTAAATTGAACATCATTCCTGGAGCACAAACTTACAACTTTAGTTTTGTAAACCCTGCGAATCGAAATAAGGTGCTATTAAGTCTTTTCATGCCCTCAATAAAGGTCACGGCGACTAGAAAGATTATGTGAGTGGTCTTTTTGTCAGACCAAGCATTAGCCGCTGATTATCTGTATAATAAAATCTGCAAAAAGTAATAGGTACTGCAGTTTACCGAGGCTGAGTTACCATTTTAGTGAGGAAGGTGAGGGAGAGGAGAAACCTTGTTTTTTCCTGTGGAATGCCCCCAGCTCTGGATTGATCAAACCTGTACGAGTTCCAGAAGTGCTAGTAACAGGAGTTAACAGCCCCAAAAGAATTATGAGAGTCACATAACCACTGCGCATCTGGTGCATTTCACTCTGACATTGCGGCTGAAAGCAGCAAAATAACTCTGTAATACTCAAGGGAAAAATTGGGATTTAACAGGGGAAATGTACACGGTAGTCACGATTGCTTTGGTAATTTCTCATTTCTGAGGGTATCATCCAGGTACACTTCATAATGCTCAGAACTTTTCCAGACTTTCCCCAGAGTTACGATTTTGCTCTATCAGGACTGAGGCTCTCATAATGAGGACCTTAGAGTAAAATTCAGTTCCACAAAATCTGAAGATACTTAGGGCCACTTTTCTTGAGGCCCCTTGTGCCCTTCTACTGCCACCATGTGTGCGCCAAATTTAAAATATGGCGCCCCATGGCGCAGGGTAGAGGGCAATAATGTCAGAATTTCTGAGCTATTGATGTACTGTTCAGGGTTAGTCCCAAAATGTTTGCGCTAATCCTGGACAGTACATAGAGGCACATTGTAAGAAAATGTGTGGTCCCTTTTAACCCTTGCTCTGAGCAAGTGTTAAAAGTGCCGAACAAAATGACGCAAAGAAATCTCTTAGATTTCTTTGCACCATTTTTTCACCCCCGTCTAACCGGGGAACACCCCCTTCCTATACATTATGCCTGGTGCAGGAATAATGTGGCGCAAAGGGTTACAAGGTGGCGCAATGCATGCATTGCACCACTTTGTAAAAGTGGCGCGGGGAAAAAGCCACCTTAGCATCAAAAAATGTCGCTAAAGTAGCGCTAGACCCTCTTAAATCAAGGCTTAGGTAAGCGTTCTGTGCTGGGACGCCCATTCAAGTAGTTAGAAATGTTTACAGTTGATAGAATTTACAGTACATATTATACATATAACCTCGCTTGCTTACGTGCAGTGAAGCGCCTGATGTTTCTGATAAAGTACTTTACTCAGGTTTAAGAAGGCACTCCTGAGATTATAAAAAGTAGCTTGAATCAGCAGTATCAATCTCTGACCTTAGACATTTCTGTGACCCTACCGGAGTCCTGAGCCTTCATTCCTAGAGGTACAGTTTAAGCAGAAGAGACAAGGGATTCAATTTGTTAATAGCATAACATCAAGCTGTGAAATACAGCAAGGCGTTTTCATGTTTTCTAAAATTCCTGAGCTGAAGGTAGGGCTACGCTTGAGAGGACAGCATTGAACGAATGCCACTGTACCTTTCCCTCCGAGATCGAAACTTAAAGTACCTTTGTTAAGATAGATTCTGGATGGTTCACCAAGACACGCTAATTAAAACAAATAGTAAGTGAAGAGATGCACGGTGAGTGTAACATTCTTTAAATCCAATCATTTGAAGAAGGCATACAGAGCCACTATCCAGTGGAATCTACGAATTATTTCCCAGAATATGCGAGCTGTCTGCACCCTTTCTGTTGGTTACAGTTCTCGGATAACGACAGACTTCAACAGCACGCTGCAGCTCCTTAAAACAATTATTTGGCCATATCATTAACGGGTGCACTGGCGGAGGGCACAGCACTGTCCAGACGGCATGCATATAGTTCTGCAGCAGCTCAGCACGGAAACGGGGAGAAGCAACCACTGCTCCCTAACTCCGAGCTGCGCTGTCTAGAGCTCATTCGCTAATTCACAAAATGTCTAGGTAGCATCTATCTTTTGCTCCAACACACATGTTCATGATAGTGGCCCCTGGGGCTTGTTACCCAAAGTGACTTCGGTGCTACTGGCATTTGTGTCTGTGTTTTTTTTTTTTTAGGTCGAGGTGCAAACGCTTTGACCTATTGTAATTCTTGTGGGTTAATGACTACGCCCACCTCACGTCCATCACTTTCATTCGTCCGAGGGCTTGCCTTTCAAAAACCACTTGATGTCATTGGTAAATGTTTCACGTTTGTCCCGTAATGGGGAAGTTTGGTTACCTCCTTGGACACTGACCCTGTTACAGGGATAATTGCACGATTGACAATATACTTCAGCATAGATGAACTACTTTTTTCTTTTGCCTGCACTTCGTGGCTGCCATGGCCCTCACAGTGCTCAGAGCATGAACTCGATCAGCTGTATCGTTTTTACATTATATGCCCTCTGATCTGTTTAGTACATATTCTTTGCAGCAGGCACATTAACCCTGTGAGCTGCCTTATAATGACTCCAAGCTTCCACTAGACAAAAATACCTACTCTTGACTGCCATGGAGCTCAAAGCTCTTAGAGCACAAACTCGATCAGCTGTATCGTTTTTATGTTATATGCACTCCGATCTGCCTGGTACATGTTCTTTGCAGCAGGCATATTAACCCTGTGCACTACCTTATGAATACTCCAAGCTGCCACTAGACAAAATTACGTTCTCTCCAGAAAGAACATATATCACCAGAGTTATTTTGACATTTTTACACCATTTGCACTTTGTGATTTGCCTAGCACACGTTCTTTGCAGCAGGCACATTACCCTCTGCGCTACCTTATAATGAGTCCAAGCTTCCACTAGACAAAAGTACGTTCTCTCTCCAAAAAGAACATTTATCACCAGTTATTTTAAAAATTTTTCATTGTATGCACTCTGACCTGCTTAGTACACGTTATTTGCAGCACACATATTTATTCTGGGACTTGTAGTTTTACCTTTGTAATGTGATACAAGCTAGAAACCAGCCCTTGGAGTAGTAATCTTAGAGTTGTCCAGCTCCCTAGTTCAATGCGTGATTCACTCATTTAGTTTATGTTTCAGCTTTACATTCTGGGACTTGTAGTTTTACTTTTAAACCGTGATACAAGCTGCGAATACAAAGCAGAAATCTGACTAGATGAACTACACACGTTTGAGACTGAAACGTGAGCTGTGTGTGTGTATTTATAAAACTAACCTCGAGGAGAGCTTACAGTTAATTATGCTGTACAATGGTCAATATTTTATAACAAATATTCCAGTTCAAGACTGACTGAGGATCATTAATATCATGTGAGGTAGCTCTTCTCAAGCGTGCAAAAAATTATGGGCATTTTGTTTGACTCCCCAGACTGCAGTAAAGGGACAGTGATCCAGTAAGCATGCATTCTTGGAGTACAATTATTTATTAATTGCCTTGTGGGCAATGTCGCCAGTACCAACTGCAAAGTAAATATGTTTTGAACCTGGGAGTAGTTTGTGTTTGAAGGGCCTTGTTTAAAAAAATATTACAGTAGACCTACTAGCCCTTTAGTTATATTGTAGGCCCACTGGAATTATGTGGCAGAAAGGACAAAAATATGTGGCAGGGTTTACCAATTAACGTGGCAAAACGTCCAGTTATGCATTTCAAATGCCAATAGCTCCCACTCAGGTAAATGTGATACCTATTGCATTGCAGATGCTTGTTGTTATCACAGAAGGGAACACAGGCACATTCCTGTCTCTCTCACTCTCTGTATGTCTTATTGAATAGTATTCAAATGTGTTATTGGGCCCTTTTTGTAAGAAAATCTTCCTATAAAAACAGTCCATTTGTTCCATTCATTACGTTATGGAAGCCCACGCTTGCTCTTCCAGACCAGTGTCAAATTGCCAGAAACTGTTAGCTGAGAATCTCCAAGGGATGAAAGGTGCAGCCTTCTTTGTCATGTCAATACAAGGAGAAACATGACATCATGACAGAATAGAGGAGACATTCTTCTCTCTTTGCAATGCATTGGCCTTTCATCATTGGTGGCACCCATCCATCTCTTTCTACATTAGTTCCTTCAAAAAACCCAACACTGCCCAGGTGGCACAGTGGTTGGCAATGTCCCAGCAGGCAGTTGGTTAAAGAATGAGCACAGTCAGGCCAGGCTGCCCTCTCCCACGTTGTGGTGTTCTCATCTGAATAGGTTGTACTGGTAAGTGATTGTTACAGGAGAAATGTGTACAGTTGCAGCATGCATTGCTATATTGTTTGTTAAATGAAAGAACATACTTTCATTTCCTCCCAAATGTGTATCATTTTCCCATATCAAGGTAAATAATATTGGTAATAATCTTGAGTAGCTTTGCAAAAGCTGTCAGTGAATGGGTGGAGGAAATACAGCTGACAGGCTATGGGTAAGAGAAGTCCCTGTCTTGTGAGTTTTGGCTGGACATGCACACTGGTTATCAGTTCAGTTTTGCTTAGATAGTCAAGTTTTCAATCATGTACGCCATTGGCTCACCATTGGCCTGAGCAGCAATGCACACCTTCAGACAGGTGTGCAACGTGTACTGTGTGTTACATTACCACTAAACAACAAATTTGTTAAAAGTATAAGGAACAAAAAGCTTCCAACAATTCTACCAAACAGAGATGTTTCATAAGTAAATTGCCAAAAGACCCTGAGAAAATCAGGTAAGAGACCAAAAGCTATTCAAGGAAAATGAGCTGTTCCTCTAATGAACAAAGGGAAACATTGTGTTAACAACAGGCAATTGGAAAGGTAAAACAAAAAATGACAAACTACTCTTGTATGACCGCAACTGTCCCTTGCGACCAGGTCACTTTCACCCACAAGTGCATGCAGTTAGGTCAAAGCTGGATTTTGGAACAGTTAAGCATGTTACCTTTCGACTAGTAATGGGATATGGAGGAAAAATCTGTTCTGCCAGATCAACCAAAAGGCTTGATCTGATGAAGTACGCAAGATTAAAAAAGTTGGTCAACCAGGTGTGATCAAGAAGAAAAATTCCATTTGACAAGTGGTATCTTTCATTGTTTCAAGCTTAAAGCAATGTCACCAACTAAGGAGCAAAGCTTCCCTCATTCAGTGTTTTTGCTTCACGGTTCTTGGTGGTTTTGTTGGTCTGTCAAGCACCATGCAAGGGTTATATCCACCTAGGGCTCTCTGTGATCAGCCTGTGGCTTTTGCAGTTTATGCATAACATATTTGAAAATCCTACAATGCATGTAAGATGCTTCCTCTATCTGATGAACTCACATGTTTTCTGAATTTGGTGCCAAAGAGCTGCCTCAATCTACTGTTGGATTGTGGTGTTTAGTTGACATTTCCGCTTGCAGTTGCACACTGCCCTGCAACATACAAAGGTAAGAATAGTCCACTAAAACCTAATTTTATGTAGATATTCTGAATTGGTTCTTATGAACCCAATCCTCTTCAGTGTAGTTGGCAAATGTGGATCTCCACTATCTAGGCAACTTCCAGGTACTTTCACAATGCACAGCAAGTTGTATGCTCCCATGACATATTAAGTCTTTTGGAGTCAGTACAGAAGGAAGTCATCAGTAGCCTTGAAACAATGCCTTTCACTTAGATATCCAGATGAAGATTATGTTAGTATTCTTGATATATTATCTTGTGGGCATGGCGAGTATTCTCTTAAAATGAAAAGCTAGTACTTCAGTATAACAGAGGTAGATGCCCCTGGAGCTATTCTCTGCTTCCCACCATCCATTACCAGTATCATATTGTCACGCTTTACCTTTCGTTTACTGCCCTACTCAGATGGAGCTGAAGTGCGACCTCGGTTCTTGTAGGTCCTGCTCTGGCCAAGGTAAGGGCGATCCCTTCTGGTAGCCACAGTGCTGCTGACAATGGTACGCCACAACAGTCCATGCCCTCCAGAAGGAGTTCCAGAGGAAAAACTCCTAAGGAAAAAAAAACTCTTTGACAAGAACTCCCTGGAACAGAAAAAGGACACGTCAAAAATCAGAACTCCAATGCCAGGAAAAGAATAATAGGATAAGCTGGAAAAAACAAACAGGAACAACAACTGGAATCAGAGAAAAAACAGCCAGAGCGTGATCAGCACTGAGGGAGGTGTTGCAATGTAAAGAGAAAAATAATCTGATCCCTTATACCACTTAGCAGGAAGTGACATGGAGGAAGAACGCCATCCTAGATTGGGAAAAGAGCTATAGAACAAAGCAGAAAAAGGCATCATATTAGAAAGGGAAACAGATGCATGCAGGGAAACAAAATGAGAATTGCATGCTGGGAAGGAGAAAACATGGCCCCACAAGGAAAAAGGAAAAAAGAAAAAAGGAAGAAAGGAAGAGCCCTAGATCAGGACACCAGTGAATTCCCAGATATCCCGCGGCGGACACCGATGCCACGCATTGAACACGGCGAGGTATCTGCACACATGGAAAACGTAAAAACGAGGAGGAATAAAAGTATTCCTCCATGTTGTGCCATTGATAACGCGTCCCGACTTAGGTACTTTACTTACACAAGGACTCGTTTTAGGCCAATTAACCTTTTGACCCTGATTGGAGACACCTTAAGACGAGATATCTATTCCGCATTTCAATCACTAGATCAATAACCTAATTAATATTCACAACAATAAATTAATCAAATTAGTTAATTGCATCAATAAGAATTGAAACGCAATGTGACCTTTCAGCCATGAATAACCACACAGAATTTAGTAAGATTTAAGATATTTATTCCCTATTGGTTGCACTCTACTAGGAGGTTTATTAGTCTCAGTACCAGAAAACACATTAACAATGTCACAATGTGGCAACTTGAATACGACTTAAGAAAAGCAAAGATCATGAACATTAGGACAAATCACGACGTCAACATGAATCAACGTTAGCAGAGTATCATTAGCACGCTATTCAACAAAGCAAAGATTCAGTCATTTGTCTATTTGCACCCAATGTTAGTGAACTCCTTAACTAACCCCCAATTAGCATCAGCATGTTGGGTTTCATGCAAAACAATTTAGTAACACAAATTTAGAAAACATCTAGCTATGGCCTCTATCAAAAGAGCAGTTGGTACCTAGAAAGGAAAGGCAAACAGACAATTACAGTTCATCATCATATAGTTACCCTCTGTAATGGGTCAGCATACAGAATCAGTCATCGTCCTCAGGACAGCAGTCGATCCACCATCAGCCAGGATAGGACAGCAGAGTCTCGGCAGAAAGGGAAAGTAGGAATACTTCCCTCATAAGGAGAAGAAGTACATTATAGGGCAAAAGGAAGGTGAGGATGTTTTAGGATATCAGGCAATAAAGCCTCAGGGCAGGGCAGAATGGCGGGATAAAAGGCAGGCAATGACTCGCAGAGAAAAATTGGCTGATTTCTCCTTGTGACACGTCATTAAATTGAATTTGCCAGACAAGTCTCTAATTTCTAATTGGTCATTATCTGGTGCACCATTATCTCTATCCAATAGTCCGTTGATCACCTTACTAGAATTTTCACTTAAAACAGTTCTCATGCAGCTTATTGGCTCCTGTGATTTACGTCTTTAACGGGTAGAATGTCAGGTAGGAAGAGTTACACTCCTTGCTTCAGTCAGCAACTCCATTGTCTTTACCAGTTTGAGCGACTTTGTACTTGTTGCGAATTACACTGTTGCATTCGGCAAGAATGTCTCCTTGAGCAAGTCGGATCTCATGAGAAAGAATTTACTACGGTTACACACATCTCTAGCTTCTGGAAAAGTACAGTTTTATGTCCTTCAGGAAGACAGCACATTGCACGTTAGAAAAAACACATTTAATATGAGACCAGGCAGCTAGGCTCAGATCCTTGCTAACTAAGGCCTAATGGTTAATTCATCAAAAACCTCAACATATAACTCTTAATGCTAAAACAGAATCATACATTAGTACATTAATAATTCATCATTAGTCAATTTCATTAATCATCGTATACATTGATGGCCAATCCCCGTGGGCACATTTCAAACGCGTATGTTAACACTAGACTGTCGTGTTTTCTATGCAGCTTTATTACACGTTATTTTGCAAGCATTTCATGTTAATTTTGATTATAAAAGCTACACTCCAACACCAAGCTAACGTCACCCCTAGGGGTGGCATTAGTTTTTGGTGCCATCACAGATTGCAGACTTTTTGCAAATCTGGGGCAGCGTCTAAAGCAATGCATGTTGCGATTAAACACCCACAGCAACACCCATTGCGTGCCCCTCTAAAGCAGAAAGCTGCATCAGAAGGGCCCATGTTGACAAGTTGGTGTTAAGCCACAAAAGGTGGCTTAGCACCACCTTGTAAATGCGGGGCACTGCACAGCGCCACCAGAGCATCACAAAACTGACGCTCTGGTGGTTCAAGGGCCTTGTAATTCTGGCCCTTAATGCTTTCCCTGAGGCCCTGAAAGGATTTAAAAGTTCACTCCTGTTGAGGATTGTGACTTACTGGACTAAGCCAGAAGGTAAAATCTTTGATGAAGGCAAACCTGTGCAGTGTTTCTGACCTGTGCTCCATCACTGCCACCCTAAAATTGCCCCTAGGTTCCAGTCTACCACTACCATTGACTATCATTAGCACTTTGTATTTCATGTTGCTATTTGTACTTAAAACTTTAAAAACTCATATCTCCACTTCCCCTTATGTGCTTTTTGGTATTTTGGTGGCATTTTGTTTATTAAGTTTTATTCTATTTGTTTCTAATTTGGTTTGGGATCTTTATTGCTTTGCATCTTGCCTTTATTACCGTTTTGGTACTGCATAAATAATGTGTCCTAAGTTAAAATGGTCTGCTCTGTGCCATAACTACCAGGCCCTTGAGCTCAGGTTTATTTAGTGACTTTGAGTGTTCGCATTGACAAGGGTCCTGATTATTCCTTAAGGTGGGTAATCACTCACCCCAAAGAATTATCCAGTTTCTTACACTCGCCACGAGCATGACCCAACTTATTGCACCACTAAGTAATTCCACACCTCCCTCTCAA
The DNA here is from genome assembly GCF_031143425.1 of Pleurodeles waltl. Lineage (NCBI taxonomy): Eukaryota > Metazoa > Chordata > Amphibia > Caudata > Salamandridae > Pleurodeles > Pleurodeles waltl. The sequence goes on from NC_090439.1 coordinate 232,036,231, forward strand.
ACAGCAGGGAGAATGCCTCACCTAATCCATTCAACCATAGTATTCAGTGAGTCCATAATGGACAAAAACAGATTGTGAGTTTCAGATAGCCTTCCATTCATGTGGCTGGTAGTACTAGGAGCAGCTCCAATTCTTGTTGATGCAGTACAGAACCTTGTAATAAGCTGTGACAACCACTGTCTTTTGGCCACCAATCACCATGGTGGTCAGAAATATTTACTTCTACTGCTTGTTGTTGCAATAACTGGGACCGGGGGCGACGGGGGTGTCTGGGGACTGTATTATGGCAATCCTGTTGCTACTTCAACTACATCATCATGTTGAATTGACCACGGTTTTCATGTTGTTGAAATCCAACTACATTAACATTGTCTTTGCTGAAGGATACAAAGTAAGAAATCCTAAACCAACAGACATTTCAAACCTAAGCTGCCATGCCCAGCTTCAACATTCAAGGTTGGCATACATACCTCCTGCCTCAAAGACCTCCATGTGCTCCTGGTGTCTCTGACTATAAAATTCAAATTTCTTTGCACTGTTTTCTAAGGTCACATAAGCCACTTCCTAAACTACTTACAATACTTATGTCCTAACTATGCTACCAATCACAGCTTTAGATGTAGCAAAGCAAACCAGATTGAAAAAGCCAGATGTAAGGGGAAACCACTCAGAGCGACAGCAGTTTGAGGTCTATGTTCTCAGTTTTGGAGCTCATTGTGGCCAGTGTAGGAGGCTGGCCCTTTATGAAGTGTGCAAAGCTAGGTACACTGTGCAGGGGGTCCAGGCAAACACATGTTCATTTGCAGAGGTAAAAACTAGATGTCCTAATGCTCTACTTTTTATTGTAGCTTGGTCGAACCGTTAGGCCAGTCTTGGAGAAGTGCAAATCATTTGTTATACTCACAGTCTCAATCATGCAACTCACACATTCGAATTAATACCTCTAGACCAATTTATAAAAGTACTTCAGATTTTTATGTAATTTTAAATAACAACATTAGCAAAATTGGTTAAGTACTTTTGAGATATGGATTTTTTAAGTTTAATAAAAATAGTCATTTTTTTGCGTAATTGCACACTATAGGGATCAATGGAAAGTCACCTTATAAAATACATATAAAATCATGCAGTTGCTTTACCAAGTTCTTCTTTTGCAGGTTGTTCGAGGCTGTTGGTGGGAACACTGTGCCAGCTGGAGAAGTTTGGGTGGCTCCCGGTTCCGGCGGGAGCAGCAGGAAAAAGTCTGGAGCTGGTGCAGGGCCACTGCAGGGGACCTCTAGGAAAAGGGATGTGCAAGTAAGTTTAGAGGTGGTTCCTTGGGGTCCCCTTCGAGTGTCGAGGTCGCCGGGGTGAGGGACCCTTAGGGCACAGCAGGATTTTGTTGCAGGGCACAGGACGCCGGGTGAAGAGCTAATTGGTGAACCAGGAGCTGTATGCAAAGATGTCCTTGAGATCTGGAGGTTAGTCACTTTAAGTCAGAGTCCAATTCCTTGGGATCTGTGTGTTGCTCTTTAATGGCCCACCTCCAGGCAACACCAATTCAGATGCCGTAATGGCACTGAAGATTGGAGAGGCTAGGCAGGGGGAAAGGGAAGTAGGAGAGGAACAGCTTGGAAGGAGATCTGAAAAGGAAAATATTATATACAAAGAGAAAGAACAACAATAACATTAAATGCTGGTTAATTATTTATATTGTATTATTTTACAAAAATCATGTGGGATAAACATGTAAGAGATAGAGCAATGCTCCCTAAGGTCAACTAAGAAGATAAAAGCGAAGATACTCCAGGACTAACATATTATCATACATCCATAGATAAGATAGTCTTTGCCAGAAGCTTAGGAAGGACAAATCAGAAACAGGCCGTCAAAAAGTCTCAAGAAAAATCCGAACTAACATTAGATGCTGCTTAGTATTAATCCAGTTTACTTTATCCTCTGCCTTAACGCAAAGAATATGAAGCTGTAGTTGCAGCGAGCAATCATTAGGCTAAACACTCCCAAAATGAACTATTGTCAAAATCATAAACATTTGAAAAATCTAAGCATATGTTTAATATCACACACAAATGTAAATATGCGTTTTTCAATATCATGCACGCGTAATCATAGGTGTCTTTCAATAATGAACGGTTTCTTTAACAAAAGCATGCAAGAATTTACACGTCAATCTTTTCAAAAGAAATCTCCGAAAGAAAAGCCAGATCGAGAACGAACTGGTAACTATGGAAACAGTAAAGACCAAGCTCTGAGAATCAAAGGAGCGGAAACAAAGTATCAAGCTTTCCTTTGAATCTAAATAAACAACGGCAGGGAGAAGCCCCGTCGGAACGGACTCACCCTAGCGAGTCCGGCCACTTGCTTAAAGAAATTCCAGAGGCTTGACAAAATGAAGGCAAACAGGAAGGCTCAACTTCAAAGAGAATCTGACCACAGTTCAAGCCCAGGCAAGGTTCCAAAATAGTAAGCGCTGGAACCTGGGTGTGGCTGGATTTATAGAGGTGCCACACCCTAAACATGGCCTCTCCTGAAGGTTGCTGGGAATTGTAGTCCCAAGATAAGGGAACATCGGGGATGTGGGCAATGAAGCCACCATCGAGCACTGCCGCCAGAGAGCTGCACCTTACCGCAGGAATGACAGGAAAGGTGCGCTTTGGTGCAGCAAAGGGCGTGGCAAGTGCGTGCTACCCTAGGGGGGTTGTTAGGAGAGGCTAGTTCGAGACCGCGCCAAGGCACATGGCTACGCCATCTCCAAAGCCTGACAGTACACCCTCTTCCCGGGCGCGGTTGAGGGCCAGGCTTAGTTGGAGGAAGACGATGAAAACTTTACACCAACCAGGGGGCATGAACATGTGTTGCGGGCTCCCAGGAGTTTTCTTCGGGTCCATAACCTTTCCATGCTACTAGGTACCATAAGGAGGAACCACGGAGTCGGGAATCTAGGATGGCTAGCACCTCATATTCCCAGTGTCCCTGTACCAGCAGCGGGGCTGGCCGAGGTGCGCTTCATGAGGTGGAAGGCTTTAACAAAGACGTATGAAAAACTGGATGTATTCTTAGAGAGGGAGGTAATTTCAACTTATAAGTCACAGGATTGATTTGGCGGAGGACCTCGTAAGGACCGATGAACTTAGGGTTAAACACGTTGTGGTCTTTAAATGTAAAGTTTTTTGTAGACAACCAGACTTTGTCTTTTACCTTGTAGATGGGCCCAGCTTGATGTTTTTTGTCGTATTGTAGCTTATAGTTGTACTTAGCTTGACGTAGATTGGCTTGTAACCGTGTGTGCACTTTTTGCATTCGGGACAGAAACTCTTGAACCGCAGGCACAGTTTGGGTTGCAACTGGTAAGGTGACTGGTAACAATCAATCAATCAATCAATCAGTTAATTTGTAAAGTGCACTACATACCCGTGAGGGTTTCAAGGCGCTGGGGGGGGGTGCTGCTACTGCTCGAAGAGCCAAGTCTTGAGAAGTTTTCTGAAGGAAAAAAGGTCCTGGGTCTGTCGTAGATCCGGCGGGAGGGTGTTCCAGGTCTTGGCGGCGAGGTACGAGAATGATCTGTCGCCAGAAGACTTGCGTCAGATGCAGTGGATGGAGGCGAGGGCGAGGTTGGCGGAGCGGAGATGTCGGGTGGGGGTGTAGAAGCCGAGTCTGTTGTTCAGGTATGATGGTCCGGTGTTGTGGAGTGCCTTGTGTGCGTGGGTGAGGAGCTTGAAGGTGATCCTCTTGTTGACGGGGAGCCAGTGAAGGTCTCTTAGGTGGGGGGTGATGTGGCAGTGGCGAGGGATGTTGAGGATGAGTTGGGCGGAGGCGTTTTGGATGCGTTGGAGGCGTTGGAGGAGTTTGGATGAGATACCGGTGTAGAGGGCTTTGCTGTAGTCAAGTCTGTTGCTGACGAGGGCCTGGGTTAACACTTGTGAGTGTCGACCATACAGACCATAGAAAGGGGTTTCTTTTATGGATGAGTGATAGTAATTGTTGTATGCTAGCTCAGCGAGCCAGAGGAGATCTGGCCATGCGGTAGGAGTGTCAGAGGCGTAACAACGTAAATACTGCTTCAGTGTCTGATTTAGCCTCTCGGTTTGACCATCAGTTTGTGGATGGTAACTGGTGGATAGAGCGGAATCTATCTGTAAGGCTCAACACCAAGCCCGCCAAAAACGGGCAGAGAACTGTGACCCTCTGTCTGAGAGAATTGTGCTTGGCAGTCCATGAAGACGGACAATGTTTTGGAGAATGAGGTTGGCTAGGGTGCTAGACGTTGGGAGTCCTTTGCAAGCTATGAAATGAGCGTACTTTGTGAGACTGTCAATGATTACCAGAATTGTGTTTACATGGTTTACTTCAGGGAGCCCAGTGATGAAGTCCATTGTGATGTATTCTCAAGGATAATTTGGAGTTGGCAGGGGCATTAGTAGTCCTTTTGGTTTGCTATGTACGCTCTTACAGCGAGCACAGACTTCACAGGATTGTATGAATTGTTTGACATCTTTGGAGAACGTGGGCCACCAGAAATATCTTTTCAATAGTTCCATAGTTTTTTGAGGGCCTGGGTGACCTGCCACTGGGTGGGTGTGTAACCATTGGAGGCAGTTTGCCTTAAATCTTTGGTTGATAAGTACACCCGAGAGTAATAGAGTGGTAAGCCTTGTTGGATGGTATGCTTAGTACTTTGTTGTAACAAGTTCTGCCACTCTGTAATGTGAAAATGAGAACGAATAAGGTCTAGGAAGTCATCAGCGGCTATAAAGCAGAGCACCCTTGCAGGATCTATAATGGATTGTGGTTTTGGTTCTTCGTGGGAGAGAGAAGAGTCTTGTCTAGTTAGGGCATCCGCTTTCCTGTTTTCAGTGCCTGACCGGAAGGTTACAATAAAATCGAATTCCGCGAAAAACAGCATCCACCTTAATTGTCTGGGAGTCAACACCCGAGCTGAGCTCATAAACTTGAGGTTTCGATGATCAGAATACACTGTGATCTTGTGCTTTGATCCTGATAGACAGTGCCTCCATTCCTTGAAAGCGTCTTTGATTGCTAAGAGTTCTTTCTCGGCAATGGTGTAGTTTTGTTCAGCGGCATTCAATTTCCTTGACATGTAGGCTACCGGATGGAGTTGTCCGGTGTATGGATGACGCTGTGATAAAACGGCCCCTATCGCCACATCAGAGGCATCAGCTTCTACAATAAAAGGGTCTGCAACTCTTGGGTGGGCCAGAAGAGGAGCAGTGGTGAAGGCCTGTTTTAAAATAGTGAATGCTGCATTGGCTTCCTCAGACCAACAGAAGAGAATGTTCTTACGTAATAGTCTAGTGATAGGAGCCACCTTATGGGAGAAATGGTCTATCGAACGTCGATAAAAATTTGCGAAGCCCAAGAAGCATTGCACATCTCGTACTGATTTGGGTGTAGGCCATTCAATCACTGCTTGGATCTTCTGTTCAGTCATCTGCATTCCTTTAGGAGTTAAAATAACTCCCAAGAATTCCACTGTAGTGACATGAAACTCTCATTTACTGAGTTTACAGAATAAATGATGAATCCGTAAAGTATGCAAAACTTTCATCACATGCTCTTTGTGTAGCTTCTTTGAGGTGGAATAAATCAGGATATCGTCGATATAGACGATCACAAAAATATCGAGATATTCTCTTAATACATCATTGAGAAAGTATTGGAAGGCGGCAGGAGCATTACACAAGCCGAAGGGCATTACTTGATACTCGAACAGCCCATAGCGAGTTTTAAAAGCCGTTTTACATTCGTCGCCTTCACGTATGCGAACCAAATGATAGGCTCCACGTAGATCAAGCTTGGTATATATCACTGCGTTCTTAACTTGGTCTAACAGTACTGGGATCAATGGCAACGGATATTTATTCTTCACCGTGATTTTGTTCATTGCCCTGTAGTCTATGCAAGGTCGTAATTTGCCGTTTGCCTTAGGTACGAAGAATAACAGAGAGGCAGCTGGGGAATGTGAGGGACAGATCAAATTATTCTCCAAACACTGATCAAGGTATTTGCGTCAAAAAAGATTCTCCTTCTCAGATAAAGCATAAATTCTACAATTAGGTATTGCAGGACCAGATAGGAGATCTATTTGACATTCGTACGGCCTATGTGGAGGTAAGGTGCTTGTGGCTTGCTCGATGAAGACATCGACATATTCGTTGTATATGTTAGGCATGGTAATATCCTTTTCTGCTGCAGTAGCTATACATTGTGAAGAACGTTTTTGGTCAGTATGCAAACAGTTCTGTTGGCAAAATGCTGAGGAAAAACTAACAGTTTGTGTTTGCCAATCTATGTGTGGATTATGTAGTATTAGCCATGGCATGCCAAATATGAAGCCGTACTGAGGTGCCTGGATGATATCAAAAGAGAGACTCTCTTGGTGTTCATGACCGTCGACATCCTGGCAAGTCGTGCAAATGGGTAAGGTGCGCATGGTGACAGGGCCTCCGGATAGCTTACTTCCGTCCACTGCTTGCACAATCTCTGGTAGCTTTTTCCTAACGCACGTGAGTCGTAATGATTTAACAGTTTGTGAGTCTACAAAATTCCCAGTTGCACCTGAATCATTTAAAGCCTGGACTCTCTGCCATTTTCCTAGTACCATGATCCATATGGAGAGCCGACAATGTCTAACATGGTGACTAGAGTTGGAGTGTACGGAACGGATCATTAAGGTATCCAAGAGGTCCCCTTCTTTGTTTCTTGGGCCTTCTAGTTTTCCTCAGAATTTTCAAGCATGGCTACTTGTTTCTTTGGGATGGTATTAGTATCCACTTTGTTTTTTGGCTTGGCTAGACAATCCCTTACAAAGTGTCCCTTTTTTCCACAGTAGAGACCTTGTCCCTTACGGCGACAAAGTTATTTTTCCTCCTTGGTTAAGGGTTGACAAAGGGTTCCTATCTCCATAGGTTCGCCAGCACTTTCTGAGGAAGATGTGGAGGATAATGGGTTTCGATATCGATCAGAATGCCAATAGCTACACTCGGGCGTTTTTTGGCCCCTCTTTTTTTGGTAAGCCTATGTTCTAGCCTCAATGTGAGATCTATCAAATCATTGCAAGTCTTTGGTTGAGGATCGATTTGTGCCAGAATCTCTTTTAATTCCTCTTTAAGCCCCTGATAGAAGAGTGCAGCTCATTTCTCCTCAGGCCAAGATGCTTCTACCACCAAGCGATTAAAGTGAGGCAGGTTGGAGATGAGATCTTTATTGCCTTGTCTTAGCTCTAAAAGTTCTTTATCTGCTGACATGGTAACAGCCCGTCGATCAAACACTTTTTCAAACTCGTTTATGAACAGACGCCAATTATATAATAACCGACTGTCCTGGCGTAATAATGGGACCGCCCATGTAGCAGCATCACCAGTTAGGTACGAGATAAGGAAGGCTATCCTGGATTGTGGGTCCAGGAAGGCGGCCGGACGACATGTGAAATGCAGCTCCACTTGAGTAAGGAAGATCTGTACCTTAGAGGAATCTCCTGAGAATCTCTTGGGAGCAGCAAGGGGAATTTGAGTAGGAACATGCACTGAGATATTGCTATGAGGAGAAGGAACATGCGACTGGAGTGTGGCTCCTTGTTGCATGGTTGTTGTACCATCAACCTTGGCTTGTAGTTGTGTCACCTTTGTGACGAGAGCCGCCGTTGTATTTTTTGAGTCTTGTAATTCCTTTTGTAACTGTGTCAAGGCTTGCATCACAGTATCCAAGGTGGCCATTTTGAGCAACACTGGCATAGACCGAGAAGAATGTAAATTTCGTGGGCTTACTATTCTCTCAGAGTCCAATTCCTCGGGATCTGTGTGTTGCTCATTGATGGCCCACCTCCAGGCAACACCAATTCAGATGCCGTAATGGCACTGAAGATTGGAGAGGCCAGGCAGGGGGAAAGGGAAGTAGGAGAGGAACAGCTTGGAAGGAGATCTGAAAAGGAAAATGTTATATACAAAGAGAAAGAACAACAATAACATTAAATGCTGGTTAATTATTTATAATGTAATATTTTACAAAAATCATGTGGGATAAACATGTAAGAGATAGAGCAATGCTCCCTAAGGTCAACTAAGAAGATAAAAGCGAAGATACTCCAGGACTCACATAATATCATCCATCCATAGATAAGATAGTCTTTGCCAGAAGCTTAGGAAGGACAAATCAGAAACAGGCCGTCAAAAAGTCTCAAGAAAAATCAGAACTAACATTAGATGCTGCTTAGTATTAATCCAGTTTACTTTATCCCCTGCCTTAACGTAAAAAATACAAAGCTGTAGTTGCAGCGATCAATCATTAAGCTAAACACTCCCACAATAAACTATTGTCAAAATCATAAACATTTGAAAAAACTAAGCATATGTTTAATATCACACACGAATGTAAATATGCGCTTTTCAATATCATGCAAACGTAATCATAGGCGTCTTTCAATAATGAACGGTTTCTTTAACAAAAGCATGCAAGAATTTACACGTCAATCTTTTCAAAAGAAATCTACGAAAGAAAAGCCAGCTTGAGAACGAACTGGTAACTATGGAAACAGTAAAGACCAAGCTCTGGGAATCAAAGGAGCAGAAACAAAGTATCAAGCTTTCCTTTGAAGCTAAATAAACACCGGCGGGGAGAAGCCCTGTCGGAACGGACTCACCCTAGTGAGTCCGGCCACTCGCTTAAAGAAAATCCAGAGGCTTGACAAAACAAAGGCAAACAGGAAGGGTCAACTTCAAAGAGAATCTGACCACAGCTCAAACCCAGGCAAGGTTCCAAAATAGTAAGCGCTGGAACCTGGGTGTGGCTGGATTTATAGAGGTGCCACACCTTAAACATGGCCTCTCCTGAAGGTTGCTGGGAATTGTAGTCCCAAGATAAGGGAACATCGGGGATATGGGCAATGAAGCCACCATCGTGCACTGGCGCCAGAGAGATGCCCCTTACCGCAGGAATGACAGGAAAGGTGCACTTTGGTGCAGCAAAGGGCGTGGCAGGTGTGCGCTACCCTAGGGGGATGTTAGGAGAGGCTAGTTCGAGACCGCGCCAAGGCACGCGGCTACGCCAGTTCCAAAGCCTGACACTTTAAGGGTTGCATACAGGACAACATAGGCACTCTGGTGGGATTTCCAGGGTGTTCCTGAAGTCCCTTCAAAGGGGCTTCCTCCTGGTTCTTTTTTGGTGTCTGACTTCAGCTGACCAGTACCCAGTGTATTGGTACGCTTCAGCCACTGGAGGGCGCATGGCCACCAAGCTTGGCACACTGACATGGTTTGTCCTTGTGGTTGTTTGTGTCTTGTCGAGTCTGGCTGAAACTTCCTGTTGAGGCGTTAGTTGTGGGTCAGCAAAGTGACCGTCACTGGGTTGCTGGTTTCTTCTTTGTTGCAGAGTTGTACCTCCACTCTGGAAAGAGTTCTTGGGTGATTGGCAAAGCCTTAAAGTCCTCTGGGTTTCTTTAGGTCAGTCCAGTTGTCCAACAGCTCCCCAGCGGCGATTGTCAGGTCCTGGGTGCAGCAGGCAGGGTTTGGTGCCTTTTCTTTGTGCAGCAGGTCCACAGTTCTCTTGCCTTGGATTTTCTTTGTGCTGGTCTTCTTTGTGTCCTTCGAATCTGATTTCTTGGTCTAAAGATACCCACTAAATACTGAATTCAGTGGGCATTTTAGGGGGAAACTGGTATTGTCCAATAGGACACTTACCTTTGAGTGGCTACAGTCACTATAGTGACCATTTCCTGTGGGACGGGTCACTTCCCTAACCCTGATTGGCTATTTTCTTTCCATCTAAGATGGAGGAAAATGAAATGGAGTGTCTACTTCGCAGACAACACTTTAGGGTAGTGGATGCCAGGTTGGGCCACTCTCCTACCCTTTGTGTGGTTTCCTGCCTTTGCTTCCACCAAAAGTGGGGGTTTGCAAAGGGTCTGACCATCTGCTGCTAGCAGCAGGCTTTGGGTCAAGTTTTAAAGGCAGTAAGCCCTTTGAAGTTCACCGCCAGGGCAGTGCGCATTCCTGAGGGAGGGGGTGTTAGCACCTCCACTCAGGAAGGGCATTGTTTTACAAACCAGAGAGACAGGGCTCTCCCCCATGGTTTCTAGATTGGGTGTCTAGAGGTGGCAGGTTGGACAGAACCAGTCAGCAACCATACCAGGGTAGTTAGCTTTTGCAGGGAGCACCTCTAAGGTGACCCCAGGTACATTTAGGGATAAATCCAATACTGGTACCAGTTTGGATTTATCATTCTGAGTTGTTTCATACCAAACAACCCAGGGTTCAGAGTAGCCATCATGTAGCTGGGGAACTCGTGTTGACCAGTGTCCAACACTTGTATTAAAATGGCTGCTCTGTTCACTCACTATGTCCCAGGTTTGGAAAGGACACAGTGGGGGTATATTGCTTATGCAGCTATGCCCTCACAAATTCATTCTCAAAAAACTCAAAAGTCTCAAAAATTACATAAAAATCTGAAGTACTTTTCTAAATTGGCCTTGAGTTATTACTTTGAATGTGTGAGTTGCATGATTGCACTTCCCCAAGCTTGACCTAACTGCTTGACCAGGCTACCATAAAAATGAGAGCATTAGGTGCTCTAGTTTTTACCTCTGTAAACCAACTTCCACAGTCAGTTCTCAGAAACCTGCCAAATTGTCCCCATCAACATTACTACTCCCCCTGCCCAATGTGTGCAGTTCAACCTTTGCTATGGATAAAATCTGACTCAATATGAGGATCTTCAGCCCCCAGGGAAGATGCGGCCTCAAAACAAACTTCCCTTTCCCCAGTTTACCAGTGCTATGAAGTGGCTTTCTATCACAAGTCAGCGCTTCATCACACACTAAAATATTAAATAGTCTCAATAGAATCCAAATAATAATATAATAAGTTGAGTTTCTAAATTGAAAACACAAAAAGGGATGAGAAGAATGCTTGCAAATAGACTAAACCACATGGAGTCACCCAGAGTAGCATTCCAAACCATTGTTTTTGTCCATTGTGCCACTCTAGACAGAAGCCTACTTTATGCAAATCAGTACCTACCCTACTCCTCATAAGAACAGTCCATCCCAGACTGTCAGGCAAGGCCCAGTCTAGAAGGGAACAAGAACAACTCAGACCAGTCTCAGCCTTATTAGGCCTCATCAGAGTGGTATAGCTTGGATCCTAAGCCCCAGCAAGGAAGTGACACATAATGGTGTTCCACCAGACACACAAAAGTGATGGGAGAATTTTGTATGAATAGTCTAACCACAGGCAGTTGATCTAAGTAGTACTCAAACCTATTGTATTTCTCTCACTTTTGTACTCTGGACCAGTCATAAATCCCTTGCTCTCTGTGCACCGGATCCAAGTTGTACCTCACGGAGTGCAACTTTAAACCTTTGTTGGATGTATGTGTGGCTACCCCAAAGATTGTCCTCCCATTCCCATCTAGCCCTTGATATTGCCACCCAGTTCATAAGAGGACCACGGTTCAAAGAGCCAGGTGTGATAAAAAGAAAAAAACAAGAAATTAAAACAAGAAAAATTATGTCCAACTAGTTTGTGTTCTAGAAAACGCAGGAAAACAAATGTGAGGTTAATTGTACAAGGTCAACAGTAGTGACCTGCCTGTGCTACCCCTATCAATTTGTAATGTCATCTCTAGATCTCTTTTGGTACTTTGGCGCATGGCATCATAAGAAAACGGATACAAGAATGCTTTCTCACTAAGTCATACTATAACCTAACTTTACTTGAATCTTAGCAATAAACAGTATTACTTCCTAACATTATGTTTATTATGTTTGATAGCTCATAACAACATTGTAAATTCTAGCAGAATAGAACTTGTGCTTACCTTAGTAGTTGTCATTCTGCAACCGTACCATATTTTATATCTAAATTCTTGTACTATGGACTTTTGTTCCCAGCAAAATACCACAAAGATTGACACCACCAGACCCATCAATAATGAAGAAGATAAGAGAGAATATCAGATAGCAGTTAGAAATTGGGTCTGTAGTTGGTAGAGGTATGCACCCTGTCCAAGTAGGGACCACAAGCCTCGTCAGGGTAAGTCAGATACACAACCTAAATGAACCTGTGCTCACCCTCTGATAGTTTGGCACAGAGCAGTCAGGCTTAACTTAAGAGGCACTGTGCAAAGCATTTTTGCAACACTTACATTACAATAACATAGTGAAAAACACCAAAAAGTCTCCACATCAGTTTAGAAAGATGGAGAATGTTTATCTTAGTACAACAAGACTAAAATTACAAAAATCAAATAAGCAGAACTTGAGATATTAATTTTTTAAAGAATAAATTGCAATACAGTGCTTAGAAATCAATAGTACTAAAAGGTTAGTTAAGGGCGTGCTAGACTGGGGTAAATCCAAAGTTCAGGCCGAAAGCAGTTGAGGACAGCCAGGCTACAGGACCTGCACAGGGCCAGCTGAAAAGTACCTTGGATAGCTGCGTCGACCTCAGGGAGTCGATGCAAAATCGATGCGTCGGTTCCGATCCACACAGACTTGCATCATGCGTCATTACCAAGCTGCACAGTCAGCAAGTGGTGTCCTGGGAGTGCGCCATTGGGCTCCCTGCAATGCAGTCGATGCATCATCGTCGAGCCGTGCAGCGAAGGCAGTGCACTGGAACTGGTGGAGATGCGTCGGTCCTGAGCTGCGCAGTCAGTGATGCAGAGTTCTCAACCTCGCTGCAGAGTTGATCTTTGGCATTGAGGGAGAATGCAGCGGTTGTGATCTGCCCAATGGTGTCAATGCATCGGTTTTTGCAGAAAAAGCAGATGCAGAATCCTCTTTAAAGGCCCAGGATTAATTTGGCACCTCTTGGCAGGACAAGACTCACAGATGGCAGAGCCCAGCAGCTCCAGCAGAGTTAGCAAAGTCTTTGATGGCCCTGGGACTTCAGAACAGGAAGCAAGCCAGCAAAACCCTGGAATCGCTTGGTTCTTGTGAGCATGTAGAGCGGTAAGTCTATTCCTACTCACTACCAGGCAAGAGACAGCAGGCAGCAGGCCAAACCAGAAAAACAGTTCAGCAGAGTGGCAGTCCTTCTTCCTGGCAGAATGTCCTCAGATCCAAAAGTGCACTGGTTTGGTGTAGTTTGGGGTCCAGTACTTATATCCAGTTGAGTCTTTCACATGTGTGAGACTTCAAGGAGAGGCCTTGAAAGTGCATAAGGTCCCTTGCCTTCCTTCTCTGGTTCCAGACACCCTGCAGGGGGTTATGCAGCTCTTTCTGTGGGGATAGGTGCAGCCTTATTAAGGTGTGTCAGCTCCTCCGTCCCATCTAGCCCAGGAAGGGCCATCATCCTTGTGATGGGCCATAAGAATGTAAGTGTCACACCATAGCTCTTTTTGTGTGTGACTGTCTAGTGGGAATGCACAAAGTCCAGCTGTCACCCACACCAGATATGTATTCGAAGACAGGCAGAGGCATGGAATGGTTAAAGTAAGAAAATGCTAACTTTCTAAAAGTGGCATTTTCAGACTTCACCATAATTTGTGATTTTAAATTGTGAGTACAGAGACATCAAAGTCCAAATTTCTATCTTTTCGCAATTGGAAATTACATTTAAAGGCTGCCTAGAGGTAACCCAAGTGTTAACCTAGGGGAGAGTTACGCCTTGCAGTAGTGAAAAAGGAATTACATATTTTAATAGCTTTTCACTACCAGGACATGTTAAACATAAAAGTCCATGTCTAACATTTGAAATACACTGCACCCTGCCCTTGGGGCTACCTATGGCCTACCTTAGGGAAGATTTATATGTAATAAAAGAGAAGCTTTTGGCCTGGCAAGTGAGGGCACTTGCCTGGTCGAAAGGGCAGTTTAAAACTGCACACACAGGCCCTGCAGTGGCATGCTTGAGACAATTTTAAAGGGCTACTGTAGTGGGTGGCAAAATCAGTGCTGCAGGCCCACTAGAAGCCTTTCATTTACAGGCCCTGGGCACATACAGTGCACTTTACTAGAGACATACAAGTAAATTAAATATGCCAATTATGGATAAGCCAATATCTCCATGTTTTAGAGTACTGAACACCTGCATTGTAGGACAGGTTAGCAGTGGTAAAGTGCACAGAATCACAAAGCAAGCACAAATTTAGTCAGAAAAACAGGAGGTCAGAAGGCAAAAAGTCTGGGGAAACGGCACCTACGATGTCACGTCTAACAAAAGCCAACCGAATGCAGAAGTCAAAGGTGCACTCAAGGAAAAAATGAACCAGCCAGCTTCTGAAGGGCAACTTGGGAGGAGCAAAGAGTAACATTTATACTTTGGGTTCCAAAATGATCACACACTCTTCTTATGCTGTTTGTTTATGTAACGAAAGAGCTTTCCTCTTAGGTGATCTCACATGATCATCAGCTCTTGCTCATAACAGGAGTTGGGGTGTGATGCAAGCAAACCCAAGCTGAAAGCTCTTTGCTTCATCAAAGGCACATAGTAAATCATGGCAGACCTTGCAGCAAGATCCAGTGTACACGTAAGACCCAAAGACAACAGCATTGTTTTTTTTCACACTAACCGCAGAGAGGTAAAACCTATCAGGCATACTCATATGCAAGAAAGTCTGAATTTTGTGATGATGAAACAGTGTTTTAATATTTGGAGGGATCTAACTAAGTTCAAGTGCATCTTCCTTCAAGTATAATTTAGCCCCATGGTATTGAACATCCAACAATAATCATGGTTAACAGACATCCCATAATACTACCAGGGAATATATACTTGTGTTGGGGTTTTTATCGACTAACGCCCTGTTAAAGCAAGTCTTAACTCATTTTGAAAACCTCCTTACAGGATGTGGGAGATGGGCAGGCAGCTCATTCTTTTTGTTCATATGGGAGCACCATGTCCTTGACAACAGTCTGCTCAGGTGCTGCTACATACCACAGACTGACCTCTTAAAATGGGCTTGATTCATGAGCACAAAGAATGGTGGGGATCTGAGCCAGACACAGCTACTTAACTAAATTGGGAGTGAGAGGGGAAGCAGCTGCAAAATGACATCAAGGGAAACAAGTGAATATAACTTCATGATTGACCACATTTTCTAACATGGGAACCACCATTCTGCGTCTCCATGTACATGGTGACCCTCTATAGCGGGGTGCTCCACTCCCTGAGACATACTACAACAGATCTCACATTTGGAGAGAAATAAAAGACTTACTACATTGATTTTATCATGCAGGGCCACATGACAGAGTTCACAACATTGCAGTGTTTATAAATATGACTGTACCCTAGAAGTGTCAATCAGGTTTCGTGAATTTCTAGCAACGGACACCATATTCCTTCATGTTAAAATGTGTTCACTTTGGTTAAACTCCATATTTAGCATACATGAGTACTCTTTGTGGTAGTCACTTGGTCATAAATATGTGTACTTCCTGTCTAAGGACTTGTCCACAGGTACTCTGTGCAGGATAACATATTGGTTATATCTAAAATGTTGAGATGAGGAGCAGCACAGGGATATTCAAAACATCAATTTGTTGAGATTAGTTTATTATTAATTTGATAGATTAACTAAGTGTGCAACTGCATCCTGTGAGCAGAATACTAGATTGCTATTCAAATTGTGACCTGCCGGTCACCAACTTACCTTACTCTTCTTTAAGAATAATAGAGTTGTTTTAATGAAATTCCAGTTACTCATGCCTTGCCATTCTCACCCTTAGTCCACCCTGTAGTTTAGTCTTGTGTCTTTTTTTACTTGGCTTTCAATCATGTCCACTCACACATTCTTCAGAAGGATATGGTTCTGTTTAGTAATTAAGCATTATAATGCCCAGCTAACATGAAACACAAAATGTATCAAACTTCATGCTAGATTGTGCCCTCTCTGCAGGGTAATCCTCAGTTTTTTTGTCTTAACCCTCCTGTTTTCTGAACTCCCTTTATAGAGCGCAGTGCACTCTATCTACTCACTCCTTATAACATGGTGAAATTGGCTTACACTCAATCGGTACATTAATTTACCTATAAGTCCCTAGTCAAATGGTACTACAGGTACCCAGGGCCTGCAAACTGAATGCTACTAGTGGAAGCTCTAGGTGCTTTTACCAGTTCAAAGCTAGCACCAAGCATAAATATTGGATCCTCAGACCAACTCTTCAGTACACTCCTTGACCTGTGGATTCTACAGAAGAAGGACTGCCATGCTGGCAGAGGACTTCCCTTCTGCCTGAGGCCTGTCCTGCTGTCAGAGAAGGAACCTTGGACCTGCTCCCTTCATCCCGAGCTACTTGAGGGGCTCCAGGGTCAGCTGACTAACCTCTTGTTCAGTGTTATAGGGACACAACAAGCTGCAGAGTGGTTCTCAGCCACTGCCCAGCTGATCTGCTGCACTGGACCTGCCTGGACTTGCAACTGGACATGCCTGAGCCCTGCTGGTGGAGTGAGTTCCTGATCCCCAAATGATGCCTTGTGTGGTCCTGGGCCATTAACTGGCATCAGAGTGAGCCTAATTGAAGATTCCATCAAATCCATTGCGAAGTGACACAAAGCCCCACAAAGACTCACTGCACAGCTACAAACTCCATTGGGACCGATGCCAAGCAACGCAAAGCTCTGCATAGCTTCGCTGCACAATTGCCAACCTCATTGAAGTCAATGCAGAGTGATGCAAAGTTCTTCCACGCAGCTGCAAGCTTCCTCGGAATTGACACTGAGTAACGCAAGGCCCCGCAAAGCCTCATCACACAACTAATCAGAACAAACACAAAGCCCCGCAAAGCTGTGCCACAGAGCTTCACTGGAACCCAGGCCCGACAATGCAATGCCTTACAAAGCAAAGCCTTGTAGTGCACACACCCAGGACATAAGGCACAATTTTGAGCGGGTCAGACTTGATCCTGTGCTGGCTTGTCCTCCAGGGCAGTCAGCCTGAATTGGTGACTTTGTCCCGGTCGTGCACAACCAGATACCCTCAGTTGGCACTTTGCGCCTTTTGAATCTACTTTTATCGAAATCTCTAAAATGGTATATCTCTAGTTCTATTTAGTAGATAGTTGTTGTTTTGGTGGAATTTTATCTAGTGACATTTGCTGTATTTCTAAATTGGTGAGGGATTTTTTCTGTGTTGTGCTTTTACTTTATTTCTGTTGTTGTGCTGCAGACATACTTTACACATTGCCTCTAAGTCAAACCTGCCCGCTTTTGTGACAAGTTATCAGAGGGTTAAGCACAGGTTAGCTTTGTGGCTTTTGTGTTTAACCCTGACAATTGTGATTATGGCTGTTGCTTGAGAAGGGCTCACACTCCCTAACCAGCAACCCAATTTCTTACATTCCATAATGGTGTCCAATAGGTTTTTGGTGTGTCAACCACTAGTCACATAACCAAATATAGATTGATGGTGAATAAGAACGGTGAACTCCGAAGTCATGACAATTTCATTTGCATTTTTCTATTACAATTTTGCCTTGATTACGAGTGCCCAGTTAACTCTAGTATGTGCAGCAACTCCTATTACAATGCATATCAGAATTACTAGTTTGCCGCAAAACAGAAGCAGGGCAAATTTGCCCGGTTAAATTTTAGCAAGTTAAACCTCCTGATATATGCATGGTGAAAAATGTTCGGTGGATTTTTTTGCAATATGTGAAAAAATCCTCACGTAATGCTACATTTTTCCAGGAAAGAAAACGGGAAAAAGCATGTAATTGTCATAACAAAAGCACCTGAAAAAACCCAAACACCGGACCTCATTACAAGTGGCCCAATAAATTAAACGTGCGTTATCGAGGCCTTTGTTTCATTTTTGTAAAAAAGAATCATCAGATGAGAGAGGCATGATATAATAGCTAATGCTGTATACACAGAAGATCATATGATGGCAAACAGGTGTTGTATTAATAAACAAAGATTAAAAATTATAGATACGAAGAGGGAGTCACACTGCATTTGTTGGAGTTTTACATTTGTGTAATGAAGCAATAGTGTCACGTGTATTTCCTGTCTTTTAACCAAGTGTCAGAAAAGAATAGAAAATGCCAGATCTGTGGATTTTATTCCAATTATGAAACATTTTGGAAAGTTAAAATAAAATTAAAACATGACTAAAACATGTTCTGAACCACAGAGAGTTTCCTAGGTAGCATTTGTTTCTTTATTTTCCCAGGCCCCCTAATCCGGGCAGCTCAAGACACTTCCTGGAAATATTTAGAAAAACCACATGGCCTTCTCCGTGAGATCTTACAATTAATGTGCACATGTCATTGTTAACTGTGGTTGGCATTTACACAAAGAGACCACCAACCACAATTGAGCTGTTTGTCTGGTAATCTGCAGGAAAGACACTGTTCATGGTGTGGCTTCGCCCACTGTGCACCTGAAAAGAATCCTTCTTTCAAAAGGACACAAAAGAATTTATAATGCACTTCATCCCATTTTCAAGATGCAATATTTTCTATCATGCTTTGAAAGGTTTCTTCCTGACTCTACAGGACTTTTGGCAATGTTGTTTCCTTTCTTTAATTCTTTAGCTGTAGATTTTTTTCACTTCTGTAGCACTTTCTGTCTAATATATTTTGCAGAATTAAGCAAAACAATCCAGTGCAGATATGTGTGTGTGTTATGCAGGTCACATGTTTTAAATGCCTGATGCCTTTCACCGAAGTTTTGGAGTGGATTAAATGATTGCTATTGGTTTGGATAATAGTAACACCTGATATTATAGCAGTGAAACGGGAACAGCTAACCTTATAAGGACAACTGACTAGTGAATTATATACATGAGATTAAGCATCACCTGGATGTTTTTACAAAGAGCTTGTTTTTTAAAGTTCAGTCATAAGCTATTTTGTGTGGCTTCTTGCGCGGACTAATTATTTAAAAGTGGCTTAATTTAAACTTATCATTTGATCAAATAATAACTATTTTTGAACTATGGTAAAGAAACTCATTCTATACTCATACACTATCACTACATAAGTACAATTTACACAAGGAGTAATTGCATATACTTAACATCAACCTATATACAGTACACTGCGTCCATCCTACGTAAACTGAATGATAGACAAAACAACATAGCGTGTTCAAATGCCTTTGAACAATTCACCATTTTGGCGGTCATTCTGACCCTGGCGGTAAAAACCGCCAGGGCCGTGGTCCGCGGGAGCACCGCCAACAGGCTGGCGGTGCTCCTTTGGGCATTCTGACCGCGGCGGTACAGCCGCGCCCAGAAACGGAAAGTCGGCGGTCTCCCGACGGCTTTCCGCTGCGCAGGGCTGCGCCGCCAGGGGGATTCCGACCCCCATACCGCCATCCTGTTCCTGGCGGTTTCGGCCGCCAGGAACAGGATAGCGGTATGGGGTGTTGTGGGGCCCCTGGGGGCCCCTGCAGTGTCCATGCCAATGGCATGGGCACTGCAGGGGCCCCCGTAAGAGGGCCCCACTTAGAATTTCAGTGTCTGCTGAGCAGACACTGAAATTCGCGACGGGTGCTACTGCACCCGTCGCACCCCTTCCACTCCGCCGGCTCCATTCGGAGCCGGCTTCCTCGTGGAAGGGTGTTTCCCGCTCGGCTGGCGGGCGGCCTTTTGGCGGTCGCCCGCCAGCCCAGTGGGAAACCCAGAATGACTGCTGCGGTCTTTTGACCGCGGTACGGTCTTCTGGTGGTTCCCGCTTGGCGGGCGTCTCCCGCCGCCCGCCAAGCTCAGAATCACCCCCTTTGTGTTTTCAGCTGATGTATGCAGACTACCATGAGGTCCGTAGACATTCTGTGGTAAAAGTTTTCCTCGTGTCAATGGGTGCAAGTTGGGCACACGTTGTCCCCACTGAGGGCGGAAGTGGATCCCAGTAAAGTGGGAAGTACTATTTTCCACTGGTGTACCTGAACAATCCATAGCCAATATGATTTTTTTCACTCTCATCAAGGTTAGTGTGCAATGGAAATAATGTACCTGTACCTTCTAACTCTAATGCTAAACCTAACCGTAACATCAAGCCATTCTCTGTGATAGTTTCAGTATGCACAGTGCATAAGGCCAGGCCCTGTCGCAAGTACCAATTTGTAATGGTGCATACTGGTATGAAGTGCAGCAGTGAAAAACATATTTTGGATTACATATAACATTAGCACTACATCACGATTATGCATGACAGTTTCTGAAAATATATGTCAATTTAGGTTTCATCTGGAAAAGTTGCATGCTGAGAGACTTCCAAAATATACATTTCCCATTGAAATTTCCATATGGAATTATTGCTAACGTAAAAAATGTTGCACGAGTATGATGCCCATATGGTACTAATAGTAAAGAAATGCCTGCAGGTTGTATCCTTCAGCCACATGCCACAGTCAGAGCTGAATGCTGATTGCCAAACGTCATCATCATTGGGCACTGGGGTGGGAGGACTGGTTGCAAAGCATAGTTGAAAGTCCCACCTTTTGCATAGTCACCTGCAAGACGAGACTGTTTTGCCATGTGTTGACAGGGAACAAGGTACTGGGTGTAGGATACAACCAAAAGCCATGTCCTAAAGCACTGGGTGTGGAGATTGCTTGCTGGCAATGGCAGTGGCCACATCATGCACTCAATGCCTGCGGATCACACCCAGAGACCACGACAAGGAGCATGGAGCAACACATGTAACCCCTGAACATGCTTGTGGATTGTAGCTAACAGAAATCTGATGATGCGTGGAATGCACTTCATAGATAATTTCTATGTGTATCAACTGGGACGGGCTTTTGGTTTAGTTTCACTATTTTAGTGTTAGTCCTTCTATAATACATTCCATTTGGAGGTATTCATCTTGAGTGTGCATGAATGCGTCATCTGTTCCATCAACTAGCATTCAAGTGCTGTGGTTGCAAGAAACATGTGACCTTTGCTGTGGAGGCCATGTCTATAGAAAATGTTGATGCATTTGTGAAAACAGGGAAGGTAAGTAGGTGCATGCTCAGGGCAAAGATCTTCTCAGATTCTTTGATGAAGCTTTTCTCACCTGAAGATCCCGGGATAATCCTTGTTTTTTTTTAAAAAAAGGCCCTTTGCATGCAAAAAGGCATCAAGCATCTAGTGGTTTAAGCTGGGAAAGCCAATCATTTACCTATTGGGAACACTGCTGTAAGAAATGAACCTTATAGTTCATGGAACATAGCTAAATTACGTGAATCCAAATAAGCAACCCTAGAAGAATTACATCCCTTTTGTTCACTGAGACTAGCAAGAGGTATGACAGGTTTGAACTGAGTTAACAGTTGTTGAAGGACTTCAAAGAGGTTGAGGCCCAAGATTTCTCATCTGTAGTGTTATGCAGGGACTACATATAAACTCATGCAACTCCTTCAGTGAGCATCCTCTGAGTATCAGATCCACTCACACACCAGGCAACATCTAATAAGAAATACTCTCATTCATCTACCAGGATATTGTTCCAACACGTGCCAGTTAGGCTTGGGAATTTAGCACTTTTATGATTTCAGAACTCTAAAGAACATTATGGAAAATGTTGGTTTAAGGTAAAATACACCAAAGAGGTGAAATACTTAAATGCGACTTTCCTGGCGTGAAAAGAACGCACTTGAGTAATAACACATTTGTAGTAACTGACTGTTCTATAATGTCCAACACAGACTTTAGGTAGGTATTTGCTGGAATGAAACTAAAACTAAAATACCTATTTGCATTGCTACTTGGACATAAAGGCGGTCATTCTGACTCTGGCGGGTGGCGGTTGCCGCCCGCCAGGCGGGAACCGCCATTTGCCCGCTACGCGGTCAAAAGACCTCTGCCGGCATTTCAACCTTCCCGCTGGGCCGGCGGGCGCTAACCATGTTAGCGCCCGCCGGCCCAGCGGGAAGGAGGCCTGCAACACAGAAGCCGGCTCCGAATGGAGCCGGCTGTGTTGCGGGCATGCGACGGGTGCAGTTGCACCCGTCGTGCTTTTCACTGTCTGCTAAGCAGACAGTGAAAAGCTTCATGGGGCCCTGTTAGGGGGCCCCTGCACTGCTCATGCCAGTGGAGGGGCCCCCAGGGGCCCCAAGACACCCATTCCCGCCAGCCTCTTCCTGGCGGTGAAAACCACCAGAAACAGGCTGGCGGGAAGGGGGTCAGAATCCCCAGGGCAGCGTTGCTTGCAGCGCTGCCCTGGCGGATTCGCCCAGCTGGGGGAAAAACGGCGGGAAACCGCCGGCACCGGTTTTCTGACCGGGGCTTGGAAGCACCGCCAGCCTGTTGGCGGTGCTTCCGTCATTCGCGACCCTGGCGGTCAAAGACTGCCAGGGTCAGAATGACCCCCAAAGTGTTTTAGGTGACAATTTAGGAAAGTGATTTAAGACTAATGCCACCACCTTGATTAAAAGAGTTGGGCTAATTCTTACGATATGACAAAGCATAAATTGTTCCGCTACAGACTTGGTTAGCAATGTTTCTTATGGGACTTCTGACAAATTGATTTTCAAAACAGATTAATCATTCAATTTGCTGATACAGTCTGTCACAATGAATGTATATATGTATATTTCAAATCATAAATACAATAAATACAATATAGGTCACAAACTTAGTCTGGCTAATGCTTGCATGTTGAACGCCTTTCTGTTTGCTGCTTGACAGTTGGGAATGCATTTATCTATTATAATTAAAATTACAGAATGGAGCAACTGAATGTGGTCTGTATGGTAAATGCAGGCACCAGTAAAGTGGGATGGTAGTGTACACAGTTAACATGAATGTACCTGGAAATCAGTTATCATGTCACAAATTGTTGTTCCTAATAAAAAAACATGTTGCTAGTTCTAAGATGAGAAAATAAGACCCTGTATCTTGTTTATTGTCACAGCACCATCTATCCTGTTCAGAGTAGATTTTGAAAATCTGGCACACCTAGGGCATAAAAGTAGGAGAGTACGCTGATGTAAAAGCCTCATCTGCTACACAAGGGTCATGGCCAGAAGCCACACTGTGTAGCCGGTTTACACTGCTCTTAGTCAGAAATCATGTCCAGTAGATGCTGGGGAAGGGTACAGAACACAGGATCATGCCAAAGTTGTCATTTGAGTAGAAAATATATTCTGAAGTAAAACAGAAGAAGTTAAATGCAAGCAGATTACCTGAAAAAATGAAAGTGATCACAAGTGGCAGCTCATTGTTTCACATATTTTTCATACATAGTTCTCCAGATTTGCTGATGTAATAGTCCTTGGCTTCAGGGCCATAACAAATGGAGAGTGTTTGCATTATACGTTTGTGAATTCATCCCATGGTACCCTGAATTGGATCTCAATCTGATCTCAATGCAGAAAGCTTATGAAAACTTGTAGTGTACTTGATGTAAGCCTTTCAAAATTGTTCATGTTTAGAGAATGGTACTTAAGACACATCGAACATAAACTGTGCATTTTTCAAATAGGATATTCAACTACAGCATGTGGCACTCCGTGGAAGAGTATATTCTTCACCTTACAAACGTTTGGTTGGGTATCCTTTTTAAATTTTTTCTTTTAAATTCAATCCTTTTCAGGCATGTTAAGTTGTTGATAAATACTTCTGGGATCTCCTTCACAAATCTTATTATTCCCTACTTCGCTGATTACAGTTGAATAGCTCTTTTTTTCAAAAGAATTAGAGAGGTGGAGTTGGTATCCAATAAGCCCAAGTCTGTTTGATGACACTGACTTAATTTGAAATCTTTCCCTGTTGTGTGCATTTATTTACATTTTACAGAACCTACAAAATACCCAAGTAGATGAATTGGTTCACCACAATATTCTATTGGGCTGATGTGCAGTTTGTACAATCTGACTTTTCCCCTGACATTTTCTTCACACACTTCTTTCCATTTAAGTGTCAACTTAACTTCTGCATCAAAAAAAGATTCCTATACTGTAACCTTCAAATGTTACTTGGCCAATTTCTCTCCCTTCCTTTTCTTATCTCTCTTTTATTTAATTAACTTTGTAAAAGACCTGTACGCTTTGGAATAATTAAATTTATTTCCACATAGTTTTTAAACCGCTTTCAAAACTGGACGTTCTTTACTACATGTCAGGTGACATTTGACCTCCCTACCTATAACATCTCCCACTGAACTCTTCAGATATATGGTTATTTTTTCAGCACGTGCTAAGCTCCACTCATTTTTCTTTGTTATTTGTTACACTTCATTTAACTTAAAATCATCATATAACAATAGTTTATCCCTCACTTTCTTAAAGTTTCATTCTAGCATTAACTAGTCTCTACTCCTCTATTCAAGATTTTCTCAAAAGTCGCAGCTTGGCATTCATTTTCTCAATTGTTACTTTTCTTCTGTCTCCGTTTGCTTATGCTTGTTTTACGAAAATAGAATATCTCCATAGTACAGACTTTTAGTAAAACATGCTCAAATAACGTTTTAATGCATATTTCAAATTCTTTCAAACCATTCACTTCTTTAGAACATACATTATGCATATGATCATAGATACATTGCCTTATGGGCCTCAGCAATTCATAATAGTGAAGGTTTCTTGACTGTGCTCAAATCTGTTCCACACACCTTTGCATAATATGCAAAAGTTGTTTCCACTTTCCCCATTTTAAGGAACAATCACCAAGTGAAGAAGAATAATGAGTGTACTAATATTTTCCATTTTTGTTAAAACTGATTAGTTATTTACACATGTAACACAGGACACAACAACTGAGCTTGAAGTATAGCAAAACAATGACTCTAAAATACAAATCGCCAGTACCTGACCTGAAACAAGATATTGTTATGCATAAAACTTGAAAGCTAAGTTTCTTACCATTGCATTAATACCAGTACATTTATATTTGAAGGAAGAGTTACCACCATCTCCAAAAGATTAATCTTTTAAGCTGTAGTCTTTTTCCTCTGAACAACCTTCTTTCTCTCATGTCATCTCAGTGAACACTTATTCCTCTGCTGTGCAGTGTTTTACATATTCAAAATGTTCAGGTCCTGTCACTGCATCCGGATGCAATGGTATCACATTGCATTGAAAGAACAACATCTTACATACTTCTGGAAGATACACATGAAGTTGTGAGGGTAAATCCCTCATCAACACGCTTGTGACAGAGACGGATTCTTCTCCACATATGCCAGTTGAAACTATGGATTCTTGAAATGTAGACGAGTCCAGAAATCGTAAAGTGCGAGGTAATATGCAAGTACATTGAAGCTGAGATGTTAATTTATGTTTACCTCCAACTGGTTTCCTGATACTAATATTAACAACATCAAAGCAGATGTACACCTTGAAATGCTTAAGAGATGCAGGACAGAAGCATCTCCGTGAGACTTCTGTTGTCTTTAAAGAAGGCAACGTTTTTAGAAATTCTTGTCTAAACTGTCAAGATTAGTATGATGCTAATATAGAGGGGAACAGAGTATGACATCACTAAGTCAAAGAAATGAAACTCATGGTCAAACAGAAATAGGTGTGGGGTTTAAACACATGCAGCAATTCTCCTCCAAAACGCCACAGTTTTGAGGCCCATGCATATCCTTGTTGTCCCTTGATTTACCAGTTAAGATCATTCGCCAATGTGATAAGATACAAACATTCAGGCACTTATTCGCTTTAAAATGTAATCTGAATGAGTGCCACATCCACAGGCAGCCAGACACATTTTCAGATGTAAATTAGTGTATCATGCATTTCAATGGAGCCACTTTCTAGGAGGCGAAATGATAGCCATTCATATGCGGTGAGTGATGAACACTCCTCTGTGCTGATCCAAGGTGCGAATGACAAACACTATTTGTAGCTGGAAGGGGCTGACTAGCATCTTGCCTTATTTGGTTTCCTATCTTAGTTTATAAGGGGACACGTTAGAGGTTCAAAGGACCTTTTGACTGCGCTTAGGGTAGTTCCCACAATCTGCCTCAAATTTCGGTACCAATCAATAACAATAACAGTCAATAGGATCAATAATCTTGGGAGTCAGTAATTTCCACATACCATGACCCTTTGGCCATGAATAACCACACCTTTATGTAAAAGTTAGAATGTTTATTTCCCTATATTAACAATGCTAATATCACGTAACTTAGGGCCAGATGTAGCAAAGTGAAAAATGCCGTTTGCGAGGCGCAAAAGCCTCTCTGCTATGCAGAAATGCATTTTGCGAGTCGGATGTGACTCGCAAAATACATTTCCGACTCGCAAATAGGAAGGGGTGTTCCCTTCCTATTTGGGACTCGCAATGCTATTCAATTTCATTTGCGAAAGCGGTCGCAAATGAAATCGCAGTTACCATCCACTGGATCATCCAAGTGGATGGTAACCCAGTCGCAAACGGGAACCTTCCCCTTTGTGAATGGAAAAAAAAATAATAATTCAGAGCAGGCAGTGGTCCAATGGACCACTGCCAGCCCTGAAAAAAACCGAAACTAAAGGTTTCGTTTTTTTTTTCCAAGTGCAGCTTGTTTTCCTTTAAGGAAAACGGGCTGCAGATGGAAAAAAAACTGCTTTATTAAAAAGCAGTCACGGACATGGTGGTCTGCTGACGCCAGCAGGCCACCATCCCCGTGAGTGCCCATACTCGCAATGGTGTTGCAAACTGCGACCCACCTCATTAATATTAATGAGGTGGGTCTTTGCG
Source organism: Pleurodeles waltl (assembly GCF_031143425.1). Taxonomy (NCBI): domain Eukaryota; kingdom Metazoa; phylum Chordata; class Amphibia; order Caudata; family Salamandridae; genus Pleurodeles; species Pleurodeles waltl. Next base: position 232,062,805 of record NC_090439.1, read on the forward strand.
ACCCCATTGCGAGTTGCAGAAGGTGTCTGAGACACCTTTCTGCATAGCAAATTGCGACTTGCAATTTGCGAGTCGCACGGAATCGCAAATTGCAAGTCGCTATTTGCTTACTACCTACATCTGGCCCTTAGTCTCAAAATCAATGATAAACATACAGAAACAATAAGGGTTGACCGAATCTTCTAAGAATCTCAATTTAATCAATGCGTGGATCACTACACATTCTAGAGTTATGGTACAGATCAACAGCAAGAATAACCGCACAATAGAAATAGCATACATTTAGATTCAGCAAAGAAAATACATCAACTGTTGTCAATTATTTAGCAGGCATCTTCAGTGAGTCTCCTAACTAACCTTCTGATTAGAATGGCATGTTTTGGCTTCATGCTAAATTTAGTCAAAACAAATTTTGAAAAACTTCTAACGATGGCTCTATCAAAATTAGCAGCTGGTACCTAAAGACAAAAACAAATAGACATGGCAATCAGTAACATAGTCTTATACCTTGCCTCAGTCTTAGTCAATTGGATATCAGTTCGGTCAGCATGGGCATCGGGACTCAGCAATAAAGTTCAAGATAGAAATGTCTCAGGAATAGACATAATACGGAATGTTGCTTCTCGGCAACAAAGTTAGTAAAAAGTAAGACTGTCTGGCTATCTCCTCTTAGTAGAGTCTGGCTAAGTAGTATTTCCTAGGACATCTTCCCATGTAGCTATTGGTCAAAGAATAGTACGTTTACATTTAGTCCGATTAAAGTTTTGTGTAGCTATTTTAGTTATAGCTCCATGCACGTTATTTTAGCACACCAGGCCTGCAGCTGTGCACTTTAACCTAGATATATTATATTCAGCTTCGTTTATTACTTTAACAATAGCCACATTTGCAGTCTTGTTTTATTTCTCTCTATCTAGCTGTTCTTTACCTAGGCCAGAACTGCGTTCTTAAGCAAGACATTTCTTTCACTCAGTACTTCTCTCAAGGCTGCAGCAAGATAGGTTGCCAGTAAACGTAGTAACGCTTTGTCTGTGGTATTCATAGAAACATTCACATCCTTATGTAGGGACATTTTCTTAGAACATCAGCTGTTTTATTATAAAAACACTTTCCCTTTCCCATACACGTTAGAGGGAGATTCCAGCCAGATGGCCACGACTGTATGCTGATTGCTTAATGCTTCGCTGCAGCTGCTGATGCAGACTTCAGGCCTCTTGCTCAAGTATGAGGGATGATGTCTTCCCAGGGAAACCTGAAGGGCAGAACTAGAGCTTAACATTCTGTGCTCTAATGTAGCCTAGGTAGGAATTAGTTTAATGATTCTAGTGACAATATGTTAGTGTTATTTTTATGCTTTACTCTCCTCGTCACTATTTTAATCCTGTCATGCTTCATCGTCCTGGTTATTGCAGTACATGCTTTATTATCTAAGTTGCAGTTGCTTCATTAAAACCTTATTGAAACATATACTGCCTCTGACTGTCCTTGTATTTGTATATGTGAGACTAATGTAACTGAGAGAAACAGATGCGATCTGAGTGACCACGATTTCCCTGAGGAGTCAATTGTGTCATGCGCTCTGCTGCCCAATCATCCCTGCTCTTAGGTAGAGATGAGGTACTGCTAGTTAGCCGGAGCGAAACCCGGATTAGGCCAATAGGTGTCACCTGTAGTGGGTTAGACTCAGTCCCCCACACCGCAGGTGATTCTGCCTTTCAAATCCAGTAGTCTCATTAGAATAATGAGAGCCTATGCTACAAAAGTAGAACCTCACATCTAAGATATAACTAAACTGTCTTTCACATTTCGATGATTGGTTCCTCTTCTCCCATTCCCATAGTTGGGGTCATCAGGTGAGAATTTTGTATTGCCTTATACTACAGTCAGTGCATCCATTGTTAGTTCCTTTGAATATCACCTTTGCACACTCTAAATTCTACAAAGCATCAATAGCTAGTACACCATATATCTATCTCCCAAGAAGGCCATATTGTACTCAGTCCCTTTTGCTAGTTCCTACTCTGTCTCCCCAGTCAGCTGCTCCATTTAATCTGACACCTTATCATTTAACCCTGCACCTACACTAACACCAGATGGGCAAAAGGAAAGCAATAGAGGCAGGGGCCGGGGCAGTACTAAAAGCCAAGCGAAAAAGGCATAAGCATGCTGCTAGCAATTGCGTTATGGATAGAATCGACTCTCTCCTGGGCGAATGCAACGGAATACTAACTAGCCCCCAGGGAAACATTTCTATTGCAACTGGGGAGGGGCCCACTTCAACTAGCAGGAAGGAAGGTTTCATGAAAATCGCTGAGATTTTCATGAAACGTGGGCAACAAGTTACTGACACTACAGGGGCGGGTGAAAGTAGGAACGTTATCACCCATGCGGCCCCCTCCCTAGCAGAAGACCTACCACTTGCCATCAACGATTCCATCCAGCTCAGTAACCGCTTCAATCCCCTAACCAACCTCCCTGAATCACGCGACGACATCAACCCAGACACCCTGGCAGATGGGCCAGCAGCAACCAACACGCACTCTCCTCATGTAACCCCACAGCATATCGAATACATACAAGCTCTAAGGAAGGAAGTCACAGAACTCAAGCATATGGTTAACTCATTACTTGCAATAGTAAAACAGCTAACCCACGCAAATAACACGACCACCAGTAACCTTGCCCAAAATCCAATCCTATCAGGCATCACAACAAACTCGCCCAACTCCTCTGCTTCTAGCCACGCTGGCCCTCACCCTACCAAAGAAAAGACCATGAACTCCCACCAGTCTCCCCTCTTCCACAATTTAGGCATAGGAAATTCACTAGACATCTATCATAATACCCTCAAACCCATGAGCAACACCGCCTCAAAATACTCTACGCAACCTGCCACTGACCAGTCCCATTTAGGTAATATAGTTCTAATGGTTAACGTTCCCAAGTTAACCACATTGGCGCGCAAGGAAGGGGTAGACTCTATCAAAAACAAGGCAATCCACTGGATTCGCCATGTTAGAGGCTGCCGATCCATAATACGTGAGGACCTAATTACCGTAGTACGACGGCCAGACCCGGGAACTCACTTTGATATCCTAAAACTGACACTCAAGAACAGGACCATGGCGAACAATCTGGTGGCCCTAGACGCAAGAACAAGCCCACCTGCACACTCACGCATCCAGTTTAAACAGCCCAGGTCACCCACGCTCCACGAGGAACGCCCGAGTTACCACCCGGCAGAAAACCTATCCCCTCTTGGTAAACATGATTGACTCACAGCCCCAACTAAAATCTATGCAGGCAAACCTTGCAACCTTCCAACATCCATCACCCCCAGATCCTCCTTTTACCCCACCACTGTCTGTCCATGTATTCACCCCCCTACCCATGATACCGCGACCATTTCCGGCTCACCGAGCAATCATGACAACGATGCTCCACCCATCTTGCAGGCACATTGCCCACCAAACCTAGAGCTGCTGTCTAGGCCCGCAAGCATCTCCTTGATCAGGACCAGGCCTGTTCCAACAGAGGAACATCACCAACCACCACAAACCTCACGGGCAAACATTGGCATCAACCCATCCCTGCTCCCCCAGCCACATCTGCCAAACCAACCCCTGACAGCCAACCTCAAAAACCCCGGGCATTTAGGTAGGACAACTCAGTCACAATCTGGGGTACGACTTGTCTCATGGAACGTGGCAGGTCTGAAATCTATTCTTCCCCTTCCATCCTTCTCCTCATTTATTGACGAACATGACATATGTCTCCTACAGGAAACATGGTCACTCGACCCACTCTTCCGAACAGGCTACTCAAATTTCCACATCCCCGCTGTGGCCAGCACGAGAGGCAGGCCCTCAGGGGGTCTGACCATCTGGATCAAAACATCACTTAGCTGCCCTATATCACAGCTACCTACCGCCTCTCCCGACCTGTTAGGCCTTCGTCTATCCTTTGGGCCTGACTCTGTGGTGAACATCTTTAATATCTACGCTCGAGGGGTCAGGGGGGGTCAAGTCTCCAAAACCCTCTGCGCCCTCGTAGCCCTCTTACAAAATTATCCCCGCCATCATAAAACCATTGTGGCTGGGGACTTCAACGTCACATTCGAACCCCTTGACTGGGACGATCTCAGGTCCACCCGCGAGGAAGATCAAGTCTGGTCTATCCCCGCCCTGTCCATTGCACCCATCAAAAGGTGGACGTCGGTTGCGATTCAGGTAAAATCATTGACCATGGAGTTTGGACTCAGGGCGCTAAATGGCAGAACTAATTCAGACACCAACGGTAGTCACACATACAACAAAACGAACCACACCAGCAGAATCGATTATTGCCTATTCGATATAAGATTATGGCCTCTAGTCATCGATATGACAATCATCGAAAGGACCGAAAGTGATCACAACCCTCTTTCTGTCCACACATTAGCCCTAGGTAACCTCCCAGCCACGTCTAACCCCGCAGCAGTAGCACCCGAGGGTATTAACCTGGCCAACAACAAAAGACACCTAAAATGGGTCAATATTGTGGCCCGGCCCGCACTCATCAATGCTGCCAACAACACCCTAAAATCCACACTAAGGGACCTAGAGGCAGGTTCTGCAACACCCCACCAGGAAATTAGCTCAATCCACACCTCCTGCTTTAGGGATATCGCAACCCACTTCTCAGCACCCCCAGCCCACGACGACAAACGACCCAAAGCCAGGCACCGCTGGTTCAACAAAACGTGCCGGTCACTAAACAAGCGCCTAGTTCAAGCCATTAAATCCAAGGACCCCATCGCCATCCGCGTAGCTAGGAAGTCCTATAAATCTGCAATATGCATAGCCAAGCGTGATCAAGATAGCAAATGGTGGACATCACTCAGCGACGCTGTGCGTGAGAGAAATTATAGTCTGTTCTGGTCCCTGGCAGCGCGAGGCCCAGAAACCAGTGGTTTGGACATCACAACCAATATTGCCCCAAGAGACTGGATAGCCCACTTTAGTAGTCTGTACTCCCCTGATCATGATAGCCCCACCTCTGTTTGTACGGGCCCCTTCCTATTTCACTCGTTAGCACCAACCACCGCAGCACCCCTGTTGTTCTCCCAAAGTGATATAACTTACTCTCTAAGCACTCTAAAACGCGGCAGGGCCCCTGGTTCAGACTGAGTCCCAGCAGACCTATTCTCAACAGACCTAGCATCCTGGTCAAGATATCTCACCATTCTAGCTAACGCAATAGCATCTGGGGCACCAATTCCCGACTCTTGGAAAGCGGCCATTGTTATTCCAATCTTTAAAAAGGGCGACAGATCTCTTCCCTGTAACTATAGACCCATTAGTCTAATTGACTGTGTCCAAAAAGTCTTCTGCCACTGCCTCCTAGGGAAGATAGAAGAATGGATAATTGACCACGATATCCTTAGCCCCCTCCAAGCCGGTTTCCGAAAGAAGATTTCCACCACTGATCAAGCCCTCAGATTCCTATTATTATATTGGAAAACAGTGTTCATCGGTAAAGGCAGCCTTTATGTAGCTTTCGTGGATCTCAAATCTGCTTTTGACCTAGTACCTCGCAACAAACTGTGGGTCACTCTCTCTCGGATGGGAATCCCGGAACACATCCTTGCCATTTTGATACGACTCCACGAGGACAACTACGCACAAGTCAGGTGGGGCAACAAGGGCCAACTTACCGATAGAATCCACGTCTCTAGGGGTGTGCGGCAAGGTTGCGTACTTGCCCCGACCCTCTTTTCCCTGTACATCAACGAAATTGTCCCCTCCCTCCTCAGACTGCAGGCTGACGCACCTTCACTTGGCACACAAAAAATCCCAGTCTTACTCTTTGCCGATGACACTCTCTTGATATCTAAGACCCCTAGTGGTCTAAGGAAACTCCTTGCGTGCTTCGAGCATTTCTGTTCATCCCAGGGACTCGAAATCAACGCAACGAAAACCAAACTAATGACCCTTAATCCCCACAGATCTTTCAAAGGGAAATTTACTCTAGAGGGCTCCTCACTCGAGAAGGTGGGCATTTTCAGCTACCTGGGCATAACACTCACTGACAACATGTCCTGGAAGCCACACATAGGAAAACAAGCCCTTAAATTAAGACAAACAACTGGGGCTCTACTAAAAAACTTCCACCTCTCACACACAAAACCAATTCGCCCAGCATTACAATTATACGAAGCCCAGGCAGTTTCCTCAGCGCTCTACGGGGCTGAACTTTGGGGTTATACCAAAACCCAAGACCTAACCACCGCTGAAAACAACTTCTTAAGAAACCTTGTGTCCCTTCCGCTAAGCACCCCACTGTTCCCTCTTTTCAAGGACCTCGGCATCAAACGCATTGGTCACAAAGCCCGCCTGCGACCTCTGCTGTACTGGCGGCGTCTCTGGACCACTCCGGAACTTGTCATCTTCACCGAAGCTCTACAGGTCATCCTAAAAGCCGACCACCTGCACAGAATCCCCTGGCTACGATCCATCAAGGATTTACTCCACTCTATCGGGCTCGATGATCTCTGGAACTCACCAGCCACGTCAGTCTTTCCCTCGAAAAGCGAACTAAAGAAACTTTACTGGCAAAGGGCCAACAACGAAGACACTCGGGCTGCACTCCACACTACATTATCTTGTGACTTTGCCAACCTAAAAGAGTCATGCAAGTACGAAACTTTTTGGGACCTAATCACGGCCCCAAGGGAAAGGAAACTGTACTTCCAGCTCCGCATTGGAACACTCCCATTAAGACTTTTCACCAGCAGCTGGTCACACAACGAATCCACCGCATGCCCTGCTTGCAAAGCCCCCGTGGAGAATCTCCCTCACCTCCTTTTTGCATGCCCCGCGTATACTGCCCCCCGTAGGAAATGGCTGGCCCCGGCATGCAGACTACTGGGAGCACGCTGCTCTGCGCTAGCTCTGCGAATCCTTAGATCAGACACCAGGCCAACGCTAGTGATCGCTATCGCCAAATTCCTCGGAGCTAGTTGGCTTATTAGAGGGAAAACTCTCCTGGACAAAGACTCCAAATAAGACTGTCCCAACATCCTGCAGAGTGCATTTCACTTCATTTCATTTTTTCTAATTTCATTCCATTTTATTCTATCTCATTTTTATTCCATTTTAATTTTTATTTATATTTCATTCCCTTTTATCACCATATTTACCTGCAATTTTATTTTATCATGTGCATTTATTTGTATTTATTACTGCTCGCGCTTTTTTGGCTCTTGTAGCCGCAATAAAGCTTCTTTGAATTGAATTGAATTCTAGCAAACAGTTCTCATGGGAAAGAAAGTTAGCTACTAGCATCTGGTAAACACAATGGAAAAGTCTAACTTTCTATGCAGCCATTTTATGTGAATCATTTAAGCAATGCAACTTAACATGAGGCCTTGCAACTAGGCCCAACACCTCGCTAATTTAAGGCCTATGATAAATAGAGCAAATACGTAATACATAACCATTAATATGACATACTACTACATTAATCTAAACATGGGCACAACATTTTACATTAATAAGCAGTTAATGAGGACACTTTGTGATTATTGGCAGTCACTCAAGTAGGCACAAGTTGTAAATACAGCGCAACCATGGTCTCGATAAATGGGGCGGAGCAATTCAAGAAAAGTGTCATTTCAGGACTGATGGGCCGCTTTCTTGTAAATATGTCTCATACGTTTGCTGTTAGAAAAAACACTCTGCTTTGACCGCCTGCATTGCACTCAGAGGAGTATTGTAATTTGTCACAAATAGGGATGGACACCCACGACTTTCATGCCACTGGGCAGCTTCATTCTCGTCAGATGGAGAATGTTGGACACTCAGTGCTGCTCTGGCTGGTGGAATGAACATAGGGTCTGAGGTCAATAATTTTAAAGTTAGAGTGACAAGTAATTGAGACAATAGAAGGCATGAAGTGGAGACCTGTGTTCCCTTTTCACTTTGATCACTTCCTGCCATTCCAGTATTGAGCTTCCCAGTCCCGTTTTTTCTTCCTTGCCTTCTGGTAATTATACTTCAGCATTTACAGTTGGAAAGAAATGAAACTGAAAGAGCCGGATTTCAAACAAAGCAGTACTGCATCAACTAATCACATTGAGCATTGAACCACTTGAGAGCTCTGGTTATGTTGCTTTTTCTTGTGTAATTTGGGTGATAGGTCATGTAATTGAATGCCCATGATAGGGTGTCAACATTCATCGTTGCCTGCGCAAGGAGCCTCCTCAACCAATGGGTCACTTGTTAGTTCACACATCATTCTCCATCTATTTCGGCCACTCATCTCCGATTTACTGAATCGGTTTTGATCACAAAGAACCCTGTTAGGAGAAAAATTTGAAAGTTTCCTTGAATACTATGAAAAATGTGATTGTTAAATATTAATCTTAAATATTAAATAGGTTGACAAGCATATCAAATAAGTTGACAAGCATATTCAACATAGGGATTATACAGACCACGTAAAATCTGAGTGTATTTTGGTATATTGAAGAAAATTTGTCTGATGTATGGGAGTACATACATCCACGCTCGTCAACGCTCGTAAGCATTTTTATAACCCATTGGAATACAATTATGGTAAGGATATTCTTCAGCACCAGTGTTAGGTTCAGATAACGAAATATATCCAAATCAAATATGGCCAATGGCACAATTTCTCTGAAAACTGGTCAAATCAGTCTTTGTAGTTTCACAAGGGCTGCTCCTTGGACTCTATAATAATTTTGGAATAATTTGTGCAATGTCTTGGAGACAATAGAGTACAAATCTATTCTAATGTATGGACCCAAATTCAATGTTTAAAAATCGGAAACAGATTCTCCAAGGTTGTGAGTTAAGAGTTTTCATGTTAAAAAATACAGCATGCACATTTGATATTAAGGGCCTCAGTACGCGTGTGGTGGTCCGAGGACCGCCACACTTGCATTGACAGTCGAACCACCGCACTCTGAGTGGTCCAACCGCCCAATTACAACCCTGGCTGGCGGACCCACAGGGGACCCCCATTCCCGCTGGGAACATTGTTCCTGATGGGCTGACGGAGGCCTTGGTTGTAGTCAACTAGGTCTAGGGTGACCACCTGGCATTAATGCAAATTCTGGACAGGACTGCAAAAAATTCAGGACAAAGGATCAAAATTCCAGACAAAAATTCAGGACAAAGTGTCAAAATTCAGGACAAAAATTCAACAACAAATGTCAGTTTTACGCAAGAGAGGCCATGCCTCATTTTGTTAGTGCATTTATTCACTCTTTTTTTAACATAGCACTATTTATTCACTGTGGTCTTTTTATGATTGTCTCCTGGTATGCTACATTCAGCTGTCATATTACGTCCTTGTTCAGTAGAAAATTAATGCCCTTCAGTACTGTGGCAATGCCATCCCTCCTACCCAAATCTACCCATTCTTTCTTAAAGAGAAAGTAACAGCAAATTTTTGATTTTGTTTCTGAGCATTTTAAAACCCCTGGCAAACAGTTTGGGAAACATTAGGGTAATTAACCTTATTCTAGTTTAAACAAATTGAACAAAAAAATCTGGCTCACCCCAACCGCCCATGAACTTTCAACCTAAAAAAAAATTAAAGAGGCAGGGCAGATGGTGTGGGCGACAGTCTCACACCTAATGTCAGGATGTGAGGTACCCACAACTTGTCTGTAGTCTCACAGCACTAGGGTGTATGTCAGGGACTTTACGTTTACCTTCCATGAGTCTACTTTGAACTTTATGACACTGCACCACTCTGCATTACTGCACTCTCTGCCATTCTATTGTATGCCACTCTACTCCACTGCACTCTATGCTACTCTACCCCATGCCACTCTATGCCACTGCACTCTGCGACAATGCACTCTAAACAGCTGCACTGTACGCCACTGCCCTCTACTCTGCACCACTGTACTCTACGCCACTGCTCTCTGTGCCACTCTACTCCACTCTACATCACTGCACTGACACTCTACTCTGCAACATTGCACTCTCCACCACTGTACTGTACACCAATCTACTATGTACTACTGCATTCTATGCCACTGCACTCTATGCCACTCTACTCTATGCCAATCTACTCTGCATCACTCCACTCTACGCGACTGCACTCTACAGCACTATGCTCTACTCTGCACTGCACCACTCTACACTCCGCCACTGCACTCTGCCACACGAGTCTACTCTGCCCTCTATGCCACTGCACCACTCTACACTGCTGCACTCTCTGCCACTCTATTGTATGCCACTCTACTCCACTGCACTCTGTGCCACTCTACTCTGTCCCACGCCACTCATGCCACTGCACTCTAAACCACTGCACTCTACGCCAGTGCACTCTAAACAACTGCACTGTACCCTGCACCACTGGGCTCTACGCCACTGCTCCTATGCCACACTACTCCACTCCTCACCACTATGCCACTAACTTTTAGCCATGAACAGCTGTCCCTCTGGTGTATAACATGGCTAAAACACATTGGCAAAGCCAATAACTCTTGTGTAGACTAGACCTATTGGCTTTGCCAATGTTTGTTAGTACTATGAGGTACTGAGGCCCCTGAAAGAACTGTGAATGTATAAGTCCTTATTTTAAACATGCATTTGACGCCTCGTCAGGGATAGTAAGCGCTATATAAATACAATTACAACATACATAGGCTGCCACAAAATGCGCAAATACATTTTGGTTAAATAAAAAAAGTGCTTCTCCAGTACAGATTTGAATAATATACAGTTTATACCTAGTACTAACATTTTATATAACACTCCATTAAAACCACACACTCTACAGCTCACCTTGGAACACCATTAAGGTACCTCTCTAAAAGAAAATATATTTGCCATTAGAAAGCTTCAAGTGACTCCTTTGGTTAAAGTGGATGCAGGTTTTCAAGCCCCTTTACATTTGCAGATTTACCAGTTGCCCACATTTGCATTTCTCTAGGGAAGGAGACATCCTGGCAGGAAGATCTGTTTTGTATCTGTCTGCCTCTCCCCCCCCTCACAGCACAGGAGACTCTCTGCCTTTCACTCCAGCTGGTGAAACTAATCTGCCTGTAGTTTCGCCATGCCGTCCTTTGTCCTTTTGGTTTAAGAATAAAATTACAGACAAATGCCGTCCGTTAAGCCTTTCATCACGGACAACGGACGGCAGGGTGAAATTACGGGCAGTCCATGAAATTTACGGACGGGTGGTCACCCCGACTAGGTCGGCGCTGAACTCAGTGCCACCTGGCTGATTACAACCTTGTTTTCTGCCAGCCTTCTCCTGGTGGTTTCCGCACCATAAAAAGGCTGGCAGAGAATGAGTGTGGAGGGCCTATGGCATGGGCAGTGCAAGGGCCCCCCTGGCCAGCACCTTAGGAATGCACAATGTCTGCTTTGCAGACAGTGCACATTCTGAGAGTGCTGGTCGGCCCCCTCTGTGCTACGAGATAGCACTCAGCTCCTTTAAGGGAGCTGAGTACTATCTCATAGCACTGCTCCCACCGGACTGACCAGCAGTAACACTCTATTACAATGTTCCAGCCAGTCAGACTGGCTGGAACATTGTAATAGGAGGAGGGGACGCCACTGACATGGCTGTGGCATCCTCGCTGCGGGTTTGGCAGTTCAGCTTTGGGAACTGCCAAACATGTAATGAGGCCGAAAATCATGCCCATAGTATTTTAACTTTTGGGTATTCACATGTGTGTTCTTTCCTCTCACCTACATCTATGCACTGACTGGGCCACCTGTGACATTATATCAACCACACAAAGGATGACGGGAGAAACAGTCTGGGGTTACTTGTGTCCCATTGCAGAGAGGACCTGGTTTGGCTGTATTGTTCCAGATGGAGAACGACCAAAGCTAATTCGCATAAAGCTGGGTCAAGTGTGATGTGGCACAGTGAGAAAAATAAAGATGGGTTGGAATGCCACCCTAATAACTGGTTAGACTCTTTCAAGCATTTCTTCCATCACCTTTGTGTGTTTGACGCTTAATCACTTTGATTAAGGTCATATGTCAGAATATTGTATCAGAAATATTGTGTGGCATAATTATTGTGTCTAAGTATTGTTTTCAAAACATCATCCTGTTAGGTGTAGATTGTCTATTACTAATTCCAATGAGGTCATTTAAAAAAAATGATATTCTGACTGCGCTATTCTGACCCCACATCCTGCCTAAACCCTCTATCTGAATATCCATACAAACAGGAAGACTATTACACTTTTCTGCAGCTTAAGCTGGCATGTGTTTGTGTGTGTGTCTGCATCTCTGTGTGTGCTTGTGAGTGCGTGTGTGTGTGTCAGTTTGGGTGTCAGAGCTTATTCACCTGTTGCTGTAACTGCATGCCTCCAGGTCGAAAATGCTGTTTTACTGACAATTTATGTCAGTTTTCATTTCAGATATTGCCAGGCAGTGCTCGCTGATTTATTGGCACAAACGCTTTTTAGCTAGGACATTTATTAACGTTAAGGCCGGGCAAATCTTGGGTACTCCTATAAGCATTAGTTCATATAAGTCCTTGTGTTGCTTAGAAATTGGAGCGTGTTCTTTTTTAAGTCAAGCCTACTAGATATCACAAGCCTTTCTGAACTTACTTTGGGATTGCTACCTGCTAATTGAATACAATTGGTTCACATTCTCATCACTATCATTTGCTTCTTTCTTATTTGATGGCTTGCCTTTCTCTTCTGGTGTTTACCTTCCACTGGAACATAGCCTCTTTATTATCCTTTTGATCAGCTGACTTATATCCTTCAACAGCTCACATTTAATTAACTACTTTTTTTCTTTTTAATTCAGCACTTCATGGGAGAGCATGTCTTTTCTAGCTCTCTCCCTCATGTGCTGATTCACTGTTCATATACACCCCCTGTATCCTGTGTCGCTGCCCACCTCTCCAAGTTTGTCTGTAAAATCACTGCAACAAGGACATTTTTGCTGGGATATGGCTAAGGAGCAGGCTTCCAGTAATGTTTTAGTTTTATTTCCTGCATTCCATATTGCATTAAAGCACATGCTTTGGCACACAAAGGCTTTCAAGGCACTTAGAGAAGGGCCATCTACTGCCCTCTCTCAGCTGTGTCTGAGGCATCTTAGCATGACACTTCCTCTGGATGCCCATAATTCATCTGCCTGTGCTACTGGAGAGGAACAAATGGGTAAATCCTCTGGAAAATAAATTAGGCCTTAATATGCATTTCCTTTATGCTCCGACACTTCCTTAATATTTTCAAGTTCTGTTTAGAGTTTCCTGACTGAAACGTATTTGAAAAATAAACGGTGACATTTGAATTCAAAGTACAGTTTTTAGTAACTGTAAGATGCGTTTGCTTTTTGCCTAGTATTTTTTTAAATGTTTTATTTTTTAAAATAATACTTTATAGACAAACATTAGTAAAGGCCAACAACTCGACATTTGCATTATAAAAAGCAAGATCTTTGGGCTTTGCCAAAGCATGTTTAATATACGTTGGGCATGGAAGCATGTAAAATGCAGGTATGCAATGGTGTGACTATGATGTGCAGAATGTTGAATTACTATTTCACCAAAACATCTGAAATTAGGTAGATACTTTTAACTGTTCCTCTTCAATAAAGCCATTTGCTCCAAATTGTGTCTACTCCTTCGTTCACTTTTGATATTGAAATGAATAAATAAATACATGAATAACAAAGAATAAAGAAATAAAAAGGGTAAATATGAAGTCGTATCTTAACAATGAATTAACATTTTTTTATAAAAACTGATCTTATTAAAAGGTAGGAGCCACAGTCAGGAGCTCTTTGATTGTGTGATAGCTGTAGTTTGAATCTCTTTTTAAACACTTCCGCACTTTCACAACACTGATCCAAATTGGTCACATTAAACCTCTGGAAATTACCTTAAATGCATGAATGATATGGAATCTTGCTACTTTCAACTGACAGAGTAAGATGGTGAGCAAAACATTTGAGACGTGCCTTATAGTGGCAACTTCATCTCTAGACCCTACAATGATGCCTTTAATCTCCTGTTTCACACCAATCACAACTTGAATCTCTCCTCTGTGTATCGAGTCAAATGGGATTCTAGTTTGCAATGCGTCAAAAACCCTCAATGAACATAATAAGATGTATATATGTAATAAAAAGACATTCTAGAAAACAATCCCTTATACCATGCTTACAAATCATGGCCACTTGCTAAAAATTTCAAGGCAAATGTCCCAGATATATTTGTGTCACATCAGTGTAAATTTCGAACAAGTGCCTGGTGCCAGGGTCAAGGGTGAAGGAGTTCAGCCCTTGTACCACCGAAGAGTACTTAATTGTACATTTTAACTGTGACTTTAGTTCATTGAAATAGATCAGCCTTTTTCTCATCTAATGACCAACAATCGTGTATCCATGATTTCACATTCTAGTACCATTGTGCTCCTCCTCCACCAATGTGTAGCACGCAAAGCACTCTGGGGGGTGCCAGTGGCTGTGTACATTGAAGAGTTCCACTCTACTGCAGTGTCCTAATTGACATTACAGATGTCTTTCCACTTCAGCATTTGCCTTCATTAAATTCTTTGACAGGACTATTCAAACTAAATCAAGACTGATGGAGCCCTACTTGACCTGTGGGGCAGAGTTTCATTTACTGTGCATTTAGCTGCAGTTTAGTACTGTGAGATGGAGCTGTGGTTTCCGTTTTGTAAACGCTGCTTCTTTTATGTCTACTAAAAATCTAAGATAGCAAAAGTGTGTTTTGACTGTTCGGTTTGCCTTACGTTGTTCAATTAGAAGTGAAACAGCCCCTTTGGGTGAGTCTGAGGGCTCATGTTGGATAAGGTCGACATGGGTCGAAGATTGCAAAAGCTCGGTATGGAAGCTAACCGAAAAAGTGTTTTTTGTACTTAGTGGAAGAACAATATTCAGATTCAGAGGTATTCACAGCAAGTAGATGGAAATAAAACAATTGTAAATTTCTTTATTTTACAAAACATTTTCATCAATGATTCTGTACCCGTTTTTTTCAGTAAGCCTAAGTATAAGGAAAAAAGTATTACTTCGAATGAATGAGACAATATCTTGCTTTTCAATATTTTTCAAAAGCATCTTGTTCAGCCTGTTCACCATGAATGGTTATCTTCTTGCACTATGTTTTGAAAAGGATGACATATAGTAATGACCCTTTCCAGCAGGGGTGGGGGGTCATTCCAATATATGGGGTAATACTAGGCGATAATACCATCTAGGCAAAAAAAAAAAAATGCAAGGTGAGTTTTTTCTCAATGTAGTATTACCTTTTGTGTATTATGTAAAATGAGAATCACGGACTCAAGTTATGAAACACTGTAGGTCACACTTAGTAGTGCAAACTAGGGCTTCCATGCTATTTTGGAAACACATGACAATTTTGTGAAAGGAGCAGGGAATAATTTGCAGTTGGATGTTTCAAGTGGGGGCCGGGATGCTGGAAGGCTTTCAACACTACCAGATGACTTTGAATGGTCATTATCAATCAGTAGTTCATTTTAGTATTTAAAGATCCCATTAAACGTACATAATCACAGAAACAGTACATTAAAACAAATTTAAGATCATAAAGTAATCAAAATATTGTGCAATATACAAATTCCATTTCTACCCTATCATATATAAATATTTAGAATATGCAGGGTACAAAGAGCATCATGCAGTAGCAATAATCTAAAAGATGTCAGAGAAACTCATAAAATAGGTAAAATCGAAAATTTAGATCAGTTAAAAATTGATAGCCCACAAAAATGCTAAATCTGCCTGGAGTCACAGGACATAACAACAATAACTAATACATATCTTTAAAAAACAGCCAAATGAAACTATTCCCATCGCTGATGATCTGGGATGTCTTAAAAGTGCCTATATACAAAGTGCTTTGTAGTCTTCTTCTCATCAGCCAGCCTGCAGTGAGATACCTACTCATAGCAAATACTATGAACGGACCAGTGTGCGACCTTAATAAATTTGAGACAACGAAATAAATGTATAAATCCTGATTTACTGCAGAGAGGATGAAGGCATTTTATTCAGTTTTTTTATACCAATGGCAAAAGAATAATAAATGTTCCACATCTTCTCTAATAGCTCCACAGAAGTCACAGGAAGGATAGGTTACTGGAGAGTTGTTTCCAGCTACTTATATATTGTTCAATCTGTAGAGTACCCAACCTAAACTTAATGTATTCATTCTTGGCTAAAGATGGAGTTAAGTCATCAAGGTAGGGTCCAAAGGCCAGATTACATTTCAACTAAAAACTGTTTGTCATCAAAGAGGCAGATCTGCTATTTCTGAGATATTTATCTTCAATGTAGCAGCAGAATGCTATTCTGGCTGCTGTTTTAATGTCACTGTTTATGGAAAAAGGATTGCTCCATATTGCACTCATACCTAATACCTGAAAGGTGAACTTTATATGAGCAAACCAGCGCATTAGACATACCTAATACCTCAGCACGATTCTGTAAGGTTCTGACTCTGAGGTTCTCCACAAATGTATCTACAATAGCAAGGGTCTTAGGGCTGCCATATCATTAATCAGTTTAAGCCATCTTTCAAAGAATGAGGGATTATAGGTGTTCTTTGTAGCAGGTTGAACAGAGATCTGAGAAAAAGATTTTCTTTAGTGACCACTTCCTTTTTCACCACATAGCCCTGAGCTCATCCCCGTTCAACGCAGGACTCTGTACCTCTGCATGATAGATCTCTAAAGCCAGGGATACATGTATATGTGTTGTTTTTAATATATTTTCAGCATGGAAAAAGCTTGTTGTAACAGGGAAGCACTTACTTTATTCATGTGCATCGACCAGGCAGTTGAATTATTTAAGGTGACGCCAAAATAGTCAATGTTTTCCTCCCTCTGTAAAATGACCCCTTTAATGGGTAAGCCACCTCTGAACAATTTGTGAGAGTTAAAAAGCATATACTTAGCTGTTAATGTGTTGACTTTTAAGCTACTCTCATCACAGAAAATGGTGAATTTGTTTAAAAAAAATAGTAAACCCATGGGACTGAGTGAGGTTAGTAGTGTATCATCAGTGAATAAAAGTGCTGGTACAGGGCTTCCACAGAATCTAGGAGAATCATGAATGCAATCAATCACGTAATTACATCATTATATTTTAGCAGGAGAAAACTCCTTCTTCTTGGAACAATATATTCTTAAGCCAACTAAGCCAACTTACAAAGGAAGAAGAAAAAATACATTATCTTACTGAAATTTACATCTGTTTGAGAAATGGTACAATGCAAATTGCACATTTTGACTATGAAATATGTAAAAGTGGTGGTAAGGAATGAAACTAAACTATTTAAAAATCACAGACAGTAACAGGTGGTGGACAGGGGTGGTACAACCAAAAACCAAGACAGGTCTATAAGTGTTGAAATAGTAAGAGAAATTGGCTGTATGCATCTTGCGTGCTGATTACTGTTTTCTGAAATGGCCTTATCTGAATCCACTTGCAACTACAGTAAAATAGAAAGATCAGATCTTAAAAGTTATACAGAAGTTTGTAATGGTGGGAGTTCCTTTGAAAACAGTAGCAATGCACAGGGTGAATACGGGCTGGTGTAGGCCTGTGGCTCTAGCATTCAACAGTTTCTCTTTTTCTAATCTAAATGGATGTGCTGTTCTAATACCAATATAATCCATTTTAGTCGAAATGGTCCTGTCAAATATGATCATTGCAGACAGCAAAAAGTAACTAGTTAATTAGAAATTACCATAAACAAAATAATCAAAGAATAATGCTGCAAGAGGACTAACATAAGGTCTGCCTCTAAAGAAGACCCAAGGAAAGACTAAGTACAGATCAGTAAACAGACAAACACAGAGTCAGCTCTATAAGCAAGTTAAACAATCTAAGTATAAATCAAATAGACTGACATTGAGTCTGTTCCCAAGGAAGGCCCATAAAAGACTGTCTTTTTGTAAAAAGAAAGCCGGTTTTATAATGTTTCAGGGTACAGAAACCACACGTATTTCTAGGAATGATAAGACCTAAGAGGGCTGGACTAGCAATGTTGCAAACACATAATCCAATCAATATTCTGGTAAACAAGATACTTCTAGAGACACAAAGGACCAAATATGCAAAGCCTTTTTTTGATTGTAAACAGCCGTATGTGCAGGATCTGGCTGTTGCTCCATCAAGAAGACTTCTTCTAATACATCAAATCCTAACTGTGATTTAGTGACACATTACCGAATCGCAATCTGAGTTTGCATCCAAATACTGATTTAGTATTTGGAAGGAGCATATGTACTGATCTGAAATGGCATATTTTAATGTTTTGCAACCAAATTCTGATTGTAAAACATGCATTTTTTACCACCTCCTCAAAGGAGGTAAAAAAACATTTATATTTTACCACCTCCTCAAAGGAGGTGGTAAGCCATTCACAAACAGTAACGGGTCCCCAAGGCACTCCATCCCCTTTGTGAATGTTGAAAAAATATTTTTTATGAGCCATCAGTTACTCTCAAGAAAGGAAAATTACATTTTCTATTTTTCTTTTTAGACATGTCCTATTTTCCTTTCAGGAAAACAGGTTGCATTTTAAGAAAAATAACACTTTATTTAAAAACAATTACAGACATGGTGGTCTGCTGACCTCAGCAGGCCACCATCTCCGTGATAGCTGCGGTTCCTAATGGGTCGCAATTTGCGACTAACTTCATTATTATTCATGAGGTAAGTCGAATTGTAATCAGTAATTAGCCAACGCACCTAATGGTACATCGGTTGGCTCGCACATTAGCACTCTGGTTGCAAAAATGTTTGTCACATATTGAGGGTGGTATTTTTGCGATCAGAATTTATTTAATCTGGCCCCCACTTTCTAATGCATTTCGCTGTTTAGGTTATGCATAACTAATTAAGGAAAGAAACTTACATTTTATGAAACCCATCATTACGATAGCTTGTTTGGCTAATGAATGATATACACAGGACATCAGCAGACAACCTTGGATAATTACAAAAAATAAAGCAACATTCTGAGCATTGCTTCCTCGAGGGAAAACAAATATTACATGTCATGCTTGTTGTTAGAAATGGGGTCTCTAGTTGGCAGAGGTATACACCTTTATCCAACTAGGGACCGCAATCCTAGTCAGGGTAAGTCACACACAATCCTAATTATCCTGTGCCCACCCCCTGGTAGCTTGGCACTGAGCAGTCAGGCTTAACTTAGAATGCAATGTATAAAGTATTCGTGCAATACATCATACAGTAACACAGTGAGAACATCACAAAAATACACAACAGAGGTTTTGAAAAATAGATAATATTTATCTGAATGAAGTAAGATCAAAACAACAGAGATCCAATAAGTAAATTTGAAATATCACTTTTGAAAAGTTTAAAAGAATCTTAATCCTTAGAAATAAACAGTTGTCTCTGTGTTACACACAGTACCTGGCATCCGTCAAAAATAACGGCGCAAGGAGACCGCAGAGGAGGAGATGCATGGAAAAATAATGTGGTACATAGAATTTTCCGACGCTGCACAGACGATGAGTAGTTTTTTTCCACGCTGCAAGGGGTTTGTGTCATTTTACAGTGTGCAGTCTTGGATCCTTACTGCGATGCAGGGATATTTTGGCGCCCAGGGACGATGCATGAAAATCCTGGACACTCTGGAAGAAGGCACCAGCGCTGCGTCCATCTGGTAGACGATACATCAAATTTTTCCACTTCAAGCCAGGCACTGCATCAAATTTCTACTGAGGAAGTTGGGCTGTGTCATTCCGGTTGGCTGCGCGGCGGTTTTTCGGTTGCAAGGCAGATTCCGCATCATTTTCCGCAGGTGTTGCATCGATTTTTAGCACACAAGGAGTTTCTTTGAAGAGATGAAGTCTTTGTTGGCCCTGAGACTTCAGACACAGGAGGCAAGCTCAATCCAAGCCCCTGGAAAGCACTTTTGGGGGAAGGCAGAGTCCTTCCAGCAAAGTCAGAGCGCAGCATGGCAACAGTAGGGCAACCGTCCTTCTCAGTAAAGCAGTCCAGGTAAGTCCTTTGGGCAGCCAGGCAGTTCCTTCTGATAGGATGCAGGTGTAGGTCCAGAAGTGTCTGAGTTGGTGGGGTCAGAGACCCCGTTTATATACCCCAAAATGTTTTTGAAGTGGGGGAATGCCCATGTTCCCCTTTCAGTCCAGTCCTGTCTGCCACGATCCCTGTGGGGGTTATCAGTCCATTGTGTCAGGGCAGGTCACTGGCCTTTGAAAAGTGTCAAGCCATCCATCTTTTCAGCCCAGGAAGAACTATTCAGTATGCAGATGAATGAAGATGAGACTGAGTGTCCTGTATTTGTGGTTGTCTGGATGAAATGCACAAGGGAGCTGTCAACCAGCACAGACCAGACATTGGTTTGAGACAGGGTGTAAGGCAAAGATGTTTTTAAGTGCAGGTCAGAATCTACCACTGAAAAGGTATATGAGGGCAGTCCTAATGCTAGTCTATGAAAGGATCAGGCCTCACTATAGTGGAAAACGAATTCAGGAGTTTTCCACTACCAGGACATATAACCACATATGTACATGTTCTGCCTTATACCTACACAGCACCATGCCTTATGGGTTACCTATCAATCAATCAATCAATCAATCATTCGCATTTATAAAGCGCGCTACTCACCCATAAAGGGTCTCAAGGCGCTGGGGGGGGGGTCAGTGCTTGAAGAGCCAGGTCTTGAGCTGCCTTCTGAAGGAGAGGTGTTCAGGTATGGCGCGAAGGTGGCTGGGCAGAGAGTTCCAGGTCTTCGCTGCCAGGAAAGAGAAGGATCTTCCTCCGGCGGTGGCTTTGCGGATGCGGGGTACGGCTGCCAGGGCCTGTCCGGCGGATCGTAGAGTGCGCGGAGGAGTGTAGAAGGAGACGCGGTTGTTGATGAGTTTGGGTCCGAGGTTGTGAAGGGCTTTGTGTGCGTGGGTGAGGAGTCGGAAGGTGATCCTCTTGTTGACGGGGAGCCAATGGAGTTTTTTCAAGTGTCCTGAGATGTGGTGGTGGCGAGGGATGTCCAGGATGAGTCTTGCGGCAGCGTTCTGGATCCGTTGGAGTTTCCTCAGCAGCTTGGTGGTGATGCCCGCGTACAGGGTGTTCCCGTAGTCCAAGCGACTGGTGACGAGGGCGTGGGTGACAGTCTTCCTGGTGTCGGTGGGGATCCAGCGGAAGATCTTGCGGAGCATGCGTAGGGTGTTGAAGCATGCTGAGGTCACCGAGTTCACCTGTCTGGTCATGGTGAGGGATGAGTCCAGGATGAAGCCGAGGTTGCGTGCGTGGTCGGTGGGTTGGGGAGTGCTGCCTAGGGCGGGGGGCCACCAGGAGTCGTCCCATGCGGTGGGGGTGGGGCCGAGGATGAGGACCTCCGTCTTGTCGGCGTTCAGTTTCAGGCGGCTGTCTGTCATCCAGTTCGCCACTTCCTTCATTCCTTCATGAAATCTGGTCCTAGCTGAGGTGGGGTTGTTTGTGAGGGATAAGATGAGCTGGGTGTCGTCGGCGTATGATATTAGGTCGAGTCCGTGTTTGCGTGCGATGTTCGCCAGGGGGGTCATGTAGATGTTGAAGAGAGTGGGGCTGAGGGAGGATCCTTGAGGTACGCCGCAGATGATCTCCGTGGCTGTGGATCTGAAGGGGGGCAGGCGGACTCTCTGAGTCCTTCCGGAGAGGAAGGAGATGATCCATTCGAGGGCCTTGCCTCTGATGCCGGCGTTGCTGAGGCGTCGTATCAGGGTGCGGTGGCAGACCGTGTCGAAGGCTGCGGAGAGGTCCAGGAGTACGAGGGCCACGGTCTCACCCTTGTCGGTCAGGGCTCTGATGTTGTCCGTGGCTGCGATGAGGGTGGTTTCGGTGCTGTGGTTGGTCCTGAAACCGAACTGTGTGGGGTCGAGGGAGTCGTTGGTTTCCAGGGCGTTGGTGAGTTGAGTGTTGACAATTTTCTCAATCACTTTGGCGGGGAACGGCAGGAGAGAGATGGGCCGGAAGTTTTTGAGTTCGGTGGGGTCTGCTGTGGGTTTCTTTAAGAGGGCGTTGAGCTCTGCGTGTTTCCAGCTCTCCGGGAAGGTGGCGGTGGTGAGGGAGGCGTTGATGACATCTCGGAGGTGCGGTGCGATGATGTCGTCGGCTTTGTTGTAGATGTGGTGCGGGCAGGGGTCCGATGGGGATCCGGAGTGGATCGAGTTCATGACGCGGGTGGTCTCCTCGGTGGTGGTTTGGCTCCAGGTGAGGATGGTGGCGATGTCGGTAGCGGGTTCCAGGGGGGGGTTCGCGTCGGTGGTCGGGAAGCTGTTGTATATGTCGGTGATCTTGTGGTGGAAGAAGGTCGAGAGGGAGTCGCAGAGGTCCTGTGATGTAGGGATGGAGTTGTTTTCTGCGTCCGGGTTGGAGAGCTCTTTGACGATGCCAAATAGTTCCTTGCTGTTGTGGGCGTTGTTGTCAAGTCTGATCCGGTAGGCTGTTTTTCGTGCGGCACGGAGGCGTTGGTGGTGTTGGCGGGTGACGTCCTTGAGAGCTGACATGTTCTCTTCGGTCTGGTTGAGGCGCCACGTCTTCTCGCGGGCGCGGCATTCTTTCTTGGAGTCCTTGAGGTCGGGGGTGAACCAGGAGTTTTTCTTGTGGTTGTTGGTGCTGGCTTGAGTTTTCAGGGGGGCCAGGAGGTTGGCGCAGTCGGAGATCCAGTTGGTGAGGTTGTTGGCGGCTTCGTTTGGGTCGGTGGTGCTGGTGGGTCGGTTCTGGGAGAGGGTTGATGCGAGCTGATCCGTGGTGATACGATTCCAGTGTCTTCTTGGTGGTTGCTGGGTGTGGTGGTGCACAGTGGTCTTCTTGAAGATGAAGTGGACGCAGCTGTGGTCCGACCAGGTGAGTTCGGTGGTGTGGCTGAAGGTGATGTGTTTGCTGGAGGAGAAGATGGGGTCGAGCGTGTGTCCGGCGTAGTGGGTGGGGGTGTTGACTAGCTGATTCAGTCCCAGGTTGGTGAGATTGTCCAGTAAGGCGGTGGTGTTGTTGTCGGTGAGGTTCTCCAGGTGAAAGTTGAGGTCTCCTAGGAGGATGTAGTCGGTGGACGAGAGTGCGTGAGGGTTGACGAAGTCTGCGATGTCTTCGCTGAACTTGGTGCGGGGTCCTGGTGGTCTGTACATGAGGGTGCCTCTGAGGGTGGTCTTGGGGTCGCTGTGGATCGTGAAGTGGAGATGTTCGGCGTCGGGGAGTGAGTTGTCGGTGTCGGTTGAGATGCGGATGGAGTTTTTGTGTGCGATGGCGATGCATCCTCCGATGCGGTTGGTGCGGTCTTTCCGGATGATTTTGTAGCCGTCGGGGATGGCTATGGCGATGTCGGGTGCCGAGGAGGGATTCATCCAGGTCTCGGTGAGGAAGGCGATGTCTGGGTTCGTAGAGTTGATGAGGTTCCACAGTTCGATGGCGTGCCTGTGGACGGATCGGGTGTTGACCAGGATGCAGTGGAGATTGCTTCCGGGGGAGTCGTTCTTGACGGGAGCGGTGTTGGTCCGTAGGCAGGTGAAGTGACAGTTGCTGCAGGTGAAGGGTCCGTGGGTCCGTTTGGGGGGGGCGCGGTAGCAGCCCGGAGTGCGGCCGGGGTTGAGGTTGACGAGGGTGGCGGAGTCGTAGGTCAGGCGGGGGGCGCGGGGGCCAGGGGTTCGGGCGCTGTGCGCGGTCCAGGCGCGGACGGGCGCAGACGGGCTTGCCTTAGGCGCGCCTTCGGCGCGCCCGCTGCGCGGCCTCGCAGCGGCCGCCATTTAAGGGGTAGCCGGGGAGGCGGGGTCAGCTGGGAGGCGGGAGGAGGGCGGGTAGGGCGAAAAAAGCGTCAAAAAAGCGGCGGGAAAAAGGCTCCGAAGGCGAGGAGGCCTAGAAAAATGGCGAAGTGCCGAAAGGCGCAGAAAAACAGGAAAAACAAGGGGGAGACGGCGGGAGGGCAAGGGGGACGGCACTCAGAAGATGCAGGCACTCGGGGATACAGAAGAAAACCAGGGGAGCGCGATCACACAACACAGGCACTTAGGGATACAGAAGGAAAAAAGGGGAGCGCGATCACACAGCACAGGCACTCGGGGATACAGAAGGAAAAAAAGGGGAGCGCGAACGCAGACACACGGCAACACAGACACTCGGGGCACAGGCAGCGATGCAGGCAAAAGAGAAGGCAGAACAGGGGATCTGGATCTGGTGGCGCTGTGAGGACAGGGGAGCGACCTACCCTGGGGTCAAGGGTCGCTACTACTGCCTCGCAGCGGCCGCCATTTAAGGGGTAGCCGGGGAGGCGGGGTCAGCTGGGAGGCGGCAGGAGGGCGGGTAGGGCGAAAAAAGCGGCAAAAAAGCGGCGGGAAAAAGGCTCCGAAGGCGAGGAGGCCTAGAAAAATGGCGAAGTGCCGAAAGGCGCAGAAAAACAGGAAAAACAAGGGGGAGACGGCGGGAGGGCAAGGGGGACGGCACTCAGAAGATGCAGGCACTCAGGGATACAGAAGAAAAACAGGGGAGCACGATCACACAACAAAGGCACTCGGGGGTACAGAAGGAAAAAAGGGGAGCGCGATCACACAGCACAGGCACTCGGGGATACAGAAGGAAAAAAAGGGGAGCGCGAACGCAGACACACGGCAACACAGACACTCGGGGCACAGGCAGCGATGCAGGCAAAAGAGAAGGCAGAACAGGGGATCTGGATCTGGTGGCGCTGTGAGGACAGGGGAGCGACCTACCCTGGGGTCAAGGGTCGCTACTACTGCCTCGCAGCGGCCGCCATTTAAGGGGTAGCCGGGGAGGCGGGGTCAGCTGGGAGGCGGGAGGAGGGCGGGTAGGGCGAAAAAAGCGGCAAAAAAGCGGCGGGAAAAAGGCTCCGAAGGCGAGGAGGCCTAGAAAAATGGCGAAGTGCCGAAAGGCGCAGAAAAACATGAAAAACAAGGGGGAGACGGCGGGAGGGCAAGGGGGACGGCACTCAGAAGATGCAGGCACTCGGGGATACAGAAGAAAACCAGGGGAGCGCGATCACACAACACAGGCACTCGGGGGTACAGAAGGAAAAAAGGGGAGCGCGATCACACAGCACAGGCACTCGGGGATACAGAAGGAAAAAAAGGGGAGCGCGAACGCAGACACACGGCAACACAGACACTCGGGGCACAGGCAGCGATGCAGGCAAAAGAGAAGGCAGAACAGGGGATCTGGATCTGGTGGCGCTGTGAGGACAGGGGAGCGACCTACCCTGGGGTCAAGGGTCGCTACTACTGCCTCGCAGCGGCCGCCATTTAAGGGGTAGCCGGGGAGGCGGGGTCAGCTGGGAGGCGGGAGGAGGGCGGGTAGGGCGAAAAAAGCGGCAAAAAAGCGGCGGGAAAAAGGCTCCAAAGGCGAGGAGGCCTAGAAAAATGGCGAAGTGCCGAAAGGCGCAGAAAAACAGGAAAAACAAGGGGGAGACGGCGGGAGGGCAAGGGGGACGGCACTCAGAAGATGCAGGCACTCGGGGATACAGAAGAAAACCAGGGGAGCGCGATCACACAACACAGGCACTCGGGGATACAGAAGGAAAAAAGGGGAGCGCGATCACACAGCACAGGCACTTGGGGATACAGAAGGAAAAAAAGGGGAGCGCGAACGCAGACACACGGCAACACAGACACTCGGGGCACAGGCAGCGATGCAGGCAAAAGAGAAGGCAGAACAGGGGATCTGGATCTGGTGGCGCTGTGAGGACAGGGGAGCGACCTACCCTGGGGTCAAGGGTCGCTACTACTGCCTCGCAGCGGCCGCAATTTAAGGGGTAGCCGGGGAGGCGGGGTCAGCTGGGAGGCGGGAGGAGGGCGGGTAGGGCGAAAAAAGTGGCAAAAAAGTGGCGGGAAAAAGGCTCCGAAGGCGAGGAGGCCTAGAAAAATGGCGAAGTGCAAAAAGGCGCAGAAAAACAGGAAAAACAAGGGGGAGACGGCGGGGGGGCAAGGGGGACGGCACTCAGAAGATGCAGGCACTCGGGGATACAGAAGAAAACCAGGGGAGCGCGATCACACAACACAGGCACTCGGGGGTACAGAAGGAAAAAAGGGGAGCGCGATCACACAGCACAGGCACTCGGGGATACAGAAGGAAAAAAAGGGGAGCGCGAACGCAGACACACGGCAACACAGACACTCGGGGCACAGGCAGCGATGCAGGCAAAAGAGAAGGCAGAACAGGGGATCTGGATCTGGTGGCGCTGTGAGGACAGGGGAGCGACCTACCCTGGGGGCCTACCTAGGGGAGTTTAAGGTTTGGCAAGTGCTTTTAAATGCCAAGTCAAAGTGGCAGTGAAACTGCACACACAGACCTTGCAATGGCAGGCCTGAGACATGGTGAAGGGGCTACTTATGTGGGTGGCACAATCAGTGCTAAAGGCCCACTAGTAACATTCAATTTATAGGCCCTGGGCACTTGTAGAGCTCTTTACCAGGGACTTACAAGTAAATTAAATAAATAGGCCAATTGGGTATGAACAAATGTTACCATGTTTGAAGGGAGAGGCCACATGCACTTTAGCACTGGTTAGCAGTGGTAAGTGTCCAGAGTCCTAAAGCCAGCAAAAATGAGGTCAGAAAAAAGAAGAGGAGGAAGGCAAAACGTTTGGGGTGACCCTTTCAGAGAGGCCATTTTCCAACACTTGTGCAGACACCACAATTAACACTTCATTTTTATTAGCAATGCTTTTCCTGAAATGGAAAACCACACAAGCACAGAGAGAGAGAGAAAGAAAGACTCACTTGCATAAAATAAACATGCACTATGATTCTGCATATAAATACCTGTCAATGCAAGCAGATCGTGGCCTATCCATGCAAACTGAAACAAGTTTAAATTAGGCATTATTTTATAACAGGTAAATACTTGCCTACAACAGTGTTCCTATCTCTTACAAGCACCATTTTTCCTGCCTTAATAACAGAGGTTTCATGTGGATTTAGAGAGTGGGGACTAATATACAGTGGGTGTCTGGCTACCAAGACACTTTGGTTTGATTGTGTTTCACGGAACTTGGATCACCACCCCATCATAGCCTGTTTACCACCCCTAACCAGAAACCTAACACCACGGAAAATATGTTGTATTTGCAGAATTTCTGCATTATTTTGGCCCTTCTGCAGGTGTAAATCGCTGCAGATGCTGACTGTGTGAATAAGATCATGAAATGTGCTCCTGCAGAGGACTTTGTCATATTTACGTTGAGTATGTCTCAATGAGGTCCATGGTGTAGAAGTCACATATAGCTTTGTTAAAATGTTGATCTAGGAAAAGGTATTTTTGTGATTCTATATGTATTACAATGTTGGAATATGGTATCCTTTGGACTTTTATATTCGTGAATAGTTATGTAATTGCTTAACAATACTTTTTTCACCTGTATCACATATATGGTGAAAACATTTCGATCAAAAATGAAATTGCCACCAACAATAGCATAGACTATCATGGGTTATAATTCATGGATCTCAGATCAGATCTCAGCTCAGCTGCTCCAGTAGGGGTCCACCGTGGTTTCTTGAATCCACAAGGCTAATGCAGATCATTGGAATCTGTAGTTCTACATTATTTTACAAGGCAAACTATTATAAATAAAAATATGACCTGACTTAAAAATTATGGCCTAAATTCCATTTAAAAAAAGACCGCTCCATTTGGTGTAGATTTCCTATTAGCTCCAATGGGTCAATATTTTTTTTTAAATAGTTAGGAGACTGTGGCCCTCATTACAACCCTGGCAGTAAATCCCGCTTACCGCCGTGCCGACGGCTGGCAAAATACCATGTAAGCGGCGGAAATCCGCAACGGGTATTATGACCCACACTGAGAATTCCGCCACTATACAGACACCCACACAAGTCCACCAAACCAAAGGTCAGTGATAAACTGGCGGTAACAAAACCCACACCGTTACGCCAACAGGAATACGGCCACAGTATCACGACCCAAGAATCAATGCGGCGGTCTTTCAACCGCGGTAAACCATTGGCGGTACACACCGCCGCGCCCAAATACACACACACAAACAAAACAACACCACATTGGACATTTCAAAATACACACACCTGACGCATATACACAAACCACACTCACACCACTATAAAACACACACCCACATTACCCACAACCCCTTACAGCGAAAAATTTGGAAGAAGCAGAGAGAGAGACAAGCAAAGACCACACCAGCATCCAGAGGCACAGAACACTATCACTCATACACCATCCACGCACCTCACTCCACATACCCCAACACATCACACCACACATCACATCAACCATCACCTCACACATCACTCACACCACATCTTGGCACCTCAAAGACACCCCAGGTTTTCTGAGGAGGAGCTCAGGGTCATGGTGTAGGAAATCACATGGGTAGAGCCACAGCTATTCGGATCACAGGTGCAGCAGACATCCATTGCAAGGAAGATGGAGCCATGGTGGAGAATTGTGGACAGGGTCAACGCAGTAGGAGAGCATCCAAGAACAAGGGATGACATCAGGAAGAGGTGGAACGACCTACGTGAGAAGGTACGTTCTTTGGTCTCAAGACACCAGGTAGCCATACAGAGGACTGGTGGTGGACCCCCACCTCCTCCCCCACAACTAACAACATGGGAGGAGTAAGTCATGGCAATCATGCATCCTGAGGGCCTCGCAGGAGTAGCAGGAAGACTGGACTCTGGTAAGTCAAATCTTTACTACTATATCCCCCAACTTACCTGCATGCCATTACATACCCCCACCTTCACCCTCACTCCCATTACTCCACCACCTCCCACACACCCCACCATCACAACCCACCACTCCCACAACCAAGACCTGCATACAACAACAATGCATGGACACCCATCACAGACATGCATGGACATCCATCACCAAAGCATGTCCAATAGAGAGACTCACCCAGGGCACACAATCACCACTCACACAAGGGCCAAGGCGATAGTGCAAGCACAGTAATAGAGGGAAACACACCCATTGCACAAGATGGCACACACAGATAAAATAACAATGCATTTACATTCCAACAGGACCCCTACCCAACGTCATCGGACAGGAGGTACGAACCATATCCAGTCCCCCCACAGAAGAGGCCCACAGTGATGACAGCATCTCTGCATGCCTGGATCAAGATGACCAGCCTGGCCCATCAGGGACCTCTGGAAAGTCGGTTCCCTTGCCACAGTCCCAAGCCACCACAGTACCTCCTCCCTCAGGAAACACCACCACAGCAACCACCCAGCGGGCCTATTCCACTGTCCCCTGGACACATTAATCAGTAGTGTGTCCACCACTACAGGGAACCCCACTAACCCAGGACGATCAGGGACCTGGGGTCAGTGGCAATGGGCACACAGTTCAGGGGACAGAGGCACAGGACAACAGAGAAGCTAGGAGGACTGCTGTGCGACAGGGGGACGTCAGGCCCAGGGAACCGAACCTCCATGAGGCACTCTCAAACATCATGGGAGCATACCACCATTCCTAGGAGACCATAGGCACAGTACTGGACAAGTTTCAGGAGACCCAGCGGCTGCAGGAGGGACAATACATGGGGATCAGGGAGGACCTCACCAACATATACACCATCCTGGTCACCATAGCAGGGGTGCTGGCTGACACAGGCAAGACCATGAGGGAGGCAGTGGCACAACAAAGGGCCCCTGACACTAGCCAAATCGAGGAACAGCCCTCCACCTCTGCCGGCGCTAGTGAACAGGAGGCCCGCCACAGGAACAACAGGCCACCAGCACCCCACCCCCTGCAGAAGGAGAAACACCCCGCAAATGGTCCCTGCGATCCAGGCAGAAGACAGAGAACATTGCCAAGACCCCCGCCAGGAAATAAGACCCTCCTGATTGTCACCCTTCTGTCCCACTATGTCACCCTGTCGATCTTGAACTGCCATTACTCCCCTTCCTATGCCCCATTGGACAATGCACCTGTGATACCAAGAGACTGGACTCTACTATGGACCTTCCTCCCCCATCACCCCAGCCCCTTGCACATACCCCTATACTCATTAGCCCCTAAATAAACACCCTTTAATCACAAACTAATCTGGAGTCTCACAAATGTATTATTACAACATTAGCAACAAATAGCAATGTAAATGTTAATTTGCTCATACCAATGTATGACAGTTGTTGGCCAGCGGTACATATAGCAGAAGACAGAATGAGGTACCCAGATCTGAAAACTGGAAAGCCAAAGTGAACTGTCAGTGTCCATAGACAGAGGTTAAGAGGCTGACTTATACAGTGTCCTACAGTATTCTGAATTGTGCGGAGGAGTTACAGTCTCCTACCTGTGTGTCACTGAAAGCACTGCATGATGATGTTGGTTTGGTTGCACCGCTGCAACAAGTCCATCAACATGCTCATCGTCCTGCAGAAAAGGCACCTGGCGTCGCAATGCCAGGTGGTGCAACATGCAGCATGCCACAATTTTCTGGCACACCTTCATTTGTGAGTAGTATAGGGAGCCCCCTGTTAGATGTAGGCACCGGAATCTGGCCTTCAGGAGGCCGAATGTCCTCTCAATAATACGCCTAGTTCGCCCATGTGCCTCATTGTAGCGGTCCTCTGCCCTTCTCCTTGCATTCCTCACTGGGGTCAGTAGCCATGAGAGATTGGGGTAACCAGAGTCACCTGCAAATGTCGAGGGACAACTGTTATCCACACACCAACCCTTAGGGACTACCCCATACCCAGACACCTACTCATACTGTGTGGGGACCTTGGGCTCCCCTATTAGCCACACCCGGTGCCTCTGGAGTTGGCCCATTACATAAGGGATACTGCTATTCCTCAAAATGTAGGCGTCATGCACAGAGCCGGGATACTTGGCATTCACATGAGAGATGTACCGGTCCGCCAAACACACCATCTGCACATTCATTGAATGGTAGCTTTTTCTATTTGTGTACACTTGTTATTTTCTGCGGGGGGGACAAAAGCCACATGTGTACCATCAATGCCACCAATGATGTTGGGGATATGTCCCAGGTTATAAAAGTCAGCCTCCACTCTGGGCAAATCCTTCACCTGGGGAAACACGATGTAGCTGCGCATGTGTTCCAGCAGAGTATACAATACTCTGGTCAACACTTTAGAAAACATTGGTTGAGACATCCCTGATGCCATGGGCACTGTTGTTTGAAAGGAGCCACTTGCCAGAAAATGGAGCACTGACAGGACCTGCATTAGAGGGGAGATTCCTGTGGGACGGCGGATAGAGAACATCAGGTCTGGCCCCAATTGGGCACACTGGTCTTGGATTGTGGCACAATCAAGTCTGTAGGTGATTATGATGTGTCTGTCTTCCATTGTCGACAGGTCCACCAGGGGTCTGTACACCGGAGGATGACGCCATATCATCATCTGCCCCAGCGGTTATGGCCTATGGAGGATAACGGTGAGCAGAGGGTCATGTACCGCATAGGTTGCACAAGTATGTCTGCATTAATGTGAGTAAATCCGTGTGTGACGTAGTTAGTCCATATATATGCCAAAATGTGCTGTGATGCAGTTAGGTGCCATGCCATGTGCCACCCTGAAATGGCGGCTGCCTGACTTGTGAGGAGGGACAAGGGTAAATGAGGTAACTGCGCTGACGTTGTGCTGCGACGCGGTAGGCGGTCAAAGACCGCCGTGTAATTCAGCATTGGTTATCATTGGGCCCTATGGGTTCCAAGAGCCAATGGCGATGTACGCCGGCGGTGACGGTACGCACCGCCGCGGACGTGACCGCCATTTTCTATCTGTTCACTCACTTGATACCTGACCTTCAACAGGAGAGGACCTACTCTGCAAGTGCTGCTGTGACCACAACCTGGAAGCGACAATGGCTCGAGTGTCTGGGGAAAGGGCCTCTGCCTTCACCGCGGAGGAGTTGGACAAACTGGTGGATGGGGTCCACCCCCAGTACACGCTACTCTACGGTCCTCCAGACAAACAGGTGAGTACACTGTGAGCATGATGCAAGGGCAATGCCTGTTTGGAGTGGTGTGAATGGAAGATACATGTGGGGGGGGGGGTGAGGGCTGCATGTGAGGATGGTGAGTGTATGTGCGTCAGGGCATGGTTGGGAACTGGTGGACAATGAGTCTGACGGTCCCGATGGGTGAGTAATGTCCTTACCCCTGTACCTTTCCTCTAAGTCAGCGCCCACCAGAAGAAGGGTATTTGGCGTGCCATCGGCAAGGAAGTGCGAACCCTGGGGGTCTATCATAGACAGAGCACCCACTGCCGCAAGAGATGGGAGAACCTGCGCCGCTGGAGCAAGAAGACGGCGGAGGCCCGGCTGGGGCTAGCCTCCCAACGTGGAAGGGGTGCCCGTCGCACCATGACCCCCCTGATGTTCTGCATCCTGGCGGTGGCCTATCCGGAGTTGGATGGGTGCTTGATGCCATCACAGCAGCCACAATGGGGTGAGTACAGTGTCATAAAGCTGCCTCTGCGCAGTTTAGGAAGTATCTGGGTGGGGGATGTGGGCTGTGGGTGCCCCTAGGCCAGGTCGAACATGGCAGTATAGGTCCCTTGTTGGGCAGGCTCTGAGGTACTCCAACCCCAATAATGTTAGTGGGCATCTACTACTGGGCAGAGTCCTGTGGGTTTCAGGTGTGCACCTAATGGCGTTAGGCATTGTACCCCATGGCCTGGTGACTTTCCTACCAACTGGTAGTGCATGGCCTAGTGCATAGGGCTGCTCTCTGTGTGTTGTATCCGCCAACGGTAGTGGTGTTATTGGCATTGACCAAGTGAGTTCTCTGTCTTTCACCCCCTTCTTGTTTTGTCACCCTGTCCTTATGTGCATTAGCATCATCTGGTGGAGGAGCAGAGGCACCGGCGATGGAGGGATGGAGGGAGCTGCATCCCATATGGCCCAGGAGGGTGAATCCACGGAGGGTGAAGGTACCAGTGGGACGGAGGGTGAGGGGAGCTCCACGACTGGGACAGGAGGGGATACCAGCGACAGCGACTCCTCCTCTGATGGAAGCTCCCTGACGGTGGCAGACACCTCTGTGCCCACCCCAACAACAGGTACAGCCGCCACACCCCCTACCAGCACCGCCCTCCCAGCTGCCCTATAACGAGTTTCCCGTGCCTGCTCACCCAGCAGGGTGGGCATCTCCTTCGCCACAGGCACGTCAGGCCCTGCCCCAGTCAGCCCTGCTGCCCTCAGTGAGGAGGCTATTGACCTTCTGAGGTCCCTCACTGCTGGGCAGTCAACCATTCTGAATGCCATCCAGGGTGTCGACAGGCATTTGCAGTAAACAAATGCATACCTGGAGGGCATTCATTCGGGTGTGGCAGCCCAACAGAGAGCATTTCAGGCTCTGGCCTCTGCACTGATGGCAGCCATTATCCCTGTGTCCAGCCTCCCCCCTACAACTTATGCTACCGAGACCCAATCCCCTCTACCTCAACCTATCCCAAGCACACCATCAGACCAGCATGCACACACATCAACACACAAAAGTGGCTCAGGAAAACATAAGCACCGCACTTCATCTCACAGCCACTCACACAAGCATCATACCCATGCACACCTACCAACATCCACTTCCTCCACTGTGTCCCCCTCCTCCACGTCCTCCAGCTCCCTCCCTCTCTCGTCTCCACTCACACCTGCATGCACTACATCATCAGCCACTCTCTCCATCACCAGCATGCCCATCACTTCACATCGCTCACGTGCTATCACCACTCCCACTACCATTCACACGTCCCCTGTGTCCTCTCCCAGTGTGTCTGTCAGCCCTCCTCCCAAACTACAGGCACACACCCACTCAACAGCCATCCGCCTCACAACAGCCTCCAGCCCATGCACCTTCACCCAAACTCTGCAGACGTTCACCTCGTACAACCACTACCTCTTCCTCCACTCCCACACCCCCTCCATCTTCCCGTCCCAGTGTGTCTAAAAAACTTTTCCTAGCTAACATTGACCTCTTCCCTACACCTCCCCCCGTCCTTCTCCTACGGCCAGGATGTCTAGATCCCAGCCCAGCACCTCAGCCACCAAATCTGCATCCGCTGTGGTCCCTGCTAGTCCGGTATGTTCAAAGGGGGCACCAGTCAGAGCTGCCAGTGTGCCACCGACAGATAATAAAGACCACCCTATTCCACCACCTGCAAAGGTCAAAAAGGGGCCGGCTTCCAGCAGGGCAAAGTCACACCACCCACCCAGCAAGGCCTCGTCCAAACACTGAGAGGACAGTGCCAAGGTCCCTGCAGCCACTGTCAACATGGGGAAGGGCCATAAGCCAAAGGGCATGTCACCTCAGGGCATGATGTCTCCTGGTGAGGGGCTGGTGACCACCATATCATCTGGGATGGCAGCCACCTGCACCACAGTCACCACTGCCGCTCCGACCGCCACCTGCACTGCCACCTGCACCGCCACCTGCACCGCCGCTGCCACAACATCAGGCTGCAGCATCCTCCCCAAGGATCAGCCATCTGAGAATACCGGAGACGGTATGGTGTCTCCATCCACCACAACAGACACTTGCACCACTGCCAGTACTGGCAGCATCTCTGCCACCTGCACCACCATCAGCACCGCCACGTGCATAGCCGATGCCACTCTGTCGGACGTCAGCCCCATCCCCAGTGGGCAGCCGTCCGAGTCTGCAGGTGACGTCCTGGACCCTGGTCACACCACTTGAGACACCACCTCCAGCACTGACACGAACCAGCGATTGGCAGGCTAAGTCGTCGCAGGATGGAGTGTGGCTCTGCCTCCATGGAGTATCATGCTACCTGTTCCAGGTACATCGCATGGCTAAGACACCCAGGTGAGAGGATGTCAACTGCCACACCCCCGGTGCAGCATCACTGGGCACAAAGCCCCCTCCAGAACCAGTGGAGAAAGGCATCCACTCACCCAGTCCTTGGCAGGATGAAGCACACTGGGCACAAAGACCCCTCCAGAACCAGTGGAGAAAGGCATTCACTCCCCCTATCCTTGGCAGGAGGAAGCACTCTGGGCACAAAGCCCCCTCCAGAACCATTTGAGAAAGGCATCCACTCACCCAGTCCTTGGCAGGATGAAGCACACTGGGCACAAAGCCCCCTCCAGAACCAGTGGAGAAGGGCATTCACTCCCCCTATCCTTGGCAGGATGAAGCACTCTGGACACAAAGCCCCCTCCAGAACCAGTGGAGAAAGGCATTCACTCCCCCTATCCTTGGCAGGATGAAGCACTCTGGGCACAAAGCCCCCTCCAGAACCAGTGGAGAAAGACATCCACTCACCCTATCCTTGGCAGGATGAAGCACTCTGGGCACAAAATCCCTCCAGTGAATGT
This sequence comes from Pleurodeles waltl, assembly GCF_031143425.1. Lineage (NCBI taxonomy): Eukaryota > Metazoa > Chordata > Amphibia > Caudata > Salamandridae > Pleurodeles > Pleurodeles waltl. The sequence continues at coordinate 232,098,132 of NC_090439.1, forward strand.
GGGCAAACCACCCACTTGAAAGACTGTGGCTTTGCACTCCTCAGGACCAAGCAGTGGGCAGTGCACCCACTTGAGAGACTTGAGAGGCTGTGGCTTTGCACTCCCCAGGACCAAGCAGTGGGTAGCGCACCCACATGAGAGACTTGAGAGACTGTGGCTTTGCACTCCCCAGGAGCAAGCAGTGGGCATGGAGCCCCCTCGAGGAGCAGTGGTGTCGTATCATCATCCGGCTGAAGTGTCCCCCCTCCCCTTCCCCTGAGGTGCCTGTTTTGTTCCACCTGATGACCCTACAGTATTCTTTCTGTCAGGCAGGTGTCATGTGTGGGCTTTGCCCATGCTTTTTGGGACCACTGGTCCACAGACATTCCATGGGACAGTGTACGGACTTGTGTACTTGATGTAAATATTTGTGTATACTGATTATTTGCTGTTCTCTTGATCTATCTGATTGTTCCAATATAACACTAGTTAAACTCATTCCTTTTGTCCTTGCATTCTTCCAGGTGGTGACGGGGTGTATCTGTGATGTTGTTGGATAAGCGAGTGTGTATGTTGTTGTGGGTGGGGGTGGGGGTGTTGCATGTCGCGTGTGTGTGTCACTCTCTTTTCCCTCCTCCCATCCCCTGTGTGCTAGGTGCAGTACTCACCGTTGTCATTGTCGCCACCACCTTCTTTCCACTTTGTGGTGTATTAGTAGATACAGCAACATGGGTAGGATCTGCAATTCGGGCTCCATGGCGTCCTAGTTCTTCCTTGGGTGTTGAAAGGTGAGTGGTTTCCGTTCAAAGTACTGTTTCCGCCGTGCTTTCGATGGCGTTGGTACTGCCCCAGAAAAGCTGGCGGATTAGTGCCTTGTAATAGTGTGGGCAGTACATTGTCTTCTGCCTGTCTGTTGTCAGTTGCCACCGCGGTGTTTGTTGCTACCGCTGAAGCGGTCAGAGTGTTAAAGTGGCTGTCTGTGATGGCAGTTTCCGCCGTTGTCGTGATCCCATTTTTTTTACCACCGGCCTGTTGGCGGTATTACCACCGCTTTAACACCGACCGCCAGGGTTGTAATGAGGGCCTATATATTTATCAAGAAGTATTTAGGCTATAATAATATTTTGATGCCAGAACTTCACATTCTGAAAAGCCGAACCCATGATGTAAAACAATGTTAAAAAAATTGAAGGGATCATTTTCCCTTCTGTTTTTCTCCATAACCCTCCTCCAGCTCTATCAGCCCTCTTAAGATCCTAGATTCTTTTTTCCATGAAAACAAATCCAGGAATATCCATGGATTCCTCACATTTTTGATGGTGACCAAAATGCCATTTACTATCACTGGCAGTTGGTTAGATTGCTTAGATCTACAAAACTGTGAAGAATCTAGCTATTGGGACCAAATATTCTCTCAACCAATCTGATTTGTTTTCTTTTTTTAAAGTGTTATCTTCAGCAGATCCAGATATAAAAATAATTAACACAAGGCTTTTTGAATTTTTTAATGTGATATAGACAATGATAGTGCTTCTTTGATGTCAGTCTTTTATTTTCCCTATAATATCTTCTGTTTTGCCATTATCTTGTTCAGAATTACAACACACAAATACTAATCGACTCTTCCTTATCATGAGCTTCTAGTAATTGACAAATTGTGTATACATACTGCCAGATTCATGCCTGCGCTTATGTTTCAGTTATTCCTATAAAAGGGATGAATCAGTGTATTTTGGCTCTTGTTCTGTGCTTAACTTGGAATCTGTAATACATCCTTGATGCTAAACATATTAATTACACTATAAAAATAATATTGTTGTGAAAATGCAGAAATGCTTCACGAAATGTGTGTTGGCTGTAATCAAGATTTTTAATGTTCTTCATATGTAGTTAACCAGACTAAATAGTATTGACCTGAAGCAACTTTATAATCACAATGAAGGGTAACGTTATGGCTGGATTAGGTGATCTTTCTTTTTATACAAGATGCACTTGGTGTGGTGGTTTTTGTTCTACATTTTCTCGAATCTCCAGTTTGCATGTGATCTGGCACTATGTATCTACCTGACTTTGTAATATAGTTTAGGTACACGTTTTATACCACCCACTGCCATTTGAACATATCCCCTTGCAATTCAAACAATGTATGTGATATTAATATGCTGAGAATTTGTGGTGGCCATTTTACTCATACATCTGGAAACATGTGCTGTGGAAATAGACATCTCAGATTTACGAGAGGTACACAGTAAGCAGAACGGGCTTTAGTGCCTGGAGGGCACGTTTGGCAGCACGTCTGGTAACCATCGACTTAGTAAAAAAAAGAACGGAAGCGAAGGCTATGACAATCTCTTTATTAATTATACAAAAAATCCACTGGAGATGGTGGCCTGCGTGTCTGTTGTCTAAAACACACTTACGTTGTTAAGGGTTCAAAGGTGAAAACCATAAAGGATGAACGTAAAATGCCAATCCCCTTATGATCTCACTGAAAATAAGGAATTATCTATTTATGCGGTTTATTTTGAGAAATAAATAAGTAGAGGCATCACCCTTATGTTGTCCAGAAATTAGCCTTCCGGCACGAGGCACCGCCCTGCAAAGAACACAAGGTAGTCCTGCTCCAGGCTGTTGCAATGTGGTCATGGCCCATAGTCATTCATAATATCATTGGTATGCCCCTCTTTGAGCCCATCTTTAATTCTAGGTATCCAGGTTCCTTGCACCTGTCCAATTGGGCATCTATTGCTCTGGCAGAACCATTTGATGAGCTGGGTACATTTCTGTATAAATGTTTTAAGGGCTAATAGGTATGATTTTCACCCCATCTAAGTCATAATAACCACACACAAGCTTTTTGTTCAACCTAGGCACCCGTATGGATAGATGTTGCATGCTTGCTGGGCTTTCCTGACAGTGCATCTTTCTGACTAAATAAATATACATAACTGATCACCTTCAGGCGCTTCATATATGAAGGAAATGTTTATAACATTACATAGCATAATACCCCTTCTGTCTCTGGTTATAGAGGTCTTTAAAAGCCCTCTCCCTACAACTCATGCCCAGAACTTGGATAGAAGGACTTTCACAACCAGTAGAGCGAACATCAACGGGCTATTACTGCGATTGATTAAACACTGCCTCAATCCTTTATGATTAAGAACGACCAAAACAGTCATTTTAAAATGTTCTTACCTTGAGAGCACTCCATTCATGATTAAGACATTTGTGTCATCTCGTTGTCATCTGTGGGAGCCCTCAGTTTGGAAAAAATGCCCAAAGATCGGTAACAGACAAGGCAAGGCAAGGCTCTTACTCATGTAGTGCAGCTAGGAGTTCCCAGAATATTTCCTTTTAAAAATTACATTAAATTGGATTATGATTGGAAATGAACTATACTCACAATGTCTGTTTGAAGCAATTTTAAAAAGTTAATATTGTTGTGCTTTTCTAGCGCAAAAAATGCTGGGCAGTTAATGTCTTAAACTGGGTCAAAAGATTAGACTTTTAAAGAAAACATTATTTTAGAATGAAGAAATGGAATAATGATTTTAGAAACCGTTCAGTTAGCATTAAATTACATAGACTAATATGAATGATACGTGTATCAACCACTATCGTTTGTTGGCACTGCCACTTCTAATCCTTTCCTTTGTCTTGGGTAGTATATTACACACACCATGCTGTAAAGAGCTGTGTGTGAAAATACACTGCTATGCCGACATCTTGACTAGATGAGCAGGTCTGAGATGAAATACATTTTGGAGAGATGTAATCCCTTTAGCTAGAGTTCAATGAGTACAGCTTCTACTTAGCTCTCTCATTCGGAAATCTGAAGCTCATTCACTAAGATTTTTAAGGCTGGCATACCTTAAACACATTATCCACTCTAGAGAGACAGGTTTGGAATTGCTTCACTACCTTAACTTAAAATGTAGTAAAATTATTCCAGTCACCTCTTTTTTATGTACGAATAACTAAACTATGGTCTTTCTTTATATGTTTATTGTATCATTCTCAAATCTGTTTTGTAGATTTATGGGACTCTACTGAAAGTTGATAAAGTTTGACTTAGTTTGCCCCATTTTCCCTGTATGATAGAGGAATTTTCAAAGCACCATGTGGCCTAGATTTAGGTTGAGTTTCATTTTTGCATGAATCTGTTTGATTTTGATGCAAAAAGGCCTACAGCGGTTAAATATACTTGGAAACCCGAACTTCACCTTCTTCACTCCAACAACGAATGCCTTAGACGTTACTGGCACTGCTTGTGCAGTCTCGCACTGTGATCCCTCTGGGTTCATTCTAATTGTGCACCACCACCTAGATGATGCACAGTTAGTGAGTTGCTGGATCAACGCTATTTTGGTGGTATACCAGAAAATAATTTCCCTCAGTTGCATTGGGCCACATCTGATGCACATGGGAGAGTACCCACTTTAGAATTTGGGGGTGCAACATGTGAACCGACACAATCAGTATTACTAAATAGGATACAGACACACCTGCAGCACCTTCTGCATTATTGGGGTACCTCAGGGATATTAAAGGATGTGTACTGTGGAACCGTACTGACAGTTTCTGAGTAGTATTTGCACATCACACAGTATAGGCATAATATGTGTGATGTGGAGATGTCTCAGCATCCATGCAGGAATGCTCCACACTGATCAGATATTCTATACCAATCTATGAAAAAGTGTGCATATAGGGTTTTCCAAAATGCTAATTTATCAAAAACAAAGCAGTAATAAATGTTTGAAGAGCAAGCAAAGTCCAGAATGGTCATAAATCTCATGTAATAAAATGTATTTTCTTTTCCCTCAGCCTGATAATGTAGTATGAGGCCTAAGTTAAAAGATACATGCACAAATGTTTGTCACTGTCATTTGATGAACCCATGTACTACCATCAGAAGCTTGACCTCCAGAGTCCCAAATCTCATGGTACTCTGGAAACACAGCTGTTGCTTCCATCGTGCATGTATTCCACCGGGATTATTTCTAATTCATCCACAAGGCAGGACCTGGAAGAGAAACAGATAAGATTAAAGAAAAGAGAGAGTGAATGTAGGAGAGGAGGTGGGGATAGGAGACAGTGATAAAAGTTGTAGAGATGGGAGATACCATTTGTATTGTATAAAAAATGTCCATGTGTACTCCCATGTATGTGCACACACCAAGGTGTCGCTTCTTATGTGTGCAATTATTATGATGTAAAACGTGTGGTGGATGTTTCAAAAACATAAATTAATCAGTGTGGGTACTGGAAATTTGTTCTTAAAAATTACTTACGGCACTGGGAATACAGAGTGAGTATGTTATTTCGGCCTATCTGATTATTTTCGGTGTAGTAAAGTAGTGGTCTATGCAGTTATATTTTATCACAGCTCTTTCAATCATTTAGGACACATGAACACAAAAGAAGCCTGCTACAAAGACTTGCGTGTTCAAGTGAATACATCTTTATGCAATCCAAAAACAAGACCAGTCACTGGCCACATCCCATGCAATCTGCAGGCCTGTCCACCCAGGTAAGAAGTAAACCAAGTTACAAATGTCCTAACTTCGCTCTCATAATGTGTATGTTTGTATCTAAACAGTGGAAAACATATTGTTAAAGTAACAGCGATATTCTTCTACCCTTTTACTTCTGTTTTATGACAACAAATTGTAATTAATTTGAGCAATTGGTAATCATTCTGGGGTTCATAGAATCTCCCCTGTGCCATTACAGTCCAGGAACAACCATATACAAACGGACACTGCAGGCCGAGCAGAATGAATTATTCCCAGACTGGTTTAAGGTGTTTCATAAATGAAGATTTGACTTCTATTGGACAGCGAGTTTTTGACCAAAGCCTCGATATTTCACTCCTGCCGAGTAAGACTCTCTTATCCAAAAAGTTGTTGGTGGATTTGTTTAGATAATCACAGCCACTGATAACCACCACGGGATGCACTGCAGTCCATAATTTTTTATCTGCATACTTTTATAGAAAGGGATCCAACAGATGCAAAACATTCTTCGTCCCGACCCAAAAGTTTGTGCTAGACGTTCCCCTCTAAAGCAGGACCAAGGCTGAATTGTATATGGCTGGTCTCTATTTGTAGTGGCACAGAGCATAAAAATAATGGATTGTAATGTAGCCCTGGCCAATTACCTGTGAATTACCAGTGGCTGAGGTGAATTGTATTATTTTCCAGATCAGTAGGCAATATCAAAATGTATTCTGCACAAGCCTTCAACTTGTCTTGAAATACATTTTGATAGAATTAGAAAAATATACTAACATTCAATTTTTCATCTGCTAATAATCAACAATTGCTACATGTTCGACAATTGGTATATTTTAGATAAAACTAGTGATTGCTTGACCACATAGATTCGGAATCAAATGAGTTGCAAGCATAGAAGTACATTTCACGTCATGGCTTTGCAAGTTTTTGGACTGATGTCTTTGATAGACTAAACTTAATCCTTGATACAGATATCAAAGAAAATGCTAAATTTTCAATACTTAACCAGAATACATCTGTCAATATTTTTTCGATATCAACATGAGTGAAACCAATTCTTTCAACGTCCACCGTCTAGTCCCTCCTTCCTTAGGAGACCCTCACCAGTTATTTTCTATCAAGAGTATGTCTTTTCTCTGGTACACTCGTAGCTGATAGCATCATCGTTGGGACTTTTTTCCCCTAACCAAGGGGGCCGTTTTCACTCAGATGCTGGAAACCATTAGGGATCCATGAAAGAGGAATTACAAAGTGTGGAGAGAGCGAAAAAGAGATCTAAAATACCTCTATAACCCAGATAGAGTCCAACTTTACTGTAATTTGGATAGGGTAATGATGAAGAGCAAAATAAGGTGTGATGTGGCAAGAACTAATTACGTGTCCTTCACATACATAAGGTCAACATGTTTCAGCCTACTGTGGAGTGAGGTAGACTGAAGTGTGGTGCAGTGCTACAGTGGAGTGCTAAAGTGGTTTGGCATATAGGGAGTTATAACAACTTTGGAGGAGGTGTTAATCCGTCCCAAATGTGACGGATATACCACCAGCCGTATTACGAGTTCCATAGGATATAATGGACTCGTAATATGGCTGGTGGTATATCCGTCACTTTACCATCACTTTTGGGACGGATTAACACCTCCTCCAAAGTTGTAATAACCCCCATAGGGTTGTAGAGTGTAGTGGCATGTAACGGAGTGGCAGCCAGTGGAATAGTGCATAGTGTAGTTTCGTAGACTGGATTGCCATCCAATGGAATAGCACACACTGGAGTGCTGAACAGTGGAGTGGCATACACTGGAGTGGTATTGCACTGACTACTGCACAGTGGAGTTGCGTATAGTGGAGTGTCATTGGTTGGACTGATGTACTGTGGAGTTGAGTACAGCAGACTAGCATACAGTAGAGTACCAATAAGTGGAATAGAGTATAGTGGAGTGGTGTGGAGTGGAGTGGCATACAGTGGAATAACATAGACTGAAGTGTGTACAGTGCACTGCAATACAGTGGAATAGCATACAGCATGCAGTTGAGTGGTCTGCACTGTTGTGGCATGCACTGGAGTGGCGTACATTAGAGTAGGGTAGAGTGAAATAGCATAGAGTGGAATGGCGTACAGTGGAGTTGCATATAGTGGAACAGCATAGAGTAGATTGGCATAGAGTAGACTGGCATAGAGTGGAGTACTGTACAGTGTAGTTGCAGATAGTGGAGTGGCATACAGTTGAAGTAGAATAGAGTACAGTGGAGAGGCCATGAGTGGAGTGGCATAGAATGGAGTGTGGTATAGTGTAATAGTGTACAGTGAAGTAGCATAGAGTGCAGTGGCGAAGAGTGAAGCAGCATAAGGTGGAGTGAGGTACAATTTAGTGACTTATAGCATAATAGCATGGAGTGGAATACATTGGAATAGCATTCAGTAGAATAGCATACACTGAAATAGCATACAGTGGAGTGGCGCGGAGTGGAGTGACACACAATGGAGTGAAAGAAACTGTAGAGGCGTACACCAGAGTTGTATAGATTGGAATAGCGTACAGTGGACTGGTATGGAATGTAGTGGGGTAGAGTGCAGTAGCATAGAGTCCACTAGCATAGAGTTGAGTGATGTAGAGTGTAGTTGCATACAATGGAATAGTGTACGGTGGAGTGGAGTGGGGTATAGTAAAGTGGAGAAGAGTGAAATAGCAGAGAGTGGAGTTACCATAGAGTGGAGTAACATACAGTAGAAAAGCATACAGTAGAGTGGTGACGAATAGAGTGTGGCAGACTGTAATAGCATGCAGTGGAGTAGCGTAGAGTGGAGCGACACACAGTGAGTGGTGTACATTAGAGAAGCATACGGTAGAATAGAGTGGGGTGTTGTAGGGTGGAATAGCGTATAGTGGAATGGCTTTGAGTGGAATAGTGTACTTTGGAGTGGCATAGAGTGGAATGGCTTAGACTGCAATGGAATAGCATATACTGGAGTACTATACAGTGGAACAATGTAGACTGGAGTGGTATAGAGCAGATTGGCATAGACTGGAGAGGCACACAAAGGAATGGCATAGAGTAGAGTGGAGTGTTGTACTGTGGAGGTGCATACAGTGGAATACTGTGGATTGGCATACAGTGTAGTCATGCAGACTGGAGTGTAATACAGCAGAGTGGCATACAGTGGACTAGCTTACAGTGGTGTAGTGTATAGTGCAGTGGCACAGAGTGAAGTGTGGTAGAATGGACAAGCGTACAGCGGAATAGTGTAGAGTGGAGGGGCGTAGAGGGGAGGTGCATAGAGTGGATTGACCTACAATCTAGTATTGTAGAGTGGACTGGAGTAGAGTGGAGTGAGTTACATTGCAGAGGTGTCCAGTCAAAATGTGTACAGTGGTGTAGAGCTCAGTAGCGTTGAGTAGCACATTGTGGATTGGCGTACAGCAGAATAGCGTACAGAGGAGTGGGGTAGTGTGGAGTGGCTTAGAGTGGCATAGAGTGGAACAGTGTAGAGTGGAGTGGGGTACAAGGGAGTAGTGTAGAGTGGAGTCACATTGAGTGGAGGGAGGTACAGTGTAGTGCAATACAGTGGAATGGCGTAGAATGGAGAGGCATACCATGAATTGGCAAACAGTGTAGTAGAATAGAATGTAGTGTTAAAGAGGGGAATACTGTAGATTGAAGTTTTGTGGAGTGTAGCAGGCTAGATTGTAGTAGGGTACACTATATTTGCATATAGTGTAAAAATGCACTGTGGAGTGGCGTAGAGTGGAGTGGCTTACATTGGAATAGAGCGTAGAGTAGAGAGGAGTGGCATAGACTGAAGTAGCGTGCAGTAGAGTGTAATAATGTTGAGTTTACTGGTGTAGAGTGTACTGATGTAAAATGGAGTGGCATATAGTGGAGCAGCCTACAGCAGAGTGTCGTACAGTGGAATAGCGTAGAGTTTAGTAGTGTAGAGTGGAGTGAAAGAGAGTGGAGTGACAGTATAGAGTGGTGTACAGTGTAATAGCATACAGTGGGATGTTGTAGAGTGGAGGGGCATAGAGTGGAGTTGCATACCCTTGAATTGCATACAATGCAGTGGTGTACACTGAAGTAGTGTATAGGGGAGTGGCTCAGAGTACAATGGTGTAGAGTTTAGTGTTGCTGAGTGTTGATGCATACAGTGGAATAGCGTATAGTGGAGAAGCTTATACTGGATGGGCTTAGACTGGAGTGTCATAAAATGGAGTGGAATAGAGTGGAATAGCCCACAGTGGAGAGGAGTAGAGTGAAGTGGCGTACAGTGGATTATCATAGAGTGGAGTGCTATACAGTGGCGAGACATAGAGTAGACTGGCATAGAGTGTAATATCATAGACTGTAGTGGCGTGGAGTTGCATAGAGGGGAGTGGCATACAATGGAGTGTGGTAATTGAAACTGAAATATCTTGAGAGCGTGCAAATGACTGTAGCTGTGATGTTTCAGGAATATACATTATGATTTGCAAATGTTCGTTTTTGGTTGTATGTGTGAATAGTGTAAGTAGTGTTAAAGTGAAAAGTTTTTTAAAAAGTAGCTATATACTTTGCAGCTGTATAGCCTGGTTCATGCAGATGAGAAGTCAGTTTGTGATTAGCTAATGGCTGTATTTACCAAATGTAAAAGGCTGCCATGTAGTTTTTAGAACAGTTTGGATGCATGCTGCATTCTGTGTTTTGCTGCATTGTGGATTACGGTCTTAGGTATCGGTAAGTAGTAGGTTTTATTGTTGTTCACTACTTATTACCACTTTATGAAAGTGGCAATAGGTCGATAAATGTATTTGTACATTTTTATACATTTTTACAGCAGGTTAGGGAGAACCGCACCTTTTTTTCAATTTTTTTTAGGTATTGCAGTAATTTGTAGCTATTATTGCAGTATTCCGTAGACTATCTTGTGCATATTTAAATGTTAAAAATAAAGAATACACCGTAGTTCATCTTCTATGTAAAATATAGTGCATTATAATGTATTTTACATTTTTAACATTTTTCAAATTTTCTTTTCTTTTAAGTACCCAGGTACTCCCGGGGCAGTGCAGTGGTACTCTGTATATTATTTTAAATATATAGAAATGTATATTTTCCCAGTCTATCACCACTTTCATAAACTGGTAAAAAGTTGGGGGAAATCCTAATAATTACACATATCTGAAGGCGTAATGCAGAACACAGCAAAAGTGTACCTAAAAACAACATGGCTGCTTTTAGCTTTTGTAAAGGCAGTCATTAATCAATCAACCACTTAGGCCCTCATTACGAGTTTGGCAGGCGGCCTCAGCCACCTGCCAAACTCGTCGCGCCACCTGCCCGCCAGTGAGGGCAGAACACCGCCAACCTTATTACAGGTTCACAGCAGGGCCAGCGGGCAGAAACAGTGTATCCACCACCAGCCCTGCGGTGGACAGGGCTTTCACATTGCAGCCGGCTTGTAATTGCTGAATGCGTGATGGGGCTGTGCATGGGGCATACAACTAAAGTCTCTGAAACATGCATTGGTGCCCAAACGTGTTTTGGAAAACCCATATATTATTTGTACCCTCTTGACGAATAGCCTCAAAACTTTACATACTCCACAAATGTAGAAAGAGGAATAGGTATGCAAAGTTTTGTGGATATTTGTCAAACGGACACAAAGGTATTAGTGACCAAAATTCTGCTGAATAAATTCCTATCCCTTGGAATCCTAACAATAACACTAAAGAGTGGCTATTTACAATCTGTAATATATATATATTTTTTACTGAAAAAAACTAAGGTTACAGGCATGTTATTGTTAGGTTCTGAATTTCCTCGTACAAAACCACAGAAAGCAAGCAGTTACATTTAAAGTTCTTTCAAGTAACTATAACTCACACCCTTGACATGCCCAGTTTTATTATCAATAACTTTATTGCAAATGTTGCAGTGATAATATCAAAGATGCCATACAAGATCTCATTGATGATATATTATGTGAAGTAATTAGCTGTGCATGGCAAAGGCGCAAGTTATAGTTACCTTGGGGCACGAGTTATAGCTACTTAAAAGAACTCTAACTATAACAGCTGAATTTCCATGGTTTTGTACGAGTAAATTCAGAACCTAACAATAACGTCCTTGTAACTGTTGTTTTTTTCAGTGAATGTCTATGTTTTTTCCACGTAAAGTAATTATTCCACACCCGCTGTGCACCGTCGTTGAACGTGGGAGGCAAGGGTTGGCTGCAAGGCCTGGCTTCCAGCCGAATGAGTCTGTAGTTTTTCTTTCACATTTTGTTCATATTTGTGAATATTTTGCCAATAATTTGTAAAGATTTGTGAAAATGCAAAATTTTTCTGGAATACCATGCACGGTGATGAAAACATCATTTTAAACCTGTAATTTTCTCCTAAAACACACCTAATGCACACCCCGGGGTCAGTGTTCTTGACCCCTTATGCCTCTTTCAATTCGTGAATGTTCGCAAATTATTTGCGAAATATTCACAAAGTAATTGCGGCCAGAGATATACACATGTTTTTTCCCTTTAATATAGCTGAAACTACTGAATGGATTTACAGCAAATAAGCGAAAGCATGATCTGTGTACCGAAAGCTAGCTTTCTGCTCAATTTGGTGTAATTCCGTCCAGCAGTTTCGGCTATAGGCGTGTCTAAAGGTCCTATGGGAAACGCAATTTTTAAACCCCCCTTTTTCTCAGCTTTTTTGGGACTATTTCGTGAAAATTTGTCAAATAGTACCAAGATATACGCAAGTCAAAAACACTTATTCTATGGAACCATGGTCCTAATTATGACTACCGAGTGGCAACCCCCACAAGGTAATATATAAAGCTCCTTTATATGGATCCCCCTGCAACTTCACTAACATTCTGAATCTGCTCACCTCAAATGTCTGTTTTTGCAGCAGTGTTTGTAAGCATAGGATCAGCACACTGACATACACTTCGAGCCAGGAACTGACCATTTTTACAGTAATGTCTTTAAGCATAGTATTAGCTAGTCCCATGTAGGCTAAGCTGGAAAACTATAAAATACTTTAACCACTCCAGGCACAGTGTTACAGCTTAGAATTGGTAAAATACCACCCAAGCCAAAGTGAATAAACAAATTCAAACCCTTACACAATACCCCCATTTGATAAATCATCCCAAAACTTTCCAGTGAGGAGCTGAGGGTGGATGATTGTAAAGATTTGCCAAATGGCACCAAAGTTACTAGCAAACCAAAAAAATAGTTTCCAATGGATACCTGGTCCTAACTGTAACTACACAGTGGCATCTGCCTCTGTGTAGTGTATATATATATATATATATATATATATATATATATATATATATATATATATATACACACACACACACACACACACACACAGACACATATATTCACTGAAAAAACAAAGGTTACAGGGTTGTTATATATAGGAAACAGAATTAAAAATCATAGAAATTCACTTAAAAACAAAGGTTACAGAGACGTTATAGTTAGATTTACATTCTTATCCTTGAGATTACATGTAACAAAATACCTGTCCATGGACTTTAACACTGTGTAATAACGATCCAGCCTTAAAATCTCAACAAAATTCATAATAAATATGTCAGGCACATGCCTTTGTTTTACCTTCTAATTACAAACAGATTAGACCTATCACATCTGGAATAACATTTTCTAATAAGGCCTATTGCCTTTAAAATTGATAAACCCCATAATCACCTGATGCCTGCTATATTAAGCATAATATTTTCCAAAAGGCAACTATCAAGCAGACTTTCATAAAATTATAAATATGCACAACATTATAGTTGGCAAACAAATATAAAACCCATTTTATGAGTGATCCAACAGATTACAACAGTTTCCTAAGTAGGAATCTTTTCAGGGAAGCAGTCAGTGGTCCTCTGGCATTAAATGATTCCCAAAGGAGAGTGTTTCTCCAGGAGACAGCTTCCGCTGTTTGAATCACTTACCACCTTCATTTGGGGGTCAGCAACTGGTGTACAGTTTCCAACTACACTTGCGGTCAAAACCTTTGATACAAACCTTTGTGACTGGTAAATTCGGAGGGGACACCCTTTAAAGCCCCCTCCTATTTGTGAGTCAAAGTTGCAAAAGCTGTTGTACGAATCTGAAAGACTCTTCTGACTTATAAAAGGTCTTTCATTGTTAAAAGCCATTTTATATTTACAAATTCACTGATTTTGCAAATTGACAAGTTTGCATCAGCAAAGGACATTTCACATCTGGCACAAGAATTGATTGCAGAAACTGAAAGCTTCCTCACCAACATCTAAATACTTATAACCGAGAGAGAAGAAATTAGCTACAAAACACACCAGCCTATGCAGACCTTGTAGTGATGGACAGGGCAGTGTGAAGTGAGACAGAGCCCCTTCCAGTGTTCATGCTACATTTGCCAAAGAGAGAAGAAAGTGGAGTTCTAAGGAAAGCCCTTCTGAGTTTGTCATAAACCTATACCTAACTATGTATTATTTACAGTGATTATGAATGGCAGAAGTGCGGTGTGAAGCCCTATATAAAAACAGGTTACTATAACCTCTAGCTCTTTAAGTATCTGTTGCTCTGCTGGGTGTAGAAATGAACACATTTTATAAAGATACAAAAAGCAAACTAAGACCTCAATTATGCTCCTGTTCAACATGCGAGGAGAATAATGTTAGCTATTTAAAGCCAATAATGGTCCCATTTTGACCTATTGAGATTGTAGGAGGAAATTACTAATTTGGAAAGTCCCTTGCCATGAATCTGAAGCATGGCCCTTCTCACATACTGAGAGGAAGGAGAAAGTTACAGACAGTTGTTAATAATGCCTCAATTAACCCATTTCTGATTGAAAGGAAGAATGTTCTGTGACTATGGTATTTTTCTAATATGCAATGGTAGTGTTTTAAAGGGTATGGACCATGACGCTGTTAGTAAGGAACTTCTTAGAAAATAAAGAAAAACTGTACCACAATGGCAACGCTCCTTAGCTCGCACTTGGATAAATTTTAGCACAATGGTTCCTGTCTACAGCTTGGACTTTGGCAAACTGAAGCACAGGGGTTGTGCTCTGTAACTTACAATGTGACAAAAAGGAGCGCAATGGTTGCATGTTGTATCTTACACTGAGACAAACTGGAGCACAATGACTACTCTCTGTAGCTTATAATAATGAGACAAACTGAAGTGCAATGGTGGTGCTCTGTAGCATGCACTGGGCCAAACTGCAGCACACTATTTGTGATCTATAGCTTATACTGGGAAAAACTAAAGCACAACAACTGCTCTTTGTCTCTGTAGTTTAAACTGGGTGAAATTGGAATACAAGAATACCCACTGCAGCTTACACTGGGATAAAATGGAGCACAAACGGGTCTCTATAGCTTATAATGGAACACACTAGAGCACAATGTTACATTATGTGAATTTATAAAGAGCATTATCCACATCAAGGGAATTGTGACACTGAGCAGGTGTGTTTGCCTAACCCGTCCCATGATAGGTTTGTTAATTGAAAAGCCACTTCTTCAGCTTCTTGCAGAATTCAAGAAGCAAGAAGGAGGCTTTGATGTGGAGTGGGAGGTAGTTCCATGGTTGAGGAGTGATGTAAGAGAATGCCCGTCATCCTGATCTTGGTCTGTATATTTGTGGGATGTGCGTGAATAGGAGTCCTACAAAGCAGAGGTGAATGGGTGGTTGGTAGAAGGTGATGTTCCTGTTCAAGTAAGTGGGGCCTGAGTTGAGTAGTGCCTTGAATGTGTGCATGTGTGAGGAATTTGAATTGGGCGCATTTGTGTAATGGAGCCAGATTAGTTCCCTGAGGTGTGATGTGAGTTTTGTTTCAGAGGTTGAGGATAAGTCTGATGCCGATTTCTGAATGGTTTGTAGTCTTCTAGTGAGCTGATTGGTTTGGAGATGTTCCCATAGTCCAACTTGCTGGTGATTAGGGCATGAGTGACAGTTTTTCTGGTGTTGCTTCGGAGCCATTGAAGATTTTCCTAAGCATCTTCATAGTATGGAAGCAGAATGCAGTAACAGCATTGACTTGTGTGGTCATGCCTAGATTTCTGTCAATTATTATTCGGAGATTCCTGGCATGGGTACTGGTTGTGGGTCGAAGTTTGCCGACCACTAGCTGGAGTCCCAGGCTGAGCTATGTAGCTTACAGTGGGCCAAATTGGAGTACAACAATTGG